>NC_136264.1:182985291-183410291 GCF_964187855.1 Myxine glutinosa | reverse complement strand
CCTGTTATTCCTTTATTCGACCGTCTCGTCCATTCCATCATTGACTAAGCGTGGTACGAATAGAACCGCTCTAATCGGGTTCCAATACCAAGATAACTGCATGGACCACGTGGTATGCAATCCGCTCGGTGTACTCAAATTACACGTGGCTCGTGCGAGACTTGGTCCCGAAACCCTACCTTGCGTTCGCCCGGAAGGGGCGTTGCAAGTCTCACGGTTCCGCCGACCTAGAAAGAACAAGGGGCTTAATCTCCCCTTGGTAAGGGTAGGAAGGGCGGCGGGAGAACCGTAACATTTGGTGTCAGGAGTGGGATTGGACCTGGAGTGCGCTTCACGCACTCAAAATTACGAGTGGACTAAATTTATTTTTTAAATCCAAAATTTTGTATTCGTACCATGGCTAGCCAAGGCGGTCGATTGCCGGTGGGAATAATGAATAAGGAAAGATGGATAACCCAGGACCTGCAGGAGAGACAGTTGGTAGTGGAAGCTGATAAGGGTGCGGCAACTGGTAATGGCGGCGCCTCGCAAGTGGCGGTGGCAGCCGGGCCCGCTATGCAGACCGGGCTCGACTTTGGGTCATACCTGGCCCAAATTATGAGGGGCTTGAAAGAAATGAATGAAAAAATAGACGCAAGAGGGGAGATATTAAAAGAAATAGGGGAGGACATTGGGCGGAGATTGAGCGAGGAGGTCGCAATGGGGCATGACGAGGTGACATGGTGTGAGGAACGCGTGGAGAGCGAGCTTGGGCAGAGCTCAGCTAATTTGACCGGGGCTATAGAAATCGCGACACGGGGTGTAAAAGAGCCGACGGTCGCCAAATTGGAAAAATAAATTTTATGCGCGCCAGCGGTCGTCGAGCTAGAAAAAGAAATAATTGGGGCCGAAGAGATGGGAGACTTAGGAGATAAATCGGGGGAGGTAGAAATGGAACCCGTCCAAAGTTTGTATTTGCATCGTGATGTCGGGCTTGCTAACCAAATTGAAAGTTTGCAGGTGCAGCCGGAAAAAAAGGTCCCCAAGGTGAGTAGGAATAATGGCGCGAATGTGTTCGGCACGAAAGGGTTTTTGGTGCGCTTGGGAAAGAAATGAAACCCGGGCGGTCATGGAAGGTCCATTGTGTGGTGTACGAGGGTGACTGGCGTGCGTTTGAGAGAGAAGTGTGCACCGGAGCATGGGTGTGAGAGAGAAAAGTGTGCGTCAGGGTGTGCAATGATGAAGTGTGTGGAAGATGCGAGTGCACTTGGGTGGTGTGCACCAGAGAGTACAGAGTGTGAGGGAGAAGGCACACCGGACTGTGTGCGAGAGAAGTGTGCGATGATTGGGTGGGCAACAGGAGAGTGCACACCCTTGGGTGTTACAGACTGTGTGCGGGAGGAGTGTGTAACGGAGTTTGTAAAAGGTGCGAGTACGGTGTGTGAGAAAGAATGCACACCAGACTGTGTGCAAGGAGAGTGTGTGGTAACAGAGTGTATGGGAGGTGCGGGGACGCCTGGGTGTGTGAGTGCTGAGTGGGTCGTGAGGTGTGAGAACGCGGCTCAAGCATCGACACCGACCGGGGTAGGTTTAGCGCGACGGATAGCCGACGTGAGCCCTCGGTGAGTTGCGTGCAGGAGGGACCGGCCGGGATTGGTGGTGCGGCGGTTTCACAAGGACCGCCGTGCACGACCTGTGCCGGCCCCCGCCCTATATGGTTGGTGCCACGACGTGGTGGCAAAGACAATCGGCGAGGTTCAAGGGGAGGTAGGAGATTTCAGAGCCGCGCACCTTTGCGGGTGCGATGCTCCGACCGTGGGCGGTTGGGCCACCGTGCGTGGGACCGCGAGGCCCCACCCAGAGATGGGCCCCTGAACCTCGGCCCATCCATGCCTCCTCCCCTGGATCGAAAATGCCGGACGGACACTCCATACAGGCGACCAACCAACCGAATGGATCGCTCGGCCTTTCGAAGCCGAGCTGTGACAATGTATTTCCGCACGAAGAGGCTCGAGTGTAGTGGACGAATGAGGATAGTGTACCCTACGTGGGGGAATTGTAGTGTTTCTACAATACCATTCCTCACATCAGGGCCCATGAGCATTAGTTTAGGGGGATGGCAGTGACAGGCACATGGGGGTGCCCGCGATGGCCACCTCCATGGGGGCACCGAAGCTAGCCGAGGGAGGGCTAGGATAATGTTAGGGATTTAGAAGACTGTAGAGGACATGAGATTTAAGTAGTGACATTGTACCTATAGTGGGGATGTAGGTAGCTTAGGTGGATGTTAATGATGAGGGGAGTGCATAGTTTAAAGGGATGACGGGGAAGCACGAGTTTTTAGGGGAAAAGCAGTTAGATAGATGATGCTGTGTGTGTGAGGAATTGTGTTATTGAGAACAAATGGAATTGTGTTGGAAGTGGTGAGTGAGCACAAAAGGTGTGCAAGAGAAAGAGGTGTGTGAGCACAAAAGGTGTGCAAGATATTTGGTGTGTGACATAAATGGTGTGTGAGAATATTTGGTGTGGAATGCTTGGTGTGGGAATAAAAGGTGTGGAATGCATGGTGCGAAGGAGTGAATGGGAGGAGATGGACCCATTCACGAATGCCCAGGGTGGGTTGTGTAAAGTCAGGTTGAGGGCTTAGGTAAATTGAATGGATATTGACACCTGTGGTGCGAGTAGTGGCAAGTAGTGCTTTGGAGGGTGCATGAGTCCGTGAAATGGCTGGGCGTGTGGTTTAATTGGTGAGTATGGTTATTGGGGCACTCCACCACTGATAGTTTGTTGGCCAGGTGAGGCCGCAGGTAGGCTCTGGGAGCCAGTTAAAGTAGTTGTTGAGTGGGGCCCGAGGATCCAAGGAAAGGACCCGGGTAGCCCAATGCCAAGGTGGGCATCAGGGGGTAAAGAGCCAGGAGGGGCCTTCCCCAGTTAGGGTAGTCGCAGGAGCAGGTAAGCTCGGGTGGCGACTTCAGTGGCGGAGGTGCGCAGGCAGTTAGACCTGCGAGTGGAGCCACACGACCCAGCCCCGAAATTGTGCAAGGGCACAGTATGAAAATTCAGTGGGAGTGAGACCCAAATTCGAATGTCATCACAGAGTGGTCAATGGGAATTCGGGTTTTTAGAACCACATAGTTTAAAGATGGCCGATTGGCAGGGCACGACCCCGGGTAGTTTAAATGAGTTAATGTTATTAGTGTAGTTAGGAGATGAGAAACCCCTTTGCATCATCCACAGCCATTCACCGAGGGAGATGAACTCCACACCAGGACGCTGTGAAACTGTTTGAGTAAGTGAGACGCATCATGACGTAAAGTGACATTGTGGTTGTTCCATTCCTTCCTTTCTGGGAGGGATTGGGAGACGAATTTGGTATAGAGGGGGATATGGGAGACAGGACGTAGTGACGAATTTGTAAATACAAGGAAGGGCTAGGGTAGTGTAAGCCGACGATGGGGGGTACGGACAGTTAGGGACTAGCCTGCTCTGCTCGCTCTTCCACGCCCCTTGTGCTGCCTTACCTTGTATTGCTGTGTACCTTTGTGCCCTTTCTGCTTTGCTGGTCGTGCTTTGTCTCTCCCCCCACCCCAGGACCATTTTGGAGGTGGAACTGTGCAGCACCATCGATCTGTGCAGCATTCCTGCTGCACCTTGTTCCATCTGTGCAGACGAAATGCGCGGCACTTTGCTGCCGTATCCTTTGTTTGTTTTGCCACGTAGTTTGCCACTGACCGATGGAGGCCAAGGCCTGGTTCACACAAAGAGCCGGTTAATGGCCTTTCGACTTTCGGTTGCTCTACGCATGCTGTACATGCACCCCTCTCCACCTTGGGTTAACGTTGCTTGTCGCCTTTTGCAGCAGGCGGGGAGACTAGGCTATGACCATGCTCTATTCTTGATGGATCTTTCGCATCTTGATATGTCTCCCCTCTCTAGGTTTTATCAGAGTGTACTAAACGCATGGCGAGCCCTAACGACAACAAGAGCCATGCATTCATACACAAAGCAAATGTTCCTGATGGAGCCTTTGTTTTACAATTCTATTTTCCAAGATATGCCTGCTGATAGGTGTCTCGTTCAATGCTTTGTCGCGAAGAACATAAAATCGGTCGCCGATCTTTTAAGCCCAAATGGCAGTTGGATTGGAGCTGATGCACTGGCAAGCCTGGTTGGCGTGCGATCCTCCAGAATTGTGGCACGCATGTTACGCTGTGTGCTTCATACCTATGCACAGCTTGCACCTAATTGGGAGTAAGTCCAAGCAGAAAATGAACAAGGTGCTTCTCCTGCTACCTTTCCTGAACTCATTTGCAAGTTTTCTCTTGCCAACTCTCCTCCTTGTACCTCTTTTAGCACAGGATTCAATGGTTTTCCTCAACAAAAAGACTTCTATTTGGGTTGCGTAAGTTTTCTTCGACAAGGGCAAATGACACAGCGGAGGGTTCAATGGAGAGACCTCTTACCTTGTTCCCCCCCATATTTTCCTAATTGGAAAGGATTCTATCATCCTCCTGTGCCGCCACGACATGGCGACCTCCAATGGAGACTCGCACACTGGATCCTCCCTTCTAACCACTTGCTGCACCGCTTCTCAAGTCTCTTGGCAGATGAATGTCCTTTTTGTAAAAGGCCTGAAAACCTCTTTCATATTTATGTTGAATGTCAACGGTTGGCTCCTTTATTAATTTTTTTAAAGAATTGTTTTGTCAGGATTGGTTTGGTTTTCAACACTTGTGTTTTCATTTATGGCTTAGACATGTCACACAAGAATTCGAATGATGTGTTAGGTAATTTCCTGCTTGCACAGGCAAAAATGGCAGTGTATAAATCAAGAAAAAGAAAAGTACAGATACATTCAAAGTACACCGCCCCCTTGCCAAATAATTAAATATCCTACAGCGCGGCATTGCCGGGGCGGCATTGCCGGGGCGCCATTGCCGGAGCTCATAGAGGCTGCTTTGGGAGGGAGAAGTGTACGCTAATTCATTGATTAATTGTATAATTAAAATCAATAAAAGATTATCACAAATTATTTTCTTAATCAATTGGCTAATAGCATAACTAAACCACTCGTGCTTCATCCGAAGATGTATCTTTTAGAAATTTAATTAAATAAGTCATTAATAAAAAATTAAATAATTAATTGATTCACCAATAAATAATTAATCGATTAAATGATTAATCAATAAATCAAAACTATCCTTGATAGCCACATCACTTGGTCACTGTCATGTCCAAATATTAGCTTCCCAGCTCAAAAGGTGCCTGAGATATTGGCGAAATTAGAAAGAAAATAAATAAATGATTAATAATGAAAATAAATAAATAATAATCATTAAAAAATTAAATTATTAATCAATTCGGTCACAGAACACATAAACCACCACCATTTCATCAGAATGTGTGACAGAATTTTTTTTTTCTTAGTAATTAATCGAATAATTAAATAATTAATCGATTAATTGATTAATTGATTGATCAATAAATCAAAAATATCCTTGATAACCACATCACTTGGTCACTTATGTCCAAATATTAGCTTCCGAGCTCAAAAGGTGCCTGAGATATTGGCCAAATGAGAAAGAAAATAAATAAATGATTAATAATGAAAATAAATAAATAATAATCATTAAAAAATTAAATTATTAATCAATTCGGTCAGAGAACACATAAACCACCACCATTTCATCAGAATCTGTAACTTTAAAAAAAGAATTTTTAGTCATTAATCGAATAATTAAATAATTAATCGATTAATTGATTAATTGATTAATTAATAAATCAAAAATAGCCTTTGCAGCCAAATCACCTGGTCATTGGCATGTCCAAATATCAGCTTCCTAACTCAAAAGGTGCCCGAGTTAATGGTCAGAAGAGAAAGGAAATTTGATTAATTAAATAAGTACTTAATTAATAATAATAATAATAATGCATTTATTTTATATAGCGCTTTTCAGGAAGCCCAAAGACGCTTTGACAGAGTGCAAAACATAATGCATAGCAAAACATAAAAACAATTGCAAAAAAAAGAAGAATCAATCGGGAAATATTCAAAGCACAAAGGAGGGAGAAGGAGAGGAGAGAGTCAGGGGTTAGATGCTGTGGGTTAAATGTTGAATGCAGTGTTGAACAGGTGGGTCTTGAGTGATGTTTTGAATGTGGTGAGTGAGGAGGGGTCTCTGATGGTGTGAGGTAGTGAGTTCCAGAGGGTGGGAGCAGCGATGGAGAAGGCCCTGTCCCCCCAGGATCTGAATTTGGTCCGGATGGGGGGGGGGGGGTCAGGAGATTGGTACCAGCAGAGCGGAGGTTGCGGGTGGGAGTGTGTCTGGAGAGGAGGTCAGCCAGGTAGGATGGGGCCAGGTTATGGAGGGCTTTGTAGGTCAAGAGGAGGATTTTGTACTGGATTCTCTGGGAGATGGGGAGCCAGTGAAGCTTGTAAAGGACGGGGGTGATGTGGTCATGGGTCCGGTAATGGGTGAGTAGACGGGCAGCGGAGTTCTGAATGTATTGGAGTTTATTGGTGATTGTTGAGGGTGAACCATAGAGGAGGCTATTGCAGTAGTCCAGACGGGAGGTGATGAAGGCGTGGATGAGGGTTTCTGCAGCCATGGAGGAGAGGGATGGACGGAGACGGGCGATGTTTTTCAGGTGAAAGAAGGCTGTCTGTGATCTGTTTAGTGTATTTGTCGAAGGAGAGGGTTTGGTCAAAGATGATGCCAAGATTCCGGATGTGAGGCGAGGTGGATACTGGGATACCGTCGATGTTGAGGGCAAAGTTATGGGTGGATTTTATGAGCGTTTTTGGGCCAATGATGATTATTTCAGATTTATCATAGGTAAGTTTGAGGAAGTTGATTTGAAGCCAGGATTTTGATATGCAGGATTTGAAGCCAGGATTTGTCTCTTTTGATTTGAATTAATCGCTAATAATTAAATAACTCCTCAATTAATTGATTATTCAAAAAACAAAAAATAACGTTTTTGACAAAGGACTTGCTCACTACTGTGCCAAAATTTCAGCTTCTTAGCTCAAAGGATGGCTGAGATATCGTCCGGACAAACAAACAAGAAAGAAAACAAACAAGAAAACAACCAGAGTGAAAACTGAGTACTCTCTTTCAGCGTGCGTCACTGCCGAGCCCCCTTCGGTGCCCAGCATTGACGATTTGCAATGCCTGGAGATGGCATAGGAAAGGAGCGGTGTACAAAAAGTTGATGATCTTGGAGCTAATGAGGAAAATGCCTTGTTCTTGTTTAAAAATCTTGTGACGAGCCATGTAAAGTTGGACTTTGCTTTTTTTTCAATAACAGGAAGGCTGCCACAGTTTGAGGCCAAATGGTGTGTGAAAGAAGTGATTTGTAAAATCCTGGAGAAACGTTTATTGTTTTGTGAAATGTTTTGTGTGTAATTTTTACTGTATTAATTTTTTTGTCTCTGTTTTTCTCCTTGAAATGAGAATGTGACCCCTATTTGGGGATTTTCTTTTCTATTTTTATAATAAAAAGATACAAAAGTCTCTCTCTCTCTCTCTCTCTCTCTCTCTCTCTCTCTCTCTCTCTCTCTCTCTCTCTCTCAGGAAACAAGGGGGGGGGGGGGGGGTAGAAAACAAGATGGGGTAAAGGGAAGAAAAAGGGCAACATACATCAAACAGTTACAATGCACTCTCATGCCATGACTCCACACCCAAAACGGCTGACCACAAAAGGTAGAAAGATGTATGGATGACAGATACGTAGAAGAGAGATAACAACAGATGCTTCTAACTGGAGTTATGGTCTGAAAACATATTTTGAAAGGGCACATGACCTTTGACCTGTTCATTCTAAAAATGAATCAGTTAATCTTTCCATTGAGCCAATAAGTGTGTCAATTGTGAAGTGTGGTTTAAATCTCTTGAGATGTTCACAGGTTATAAATTTTCAATTAAAAGTCACTTGACCTTTGTTCTTTGGACCATGTTCATACATGGTCCAAAATCATTTCATCTTTGTATTACAGTCCATAGTTATGCTAGGTTTGGTCAACGTCTGTTCAGCTGTTCACAAGTTATCACGGTAATGAAAATGTGCTACTTTCAGCTGAACGTCACATGACGTTTGATCCCCAAAATCTTATCAGTTCATCTTTGAATTACAGTAAACGAGCAGGTATGCCGAGCGGTGCGCAGTGCTGTTTTAATTCTGTTGACATTTTGAACAAATCTAAAAAAAAATTCTATTTTTTTGGGTGGGGGGGCCTAAAACACTTCCCTACACCCACTAAGGAATGGGGTCGGAGATCATTTCTTATTACCTTTCACATATCTACAAAGGCTTAGGCACTACAGTGATTTTTAAAAACTCCCCAAAAAAAAAAAACAATTTTTTTTCAAAAGATTCTTGTTTTGCTTAAGACACTGCCTGATACTCACTGATGGAGCTATGAAAGTTTGACGAATATCCTTTTGGCCATCTCTGCGAAAAATGGTAACATAGACAGACAGATAAACTTAACTCTTATAGTATAGATACCTATCGGCTATACCAGGGGAGTGTTCTGTTAGCATGCAGATTCCTATCGCTTACCAAGGCAGCCATTCCGTATCAACCGCTTTGCAAGCCGCTTGGTAAGCAGAGCACGCGATCGAGGGACATGCTTGGCGAGCGGCAAGCAAGTCACTAGCGAATGGAACTCCCCTGGCACCCCCCCCTCCCCACCCACTTATGCTAGCAAAATGACTGCCGAAGGCGGATTCAAAACAATTGGTCGCCATTTCTACAATTCTAGTCAAAGAAGGCAATATTGAAGCGTGCAGTTCATACATTGATTGCTACTTCTACTTTTCATCCTAATTCTTTAAAATCTGATGTAATTCTAATTAAATTGAATTCGAATTAAATTAATTAAATAAAATAGTTCTAATTAAATCTGAAAATCTAATTTTAAATCATCCTAATTCTTTTTTATATGACTGCTGATTTCTTTTTAGTCTCATGCTTGGTGTGTCCTCATGTGTGAAAAGAGGCCAATACATGACACACACTGCCTACTGCAGTTTGGGCATCTAAAGCTGGAATCTGTTTTGAGTGTTTTGTCTACTTTCTCCCTTTTGCTTTGCCTTTTCAACTTTCCTCGTCTCAAAGGATATATAGAACTCCATCGTTTAGGCTCTTCCTCCACCCCCTTCTGTCCAGCGCTGTAACTTTGCATGATTTTTCCAACAGGTTACAGTCCTTCAAGTCCTGTTTACACAGATCTTTGAAGTGAAGTTTTGGCCTTCCAATTTTGTGGATGCCCTCATCAAGAACTACATAAGGGATTGATCCAGGCAGACGCTCGCCATGCGATTTTCACCGCTTCAGCGTCGCCATGATACTAACCGACTTAGCCATGGTCCAAACTTCTGTGTCAGGAATGTTGTCTTGCCAGTGGACCAATTTTGTTGGGGTCTTCCACAAGCACTGGAGATGGAAAGAGTTCAACCTGTGCTCCTGCTTGGAATATAAAATCCACGTTTCAGCAGAATAGAGAAGTACACTGAGAAAACATGCTTAGTATTTCATCCTGTCAACTTGCCAGGTAGGTGTAACTTTGTGTTGGTCATAAAGCTGTTGTTATTCCATGCTCTCTTTCGCAAGCTGCCAAATGCAGGAGCTTTGGAAATACGTGCTGAAAACTCTTCATCTGCTTAAGGTGCTGAAAACCCTTTGTGTGTACGGAGCCAAGGTAAACAAACTCTCCAACCTCTTGTAGCTCTGTACCCAGTGTCGTGTTTACAATGGTGCCGTTGGCACCTTGGCACCAGGCCCACAATCTGAAAGGGCCCATAGCTACCAGGATTTTAAAAAAGTGGACACATCGCGTTACGTTTCAATAAACAATATGTATTGAATTGAATGCCAGAATATGTATAGAAGTTAGTGGGATCAGCAATACCAGGCTGTTTTTCTCCACTGTTTTATTTATATTTTTCATTTATTATTTATTTTATCTACACTTGTGTATATCTCCTTCTGCCCTAGGGCTATCATTGCCACCTCCATCTGCAACTTAAACATGTAAATATTGTAAATAAAACTTGTATACAGCTGTGTGCTACGTTAAAGATTACGTCTGTGTTGATCTCCTGTCTTTTGCAATGGTTCCCCAAATGGGGGCCCACAAATTTGTTTGGCACCAGGCCCACAAAAGGTTATCTGGCTCTGTCTGTACCATGGAGTTTCAATGGGATGGGGTCACTGTTGCACTGTGACATCCTCATGGTGTTCTTTGTGCTGACAGTGACACCAAACTTGTCACATGTTTTGGAGAAAGCATTAAAGATTGCCTGTAATCCGATGGTCGAATGGAAGACAAGGGCAGCATCATCAGCAAATAACAGCTCACGGATGAAGAGTGTTCTTGCAGTCCTAGTCTTGATATTCAGGCAAGGAAGCTTGAAGAGATTTCCATCAAATCTTGTGTGAATCTAGACACCCTCTTCAATTCCACTAACTGCATATCACAACAGACAAAAAAAAAGATTCCGAACAGTGTTGGTGCCAAGACACACCCCCGCTTTACTCCAGTGAAAATGGAGAATGGTTCAGACTCTTTGCCATCAAAGATAACACGTGTCTACATACCATTGTGAAATGACCTGTTCTGACTATGTAGGAGGACTGCCAAGGGATTCCAGTAATAGAAACAAACCACTGCGGCTGACCAGGTCAAAAGCCTTGGTGAAATCAACAAATGCCACATGAAATTATTCCTGTTGTTCTCTACATTTTTCTTGTAGTTGGCACAAGGTAAAAATCAGATGTAGTCGATCTACCATCTCTAAAACTACATTAACTCTCAGGATAGACATTGTCAGCCAACTTTTGCAGTCCGTTAAGCACGACGCATGCCCTGACTTTCCCTGCTACACACAGTAACGAAACGCCTCTGTAATTGTTACAGTCAGATTTATCTCTATTATTGTACAGGGTGATGACAGCAGAGAGGCTCTTGACTTCAGTCAGCAACATCCTTCCACTCTTGATTTGGACATCCTTCCACTCTTGGGAAACCTCTCCAGCTTTCCTTCCAACATGAAAGTATAAGTTGGTGTTGTCTGTAAAGTAGACCAGTTCCTCTCTGTTTATAAGTTTTGCCAGGGACCCCATGTATGCCTGTGGCTTTTCCACACGGGAGGGCACCAACAGCTGATTGAACCTCTTCAAAGGAATGGTAACACATCGAGATACAATTTTGTTGGGTGTTGGAAGAAGTCAAGAGCCTCTCTGCTGACTTTATTTTCATGTGAATACAGTTCGAGGTAATGCTAGGTCCAACGCTGCATCACATCCTCAGATGTTAAAGGCTTCTCCGCTAAGCTAGTGATGGGAGCAGTAGACTTTGTTGGGCCAATTGCTTCTTTGAAACCACTGAAGAAACCTCCACTGGCATTCCTGTCTGCACACCATTGCATACGTTCACATAGACGGTCTCAATACTGTTGTTTACAACCTATCCGCTTTCCAATTGAACGGCTTGACAGGCATGCCTGAAACGCTGTTCGTTGCGTTCATTTTCATCATATCTGTACTGGATCAGAAATAGTCTTTCCTAGCAGAGGTGGCAGAGCTGAGGCACTTTTTCTGAACCAGTCTGGGTATTTCCTGCAGAGCAAACCTAAAACTGATTTGGCTGTTTCATACGCAGTATCTTGAGTCTGTATCCATAAGGTTTCTGGAGCTAAGTCATCAATAGTAGGTTGGTTGTCAAAAGCAGATGCGAGTCTCTCTTGCAGTCACTGCTGAGTGAAAGGATCTTGTAGATTCACAATGTTGATCCTAGGGTGGGCCAAATGCCTTTTATTTGGCTTGTGAAGAATCTTAAGGTACCCTTTTAACGAACCAAGGTTGTGTTGTGAACCAAGGTTGTGTCAGTGTTGCAGGTTGCACTGTGCGTTGCCCCACAGTCGAAGACTTGTTTTATATATCGCTGCCTTACAAGCACATGGTCAAGCTGGTGCCAGTGACCTGATCTTGGATAGCGCCACATGACTTTCCAAGCATCTTTCATGGGATTATAAGGCATTGGTAATTGTGAGGCCATGACGACTGGCAAATTCCAGCAACAGCTGCCCACTTTCATTTATCTTTTCTACACCATGGTGGCCCAAACCATGTGGCCACAGGTCAGAATTGCTGCCAACATGGGCAATGAAATCGCCAACTATGAATTGTGTGTCTTCTTCAAGTGTGGTCGACACAATGCGATCAACTGCCTCATATAACTTCCCCCTTTCCAGAAATGGATGTGTCATAGTTGATGCATACACACTGACAACAGTCACATGACCTAATGGAAGAAGGGGAATGCAAGGACATCAATCTCTGAATGACAAACCGGATCATCAATATATGCGTGCCTGGTTGATTTTTTAATTGCAAAGGCCATGTCGTGTTCCTGCCTCTGTCCCTCAGGTTTGCCTGACCAGGAGAATGTGAAGTTTTCTCCCTCTCTTGTTCCTGTTTTTGTCAGGTGAGACTCAGATAGAGCCACAATGTCAATGCGAAGTCTCCCGAGATATAATCATGATGCCGGTGCCGGATAAGTCCAGTCACATGCCTGAAGGGTCATGAGATTCCTGAGACTGTGGAAGGACGGAGAAGCCTAATAATCTCCCTTGTTGCACAGCTAAAGCGGAGTCAAACCCCACTACCCAGAAACAGGCACTGAACTCCGTGCACACCATGATAAGTCCCACAGCAAGCATGACAGCGATGGAGATTAGTCCGCCGAGCTCTCGGGTGGTGAGCCTGCGTGATCGAACCCTCATCCCAAGGGAGGCAAGCCACTTGGCAAGCAGAAAGCGAGCCGCTTGCTAACGGAACACACCCCAGGTTTGGTCAAAATCCCTACAATGGTTCACAAGTTATTGTGGTAACTAAAATGTGTTTTTTTCAGCTGAAGGTCACATGAACTTTGACCTTTTGGATCCAAAATCCCTTTTAACCCAGTTCACCCTTACATCATAATACACCTTTGTACAAAGTTTGTTAAAAATAAAAATTGGCCCCGAGTGGGCCGACTGATCTCTTGAGGTTGTAGTTCAGACCTCTGCTGAATTGGTGGAACCACCCCGGGACTCCCGGAGCCACCCTTATCCGAATTTGAAAAATCTAAGACCAAGCGATCCTGCAGACCATCGAGTAGAAGGGTTGTATCGAGTTTCAGAGCAATCGGTTGGTAAATAATGGATGAGTATGGATCTACAGCTTTATGGGTTTACGCCCTCCTGGGAGCCCCATGATCCGAAATCAAAAACTCAAAGCCTGTGCGATTGTGCGGGCTACTGTCTTGTATTCATTTGATAAGTTTCAGAACAATCAGCTGGGCAATAAGGGAGGAGTAGCAAAAATAACGAAAAGTTAACAGATGACTGGACAGAGAGACAGACTTACGGACCTCATGACCCATTTTATAAGGTCATCTCTTCGAGATCAAGATGAGATTACCTAAAAATTCCTCTCGTGGTTCACATGCTATGGCTGTAACAAAAAGTGACTACGGACGGACGGATGCAAGGATGGATAACCTGAAAACAAAACGCCTCCGCCGCCCACAGCCCACATCTCCTCCATCATTCCCTCCCTCCTGCACTCTCTAAGACTCCAAATATTAAAGTACACCAATACTGAAGGTCTCCGATCTAATATCACCAATCTTTTCATCCAGATTGCTGCTGCAACTCAGGACGTTGTATGTCCTCACAGGATTTTCTGATTCCTCTGTGTTTCTCCTTGGTTATTTTCTCTTCCGTTTTGACAGGTGTCTCTCCCAATCCAGAGGTCCCATAGTTGTCCACACTAACCCCTCCTAGACCACTGCAATACCTCTGGCAATGCATACCTATCCACAGCCAAATACTTTTCTGCGGGGTGTACCATATACCCAATGATGATGACTCCACATACACCTCGATTTACACTAACATGACGTTCCGCAACCTATGGGTCGTGACCCAATGTTTGGGTCGCGAAGGATTTTCAATGGGTCGCACGATCGTTTCAGAAATCGCGGGAAAAAAACTTTATCGACAATTTACTTCTCCCGACTGAACAGAACAGAGATCAAACGAACGCCGACACAAACTTTATAGTGTGGACTCTTCTACTGCGCTGTACCGATGTACCGCGCATGCATCCGGTCAGTCAGATCATACGTTTAGTTTCCGACACGCGAATGGCCATTGCTTTTCATTCGAAAGATTGAGCTGTGAGCGTAAGGTACTCGCCATGGCTAGAAAGTATCAGCCTGTGTTCCTGAACTATGGGTTCACCATGAATATCGATAAGCACAATGTTAATTGACCACAGTGTGTGATATGCCTTGACGTGTTGGCCAACGAGTCCCTCGGGCCCCAAAAGCTGAAACGGCACCTCGAGAAGAAACATGGAGATCATGTCAACAAGTCGCGGGAGTTTTTTCTCCGGAAAGAACGCGAGATGAACAACAGCAAGTCAGCAATGAGTTCGGCTGTTTTTCCGTCGAAGGGACTGACCAAAGCCAGCTACCTCGTGGCAGTTAAGACAGCCAAATAAAAGAAACCGTACACTATTGCGGGTAAGTTTTTTTGTTTTTTTTCGTAAAAGTATTTCACGGAATTGGCGGTTTGTAGGTTCATAAAGTAATACATGGCGCTGTAAGTATAGTTAAATTTAGTTTTTCATTTCGTCTTTCGAATATTGATGTGTCAGGTTCTTGCTTACTATTACTCGTGCCATGTATACATTGGTATATCACAACTTCGTAAGTTTTATTGTTTGTTGCAATACAGCCATTCTTAAACTTTGCATCTTTTTTAAAAGTACGTATGGCAATCACATCGTACATATTGAATTTTTATAATGCCTTGGACTTGGAATAAAATCAAGATTAATCATAAAGTGAAAGAAATGTTCATGTGTTATTTTATTTATCTTGTATTGCAGAGCAACTCATCCTGCCATGCGCCAAGGCGTTGTGCAGAGAAGTGCTTGGAGAGATGGCGGCTTCCAAGATAAGCACCATTCCACTTCCTGCCGACACGATTCGCCGACGGATAATAGACATGGGCGAAGACATCGAGCACCAGCTGTACGCAAACCTAGAGGCCAACAAGTTTGTCATCCAGTTGGACGAGTCAATGGACATCGCACAGAAGGCGTTGATCCTCATCTTTGTTCGTTATCGGCATGGCGATGATTTTATGGAGGATCTTCTGGCATGTGACGAGCTATAGACCAAGACCACGGCCACAGAAATATTCGCAGTCATCAACAAATACATCGCATTGCATAGCCTCAGGTGGGAAGACTGTGTTGGCGTTTGTACCGATGGTGTGGCATCGATGACAGGGCGGCACAGCGGTGTCATTCTCATCCAGGATGTGGCACCAGAGGCAAGCTGGACCCACTGCTTCCTCCACCGCGAGGCATTAGCGGCGAAAGAGATGTCACCTGGACTTGCCGAAGTAATGGACATTGCAGTGAAAACAATCAACCATCTCAGGAAGAGCGCTCTAAATTCGAGGTTGTTTGCAGAGCTGTGTAAGGAGCAAGATGCAGAACACACCACGGTGCTGTATTTTGCAGCTGTTCGCTGGCTCTCCAGAAGAGATGCTTTGGAAAGATTGTATGAACTTCGCGACCAGGTCCTCGCATTCCTGGAGGTGGCTAGGTCAGACCTGGCAGTCTACTACAAAAACAACAAATTCATCGCAACATTGGCATACATGGCCGACATCTTCAACTTGTTGAACAATCTGAACATATCGTTCCAGGGCAAAATGAACAAGCAGGCGAAATCCGTGTTCGTAATGTATGACAAGATAGATAGCGGCGTTCAAGTCAAAGGTGGATCTATGGAAGAGAAGAGTACAGACCAATGATGAATTTGACATGTTCGAAAACCTGGATGATCTGCTCAGCAAGAGTGTTGAGGAACGTGTGGACATTAAGGATGTCATCGTCGAACATCTGGTGAACCTGCGCAAACGATTTGACGAATACTTTCCTGTTGATCCACACGTGGAGAATAAGTGAATCGGAGACCCTTATTCAGTCGACGTTCAGCAGTGCTGCAACTTGTCCAACAGATTGAAAGAGGACTTGATCGACATCGTGTCCGACAGTACACTTAAGACACTGTTCAGGAAGCACACTTTAGTAAAGTTTTGGCTGACTGTGTCTCATGAGTACCCAGAGATTGCACATCTCGCGGTAAAGTTCCTGATGCCATTCACGACGACGTGGATGTGTGAGGCAGGTTTCTCAACGGTGACATATCTGAAGTCCAAGTATCGAACAAACTGGAGACAGTGGCCCTGTGCGCCAACCTGAGAATCGCATGGTAGCCGCTTCAAAGCCAAATCGATGATCTCGGAGCCAATATGCAAAGTCAACCATCGCACTGATGTGGATAATCCACATCTACAATGTTGCGAATGGAACATTTGAATTAGGCTTGTAAGTTTCACTTTCGGGTTTAATCAGTGAAAGTTGTTTATTTCATGTTGTTCATGATAACGGAACATTGAACCTGGATATAAGTTCAGATGCATATCGGGTTTTTTCAGTGAAAGTTATTCTTGTTTTGTTTATCAGTTCATGTTAATGTGGAGCTGTGCTCTCACGTCGAACTCCAACAATATGGACGCGACAACGAGCTGATTTTCACTGAGCTGTTTATTCCGAGCTCGGCACGAATGCACTGAAAAAGGCTACGCCGAGCGGCAATATATCGTTCAAATTCAAACAGTAAGCCACGCCTCTCAACGGGGCGTGGTATGCAACCCGAGTGACCGCCCGCTGATTACGTCACCGGCCGGTACAAGAGAATTGTGTCCGGTGACCGCTACATGCGCCCTAGAGCGGTCCAAAAAACATCGATCTCTCCGATTTTGATGCTCTACTGGATTATTGTTAGAAATGGTCTAAAACATTCACCCACCAATTATTTTCGCTCAATTCCATCTAGAAACTCATACACACTTCAATTGAAATATGGCGTTTTTCACCAAATTTGGCTAAATGAGAACAATCCAATAGCAACCTAGGTGGAAAAAGTACATGCACTATTGTACTAAGCCATTTTGTGGTTCATGACTTTTTGCATGCGCTTGCGCATGTGAGTGTGAAATCATCATGGTCGAAACATGTTTGACAATGCTTGAAACACGTTTGAAACATGTTCATAAATGTCTGACTCATGTTTCGACCATGAGGACTTCACAGGGGTATGTATCATCAATGACATTATTTAGGAAAAAAATATTTCTAAAGTCTTTGTAAGCCTCTCAACATGGACGATTTTCATTAAAATTGACCAAAATGACAAATTTATATGTTGAGTGTGTATGAGTTTAAAGATGACTCAGATGCAAAATATTTTTTGGGTGAATGATTTAGACCATTTCTAACAATAATCCAATAGAGCATCAAAATCCAGATAAAAAAGTGATTTTTTTGGCATTTTTGGACCACCCTAATGCACCCCCCCAGAATTCACTTGTACAGGGAGAGTCAGTTTGTGGGGGGCCTTAATGACCCGGCCGAAACGACCCCTGGCGATTCGTGTGGGGGTGGGAGGCGGCTTGGCGGCGGATGGTCGGGCGTGGGGCTTGGTCGACGGGGGACGGGCCCGTCGTGGAGGAAGGGCCAACCGTGGAGGTTGGTCGAGGTCCAAATGAGCCGACTTGAGGCGGTCCACGGAGATATGGTCCAGTTTGCCGCCAATGTCGACGACGAACGACTTGTTGCCCCTCCTCAAGTTCCGAAAAGGCCCATCGTACGGCGGCCGGAGTGGTCCCCGGTGCGCGTCGTGGCGCACAAAAACGTACTCCGCTGTGCGAAGCGCTGGGGGGACATGGGGTTGAGGACAGCCATGATGAGACGTGGGCAAATGGGCAAATTGGGCAAATGTGTGAGAGGTTTGGGCAAAGAGCTTCCGACAAAACGTGGGCAAATTCCTGGCGGCCTCCTGGAGGACCGAGCGTTGGCGAGCCACGGACCAGGGGCCGGTGGCGTCGGGGATGAACTCCCCTGGCACGCACAGTGGTTGGCCGTAGACCAGCTCGGGGGTAGAATCCTGGAGGTCTTCTTTAGGGGCCGTCCGGAGGCCCAATAGCACCCACGGGAGCCTGTCAGCCCAACCGTCGTCCTGGAGGCTGGCCCTGAGAGCGGCCTTCATTGAGCGGTGAAACCTCTCACACAAGCCGTTGGCCTGGGGGTGGTAGGCCGTGGTGCGGTGAAGTTTGACCCCCAAGGCCTGAGCGACCGCGCCCCAAAGCTCAGAGGTGAACTGTGGGCCTCGGTCAGAGGAGATGTCCGAGGGGGCGCCGAAACGGGTGACCCAGGTGCCGATGAAGGCCTGCGCCACGTCGGCGGACGTCGTTGACGTCAGCGGGATGGCCTCCGGCCACCTGGTGGTCCTGTCCACCATCGTGAGGAGATGGGTGAAGCCCCGCGAGGGGGGAAGGGGTCCCACCAGGTCCACATTGACGTGGTCGAAACGCCGCGCGGGCACGTCGAATGGTGCCAACGGGGCCTGGGTGTGCCAGTGGACCTTCGCACGCTGGCAGGTGACACAGGCGTTGGCCAAGTCGCGGACGTCCTTCTGGAGCCCGTGCCAGACAAATTTCGCTGCCACGAGCTTCTGCGACGCTTTCCGGCCTGGGTGGGAAAGGCCATGGATGGCGTCAAAAATGAGCCGTTGCCATCCAGCGGGCACAATGGGACGAGGTTCGCCCAGGGAAACATCGCACAGGAGAACTGTGCCTGTGTCCTTGAAGGGGACATCGGACAACCGCAGGCCCGTGTCCGCTGTCCGGAGGGCTTGCACCACGGGGTCTGAGACCTGGTCGGCCGCCATGCGGGCGTAATCCACGCCAAGGTGGACGGCATCCGCGACGGACCGGGAGAGGCAATCGGCCACAGCATTGTCCTTGCCCGCGACGTGCCAGATGTCTGTCATGAATTCGGAAACGGCGGAGAGGTGGCGCTGCTGACGAGCTGACCACGGCTCTGAGACCTTGGCCATGGCAAAGACCAGGGGTTTGTGGTCCACAAACGCCATGAATGGGCGGCCCTCTAAAAGGTGGCGGAAGTGGCGAACCGCCAGGTAAAGGCCGAGGAGCTCGCGGTCGAACGTGCTGTATTTGCGCTCGTTAGGGCGGAGCTGCCGGCTGAAGAAGGCCAGCGGTTGCCAAGCCCAGTTAACCCACTGCTCGTGTACGGCGCCCACTGCGTAGTCGGAAGTGTCCGTGGTAAGGGCGATGGGTGCGTCGAGCGCCGGGTGCGCCAGCATGGTGGTGTTGGAGAGGACCAGCTTAGCGCCCGTGAATGCCCCGTCCAACTCCTCGGTCCAGGCGATGTCATGCTTGGCCGGCTTACCCCTGAGGGCCTCGTACAGGGGGCGCATGAGTTGGGCGGCGCGAGGCACGAACCGGTGGTAGAAGTTTACCATACCCAAAAACTCTTGCAGGGCCTTGACGGAGCGGAGGCGTGGGAAACCTTTAACGGCCTCCACCTTGGTCGGCAGTGGAACGGCCCCGCGCTTCGTGATGCGGTGTCCCAGGAAGTCGATGGCAGGCACGCCAAACTGGCATTTCGCCGGGTTGATGATGAGGCCGTGCTGGCTGAGGCACGCAAAAAGCGTGCGCAGGTGAAGGAGGTGCTCCGCCCGGGAAGTGCTGGCGATGAGAATGTCATCCAGGTAGACGAACAGAAAGGTGAGATCGCGCAGCACACTGTCCATCAGCCACTGTAAGGCCTGGGCCGCGTTCTTAAGGCCGAACGGAATTCGGAGAAACTCGAAGAGGCCAAAAGGTGTAATTACAGCCGTCTTCGGAACGTTGGCCGGCCGGACAGGTACCTGGTGGTAGCCCCGAATAAGGTCGACCTTGGAGAAGATCACCCGCCCTGCCAAATGGGCGGAAAAGTCCTGGATATGCGGTATCGGGTACCGGTCGGGGGTGGTGGCATCGTTGAGGCGGCGATAATCGCCGCACAGTCGCCATCCGCCACCCGGTTTGGGTACGATGTGCAGGGGCGAGGCCCACGCGCTGTTCGAGCGCCGCACAATGCCCAACCGCTCCAGCGCGTCGAATTCCGCCTTGACCACGGCGAGTTTGGCAGGGTCGAGGCGACGAGCCCTGGCATAGACCGGTGGACCAGTGGTCGGAATGTGGTGTTCGACGCCGTGTTTGACGGTGACGGCTGAAAACGTCGGCAGTATGAGGGTGGGGAACTCAGCGAGGAGGCGGGTGAAGTCGTCCGCGGCCGGGAGCGCGCAGGCTAGCCTGGTCGGTGCGGAGCCGCTCAACGAACAAGCGAGAGAGCTGAAGGTCTCCGCGTTGACGAACCGACGACGTTTTACGTCAACCAAAAGTCCGTGGGCGCAAATAAAATCCACACCCAACAAAGCCATGGGCATGTTCGCGGTGACGAAATCCCACTCGAAACGCTTGCCCCCGAAGCAGAGTGCGACGCGGCGTGAACTGAAGGTGCGGATAGAGGAGCTGTTTGCGGCAACCAAGGCGGGGCCGCAAAGCACGGCCTGCTTGTCCCGCCCCGAGGCGGGTATAACGCTCATCTGCGCTCCCGTATCACACAGGAAACGCCGCCCGGACGCGGTGTCCATGATTAACAAAAGGTTGCCGGAATGGCCGACGCTCATGGCAGGAAGCGAGCGCCAGCCTGGTCGTTTCCCGACCCGCCGAAAGTGCACGGTGGGCGACACGTTCTGGCCTTCTGCCCGAACCTGGCGTGGTAGTAACACATGGTCCGCCCCGGTGGTGGCTGCGGCACCGGTCGTGGCGAGTGCGGCCGACGGGGTGTCATGGCGGCCGTGGCCGCAAGGGGCCCTGAATCGGCCGGTGGCAGCACCGGTCGTGGCGGGGGCGTTGCCTCGGCCGGGCCAGGTTTCCAGGCGGCCACTCCGAAGTACCGCCCGGCCGAGAAAAATTTGTCGGCTTCCTTAGCCAGGGTGCGAGGGTCCTCGATTGCCGAGTTAGCCAAAGCTAAGCGTACCTGCCTGGGTATCTGTCAGAGAAACAGCTCGCGAAAGAGGAAATCTGGGCGGTGTTCGCCGAGCAGGGTGAGCATGTGGTCCATGCGCCCGGATGGTCGAGCCTCCCCGAGCTCAGGCAGATCGAGCAGCTGTCGCACGCGTTCGGCCTCAGTGAGGTCAAACGTACCGAGGAGTAGTCGTTGGAGTGCGCCGTACTTGTCGTCGGCCGGCGGGCTCCGTAGAAGGCTCAAGACCCGGGAGGCAGTGGCGTCGTTTAGCATGGAGACCACATGGTGGAAGCGAGTCTCGTCCGCCGTGATGTGCCGCAGAGCAAACTGGGACTCTGCTTGGGCAAACCAGATGGCCGCGTGCGATTCCCAGAAGCCAGGGAGCTTCAAAGCAACGGTCGACTCCATTGCCGTGTTCGTAAAAGGGGTCACCAATGTGGAGCTGTGCTCTCACGTCGAACTCTAACAATATGGACGCGACAACGAGCTGATTTTCACTGAGCTGTTTATTCCGAGCTCGGCACGAATGTACTGAAAAAGGCTACGCCGAGCGGCAATATATCGTTCAAATTCAAACAGTAATTCACGCCTCTCAACGGGGCGTGGTATGCAACCCGAGTGACCGCCCGCTGATTACGTCACCGGCCGGTACAAGAGATTTGTGTCCGGTAACCGCTACATTACATTTTAAGTTCATCATCTATTCACTATGAAGATTAAAATAAAATTCAAACACCTTATCTTGGCGTGTCACTTTAATAATTAATGTTTTATTCTATTTCACAAAAGATACACCGCCAATGAATGTTGTGAGATTCATCTTCATCTTCTTCTTCATCATCATCTTCATCTTCTTCATTAAATCATCATCCGGATTCATCGTGGGGGCGGATTCATCTCTTCCGAAGCTGCTGACAAGGCAGGGAGTTTACGCCTGATTGGCTGACAATATCAAGTGGGCGGTGTCTGTGATCGAAGTCGCTGCTCATTCTAAAGGGGGCGTGGTCTCTCGCTCTCTCTCTCTTCATGGTCGTGGAGAACCGTATAGTCAGGGCCCTTAGGGATATTTTGGGGCCGTTTGGTTCAAATTCTTCCAAAAGCACCAAATTTGGCCCAGATGTTGCCCATGCCATACTCTTTCGATTTTTGACGGGCGCCAAGACGCCCCCCCCCTCCGGGGGCCCCATATTGGCGAAATACTAAATGGCCGCCACCCGGATTAAAGGAAAATCAGTTAAATAACCAAAAGGGTTGGAATCATGCATGGTACCACTTTTCAGGGGTTTTCGAGGTCGAGGAATCCAATTATGATGTTATTTTGATGATTCGAGGTCAAGGTCAACCCTCAAGGTCATCTTAAAGGTCATTTTTTAGTCAAACATGTCGGTTTTTGAGTTTTTTGTCAAGATTTACACGAGGTTCACCATTTTATGTTTCTGGGTAGGGTAATCGAACTCTGACTTTTTTTTTTTTTTTTTTTTTTTTATACAAGGTCGAGGCTCGTGAAAGAGCGAACATTAATCACACAGAAAGACAAACAGACACACAAAACAAATAACATCGGGAGCGGTAGACAAGATGGGGAGAGAGGGGGAAGGACACAAACACAACATTTGAGAGCAGGGACCGAGAGACATGGAGACATCGAGAGAACTGTGGGAGGGAGAGGGCTTTGGGGGGGAGGCATGGGAAGGGCGGGGGGTGGGAGAGGTATAAAACATATGGACACTGCCAAGACTTCCAGGAAAGAAGTTGGAATTTCAAACAAGGTGGATCTGGGGTGAATTAGTGGGGGTAGAAAAGATCAAGGTTTTGGATGGGGGAAGATAAGAGATGGTGGTGAACAGCTGTTTTGAAGACCTGGAGGGAGGAGTGTGATTGAAGTGAGTGTGGGAGTTTGTTCCAGAGGTGGGAGAAAAGAGGAATGAAAGAGTGAAGGTGAGCAGAGAGCCGAGATTTCGGCAGTTTAACCATCAGAGGGTGGCTGGCAGATCTTGTGCGACCTGTAGGAATATTTGGGGGACAGAGCACAGAGAGAGCTGGGGGAGCAAGGCCGGAGAGGAGTCGGTAGGAGACAGAAAGACCACCTACCTGCCTGCGGTGAGTGAGTGAAAGGCCCTCAGAGATAGCTTCATCGCGGGAGATTCCAATGATTCTGAAAGCTTTGGATTCAACAGCGTGAAGCCGAGCCAGGTGTGAGGCAGGAGCACCAGCCCATAGGGGAGAACAGTATTCCATTGAGCTGCGGATGAAAGCCTTGTATGTGGTGAGGAGCTCAGGTGTGCCTAGGAAGGACTTCGCACGACGGAGGATGCCCAGTCAGCGACTGGCTTTGGAGGCCAGCTTGGAAATGTGGTTTTCCCAAGAAAGATCATGGCAGATGGTGAGACCCAAAAGCTTGAGCGACAGAACTTCTTGGAGAGGATTGTTGAGAAAGTAGATGGGAGGGTTGTCCAGTCGATCTTTTCGGAGAGACATAGTAAGAGTGTGAGATTTGTCAGGATTGAAAGACATGTTCCACATGTTTGACCAGTCTGTGATTTTGTCCAGGTCTTCAGAGAGTGAGGAGTCTGCAGACTGCCGATCTGAGGGAAGAGGAATGGAGCGGCAGAGAGTGGAGTCATCAGCAAAGAGATACAGAGGATTTTCCAGAGAGTCGGAGAGATCATTGATAAAGACCAGAAAAAGCACAGGGCCCAGCACACTGCCTTGGGGAACTCCAGCCTGAACGGGAAGGGGAGATGAGAGAAATCCATTCAGGGCCACACGTTGACTACGACCAGAGAGGAAGTCCGCAAGCCATGCATGGAGATTTCCATGGATACCATAGGAGGAGAGTTTGGTGAGCAGAGCTGGGTGCCAGACCGTATCGAAGGCACGTGATATGTCAAGGGAGACAGCTCTGATTTCCTGTTTGGCATTGAGGACCTCCATCCATTGTTGAGACAGCAGAAGCAGCATGTCCAGAGTAGAGTGACCTGGTCTGAAACCAAATTGATGATCAGAGATCAAGCCATTGGAGAAGAGGAAAGATTTCATATCCGAAGCAATGATGGATTCCATGACTTTGCTGATAATTGGGAGCAGGCTGATTGGTCTGTAGTTGCAAGGATCTGTTTTTGCACCTTTTTTGTGTAAAGCGGTAATGTTTGCTGATTTCCAGGATGCTGGCAGATGACCTTGAGCAAAAGATAGGGTGAAAAGCACAGAGAGAGGGTGAGATAGAGTGGCAGAGCAGGATTTTAGGACCCGTGGGCTGATGCCATCTGGTCCAGTTGCAGAATCAGAGTCGAGGTTTGACAAAAACTCCTCCACCTTGTCAGGAGAGAAGGTCACAGAGTCCAGGAGCAGTTTGGTTCGACTGGGAAAGGTGGGAACAGAGAGAGATGGGTTTGGGACTAAGGATTTTGAGGCAAACACAGAGTTGAGGCATTCGGCTTTGTCACGTGCGATGTCAACTGTGTGGCCATTTGAGGTAAGGGAGGGGATGGAGGGGGAACAAACACCAGAAACGGATTTGACCAGACGCCACCAGGATTTGGAGGAAGGAGACAGGTTTGAGAGTTCATTCTTGAGTGAGGAGAGATAGTGCTTCCTGGCACTCCTGAGGGTAGACACACACTTGTACCGAGCTTGGTGGAAGGAACTGAGATTTCCTTCAGTTGGATTAGCCTTCCAAGAGGCAAAGGCAAGTTGTTTCAGGGCAACTGCCTCACCACAAGATTCAGTGTACCATGGACGGGAGGAAGGGTAAGACAACTGAAGGCGAGATGGGATAAATCTGTGCATGAGAGAGATCAGTTTGCTTTGGAAGAATTCCCAGGAAGAATTGATGTCAGAGGCGGTGGAGATGGGAGACCAATCCAGACGAATGATGGCTGCTTGAAGACCGTCCCAGTCGGCCCGAGTGAAATGCCAGACTCGTCGACGCTGAGGAGGCTCTCTGAGAATGGCCAGAGAGATGTCCACTTTGACAAGCACATGATCAGAAGAACCGATTGGAGCAGAAGAAGAGCAGCAGACATTAGCAGGGAAGTTAGTCATAACTAAGTCTAGAAGAGAAGATACTCCATTGGCTGAGATCCGGGTCGGGAAATTGACAGATTGTGTCAATCCCAGTGAGTCACAGAAGTCCTTTGCTGAGGTGCCATGACTGGTGAGAGAGGAACCCACACCCAACCAGGTGGCATGATGACAATTGAAGTCACCACATATGAGGAAGAGAGAGTTGGGATGAGTGGATAGAAGTTGGTCCATGTTGTCGGACAGTGAAATGTAGATGGAGTCATCACTGTTTGGGGGACGGTACAGAACACATATGAACAAAAGGTGGGAGCGGAGAGGAAGCCGTAGCCAGAGGTACTCCTGGGGGTGAAGAGGAGAGAGGGCAGTGCAAGGAGAGTGAGGAAGAGAGTTTTTGATAAAGATAGCCACCCCACCACCAGGCCGAGGCTCAGGTCTATCATACCGGAGGAGGGAGTAACCAGGAAGAGATATTAAGGAATCAGAGACATCTTGAAGGAGGAAAGTCTCTGTTAAGCAGATCAAGTCTGGATTGTCAGAAGCAACCTGTATGGAGAGATCAGTCAGGTTTGAGCGAAGGCCCCGGATGTTTGAGGTCCATCTATCTATAATTCCAGTAATCTCTGTATGTCTGTGTGTATGTCTGTGTGTCTGTGACCGCTGTTTCTCGACAACCACGGGTCCGATATACTTTAAACTTGCCAGGTATATTGCTGGGGACCTGAGGATGTGCCTTTTCAAGGTTTCATATTAATCGGAGAAGTAGTTACCGAGCTATGTCCAAAAAACGATTCAACCAATCAGAGAGCAGCGAGCTATCACGTGTGCCGAACGTGCCGAACAGACTCTGCCTCGGACGGCACATTTGAGAGCGTATTCATTTATTTCACGTTGGCAAACTATGTTGGCATTAAACTATGTTTTAAAACTAATTAAAACTAATTTGCGATTCATCGTAACTGCGATATGCGACCTTCCGGACAGTCAAATGAGGACGTCACTTCCGGACTTACGGATAGTCATAGTGACGACGTACTGATGCTGAACGTGGCGAGCAGACGCTGTAAGGTACGATCGATTGTAGTACACGTTTATAATAACTCTGCCGATACAGGCCCGATTAACTGCAGCGCCATCCGAGCTGCGGCGTCGGGACGATACATTCATTGTACGGTCACATCACGCACTTACGGGCACGCCCAGACATTTTTTTTTTTTTTTTTGGCAAGGAACGGGCACCCACGTACGGGCACGTCCTAGTACCGTTAATGAAGAGAGAGGGGGAGCATCGGGTACAGGACAGGGGAGGGGAGGAGTAGGGTAAGATGAAGGATGAGAGGGGGAGGTAGGGAGAGCAGTTGTTAGTGTGTCAGCGATTGCAGAAGAGTTCCAAGAAAGGGAAGGATGAGGAGGATGAAAGGTTTGAAGGTGAAGGG
This sequence comes from Myxine glutinosa, assembly GCF_964187855.1. Classification (NCBI taxonomy): domain Eukaryota; kingdom Metazoa; phylum Chordata; class Myxini; order Myxiniformes; family Myxinidae; genus Myxine; species Myxine glutinosa. The sequence goes on along the minus strand of NC_136264.1, from coordinate 183,383,841 downwards.
ATGAGGCACAGTGAGGGGTTGTTTGAGGGGGGGCAGAGGAAAGAAGAAGGTTGGGGGGGGGTGGAGGTATGAGATAGAAGGGAGACGAAGTGGGGAGGAGGCAGCTTTGAGGAGGAGGGGGGAGGAGGGAGAATTGGAGAGGAATGGTATGGGGGGAGATTTGAATGGGAGGGGTTGGGGGGGAGTTTTGAAGGGGAGGAGTGAGGGGGGAGTTTAGGAGGGGAAGGGCAAGGGGGGAGTTCAGGAGTGGAAGGGCAAGGGGGGAGTTCAGGAGTGGAGGGGCAGGGGGGGAGTTTAAGAGTGGCGGGGCAAGGGGGGAGTTTAGGAGTGTAGGTGCAAGGGGAGGGATTTGGATGGGAGGGGCAAGAGGGGAGTTTAGAAAGTGGATGATTAATGAAAGACGAACATTGAAAACAAATTGGGTTTGTTGTGATTTTCAAGTTAGCAATCCGGTTCAGAATGATGGAGGAGGGATGGAATGAATGTGAATTTAGACCATGTAGTGAGGGAGACGTATAAGATATTGAATTTCTTTTTTTTGAGGTGGAATGAGTTGGAGAGGAAATTGAGAAAAGCCTTTTAAATAGGAAGAAAAACAGCGTGTTGTAAAATACCACTGAGTAAAACACTGAAGGGGAAAGGTTATACATATTTAAATAATATTTAAACAGAACCGCGAACAATCTTATGTGCACAAAAATACCAACGGGGGGAGAGCCGAGAGGGACCACCACGAGTCACGTGAAGGGCAAACGGTGGATGACCTTATTTTTGACAATTAGAAGAAATATTTACATGTCTATTTCCTAATTTTCAGGCATATGCAGTTCATCAGTCTAATTACAAAGATACGGATTTTGATGTTTTATGAACTGTATGCCATATCCTTGTGTTTAATTTTTGTGCGATCATGATCCGGGTTCATGTATACATGATTGTATACATGTCATAAATATGACGTCATAGGTCATGTGACCTGGCGGCCATATTGGATTTTATGAAAACCTTAAAAATGGATCCCTGCCTTCATTTTTCGATCGATTCATTTTGAACTTTGACCACTTATAGTACGACATGTGATTGGATGAATATCCTAATTATGATGTCATAGGTCAGGTGACATGGCAGGATGGACCGGTATGGTCCCCGGATCATACTGCCCTTGGTTCCCGTCAAAAATCGAAAGAGTATGGCATGGGCAACATCTGCGCCAAATTTGATGCTTTTGGAAGAATTTGAACCGAAATATCCCTAAGGGCCCTGACTAGTACAAAATAACAACAAAATAAGGACAGTGTTTGGTATGATTGTCGTCACTTTGCTTTATTGTTCAATTACGAATTGTACGACTGTACAAAGATTATGAACCGAACCCTTAACAAGAAATTAACGTCATAAGCAATCAAAATAAGGACAGTGTTTGGTATGATTGTCGTCACTTTGCTTTATTGTTCAATTACGAATTGTACGACTGTACAAAGATTATGAACCGAACCCTTAACAAGAAATTAACGTCATAAGCAATCGATATTTCCGTAACGGTTTGTGGGGGGGGGGGGGGGGTTCGATGGGTCGCGACTGGATGCCTGGGTTTTTATTGGGTCCTGGGCTAAAAAGGTTGCAGAGCGCAGCACTAACAAATCCAGATAAACTCCAAAACATTCATCCCAACTATCTGTTCCTTATCTCTGGCACTTTTGACTGCCCTCCATGACAGCGGGCTGGTAGTTGGTGCTGTAACAACCAGCCATGGCATTGTAGAAAAGGCTACCATTGTATCAAAAACCAGCCATGTGGGTCTGATCCAATCTGTGAACATCCCAACCTCAATTTCTGGAACTGGTACATCCTCCTTCCTGGATTTGTTAACGACCAAGTTTCTTTCCAACCTCTCCTGTTCCTCCTCTATCGCTCTTGGCTCCTGACCATGTTCTTGTGAAAGCCCATATCTCGCTGGCTGTTGTGCAGAAGCAAGCTCAAGGCCACATAATCTGGCTGTTCACATAGCCAAGCCAGTGGAGGGGTGAAAGAAAATGGATCTAGCTGAGCTTCTTCCATGACACCATCAATGATTGCAATGTCTCGTAATACAAAAAAAACTTCTATAAATGACTTTTTCTTCTTGTTTGAACTCATCTTTGCAGCTTAGGATCTGTATAAACGGGCTTAAATTAAGCTGTGGGCCGGGTTTGTGTCCAACAGGCAAGTGGGCGGTGGAGGAAGAACGGCGCCTGGCAAGTGTGGTGCATGAGATGACCGGTACACCTCCAGGCACGACTGTCACCAAGGGTGTGTGCTGGGCCGAGGTGGCTGAGCAAGTGAGAACGAGATCAGAGAAGCAATGTCACTCCAAATGGCTCAATTACCTCAACTGGAAGCAAAGTGGAGGGCGGGAGTGGAATAAAGATGATGATGTTAACCTCATTTTGAGGTGGGCCCCATAAAATTTTAATTGTTTTTTTAATTGAAATCTTTGACAACACCAAATCAGCACAAATATTATACTTGCATGTGGCGTCATGGTGACCTGAGTAGCCTTGAGAGTGTTGGGAATTTCTCGATTGCATGCCCACCTTGTGTCTTCATCTCACTCACCTTACCCTTCCCAGTGCTTGCTACTCAAAACAATGATCATTGACTCCATGAAATGCTTTTGTTACTTGTGTGATTTTTGTTTCCTTTATTTTGAAATAAATGATTTTCCAATGTGCACAATCAGGATAGCCGAGCTGCAGCCCAGTGAAGAGTCACAGATCAGCTGGGAGAATCTGGCAGGAGGGTGGTCCAGTGTTCGTTCCCCGCAGTGGCTTCATAGCAAATGGTGGTCGCTAAAGCGCCAGGTGACCAACCATCAGCAGCTTGCATCAGCAAAAAAATACCTTTCAGCAGCATTTGGAGCTTAATGTAGCAATTCCAACGGTACCATTTTGATTATTCTACAACAGCACAGCAACCCTTTATGATAAAGTGTGATGGACACGGAAGGATCACACAAAATTATATACAGTATTCTAATACTTCTCGAAGGAATAAAAATAACAGTACATGGAAGAAACACACAAGCAACAACCGTTTTTAACACCTGCACAAATACACAAGGATACACAAAAAAGTTAGATGCAGGAGGAGGCCATTCGGCCCATCATGATTGCGTCACCTCAGCACCAGATCAATTTATATTAAAAGAAAGGGGGGGGGGAGGTGAAAGGAGGAGGTAAGTGGGCGAAAAGGCGGTTCTTGGGTGAGAAACACACAACATCAACCACACACTATCCTTTGACAAGACCCCACAGACAATAGTCAACATAGATACACACAATCACCATCCATACTCAAGCTACCGGTACCTTAAAGTCCTGGCAACGTCCCTATTCCCTTCCATCTCCAATGCTTACAGGTACATATCAAATTCCAATTTATACTTATCTACTGTTTCTGCTGCAACTACCTTTCCAGGGAGACCATGCATTCACTATTCTCTGAGTGACGGCGAAGGGCAAGGTACACGCTGGCCCGTCCAGTGTAGCGCGCGTGCGGCCCCGGACATCGAAGGGCATTAAACATTAAACGTTCATTAAACATTAAACGTTCATTAAAGGATTACGAAACGAAAAACATTACGAAATTACGTTCATACCGTCACGTCAAACACTACCGTGAACACATACATCGTCACAACATCGTCACAATGAGAACATCGTCACAATGAACGTTATGCGAACGCGAATGTTATGCGGGAGTCCAAACCTGAGAATTCTGGAGACCAAAGCTGAAATTGGGAAAACTAAATAGCCTATTTACTCCTGGAGATCCCAGGATTACCCACCCAAAATATCTTTGCGTTCGGTTCAGCAGATTTCACGGTACCTTCGAACAGACAGATGAACATTTGGTGAATTATAGTAAGATATAAAGTAGATATCGATGTAAGCAGACCTTAGCCGTTCATTACGATTCTTCTGTGAATTCTCGATGATTCTCGGTTATTGTGCCAGTCGGCGACTTCCGTGAATTATCGGTGCATGGAGTTGATTGGTTGAACAAATGTTTTCGGTTTTTTTTTTTTAAAGTTGTCACTTGAGAATATGCGGATTTAAAGCAAAAACTGTTATAAACTCCCATGATCCTCGTCATCACTGGTTAAAAAATGGCAATCCCAGTGGGATACCACCATGAAGGGTAGGTTTTGTTACAGGGTGAATCCAGACGTGACCCTCCCCCACCCCCCTTTTCGGCTCCCTCAGTTGTCCCGCAGAGACCAGGTGGCTCTCTCCAGGCTAAGACTTAGGCACTGTCGCCTTAATGCGTACCTTCATGTGATAGGGTGCCACCCTTCCGGGACTTGCGACGCCTGTAGGGAACCCGAAGATTTCACCCACTTATTTATGGTATTGTGGCGGACACGAAAGCTCACTGGCGTGATGACATCATTCCGCGCGCCAAGTGGGCGGCGGCCACGCCCGAGGGGTAGGCGTGGCCGCGGGATATACACCGGGCGCGCAGCCCGGAACGCTCGAGTGTTACAGTGGAGCTCTTGAATAAAGACTCTTACAACTTACCGCGTTGTCCGCTTCCTCCTTGCTTACAAGCAGCGCGCGTAACACCGCGCTTCAGAATGCCGCCAATACGACGGACCTAGGTTGCTCCTATTTAAAATCGTTAGAGAGGAGGGGGTCGGTGGGTCTGACCTGCCTGTCATTTTTGGTCATTTAAACCAGAAGCATCCTCGTTTGTGCAAGGCGGTCCTAAACTTTTTGAAAGCGCGTGGGAGACCTATATAGTTTTATGGATGTCCCATAGGCCTCCTTTTCAATAATTTATATTTAAAAAATTTGCAACACAGTGATATTCAGGCGTGTGGAGTGTATAGGGGCCTTACGGCTCTAAAAAGGCCATTAAATTTGAAAGAAGAAGAAGAAGAAGAAGTCATAACTGGTTCCGCCATCTTGATTCGAGCCATGCGGTTGATGGCCGATGAGTCGTGGACATCGGGACTAGTCCGTTATATCTAGCACTAGCAGAAGTACCCGGCGTTGCCGAGGAGGGGAGGGGGGAAGGAGGGTGGAAGGGGAGGGGAGGGGGAGGCAGGAGAGGAAGGGGAGGGGCTCACGTTTATGAGTAAATGTGGCTCACGTTTCTGAGTTAAGTGTGATGCCGATCAGGAAGAAGAAGAAGCCGTACTACCAAATTCACACACTTCCGGAATAGTTTGATTTATTTGTAGTCAAATGTCTGGTAATTGTTTTGTATTTATTTATGCGAATGTGTACTTGTATATAACTGTTATTAATTTTAAAAGGCTTCGGCACTATCGAGCGATTTATTAATTTTTTTAACTCCAAAAAACGAAATTTTGTTTTTCAATGTTTTTTTTTTTTGGCCTAAAACACTCACAGCCACTCACTGATGAACCTCTGAAAGTTTGATGAAGATCCGTTCAGCCATCTCTGAATAAAACGCGGACACAAAAACTGGACACAAACACACACACAGACAGCGCGCGTTTATATATATATATATACTAGCTGAGGTACCCGGCTTCGCCCGGGTTGAATAAGAATAATACAAATATATGATGAAAAGAACATGTATATTTTAGAGCAATATCACAGTACATTTCCTACATGACGTTTTGTCAATTTTCAATTTCTCAAAACCTCTTGGTATACAACATTTCTGGTTTTCTTACTTGGTGCCAAGACATAAAGATTGCTTGGTTTTCCAACCCTCGAGCAGCCCACGTACAGCTGGCCATGGGAAGTACCCGGCATTGCCGGGTGGGGGAAGGGAGGGGAGGAGGAAGGGGAGGGGAGGAAAACGGGGGGGGGGAGGGAAACGGGGGGGGGAGGGGAGGGAAACGGGGGGGGAGGGGAGTAGAGGGTGGGGAGGGGAGAAGAGGGGGGGAGGGGAGAAGAGGAGGGAGAGGGAAGAGGAGAGGAGGGAGGAGGAGGAGGAGAGGGGAGGAGAGGAGGGAGGGGGAGGAGGGGAGGGGGGAGGGGGAGGAGGGGAGGGGGGAGTGGAGGAGGAGGGGGGAGGGGAGGGGGAGGGGGAGGAGGAGAGGGGGGAGGGGGGAGTGGGGAGTGGAGGGGAAGGGGGAGGGGGGAAAGGGGGAGGGGAGGGAGGGGGAAGGGGGGAGGGGGAGGGAGGGGGGAGGGGGAGGGGAGTGGGAGGGGGGAGGGGAGTGGGAGGGGGGAGGGGAGGAAGAGGGGGGGGAGGGGGAGGGGGGGGAGGGGGGAGGTGAGGGGGGAGGGGAGGGGAGGGGGAGTGGAGGGGGAGGGGAGAGGGGAGGGGGAGGTGAGGGGGATGGGGGATGGGGGAGGGGAGGGGGAGGGGGTGAGGGGAGGTGAGGGGGAGGGGGAGGGGAGGGGGTGAGGGGAGGTGAGGGGGGAGGGGGAGGGGAGGTGAGGGGTGAGGGGAGGGGGAGTGGAGGGGGAGGGGGAGTGGAGGGGGAGGGGAGGGGGGAGTGGAGGGGAAGGGGGGAGGGGAGGGAGGGGGGAGGGGGGAGGGGGGAGGGGTGAGGGGGGAGGGGGAGGGGTGAGGGGGAGGGGTGAGGGGAGGGGAGGGGAGGGGTGAGGGGAGGGGAGGGGAACGGGAGGGGAGGGGAGGGGAACGGGGGGGAGGGGAGGGGAACGGGGGGGGAGGGGAGGGGAACAGGGGGGGAGGGGAGGGGAACAGGGGGGGTGGGGAGGAGAGGGTGGGGAGGGGAGAAGAGGGGGGAGGGGAGAAGAGGGGGGGAGGGGAGAAGAGGGGGGGGAGGGGAGAAGAGGGGGGGAGGGGAGAAGAGGGGGGGAGGGGAGAAGAGGAGGGAGGGGAGGAGGAGAGGGGAGAAGAGGAGGGAGGGGGAGGAGGGGGAGGATGGAGGGGGGGAGGAGGGGAGGGGGAGGAGGGGGGGAACGGCTAGCTTGGCAAGCGATAGCAGGATTTTTACTTTTATTTTTACCTCAATGAGGGCTATATGTATATAGTCCGTGCTTGGAGCCTTCAAGTTCAACATAAAGTTTTTTAATGAAAAATAATGCAGATGTATAACAATCCACCAATGCAAGTTCAGAAATGAATGCAGATCCTTTACTTTGCGATACAAACGCAATTCCCGCCATTTCCACTCACGATCGAGGCCCTCCACAGTGGCCGCGCCTCTTCTTCCTCCTACAACTTCGTCTCACTTCTTTCACTCAAAATGTACGAAATTCTGCCGCATGAAATTATGTAGAGGCCTCGTCGGGGGGATAAAGGTACATAAGGAAGGCGTTGTAACAGAAGAATCAAAATAAAAGTGGAAGAACATGAGGAAATGGGAGCTATTCTGGACCCACAGCCAAACCCGACAAACCATTGAAATACACCCCGAACGTCAAGCGCCGCCACAAACCACCATGGAATTGCAGGTGGCGCGGTTTTTTTAAACCATTGATATTAAAATAAAACGTAGCCTATAACCACCAGGATTTTATGCTGATTCCGAATCTGTGTCTAAAACTTTTCTCCGATGTGTAGTTCTTGAGTTATAAGCGGACATCCAGACAGACACACATATACACACACACACAGACAGACACTCCTCCTTTATATATAGAGATAGATGTCCGTGTAACTGTCACCGGGGGTGAGTGTTGCATTGATCACGCTACGGCGTAATGTATGTTTGTTTTAATTGACTGTTTCGTCTGTTTTGCCTGTAATGTTTGCATTGCTATGGAAATACGAAAGCTCAGCGTATTGTATCTATCTTGTTCTGGATTTTGTTGTATTAACTGATACATTCGGTTATATTCATTAATAACAAGAAGTACTATATGTATTCTACATTTATTGGAGAACAATTTTGCTATTGGTTATTGGTTGATTTATGGTAATATTATTGCTGGTCAACTACATAATAATTGTAGTCATTAGTGAAATTGGAATGTTGAATTGTTATTAACTATAGTGTCTTCAATGGTTAACGATAATATTTTTTATTAGTAAACACCTGAATTAATGACAGAAGATCGTTGATCGGAATTGTTCAATTGCAAGTAGATTGCATTGGTAAAATATTTACTCTTCAACTGTAGTAAATTGTAACGGTAATGGTAACAGAGTTTATCATTGAATACATGAAAGTATTGCCGTGAAGTTTGTAAGTTCCTAAATTGTCAACGGCTGCATCCTGACAGAGTTTTTATTGTGTATTTAAGGTTTTTCATCCATCTCCTCCTGCAATGCTCAATAAACTGTTGAAGAAAGATCAGTTGTTCTTATCTCGCCTTCCACATATACTTTTTTTTTTTTTGTTGTATACAAGATCGAGGCTCGTGAAAGAGCAAACATAAATCACACAAAAGGACAAACCGACACACAAAACACAAAAAACAAGGGGAGCGGCAGACATGATGGGGAGAGAGGGGGAAGGACACAAAAGAGAGGGGGAAGAGGGGGAAGGACACAAACACAACATTTGAGAGCAGGGACATCGGGAGGACTTGGGGGGAGGTGGGAGAGGAATAAAACATATGAACACTGCAAGGACTCTGGGGTGAATTACCGGGGGTAGAAAAGATCAAGGTTTTCGATGGGGGAAGATAAGAGATGGTTGTGAACAGCTGTTTTAAAGACCTGGAGGGAGGAGTGGGATTGAAGGGAGTGGGGGAGTTTGTTCCAGAGGCGGGAGAAAAGGGGAATGAAAGAGTGAAGGTGAGCAGAGAGCCTAGACTTTGGCAGTTTAACCATAAGAGGGTTGCAGGCAGATCTTGTGCGACCTGAAGGAATATTGGGGGGACAGAGCACAGAGAGAGCTGGGGGAGCAAGGCCGGAGAGGAGTCGGTAGAAGACAGAAAGACCACCAACCTGCCTGCGGTGAGTGAGTGAAAGGCCCTCGGTGTTGACTACATCGCAGGAGATTCCAATGATTCTGAAAGCTTTGGCCTCAACAGCGTGAAGCCGAGCAAGGTGTGAGGCAGGAGCACCAGCCCAGAGGGGGGAACAGTATTCCATTGAGCTGCGGATGAAAGCCTTGTATGTGGTGAGGAGCTCAGGTGTGCCAAGGAAGGACTTCGCACGACGGAGGATGCCCAGTCGGCGACTGGCTTTGGAGGCCAGCTTGGAAATGTGGTTTTCCCAAGAAAGATCATGGCAGATAGTGAGACCCAAAAGCTTGAGCGACAGAACTTCTTGGAGAGGATTGTTGAGAAAGTAGATGGGAGGGTTGTCCAGTCGGTCCTTTCGGAGAGACATTGTAAGAGTGTGAGATTTGTCAGGATTGAAAGACATGTTCCACTTGTTTGACCAGTCTGTGATTTTGTCCAGGTCTGCAGAGAGTGAGGAGGCTGCAGACTGCCGATCTGAGGGATGAGGAATGGAGCGACAGAGAGTAGAGTCATCAGCAAAGAGATAGAGAGGATTTTCAAGAGAGTCAGAGAGATCATTGATGAAGACCAGAAAAAGCACAGGGCCCAGAACACTACCTTGGGGAACTCCAGCCTGAACAGGAAGAGGAGATGAGAGAAACCCATTCAGGGCCACACGTTGACTATGACCAGAGAGGATGTCCGCCAGCCATGCGTGGAGATTTCCATGGATACCAAAGGAGGAGAGTTTGGTGAGCAGAGCAGGGTGCCAGACCGTATCGAAGGCACGTGAAATGTCAAGGGAGACAGCTCTAATTTCCTGTTTGGCGTTGAGGACCTCCATCCATTGTTGAGAAAGCAGAAGCAGCATGTCCAGAGTAGAGTGACCAGGTCTGAAACCAAATTGATGATCAGAGATCAAGCCATTGGAGAAGAGGAAAGATTTAATATCTGAAGCAATGATGGATTCCATGACTTTGCTGATAATTGGGAGAAGGCTGATTGGTCTGTAGTTGCTGGGATCTGTTTTTGCACCTTTTTTGTGCAAACCGGTGATGTTGGCTGATTTCCAAGCAGATGGCAGATGACCTTGAGCAAAAGAGAGGGTGAAGAGAACAGAAAGAGGGAGTGAAAGAGCAGAAGAACATGATTTTAGGACCCGTGGGCTGATGCCGTCAGGACCAGTTGCAGAATCAGAGTCGAGGGTTGACAGAAACTTTTCCACCTTATCAGGAGGAAAGGACACAGAGTCCAGGAGCAGCTGGGTACGACTGGGTACGGTGGGTACAGAGAGGGATGGGTTTGGGACACAAGATTTAGAGGCAAACACAGAGTTGAGGCATTCAGCTTTTTCACATGCGGAGTCAGCCGTTAAGCCGTTTGAGGTGAGGGAGGGGATGGAGGGGGAACAAACACCAGAAACAGATTTGACCAGACGCCACCAGGATTTGGAAGAGGGAGACAGATAAGAGAGTTCGGTCTTGAGAATGGTGAGATATTGTTTCCTGGCTCTCCTGAGGGTGGACACACACTTGTTTCGGGCTTTGTGAAAGGAAATGAGATTTCCTTCCGTTGGATTTGCTTTCCAGGAGACGAAAGCAAGTTGTTTCAGGGCAACAGCCTCACCACAAGATTCCGTGTACCATGGACGGGAGGAAGGGTATGACAACGGAAGACGAGATGGTATAAATCTGTGCATGAGAGAGAGCAATTTACTTTGAAAGAATTCCCAGGATGAGTTGATGTCAGAGGCGGTAGAGATGGGAGACCAGTCCAGATGATTGATGGCTGCTTGAAGACCGTGCCAGTTGGCCTGAGTGAAATGCCAGACTCGTCGATGCTGAGGAGGCTCTCTGAGAATGGTTAGAGAGATGTCCACTTTGACAAGCACATGATCAGATGAGCCGATTGGAGCAGAAGAAGAGCAGCAGGCATTTTCAGGGAAGTTTGTCATAACCAAATCCAGAAGAGAAGATGCTCCGTTGACTGAGATCCGGGTCGGGAAATTGACAGATTGTGTCAGTCCCAGTGAGTCGCGGAAGTCCTTTGCTGAAGAGCCATGGCTGGTGAGAGAGGTACCCACACCCAGCCAACTGGCATGGTGACAATTGAAATCACCACATATGAGGAAGAGAGAGTTGGGATGGGTAGATAGAAGTTGGTCCATATTATCAGACAGTGAGATGTAGATGGAGTCATCGCTGTTTGGTGGACGGTACAACACACATATGAACAAAAGGTGGGAGCGAAGGGGAAGCCGTAGCCAAAGGTATTCCTGGGGGTGAGGTGGAGAGAGGGCAGTGGAGGGCGAGTGAGGAAGAGAGTTTTTTATAAAGATAGCAACCCCACCTCCAGGACGAGGCTCAGGTCTATCATACCAGAGGAGGGAGTAACCTGGGAGAGATACCAAGGCATCAGAGACATCATGAAGGAGGAAAGTTTCTGTTAAGCAGATCACATCTGGTTTGTCAGAAGCAACCTGTATGGAGAGGTCAGTCAAGTTTGAGCGAAGACCCCGGATGTTTGAGGTCCATACCGTTAATGAAGAGGAAGGGGGAGCATCGGGTCCAGAACAGGGGGGGGGGAGGGGTAGGGTAAGATGTGGAAGAGGAGGAAGAGGTTGGGAGAGCTGTTGAAGGTGTGTCAGAGATTTCAGAGATTTCAGAATAGCTTGGAGAAAGGGAAGAATGGGGCGGACAAAAGGTTTGATGGAGATTGGGTGAGGCACAGTGAGGTGTTATTTGAGGAGGGTGAAGAGCGAGGCAGAAGGTTTGGGGAGATGAAGGTGAAAGTTGGAAGTGGGAAGAAGCAGGGAGGATGCTTTGAGGAGGAGGGGTGAGAGGGGAGTCTAGGAGGGGAGGAGAGAGGGAGAGTCTCGGAGGGGAGGGGTGTGGGGGGAGTTTAGGAGGGAGGGGAGGGAAGGGGCAAGGGGGGAGATTTGAAAGGGATGGGTGATGGGGAGGATTTGGAGGGGAGGGGTGAGATTGGATTTTGAAAAGTGTACGATTCATGGGAAACGAACATTTTTTGCAAAATGAGTTTGAGACCTTCGAGTCAAAAATACGTTTGAGGACACTGGAGGAGGGGTGGAGTTCTGGATAGTTTAGGGAATGTTGAAAGGAGGAACTGTAAGAGATGGTATTATATATATTTTTTGGAATGAATAGATTTTGTGAGCAAGACGAAAGCATCCTTTTGTAGGAAAAGAAGAAAAGGGTGTTATAATATATGAGAGAAAATAGTTGTTCAGGGGAGAGATTATACATTTCTAACCGCGTGATCGCGAACGAAGAACGAACGAACAAAAAGAACAACAAATAAACGAATAAGACCTGGGAAGGATATATTTTTTTGGGGTTTTTTTTTTTTTTTTGTGAGTACAGATATTAAACAAGGAGGTACGGGGTGAACGACTGGTACGAAACAGAGAACGAAAATAATTTCAGCGCATTCGACGAATCGCTGAGAGAAAAACGAAACCACAAGGTCGGAGACGGTACGGTAGTCTAAGCCTACGAGTACTAGGCCGCAGAATACTCGATACCATTAACCGACGATTGTGTATACATGTACGAAAAATTAGCACCGAAAATTTTCCAAAAGATACGCTATAGGTACACACACCGAAAGATAGATACAGTCTCGACAAAAACACGATTGTGATAGATCACTTAGCTTCGAGAGCGTGAGCGCATGGAGCAGCTTCGAAAAGACGTGACCTCGCCGTGATCTCCTCCGTGATCTCCTCCGTGACCTCGCCTACTTAGCCCAAGTTTGTTAAAAATACCATCACTGGTTCACAAGTTGGCCCAGTAACATATTTTTTACATAACATGAGACATGACCTTTGACCTCTTGACCCCAAAAGTTCATCTTTGCATCATAATATATAATTATACCAAGTTTGGTGAAAAATCCCATGACTGGTTCACTAATTAGCTCGGTAACAGAATTTTTAATAACATGACCTTTGACCTCTTTATCCCAAAATAGTGAAGGATGTCTGACATTAGACCCCCAAATTTAACCAGTTCATCTTTACATCATTATACATATCTGTACCAAGTTTGACTTGGATCCATTCAGCCGTTCTCAACTTTCTGAAATATCGTCCTATATATCGGTTTTTGTCCCCATCACTAATTAAACAAGAAAAAGAGCAATCAGAGATAGCAAACCCTTGCCAGGATGTATTTTCAGTGATTTTTTAAGGCTTTTGTGTTAAAACAAATATGGCGGCCAAACCACGTGACCAATGACGTCATCATTTTTTTTTTTCTAAATTAATTTATTCCTAGATTATGCTCAAGAAATTTCATCTTGATCGGATGAAGTTTTGTACTTCTCGAATTATGACGTCATAATGGAGGCACCTATGACATCATCATTAACATATTTTATTCCCCATGGAGAGTTCTTTACAATGAGCCATGTCTCCATTTTTTTCTATTCAGCGCTTTCGGAGATATATTGGTGCAAATTTTTTCGGGTTTTCCAAGATGGCGCCCATACCACGTGACCTATGACGTCATAATTATCACTAAACATTCTACAGGTGGAGTTGCACCTATGGTGAAAATTTCCTGTCGATCGGACCAATGGTTGCAGAGAAAATCATATTTATTCTGTGCGGACAAACAGACAAACAGATAAACAAACAAACAAACGGACTCAAATGCAATGCCCTCTCCTTTGGCGAGGGTAAAAATTAAAAATTCTCTGATCCAGATGTGAATCCGGATCTTCTACTAAATACAGACTTGGCATTTAATATGGAATATATATTTTTTCTTGACTTGGGTTTACTTTCTGAACTCAGTATATCAATCTGGTGAGTTTCTTTTACGCTTTGGTGATTTCTTTGTTAACAGAACCATGTCACTGATTGTCTGTCGCAGTAAGAAGTCAATAACAGGATTATATCACAGGTGGCGTGACAAAATGTACGGACAGGTACATTTGACGATTGGCTTCACAATCGGGTATGTAAGGGTTGTTGCATCCTGTATTAGTGGAAAACAACTGCTGCACGTCTACAAAAGTTATTGCCGCTTCCTCTGGAGATGGTCCGTCAACTTGACAATGCTGTTTGTCATGGAGTGGTGGCTTTACGAAATTCTGGCATGAAACAGCGTGCTATTGCTCGGCAGTATGGCATCACTCAAGGTCAGGTGTCAAAGATCCTGAAACGAAATGCTCAGAGGGGTGTCCCTACTCCAATACCGAGGCCAGGACGTCCCCGCAGAACCACAAGGAGGGATGATAGCCAGTTGCACCGGTTAGTCCGCAATGGCCGTACCAAGTCAGCTAATCGGCTTAGGGCTGAGTGGCAGCAACTGACAAATGTGCCTGTATCCAGAAGGCTAGTCAACCAACGACTGGTTCAAGCAGGCTATCGTGCCAGGCGTTCCCCTGAGAAAGCCACGCCTGACCAGACAACACAGCCAGCGCCGATTGAGGTGGGCCAGAGAGCACCGTCAATGGCAGCCAGGACACTGGAATCACGTGATCTTCAGTGACGAGTCTAGATTTCTTGTCTATCGTCAAGAAGGCCGCGTCCGAGTGCGCAGACAAGTGCATGAAGCCTACAACGAAGATTGTTCAATGCCAAGAGTCCAAGCTGGAGGTGGTGGGGTGACCGTTTGGGATGCTTTTCATGCAGGGGCAAAACTGACCTGGTTGTTCTGAATGGAAACCTGAACCAGTTCAAGTACAGGGCCATTCTGGAAGAAACATTGCTTTCATTTGCTCATGCAGCCTTTCAAGGAAACTTTGTCTTCCAACATGACAATGCACGGCCTCATCGTGCTCGCATGATCCAACACTTTCTTGCTGACAGTGGTGTCGAGCATATGGAGTGGCCTGCCATGTCCCCGGATATGAATCCGATGGAGAACTTGTGGGCAGAATTAACGCGTCAAATCGACAACTTGGACCAGCAGCCTACCTCTGTGCGTGAATTGCAGCAGGCTATTGTCACTGCATGGCAAGAGATTCCTGTCCAAACCTTGGCAAATCTTGTGAACAGCATGCCTCAACATGTACGTGCTCTCCTGAATGCTCGTGGGGGTTACACGAAGTACTGAACTGTAATTTTACTGTCCGTAATCCCAGTCGTAATTTAACTTTTGATTTTGTTTAAATTTTTTTGGCTAATGTGCAAAATAAAGAGATACTTCTGGAAAACGTACAGAAGTTTAACACAGTACTGTCCGTGAATCAAGTTCGATATCAGTTTACATCACTTTCAAGGATCAATTTATTTGCTTCGAAATGTCAAATGTGGTTTTTGTTTCTTTTAAAGGTCACATTAACAAAATGTAGAATAATTTCAACATAATTCCAATGAACTTTTGGTTCTAAGTCATCTTGAAAAGTAAGTTCACCCCCACAAAAAAAAAATCCATATTAAATGCCAAGTCTGTATAATCAATTCATCCTCATCACACACCCAAATCTGTTCACCAAGTTTCGGTGGAATCCATCGATAACGTTTTGAGATATCTCGCTCACAGACAGACCAACAAACAGATAAACAGGAGTGGAAAGATAACCCCCGTCGACCTACGGTGGCCGAGGTAAAAATAAAATGTAATCTAAGCGTGGTGACAAACATTGTGTGCAGCTAATAATGCTGTACCTCCCTTATCTCATAGCAGTTGGAATCTTGCCTCCGTCCTGCATGATCCCGAGTATGTTACACTATTTGCCCTTGGCCATGCCTCACCCCGTCGGTAAACGAGCTCAGTGGAAGCGTCACACGCAGCCCAGCCTCAGCAAAGTGCAAAGTGGAAACTGCATGATCCCTCAGCAAACCCCAGTCATTGCCTACAGGGTCTGTGCATCACATCTGTATATACTGGCAATAATATACTGGCATAAATATCAATAAATACACTGGTATCATCAGTAAATCATCAATAAATCAATATCATCATCAATAAATATCATCAATATCATCATCAATAAATACACTGGCATCATCAATAAATCAATATCATCAATAGATATCATCAATATCATCATCAATAAATGCACTGGCATCATCAATAAATCAATATCATCATCAATAAATATCATCAATATCATCATCAATAAATACACTGGCATCATCAATAAATCATCAATAAATCAATATCATCAATAGATATCATCAATATCATCATCAATAAATGCACTGGCATCATCAATAAATAAATATAATCATCAATAAATATCATCAATATCATCATCAATAAATGCACTGGCATCATCAATAAATCAATATCATCATCAATCAATATCATCAATATCATCATCAAATAAATACACTGGCATCAATTAGAAGCCCACAGCTTGAAATGGTATTTTTCTTGCCACTACCAATCACAGGGTGCGTCTTGGCTCACTCAGCAGTGTGCGTCTCAGCTCATTACCTCCACCGCAGGAGGTGGACAGAGGTTGTGTTTTCATCCTTGTTTGTCTGTCTGTTCATCTGTGAGCAGGATATCTCAAAAAGTTATGGACGGATTCGGACGAAACTTGGTGGACAGGTTGGATGTGTGACACGGACAAATCCATTGGATTTTGGTGAAGATCCGGATCCGGTGATGATTCTTCACCATTGAGAGATGGAGCCAAAAACGATATATGGAAGAGTTGGTTAGGCGACGAGAACAAGCCGATTCGATTTTGGTCCAGGTCCGGATCCATACCCGGCATATCATTGGGATACAATACGTAAGCTGTTCAGCCTGGCGGAGGTATGCTCTCTACCGACTGTTGTTATTGTGAAAGGTGTTCTCGGTCAAATACAGCAGTCAGTTGTTCCAGTTTCCAAATAAGATGGCGATACTCTGCAGAGGAGTAAGTATTACCAACCAGGTCCATGCAAGTGAAATCATTCAAAGCCTCAGACAATCGTCAGAATATACTGGCAAACCAGTGGTGCAAGACGTAGGTAAGCCTACCTCAAGCCGGGCATTCATGCAAAACCAAGGACGAAACATTTTCATCCAATAAATACTCTTTTATGGGTGCAATCGTTGCCCAACATCAGCAAATAAACTCGATAAGCAACGACAGGTTTGGCTGTTTCTTTCAAGGCTGGGCAATCGTGGTGGCAGCAATAAATCTTTCAATAAATGAGTCACAATGGTTGAAAACCAACTCAGGGCGTTGGTGAATCGCAGATTAGTCGACAAGAATCGTTGGCAATGAGATCGAGTAGACCGACGAATCGCCGATGAGTAACCAGACTCTGTGGCCGAATGGTTGGAGCGTCCGATCTGATTCTGGGAGGTCGGTGCTTCAAACCCGGAGACATACCAGGTACTTCAATAATAAGAGGACGTGCTGCTTCCTTGCTTGATATTCAGCATTTAAAAGGATTTAGCATGGACAAACATCGCTGGGAAGGCAATGGCAAACCACTCAGTATAACCTTTACCAAGGAACAGCTTCGGCAGCACCAACGTTCTGTAAAGAGTAGGTACCGGGACATAAAAATGAAATCTATCAAATTCGACTCTGGCAAATCCTCTCTGTCTTTTTGCTGACGACTCCACCCTCAGCCTCTCCATATCTCAACCCTCATATCAGCAGGCAGGACCTCTTCACTCTCTGCAGACCTGGACATAAATCACAAACTGGTCAAACAAGTGGAACATGTCGTTCATATTGAAGTCTCCTGCTCTGCCTTCTGTCCTCTTCCTCCTCCTACAAAAACACAAAGTAATCCCCAGCTTGGGTCAATTCACCCAGAGACAAAGCCACAATCAGTCTCTTCCAAAACTTCTCCAAGAGCATTTGTTT
The DNA here is from genome assembly GCF_964187855.1 of Myxine glutinosa. Classification (NCBI taxonomy): domain Eukaryota; kingdom Metazoa; phylum Chordata; class Myxini; order Myxiniformes; family Myxinidae; genus Myxine; species Myxine glutinosa. The sequence goes on along the minus strand of NC_136264.1, from coordinate 183,366,220 downwards.
GTCCTCCTTGCACACAAAGCTTTCTGATCTCTCTCACACACAAGGCCCTCTTCTTCGTCCTCGTCCTCCAGTCTCTCCCTAGTTCTGTTCCCTCCTCAAAGCGAGGTCTCTCACGTTCTCTTCCTGGCAGAGGTCTCCTCTGGCCTTCCCACCCACAGCATGGCACCAACAAAAACAGATGCACGATGGAAATTCTGGCTCCACAGTACATTAAGTCGCACATGGCTGATACATGGCTGACAGATCATAATGGCCTTTCGCACATACGACACATGTGCGTCATGGTAAATTCAGTCCTGTTGGTTTGGCCAAACCAACACTTCCGCCAAACCAACACCTCCGCCAAACCAACACCTCTGACAACCCAACACGTCCGACAAACCAACACCTCTGCCAAACCAACACCTCCGCCAAACCAACACCTCTGACAACCCAACACGTCCGCCAAACCAACACGTCCACCAAACCAACACCTCCGCCAAACCAACACATCCGCCAAACCAACACGTCCGCCAAACCAACACGCGCGCCAAACCAACACCTCCGCCAAACCAACACCTCCGCCAAACCAACACCTCCGCCAAACCAACACCTCCGCCAAACCAACATGCGCGCCAAATCAACACCTCCGCCAAACCAACACCTCCGCCAAACCAACACCTCCGCCAAACCAACACCTCCACCAAACCAACACCTACGCCAAACCAACACCTCCGCCAAACCAACACCCCCGCCAAACCAACACCTCCGCCAAACCAACACCTCCGCCAAACCAACATGTGCGCCAAACCAACACCTCCGCCAAACCAACATGCGCGCCAAACCAACACCTCCGCCAAACCAACATGTCTGCCAAACCAACACCACCGCCAAACCAACACCTCTGCCAAACCAACATCTCCGCCAAACAACCACGTCCGCCAAACCAAAACGTCCGCCAAACCAACACGTCCGCCAAACCAACACCTCCACCAAACCAACACCTCCGCCAAACCAACACCTCTGCCAAGCCAACACCTCTGCCAAACCAAAACCTCCGCCAAACCAACACCTCCACCATACCAACACCTCTGCCAAACCAAACCCCTCTGCCAAACCAACACCTCCGACAACCCAACACGTCCGCCAAACCAACACCTCCGCCAAACCAACACATCCGCCAAACCAACACCTCTGCCAAACCAACACCTCCGCCATACCAACACGCACGCCAAACCAATATGCGCGCCAAACCAACACGCGCCCCAAGCCAACACGCGCGCTAAACCAACACCTCCGCCAAACCAACACGCACGCCAAACCAACACCTCCGCCAAACCAACACGCACGCCAAACCAACACGTGCGCCAAACCAACACGCGCGCCAAACCAACAACTCTGCCAAACCAACATGCCCGCCAAACCAACACGCGCGCCAAACCAACACGCCCGCCAAACCAACACGTCCGCCAAACCAACACGTCCGCCAAACCAACACCTCTGCCAAACCAACACCTCCGCCAAACCAACACCTCCGCCAAACGAACACCTCCGCCAAACCAACACGTCCGCCAAGCCAACACGTCCGCCAAACCAACACGTCCGCCAAACCAACACGTCCGCCAAGCCAACACGTCCACCAAACCAACACGCCCGCCAAACCAACACCTCCGCCAAACCAACACGTCCGCCAAACCAACACCTCTGCCAAACCAACACCTCCGCCAAACGAACACCTCCACCAAACCAACACGTCCGCCAAACGAACACCTCCGCCAAACCAACACGTCCGCCAAGCCAACACGTCTGCCAAACCAACACGTCCGCCAAACCAACACGCGCGCCAAACCAACACGCCTGCCAAACCAACACGCACGCCAAACAAACGCGCGCCAAACCAACACCTCCGCCAAACCAACACCTCCGCCAAACCAACACCTCCGCCAAACCAACACCTCCGCCAAACCAACATGCGCGCCAAACCAACACCTCCGCCAAACCAACATGCGCGCCAAACCAACACGCGCGCCAAACCAACACACGCGCCAAACCAACACTTCCGCCAAACCAACACTTCTGCCAAACCAACACGCGCGCCAAACCAACATGCGCGCCAAACCTACACCTCCGCCAAACCAACACGCGCGCCAAACCAACACGTGCGCCAAACCCACACTTCCGCCAAACCAACACGTCTGCCAAACCAACACCACCGCCAAACCAACACCTCCGCCAAACCAACATGTGCGCCAAACCAACACGTGCGCCAAACCAACACGCGCGCCAAACCAACACTTCCGCCAAACCAACACTTCTGCCAAACCAACACGCGCGCCAAACCAACACGCGCGCCAAACCAACACGTGCGCCAAACCAACACTTCCGCCAAACCAACACTTCCGCCAAACCAACACTTCCGCCAAACCAACATGCGCGCCAAACCTACACCTCCGCCAAACCAACACGCGCGCCAAACCAACACGCGCGCAAAACCCACACTTCCGCCAAACAACACGTCTGCCTAACCAACACCACTGCCAAACCAACACCTCCGCCAAACCAACACCTCCGCCAAACCAACACCTCCGCCAAACCAACACCTCCGCCAAACCAACACCTCCGCCAAACCAACACCTCCGCCAAACCAACACGTCCGCCAAACCAACACGTCCGCCAAACCAACACGTCCGCCAAACCAACACCTCCGCCAAACCAACACGTCCGCCAAACCAACACTCCGCCAAACCAACACCTCCGCCACGCCAACACGTGCGCCAAACCAACACGTCCGCCAAACCAACACTCCGCCAAACCAACACGTCCGCCAAACCAACACGTGCGCCAAACCAATACGCCCGCCAAATCAAAAATTGGCTGATTGTTCTGAAACCTGACATGTGAATACAATCAACTAGCCTGCACAATCGCTTGGGCTTCAATATTTTGATTTAGGATCATGGGGCTCACGGTGGGGGAGTGGTGGGAATGGTGGTGTCTCCCAAACTTCGGATTCTTACTTGTTCCTTATTTACCAATCGATTGCTCTGAAACCCGATACAGCCCTTCCTCTCGATGCCCCGAAGGATCGTTCTGCCTTACATTTTCCGTTTTCTTATTTTTCAAATTCAGTTCATGGGGACTCCCAAGAGGGGGTTGACCCAGGAAACTGTGGATCCATACTCATCCATTATTTACCAACCAATTGGTCTGAAGCCCGATGCAGCCCGATTCTACACGATGGTCTGCAGGATTGCCCGGTCTTAGATGTTTCAATTTAATATCAGGAGGCCTCTCAGGGAACTCGGGGAGCTTCCAGGGGGGTTCCTAAAAATCAGCAGTGGTCTGAACCATAACCATAAGATTACCCATTTAACTTGGCGTGTGGTTTTGAAGGTGATTGGTTTCACCTGAAATAATTTACAATTGCTATTATTATAAGGGGGTGGACACTTATCCAACCAAGATATCCTAGTTTTGTATTTTAAATTAATTTTCTGAAATTTGTCGAATTTGTTTTTCATTTGGAAGTTGTGGGTGACGATGTGTAAATAAAGGTTGAAAATGCCTGATTTAATGCAATTTAATTCCAGGCTATAAGGCAACAAAAGGTGAACATTTTGAAAGGAGTGTCGGCTTTCTGTAGAAACTGTAATCCACCTGCATATTCAAGGCTGTTTTGATTCTCTTGAAAATATTAACAATCGGCTCATAAAATCTCTGTGCTGCTTCCCTCTGCACCCACCTCCCCCCCTCTCCCTCCAAAGTTCTAAGTTAAACAAACAGACAAAAAACCTTTAATGACTACTTGGCTGTGTATAGTCTTGGCTGTGTTATAAGCATAAACAAGGCGTGGGGGAATCCCCGGCCCGTGTGGTGATATTTTATGTGCTGTTGTAGCTATTTTCATTTCACTGGAAAACATCTTAAGAATAGCAACAACAAGTATTCCTCCAACATGGACACTCTCATCAAAAGGAAGCAATCTCTCAAGTTGTGTTCGCTAATTAGTTTATTTAAAAATTATTAGTATTATGACTTTTACTAAAATGTGTGTGGTTACCTGGTACTTTTGTTTAGTTTTTTTTTTTTTTTTTTTTTTTGTATACTGAATCGAGGCTCGTGAAAGAGCTAACATTTATTTCACAAACAAATCAACCAGACAAACAAAACACACAAAAAGAGGGAGCGGAAGACAAGATGGGGAGAGAAGGGGAAGCACACAACCACAACATTTGAGAGCAGGGAGAAGTGTGGGAGGGAGAGGACTTGGGGGCAGGAGGCGTGGGAGGGGGAGGGTGGGGGGGGAGAGGTATAAAACACAAGGGGACCGAAATTAGCGGGGGTAGAAAAGATCAAGGTTTTGGATGGGGGAGGATAAGAGATGGTGGTGAACAGCTGTTTTAAAGACCTGGAGGGTGCAGTGGGATTGAAGAGAGTGAGGGAGTTTGTTCCAGAGGCGGGAGAAAAGAGAAAGGAAGGAGTGAAGGTGAGCAGAAAGTCTTGATTTTGGCAGTTTAACCATAAGAGGGTTGCAGGCAGATCGTGTGCGACCTGTAGGAATATTTGGGGGACAGAGCCCAGAGAGGGCTGGGGGGGCAAGGCCAGAGAGGAGTCGGTAGAAGACGGAAAGACCACTAACCTGCCTGCGGTGAGTGAGTGAAAGGCCCTTGGAGTTAGCTTCATCGCGGGAGATTCCAATGATTCTGAACGCTTTGGTTTCAACAGCCTGAAGACGGGCTAGGTGTGAGGCAGGAGCACCAGACCAGAGGGGAGAGCAGTATTCCATAGAGCTGCGGATGAAAGCCTTGTATGTGGTGAGGAGCTCAGGTGTGCCAAGGAAGGACTTCGCACGACGGAGGATGCCCAGTCGGCGACTGGCTTTGGAGGCCAGATTTGAAATGTGGTTTTCCCAGGAAAGATCATGGCAAATAGTGAGACCCAAAAGCTTGAGTGACAGAACTTCTTGGAGAGGATTATTCAGAAAGTGGATGGGAGGGTTTTCCAGTCGGTCTTTTCGGAGAGACATCGTAAGAGTGTGAGATTTATCAGGATTGAAAGACGAGTTCCATTTGTTTGCCCAGTCTGTGATTTTGTCCAGGTCTGCAGAGAGTGAGGAGGGTGCAGACTGCCGAACTGAGGGATGAGGAATGGAGCGACAGAGCGTAGAGTCGTCAGCAAAGAGATAGAGAGGATTTTCAAGAGAGTCAGAGAGATCATTGATGAAGACCAGAAAAAGCACAGGGCCCAGAACACTACCTTGGGGAACTCCAGCCTGAACAGGAAGAGGAGATGAGAGAAACCCATTCAGGGCCACACGTTGACTACGACCAGAGAGGAAGTCCGCCAGCCATGCGTGGAGATTTCCATGGATACCAAAGGAGGAGAGTTTGGTGAGCAGAGCAGGGTGCCAGACCGTATCGAAGGCATGTGAAATGTCAAGGGAGACAGTTAGTATCAAGAATGAGGATGTTTAGTTACATTACAATCATTTTTACATGTGCAGTAACGACAGTCAGAATGAGTATTTCCATTACCAATATACACATGTGCTGTTTAAATTACTAACACATCATTATGATTGTATTGCTAACTAATATATACTAATAATAATAATAATACCAGAATTAATATTACTAATAATAATACCAACTAATATTAATAATACTAATAATAATACTAATATTAATATTACTAATAATAATACTAAATAATATTACTAGCTAATATTACTCATATATACTAATAATACTAGTCTTAATATTACTAATAAAAATACTAACATAATATTACTAATAATAATACTAACATTAATATTACTAATAATAATTACATAACTAATATTAATATTACTAATAATAATACTAATATTACTAATGTATACTAATAATAATACTAACTAATATTCATATTACGAATAATACTAATATTAATATTATTAATATTATTAATAATAATACTAACTAATATAAATATTACCAACAAAAATACTAACTAATATTACTGATATATATTAATAATAATAATACTAATATTTATATTACTAATAATAATACTAACGAAGATTAATATTACTAATAATACTAATATTAATATTATTAATATTATTAATAATAATACTAACTAATATAAATATTATCAACAAAAATACTAACTAATATTACTGATATATATTAATAATAATAATACTAATATTAATATTACTAATAATAATACTAACGAATATTAATATTACTAACAATACTAATATTAATATCATTAATATTATTAATAATAATACTAACTAATATAAATATTACCAACAAAAATACTAACTAATATTACTGATATATATTAATAATACTAATATTAATATAACTAATAATAATACTAACTAATGTTAATATTAATAATAATATTACTAACTAATATTATTACTAATAATAATACTAACTAATATTATGTATTACTAACTAACAACAGCTAAATTACTAACATGATTATAGCCATAGGCATATGTTGGCCTGCAGCAAGTTTAGCAATGGCTGTTACAGCCTTCTGACGAGTAACATCAGGAGTTGTTAAACTTGATGTAGCCATAATAAACGAATCACAATACCACTGGAGGTGACACGTGCGGAGTATTTATTGCGGCACAGACTGAACAGCACTCGAGCGCCAAAACCACCGGCAGTCGCACAGCCGGAAGTCCTACCCACTAGCCACTGAGGCTCATCTACCATATAAAACACAATGTGTGTGTACAGTCACGTGAAAAAGTAAGTACACCCCATGTAAAGTTTTGACTTTTTCAACATATTTCAACATACAGCTATTTGATCTTCATTTCAACAATATTGATAGATAAAGGTGATATAACATAACAAATATCATGAAACATTTACATTTTGGAGTCCATTGTATAATTTAAATAAACATAAATGCAAATTTAGCATGTGGAAAAAGTAAGTACACCCCGACATTTATCACTACTTCAAATACCTAAAATTAGAATCAGGTGCACCAACTCAGGTGCAAATGATTAGAACATCGTTAGAGAGGATCTTGGAGGAACCTGTCTTATTTAAACCTCAGACATTTAGTTTGGTTTGCTCTTTGTTGTTGAAGTGTTCGGCGTCAACATATCGAGATCAAAAGAGCTCTCTGAGGCCTTCAGAAAGAAGGTTATAGATGCCTACGAGTCTGGGAAGGGATTTAAAAAGATCTCCAAACAATTTGAAATCAATCATTCGACTGTCCGGAAGATCATCTACAAGTGGAGAAGATTCCAAACAACTGCCAACTTGTTCAGGCCAGGCCGCCCCAGCAAGTTCAGCCCGAGAGCAGATCACAAGATGCTGAAAGAAGTCTCTAAGAACCCCAGAATGTCATCACGGGACCTACAGGAAGCTCTTGCCTCTGTCAATGTCAAAGTGCACGAGTCTACCATTAGAAAGAGGCTGCACAAATTTGATCTACATGGGAGGTGTGCCAGGAGGAAACCTTTGCTGTCCACAAAGAACATCAGGGCAAGACTAAAGTTTGCCAATGAACACCGAGGCAAAGACCAGCACTTCTGGAACAATGTGCTCTGGACAGATGAGTCAAAGGTAGAGCTATTTGGCCACAGTACCAGAAGACATGTTTGGTGAAAACCAAAGACAGCATTTGACCACAAGAACCTGATACCAACTGTAAAGTATGGTGGTGGAAATATTATGGTGTGGGGCAGCTTTGCTGCATCAGGGCCTGGGCAGCTCACCATCATAGAATCCACTGTGAATTCTTCATTGTACCAGAGGGTGCTTGAGGATAATGTGAGGCCATCTGTCAGAAAGTTGAAGCTCAACCGAAGATGGGCCTTGCAACATGACAATGACCCTAAACATACCAGTAAATCCACCAAGGAATGGCTGAAAAGAAAGAAATGGAGGATTCTGGAATGGCCAAGTCAAAGCCCGGATCTAAATCCCATCGAGATGTTGTGGGGGGATTTGAAACGAGCTGTGCATGCAAGCAACCCCTCAAACATCGCACAGCTGAAAGAATTCTGGATGGAGGAGTGGGCAAAAATTTCTCCCAGTCGATGTCAGAGACTGGTAGACAGTTCTAAGAAACGCCTACTTGAGGTTGTTTCTGCCAAAGGGGGCAATACCGCCTATTGGAGCCAAGGGTGTACTTACTTTTTCCACATGCGAAATTTGCATTTATGTTTATTTAAATTATACAATGGACGACAAAATGTAAATGTTTCATGATATTTGTTATATTATATCACCTTTTTCTGTCAATATTGTTGAAATGAAGATCAAATAGCTGTATGTTAAAATATGTTGAAAAAGTCAAAACTTTACATGGGGTGTACTTACTTTTTCACGTGACTGTATGTGTGTGTATGTGTGTCTGTCCCCCTTCATAAGGCTAGGTTGTAAAGGCTTTGAGTAGTGCTTTCGGAGGGATTTGAGTGTGGGGGGGGGGGGGGGGGGTTAAGGGGAAATCTTTGAACACAACTGTGTCAACCGGTTAAAAGACCCAAAAGACTCTGAGGACCCAAAAGACTCCAAGGACCCAGAAGACCCAATGGACCCCAAACACCTAAAATACCCTGCAGAATGTTGAAGACACAAAAGACCATGAAGACCCCAAGGACCCTGAAGACCCAAAATACCCCAAAGACCCAAAATGCACCAAAGAACCAAAAGACTGAAAAGTCCCTGAAGACCCAATGGACCCCAAAGACCCAAAAGACCCCGAGGATCCAAAAGACCCAAACAACCCCAAAGACCCAAATAACAGAGGACTCAAAAGATCCCAAGGACTCAGAAGACCACCGAAGGACTTTGAAGACCCAAAATACCCCGAAGACCCAAAACACCCTGAAGACTGTTAAAGACCATGAAGACCCAAAATACCCTGAGTATCCCAAAGACCCAAAATACTCCAAAGACCCCAAAAAACCCAAAAGGCCCCAATATCCTTGAAGACCCAAAAGACCACAAATACTCGAAAGACCACAAAGACCCTTAAAGACCCCAAAAACCCATGAACACCCAAAGGCCCAAAATGCCCCAAAGACTATTAAAAACCCTGAAGACCCCAAGGACGAAGAGGACTTAAAAGACCGACAAGTCCATGAAAATGGATGGAGGTCCTTGTCTCAACAATGGATGGAGGTCCTCAATGCCAAACAGGAAATCAGAGATGTCTCCCTTGACATATCACGTGCCTTCGATACGATCTGGCACCCCGCTCTGCTCACCAAACTCTCCTCCTATGGTATCCATGGAAATCTCCACGCATGGCTGGCGGACTTCCTCTCTGGTCATAGTCAACGTGTGGCCCTGAAGGGATTTCTCTCATCTCCCCTTCCTGTTCTGGCTGGAGTTCCCCAAGGTAGTGTTCTGGGCCCTGTGCTATTTCTGGTCTTCATCAATGATCTCTCCGACTCTCTGGAAAATCCTCTCTATCTCTTTGCTGATGACTCCACTCTCTGCCGCTCCATTCCTCATCCCTCAGATCGGCAGTCTGCAGCCTCCTCACTCTCTGCAGACCTGGACAAAATCACAGACTGGTCAAACAAGTGGAACATGTCTTTCAATCCTGACAAATCTGACACTCTTACTATGTCTCTCCGAAATGACCGACTGGAAAACCCTCCCTTATACTTTCTCAACAATCCTCTCCAAGAAGTTCTGCCGCTCAAGCTATTGGGTCTCAGTATCTGCCATGATCTTTCTTGGGAAAACTACATTTCCAAGCTGGCCTCCAAAGCCAGTCACCGACTGGGCATCCTCCGTCGTGCGAAGTCCTTCCTTGGCACGCCTGAGCTCCTCACGACATACAAGGCTTTCATCCGCAGTTCAATGGAATACTGTTCCCCCCTCTGGGCCGGTGCTCCTGCCTCACACCTGGCTCGGCTTCACGCTGTTGAAACCAAAGCTTTGAGAATGATTGGAATCTCCTCCGAGGGCCTTTCACTCACTCACCGCAGGCAGGTTGGTGATCTTTCTGTCTTCTACCGACTCCTCTCCGGAATTGCTCCCCCAGCTCTCTCTGTGCTCTGTCCCCCAAATATTCCTACAGGTCGCGCAAGATCTGTTCGCAACCCTCTTATGGTTAAACTGCCAAAATCAAGACTCTCTGCTCACCTTCACACCTTCATTCCTCTTGTCTCCCGCCTCTGGAACAAACTCCCTCACTCCCTTCAATCCCACTCCTCCCTCCAGGTCTTTAAAACAGCTGTTCACCACCATCTCTTATCTTCCCCCATCCAAATCCTTGATCTTTTCTACCCCCGCTAATTCACCCCAGATACACTTTTTTGAAATTCCAACTTCTTTACTGGAAGTCCTTGCAGTGTTCATATGTTTTATACCTCTCCCACCTCCCCCCAAGCCCTCTCCCTCCCACTTTTCTCTCGATGTCCCTGCTCTCAAATGTTGTGTTTGTGTCCTTCCCCCTCTCTCCCCATCTTGTCTACTGCTCCCCTTATTTTGTGTTTTATGTGTCGGTTTGACTTTTTGTGTGATTAATGTTAGCTCTTTCAAAAGCCTCGATCTTGTATACAAAAAAACACAAAAAAAAACACTCAAAATACCCAAAAGACACCAAGACCCTTAAAGATCCAAAAGACCACAAAAACCCTGAAGACCTCAAATACCGAAAAGACCCCAAGACCCTTAAAGACCCAAAAGACCACAAATACCCTGAAGACCTAAAAGACTCTGAAGACTGCTAAAGACCCAAACGACCACGAAACCCAAAATACTCCAAAGACCCAAAATACCCCAAATACCTTTAAATACCCCGAAGGCTGAAAGTATCGAAAAGACCCAGAAGACCGAAAAGACCCTAAGACCCAAAATATCCAAAAGACCCTTAAAGACCAAGAAGACCCTTAAATACCCCAAAGACCCAAACAATCCAAAAGACCGAAAAGACCCTGGAGCCCCTTAAAGACCCCGAGGACTCAGTGGACCCCAAATTACCCAAAAGACAAAAAATACCCCAAAGACCCTTAAATACCCCAAAGATCCAGATCGAGGACCCAAAATACTCGAATGACTCAAAAGACCTAGAGGACCCAAAAGACTCAAATAACCCAAAAGACACCGATGAACCAGAAGACCCAAAAGACAGGTGTTGTGCAATGTGCGCAGAGTAAAACGAGTGTTAAAGAGTGTTCATTTACGTCTGTAGGATGTCTAACAAATAAAGATGATAGAAGCACCCCTGACACTCGGCCCAGACTTCAGACTTTGGCATGCTCACGTGCCTGTACCATCAAAAACTGTTCCAACCCGTCATTTTTGACGAGCTTTATACTAATGAATATACATGGAAGTATAATATACAATTATTGTATAATGGCGGAAGGGTTCCCCCCACCTGATCTAAACTATTGAGGTGCAGTATATTACTTTCTGCTGTGCTGTGATCAACATGCCACACAGACTTTGCTCAAATAGTAATGATAAAATTTTTTTTAATCAAAGCAACAATCACTACCACAGGAATGCTGGGAAACCTATTACTTTTGTTCATATTATTTATTATTATTATCCCATATGATTTTGTTGATTTATTCGCTTGTAAATTCATTTTCTCAGCAACAGTTGGTCCGATAGACACAATTTTAACCAGAGGTTTTCCTGTCTCGCCTCCGCCGTCTCTCGATAGCAAGTCTCCCACATTCAAAGTGGTCCAGGCCTTTGCGCCAAATGTTACACCAAGCTGACGTATTTGTGGTCTGATGGTCCAAGGTGACCTAACCTTTAAATGCTGAGTGTAAAGTAAGGAAGCAGCACATTTCATACGTAAAATCTCTGCTATGACTCGGCCAAGGTCAGAATCGATCCGCCAACCGACCAGACCCTGAGTGCTTTATCTTCATGGCTCTCACCATTGTTCCATAGAGTCCAGTTAAATACAAGTTGCAGAGTATTGTGTGGACACTCACTTTAGCCTTAACCTTTCCAACATGCAATTTGTATGTCAGCATGCCATTGATAAATCAATGGAACAGATTAGTTGGATCCTAGGGGCTATGGCAGCGGTTAGTCTAGTCACTAGTGTGTGCAATTCAATCCGACATTGTTAACGTTTAGCCTCCATGCAGAATGCAGAATAACCTCTGCATTCATCGGGAGTAAATTAAAGCACGAACTCGCAATGGTCCTGAGTTCTAAGGTCCTGAGTTGGAATCCCATTCAGCTGCTGAATTAATACCAGCTGGGGTTGACTCAGCCTGTTCATCCTTCTGAGGTCCGAGGAAATGAGAACCTGGGTACTGGGTCCTCTCTCAAGGAGGTTGGTGGCAAGATTTGTAGGGAAGGTGCTGAGGAGTTGTCCAAGGATGCAGTGATGTGCTGATCCAGCATATACTCATATATGAGCACATATATATATATATACACAGTATATCCTGCTTGTGATTCTCATAAAGGAAGGTCAAGCCATTCCAGGAACCCCGGTGAAGAGTCGCTCAATATGGCGAAACTCGATGTTGCAGTATGAATGTGTCAACTGTTCCAGTTTTTCAGCAGACTTTGAAAAAAGGACTTCTTAAAGCGCAGTGGAAGCAATGCTGGAATGCATTGTTCATTATCAAAATTATTTATAAAGGGCACATTTTCAAACATTGATGCTCCGTGCCAACTATGCTGCTGGACCAAATCCAGAACGCAGACTTGAAATGCTTCTCGGAAATGCTTCTCGCCATGTTAATAATGAATAGGACAAAGAGAAATAGCATCGAATCGCTTGAGAACATTCAATCAAAGTGTGGATTATTGCAGCCAGTAAAACAACAGCTGAAATAGTGCCACTTGAAGGGCTTTCCAAACAGATATATTAAACTGGCAGTCCGCCGGCCATGACAGCTGGAGCTAGCTCAATGGGCAGCGCTCAATGGCACCTTTTCCGATGCTGGAGATTTTGTCTGCCTCGTGATGTCCTCTCATCATCGTTTGTTAACTAACAAATATCTGCTGAGCTTCTCTGCTTTGTGCTCTAATTAACCCGTCCCACGCACAGCTGGACAGGGTTTTGAAACGTGTGTGTGTGTATGTGTGTGTGTGTGTGTGTGTGTGTGTGTGTGTGTGTGTGTGTGTGTGTGTGTGTGTGTGTGTGTGTGTGTGTGTGTGTGTGTCCGAGCCGTACCTTTTTTTTTTTTTTTTTACTATTTGACCTAGTGTCATCAAATTTTTCAACAAAGCTTTATGAATCTCTTGCAATTTTGTAATTCTGTCACAAGGTCGAAGGTCAGCATCACCTAAAATCATCAATGTGCATGCAAATCACCTCAAATTAAAATTTGCCATTTGAGTTTTGTTAACAAATTTTCAACAAAGCTTTATTATGAGAATATGGAGAAGGGAAATCAATAATTTGGTCAAAAGGTCAAAGGGCACTGGGCAGCATCATTAACAAATGTCAATTTTCATGCAATTGATCTGAAATTCAAATTTACCATTTGAGTTTTGTTAACAAATTTTCAATAAAGCTTTATTATGATAACATGGAAATGGGAAATTCATAATTTGGTCAAAAGGTCGTAGGTCAGCATCACCTAAAATCACCAATGTTCATGCAAATCACCTCAAATTAAAATTTGCCATTTGAGTTTTGTTAATAAATTTTAAACAAAGCTTTATTATGAGAATATGGAGAAGGGAAAATAATAGATTGGGCAGAAGGTCAAACGGCAGCGTCACATAAAATCGTAAATTTTCATCCGATTGACCTGAAATTTCAGTTTACCGTTTGAGTTTTGTCATCAAATTTTCAACAGTTTTATTATGGGAATATGGACAAGGCAAATCAATAATCTGCTAAAAAGGTCAAAGGTCAGCATCACCTAAAATCATCAATTTTCATGCAATTGACTGGAAAGTTAAATAATTTGCATATTAGGTGGGTCACAGAATTGGTTCACCAATGAAAAGCTAGTAGCTGCTTTTTTTTTTGAGATCAAAAGCTCAAAGGTCAAGGCTGCATAAAATCGTCAATTTCCATTTTGTATTTTTTAAAACTGTTTTCGACATGTTGAGCACATGAAAGAAGAAGTCTGAATACAAACACATGGACGGGCATGCTTACCAGTTGCATTTCTACATGCTTTCCAGTTGCATTTAAATCAGACAAACTTGCTCTTCTTCTTGCCTTGTTCTCTCAATTCTTCTTAATCATGCTTCTTTTTACTCCTCTGTCGTGCCTCATGTTTCAAGAAGTCACCCTATTCGCATTTGAAATGCAGCTTCTGTTTATTTTGATCTTTTTTTTTTTTTGTATACAAGATCGAGGCTTGTGTAAGAGCTAACATAAATCACAAAAAACAAACCAACACATAAGACATAATAAAGGGAGCGGGAGACAAGATGGGGAGAGAGGAGGAAGCACACAAGTACAACATTTGAGAGCAGGGACATCAATTTTTGTATAGAGTCAAGTTTGATCTTTTTTGTATACAGAGTCAAGGCTCATGTCAGATTTTTTATGCAAGGTCTAGGGTGGTGGAAGAGTGAGGATGCAGAACAGATCAGGACACAGCATAACAAAGGGAGCAGCAGGAGAGAAAGGGGAAACACCAGCAGCAAGGCCGAGGTAAATGTGGCCGTTTTTAGATAAAATGTGGCCTGAAAGCCGAGGGTTTTAAATTTCATGGATTTCAGTTTATTAGTCCCCTACTGGTTTCACTGAACGGTACTATAGGTTTGTTCTCTGTCTGTCCGTCCGTCCGTCTGTCTGTCTGTCCGTCCATCCATCCCACCTGTGGTTTTCCAGACTTTCCGCCCTTATCCATTAACATATTCAACTGAAACTTGGTACATCGTTTTATTATGATAAGACATAGAACGAGTTCTATTTTCAAGGCATTTCGTCAATTTTTCAGAGTTAGCCCTTTTGGAATTTAGAAAAGATCACATTGATAGGGGACATGCATTGCAAAACAATCCTCCTTATTGACGTGATAAGAAGTTAGTTTTGACAACAAACATGATAAACAGCATGCAGCTGTCTTCATTAGATGTAACCGACCGTTGGGGCGTAAAGGAGCTAAATTCACTAAATAAGAGAGGTTTGATGGACATCACCATTGGTCAGTGCTATCCCTTGATCCCAAGCATTATTTTTCAAGTCCATACAAAACTTTATCATAATCACAAAATCCAAATATACCCTTAAGGGGAACTGCTACGGTAAAACTATTGTCTGCTTTTGTATCATCGTTATACATTGACTTTGACAATAACCAAGGTCTGTTTGTTCCTGTTGACATATCGCGAATAAAACCTTCAACAGCTCCCTTACCCATTCTATCACTAAACGAATACAGTGTAAATTTCATCATTTCAGAAGCAGCAGAGACATAATCAATCGCTTCAACCTCTTGTGTTCCAATATACAAACGGACACTATCAAACATTTTCCAGAAGAAATCATTTACGAGTGTAGCGTTAGTGTTATTCGCAGCCTTAGTGAATTTAAATTTACACAGCAAGAAACTAGCAGCTAGATTCAAGTAAGTTTGTTGATTATTTATTTCAAAACTTTTTGTTCCGTTTGAATTCCAGTCTGTTCCTGTTATAGCATTTACCTTAAAATAATCTTCCTTTTTAGTGGAGTTTGAAATGATAATCGTATCATCCAAATCATAGATACTATCAATCGCTTCCATACTTGTATTAATTTCGTAAGAAAAGTTGTTAAAACGTTTGAAACCCTGACCCAAGTATTTGATTGATTTTTTTGTCGTTCTTGTTGAGTTAGTTGTGTTTTGCCTTTTTTTATTTCTTTGATTGCTTGTAATTTATGAGACTCCTTTTGAGCGTCTTTCATACTCTTTATAGCACCTGCTACATTTCCCACGGCAGAATCAGGTGAACCATTTAGGTCTTTATGTTTAAGAATGGTTGAACCAATACCCATTAGAGTATCAATTATTCCATCTCCTTTATTTCTAAATTGATGTCCTACACCCCGTTGTCTCTTAGGTTTATAGTATCCTCTGCCAAGAAACATACTGTAACGATTTTGAGAAGTGTAACGGGTTTTGAGAAGTGTAACGGGTTTTGAGGAGTGTAACAATTTTGGAGGAAGGGTAACGGATGTGAAGAGTATGGTTTTGGTATGGTAACATCCTGGTAATGTAAATAATGGTCGCAGCCGTCCTCCTAATTAATTTCATAGAACATACACGCAGGTCACGATATATCTTTTAAATAGTGTATTTCCTTATTCCATGTAGGCTAAGTATGTGTTTTCCACTAGATTGACTTTGCATTGTATCAAACAAAATAAGCGTAGGCCCTTCCAATTTCCCCAAAACCTCCCTTCCATTTGCCTTCCGCATTTTGGTCGGTTTTTCTCTTCAACCACCATTGGCCACGAGGTAAGGTTGGAGAAGAAAGGCGTGTCTCCACCTCGTCAGAAGAGGGCAGGAGTGAACCGGCCCTAACAGCCAATCAACACCGCGGTGAGTGACCCGGTAGGCGTGCCCTCGGAGCCGGCGGCTTAATTCCGCCGGAGGTGATAAAAGCGAATGTAAGGAACTTCTTTACGGAGAGGCCTTGAGAGATACGCTGGGGGATGACCTGGAAGAGGAGCGCAATCCACCGCAAGCCCTACCTACCTGCCTGCAATATCCCCTGTCGTTGGAGAGACGCGCTGAACGGAGGGAGACGGCTCCACCCCAGGAAGAGGAGCAGGTGTGCCGAGCCAGCGCGTGACGGCCGCGGATACGCGACGGAGGTTTTCCCGCCAAAACCGCGAGGGGTTGAAAGCTGCTGCCTCCGACCTTGCCTTCCTCTCAAGCAATCAACCTCGAGCCATTACCTGCCTGCAATATCCACCGTGTGAGTGTGAACGTCCTGTCCTACTCGTTTGTCTTGGGGATTAAGTAAATGAAATAGAATAAGTTAACAATGCACTGTGTGACTGCTCTTTTCCATCTATTGCTGTAAATAATATTGGTCGCTCTAAAATATTGCTTGTGTGTGTATAATAAATCTGTTCTTCCTCCAAACTCTGTCTTTCTTCTCTCTTCTTCTCTTTCGGTCGCTTTAGAGGTTTCCCAATTGAATATCTGTAGCGCGATTAGTCAACGTTCGGTTGGAATCGGGTTCTAATCGGGGAGTAACTGTTCGGACGCGGTTAAATACACCACCGCTCGGTAAAATAACATCCAAAAACCGTGTCCGTAACAATTGGTGTCGAGGAGTCGGATTCGGACCCGGGACTAAATTTGTTAGGCCCAAATTTTAAAAAAAATTTTTGGTCAAAATTACGAGCTGCCAAAATTGTGTTGTTTTATAAAACCCGAATTTTGAGATCGCGCCATGGACAATCAAGGCGATCGGATGTCGGTGGGGGAGATAGACGGGTTAGGGGTAACCCAGGAACCAGGGGAAATGTATGTGGAAGAAAGGGAGGAGGAGAGCAATGAGGAGGCGGTTGAGGGGGTGTCAGACGCGCAAAATGGCGCTCTCGCGCACGTGGTATCAGACGCACAAAGGGGCGGCTCGCACGAGCGCGGGGTAGCCGCGCCCGCTGCGCAAATAGCGGGAATTGATGTGCGGGACCTCATGGCGCAGATTAATGCAACCATACTAATGGCAAATATGGGGCTAGAAGCAAAAATGGATGCTCAGAGTGAGCGATTAGAGGGCCAAATGGGGGTAATGGGAAACCAAATGGGGGTAATGAGGGACGAAGCGAGGGGTACCGGTGAGGGGTTAGACAATAATTTTAAGGAGTTAGACAAGAAATTTGAGGGATTAGACAATGGGATAGAAGGGGTGAAAAATGGGTTAATGGGGTTAGAAAATAGGATGGAGGACAAATTGCGGGAAATGGGGGAACAATCCGCCCGGGAAATCGAACAGATGGGGAACCAGATGGAGGAAATACGAAGAGGGATGAGTGAGGAGGTCTCGGGGCTACGCGAGGAGGTAAAGCGAGGCGAAAAGCGTATCGAGAAAGAGGTGAGAAATAATACGGTAAAGTTACAGGGGGGAATAGAAGATCTGACGAAAGGAGTAGAACAGCTGACGGTGGGACAAAAAGAACTAGCGGACCAAGTGGAAAAGAACACTGCAATCATCGGGGGTTTAAAAGCAACACAAAAGGACATTAAAAATGAATTAATAGCGACACAAAAGGAATGTCAAATGGTACATGAGGGATTGACGAAGAGGTTGGAAGAGGTGACAGAAGTAATGGAGACGAAGGACCGGGAGGTAAGGACGCACATAGAAACGGTTAAAGTAGCAATGGAGGAAGAAATCGAGGGGGCGCACCGGGAGCTGAAAGAGGTAAAGGAAAAATTAGAGGAGGTGGAAGAAGGGGTGAGTGAAATTAAGAAGAGACGGAGGGAAACTAAGAGGGAGATAAAGGAGGAAGTCATGGAATATGTACAAGGTCTGTGTTCAAATCATGATGCGGTGCTCACTAACCAAATAAAAAGTTTGCAGGTGGCGGAGGAGGTGCGACGAGGTACGGAGGTGAGTGGCAATGTACATGATGTGAGGGGAGATTCAGTCGGCTTGGGGGGTGGTGTAGACCCGGGTGTTCGTGAGGGACCAATGGTAAGATGTATGACTGGTCCGGAGTGTATGGACAGAAGAGGTGTGCAAGGAGGTTTGGCTATGGGAAGTGAGGGGGGTGCTGGTGAGCAAGGCTGTGGGGGTATGGCGTGGGTAGCGGGTTGCGGAGGGGCGACCCAGGCATCGACACCGGGAGGGGTAGTGTTTGGAGGGACGGGGGATGCGCGGGAGCCCCCCGGGAATAGCGTACTGTGGGAGCCCGAACGGGTTGGTCCCGCGTTGATCCCGCAAGGAGTGACGCGCGGGGTCCGACCTTCGGGCGCCCACAAGGTCCCACTCGCGCCGTATGACGGCAAGAGTGATTTGAGGGCGTACCTGGCGCAGTTTGAGTATGTGTGTAAAGGCAACGGTTGGAATCCGGACGAAGGTGGAGTACACCTGGTGGGGGCACTGCGCGGTGCGGCGGCGGAGGTGCTGACAGCTTTACCACCGGGTGCTCTCACCCTGCCAGCTCTCCGTGCGGCTTTAATTAACCGTTTCGGTATCGAGCAGCAAAGCGAGCTTGTTAAAGCTCAACTTGCGCAGCGTAAACGCAAGCCCCAGGAGTCCATCGGGGAACTTGCTCACGATATTCGCCGCGCAGTAGGGATTGCACACGCAGACATGGCAGCGAGTTCCCAGGAAAGCCTGGCGCTGGATCATTTTATTCAGGCCCTTCCGGATCTGGAGCTCCGACAACAGCTCGCCATGTGGCGCCCGCAGACCATGAGTCAGGCGGCCGACGCTGCAGCCCGTTGGGAAGCAGCGAGGCCCCTGGCCCGGGGAGGCGAGCGCCATGCAGTGGCGGTGCGTCAGATGGGGCCCGTGGTGGGGGCCCTGATCTGGAAAGCATGGTCCAGAGGTTAGTGGATCGGCGCCTGGCGGGACCTGGACCATGGCAGGCGGCCCCAGCGGTGGCACCCGGTAGTCCCCGACAGAGTACCCCAATTCGGACATACAGGGGGGGGAATTTGGAATACCGGAGGCAAGCACCTTACCAGGTGAGGTGCTATAACTGTGCTCGGATGGGTCACCGTGCGTGGGAGTGTCGAGCTCCGCGCCGGGACGTTTCCCGCCAACCGATGCCCTCAACTCCGCCCAGTATCGATCGGCCTAGCCGACCACAGACACCCCCCCGCCAGGGCCCGGGAAACTAGAACGTGCCGGGCATGCAGGGCGGTGTTCGGCAGTAGGGGATGGAGAGAAGCCCTCGTTGACGCGACAGGTCATTCATTGTGGCCAAATTGGGACGGGTAGTTTGACAATTCGGTGCAAAATTGCCGGCGTGGGGGTAGACGCCGTGGTGGACACGGGAGCCAGCGCCACGATCATCAGCCCCGTGGTCCTTAATTCGAGTGCAGACGGCTGGGGTAAAATCCAGCGTCTGGAAAATCATAGTTTGCAGTTGGCTACCGGGGCAACGGCTCCGATCATAGGGCGTGGTTTTGTGACCCTCAAGTTGGGATCGGTAAAGCAAGAGATAGAGGTTTGGGTGGCGGAGGTGTGCGACCCATGCTTAATAGGGTTGGATTTGTTGACTGCCAGCGGTTATAAAATCGACTTGAGTCGGGGGATCCTGCGATGGGGAGTGGAAGAGCTACCATTGGAGGGGGTGAGCACGGCCGAGAGGGTGGAGCTGGAGGCTCCTGAGGCCGTGACCATCCCTCCGGGGGCCGAGGCCGTAGTGCCGGCCCGATGGTCAGCTCGCCCGACATGGCAGGAATCCTGCGGCCTGGTCGAACCGGTGGCAGCGCTATCCGTACCTGGTTTAATCGTGGGCCGTACCCTTGTAAAAACGGACGGGCCGGTGGTGGCCGTCCGAGTAATTAATATTAGCACAGAACCACGCACTATAGTGAGGGGCACGAAGGTAGCTGGCTGCACCCCAGTTAGAGAAGTCGCGTCAGTGAGGGGCGAGAACGTCCAGCCGAGCCGGCCCCAGGGGGAGCCTTCAATAAGTTCTAGGAATTGGCCCGATTCCATTTGCGAGATGGTAAATCGTAGTAGCGTAGAGTTGGGAGGTACCCAGAGGGAGGCCTTACACAAACTGGTTGGGTCCCATTTGGACCTCTTCTCCCTGTCCACCGAGGATATTGGACGTACGGGCCTGGTGAAACATCAGATCCACACCGGTGAGGCCCGGCCTATTCGTCAGGCCGCCCGACGGCTCCCTTGGAGCAAGAGGGCGGAAGCTGACGAGCAGGTTGAAAAAATGCTCGACGCAGGCGTGATCGAGCCCTCGGGAAGTCCTTGGATGTCACCTGTTGTGCTGGTCAAAAAGAAGGATGGGACCACGCGGTTCTGCGTGGACTATCGCCAGCTAAACAACGTGACACTCAAGGACTCATATCCCCTGCCAAGGATTGATGACACCCTCGATGCCGTTGCGGGCTCAAATTGGTTCACAACTTTGGACCTCAAGAGTGGGTATTGGCAGGTGGAGATGGATAGGGCAGGGAAGGAGAAAACGGCATTTTCCACAGGTAAGGGACTGTACCAGTTTACTGTGATGCCGTTTGGTTTGTGTAACGCCCCCGCCACCTTTGAAAGATTGATGGAGCATGTACTAGGCGGCATGCCATGGCAATCATGCCTGGTGTACCTGGATGACGTCCTGGTACATGCCCAAACGTTCCCCCAGGCAGTAGCGAATTTGGACCAGGTGTTCGGGTGCCTCAGACAGGCAGGGTTGAAGCTGAACCCGAGTAAGTGCACTTTGTTTGCAAGAGAGGTGGCCTATCTAGGTCACGTGATCGGCCGCGAGGGGGTAAAAACGGACCCAGACAAAATTAAAGCGGTAGAGGAGTGGCCCGCACCATGTACCATCAAAGAGGTGCGGGGATTTTTGGGACTCTGCTCCTACTACCGGCGCTTTGTGGCGAAATTTGCGGAGTTGGCCCGTCCCCTCCACCGGCTTACGGAGAAGGGGACGCGATTTAATTGGACACCGGAGTGCCACGAGGCCTTCCAGAAATTGAAGGGGTGTCTAACATCCGCACCCCTTCTAGCTTACCCCACTAGTAACGGGGCATTTACCCTGGACACGGATGCGAGCCAGGAAGGATTGGGCGCAGTTTTGTCCCAGACACAGGAGGGCGTGGAGAGAGTGATTGGTTACTATAGTCGGGCCTTAAGTAGGCCCGAGCGAAATTATTGCGTCACTCGCAAAGAGTTATTGGCCATGCTGGCTGCCATGAACCATTTCCACCCGTACCTGTACGGGCGGAAATTTTTGGTTAGAACTGACCATTCCTCCTTGCAATGGCTCCTTCGGTTCAAGGAACCGGAGGGCCAAATTGCAAGGTGGTTGGAAAAGTTGCAGCAGTACGATTTTGATGTGGCCCATAGGGCCGGGAAGGCCCATGGTAATGCGGACGCACTCTCTCGGCGTCCTTGTCTGGGGGAAAACTGTAAATTTTGTGCGAGACACGAGGAGAGGGAGCAATTGGGCGATTCCGCCCCGATTCTCGTCGTCCGGGCAACCCGGGTGAGAGGGCCAATTTTGCCACTAACCGCGGACGAGGAATTTGGAGAGTTGGCTTGGAGCACGGCCCAGCAGGAGGATCCTGTTCTGGGGCCGGTGTTCCAATGGGTCAAATTGGGGCAAAGGCCAAAGGGGGAAGAGGTCACCCCCCTCGGGGCGCAAACAAAGGCATATTGGGCTCAGTGGCAGACCCTGGAGTTGAAAGGCAACATCTTATATCGCAAGTGGGTGGAGGTTCCCTCTGATAGAACTTCCTGGCTGGTGATAGTCCCTGACAAATTCAAGAACGTCATATTGCAACAGGTGCATGGTACCCGCTCCGGCGGCCATTTGGGCAGGACAAAGACAATATCTCGGGTCCGCCGGAGGTTCTATTGGGTGAATATGGGGCGCGACATACAGGACTGGTGTCGGAGATGCGACGCCTGTTCTGCCAAAAAGGGACCAGCACGGAGGATGAGGGCCCCCCTTCAATTACATCAGGTGGGGGCCCCCCTTGAGCGGGTGGCTATGGATATTCTAGGACCGCTGCCCCGCACCCGCCAAGGTAATAAGTATATCCTCGTTGTAATGGACTATTTCACCAAGTGGCCGGAGGCCTATGCCCTCCCCAACCAAGAAGCAGGGGTGGTAGCACAGGCCTTCGTAGAAGGATTTGTATGTCGGCACGGGATTCCACAGGAGCTGCACACCGATCAGGGTCGAAATTTTGAAAGCCAATTGCTAAAAGATGTGTGCAGACTCCTGTCAATTCGGAAAACCAGGACCACGCCCTTGCGGCCACAATCTGACGGGATGGTGGAAAGGTTCAATCGAACATTGATCCAACAACTGGCATTGTTCACCACCACCCGTCAGGATGACTGGGACGAACATCTCCCGTACCTGTTGATGGCCTACCGAACTAGCCAGCACGGGGCCACCGCATGCAGTCCAGCGTTGCTTATGTATGGGCGGGAGTTACGGGCTCCCGCCGACTTGCTATGCGGTCCCGTGCCAGACACCACGGATACACCGCCGAGGGAGGGGTACGCACGTCACCTGGAGGAAGGCATGGAGCGGGTCCATGCCTTCGCCCGCCGCCAGCTCCATCTGGCGGGGGCCAAGATGAAGCGCAGGTACGACGACCGGAGCCAGGGGAGTCAATACGCTCCGGGGATGAAGATTTGGTTCTTTAATCCCCGGAGGCGGAAGGGAAGGTGCCCAAAACTCACCTCCCCCTGGCAAGGCCCAGGAGTCGTCCTGTCGCAAATCTGTGACGTGGTCATTAAGATCAAAATGGGGCCACGGACCCCCCCTCGGATCGTCCATGCCGACCGGATAAGACCTTATGCCGGCGAGCAGGCGCCCTCATGGATCGCCTCGGCTCTAGATGCCGAGGCAGGACCCAGTACCTCTTGCGACGGGGGCTCGTAGCGTCAGAGGACTGGGGGGATGGTAGTAGGAGATGCCCCGCTGTGGGGGGGATGGCAACTCTGTCATCCCTCACCAGGGGGGCAAAGGAGCAATAGCTTATGGGGTGTATGGCAGTGAAAACTAGCCCGGGTGGGTTAGGTTATATTGATAGGGCCCTAGAAGATGACATTAGGTAACGTTAAGGTTAGTTAGTGACTGATACCTGTAGTGGGGACGCAGGTAGATTAGTATGGATGATAATGACGTGGGAGCGCAATAGTTTAAAGGGACGACTGGGAAGCGCAAGTTTCAGAGGGGAGTAGTTAGCTGAGATGATGCCGTGTGTGTGAGGATTGAACGGGTGAGAATGGAACAGGTGTGATTGCACAGGTGTGCAACTGAACAGGTGTGTGGAGCAGTGTATGAGGGAGTAGTGGTGATTGCGTGTTGTGTTGACCAAATGGTCCAGGAAGAAAGGAGGGTGCAGGTGGCACCAGGTATGATTGCACAGGTGTGCAACGACAGGTGAATGAAGAACAGGTGTATGTGGCTGTATGGAATAAATGGTATGGAGTAGTGAAATGGATGGTCGTGGAGTGAGAATGGTGGAAATTGTGGAGTGGAGTGGATGGTGCGAAGGTGTGAATGGGGGAAGAGTGGACCCCCATCGCGGATACCCGGGGCGGGTAGTGTAAGTGTTAGGTAGAGGGTACAGGTAAATTGTGGTTGGATATTGGCATCTGTGGTGCGGGTGACAGAATGGTATGTGGATGGGTGCGTTGGTGTTGTGGAAATGGCTGGGCGTGTAGCCTGTTAGTGTGTGTAGTTGGTTTGGGCACTCCACCACTGTAAGGATGTCGGCCAGGTGAGGCCGCAGGTGGGCTCTGGGAGCCGGTAGTAGTTGTGTGGATGGGGCCCGAGGATCCGGAGGACGGACCCGGGTAGCCCAGTGCCAGAGGGCACCAAGGGGTGACAGAGCCAGGAGAGGGGCTGTCCCCAGTTAGTTAGGTTAGGGTGAGGAGCTAGGTAAGCTCGGGTGGCAACTACAGTGGTGGAGGTGTGCAGGTGGGTAGACCTGTTGGGAGAGGTACACGTCGCAGCCCAGAAATTGTGCTAGAGCACCGGGAGATGAATCGGGGGAGTGAGACCCCAAAATTGAGGAGCACCACAGTTTGGCCAATGGGAATTGGTTATTAGAACCCATAGTGTAAGTTGGCCAATGGATTGGCAGGGAAAGACCCCGGGTAGTGTAAAGTGTGTTAAAGTCATTTAGAGGATAGTTAGGATGAAGGATCTCCTCACACCATCTGCATCCACTCACCTGAGGTGACAGGTACTCCACACCATGCCATGTTTTGATTATTTTTTATGATGCAAATGTTTGGATTGTGAGACGCATCATGACGTGGGTGTGACATTGTGCTTTGATGTTCCATCTCTGCCTCCTTATGAGGATTGATGATGAATTTGGTGATGGCAAATTTTGAAGTAGAGGGATTGTGGTGACGAATTTGGTATAAGGGAAATATGGGGAAGACGTGACAGTAGTGACGAATTTGTAAATGGGTAGATTTTGTAAATATGGGGTAAGAGCAAGGGTAGTGTAGGTGACAGGGGGGTGACGTACGGTAGGGACGAGCTTTCTCACTTCGCCCTCCGTACGCATTTCACCTTGCATTGCCTTGTTTGACGTGTACCCTTGTGACCTTACCCCTCGCTCAATTGTCTTTCTTTTGTCTCCCACATGACCTGTGCGCCATTGGGTGCCGAGGGGAGCGTGCGTGAGGTGGCCATTGTGCGCCCGAGATTCCCAGAACCAGCACGCATTGCGTTGATGTACCACTTTATGGACCGCTGTTCGGCGGCCAAGTACCACTTGATGGACCCCAGGTTCTGGGGCAGAGCACCTCTGTTGGAGACCGGCCATAGTGGCCAGGGAATCTTGCTTGCGGACCTCGGTAAGGTGGCACCTATGCCAAACAGGTGGACCACCCTTAGTTGGCCCCTGAGGCCCTAAATAATAATAAAAAACGAACACAAGTGTGCTTTTTATTATGTCCAAATAGGCCGCATGAAGCCAGAAGACGTCAGGAAGAACATCGGCCCAGCAGACAAGGAGAAGACCACCACCAGTTGTTTTGTTGTGTTTATTATGAACCATGGTGACTGCGCACCGAGTGGTGCTTTGTGGTGCTTTTGGTGCTTTTGGGTGCTTTGGTGGTATTGGTACTGGTGCATCGATGCAATGCGTGCTGTCTCCTCCCTCCCAACAGGAATTTCTTTCTCTTGTTCCCTAAAAAGAAAAGAAAAAAACACACAGGTCCTGGGTTGCGTTGTAAATAAGAAATCACGTCATTGTAAATAATGCTCCCCACCGTAAATGTATAGTTTCAGAATAATTCCGTAATTCGGTTAGCTGTGGGCTTGAGTCTGTTAGACAGGATGCAATGCAATAGGGGGACATACTTATTTGTGTTTTAAAATTGTCACACTCAGGGTCAGGTTAATTGTAGAGGGAATTACACCTACATGTCACACTCAGTTAAGTCTAGTAGGCCCGAGGACGTGCCTGAAGAAAGGAGGGTGCAGTGTAACGATTTTGAGAAGTGTAACGGGTTTTGAGAAGTGTAACGGGTTTTGAGGAGTGTAACAATTTTGGAGGAAGGGTAACGGATGTGAAGAGTATGGTTTTGGTATGGTAACATCCTGGTAATGTAAATAATGGTCGCAGCCGTCCTCCTAATTAATTTCATAGAACATACACGCAGGTCACGATATATCTTTTAAATAGTGTATTTCCTTATTCCATGTAGGCTAAGTATGTGTTTTCCACTAGATTGACTTTGCATTGTATCAAACAAAATAAGCGTAGGCCCTTCCAATTTCCCCAAAACCTCCCTTCCATTTGCCTTCCGCATTTTGGTCGGTTTTTCTCTTCAACCACCATTGGCCACGAGGTAAGGTTGGAGAAGAAAGGCGTGTCTCCACCTCGTCAGAAGAGGGCAGGAGTGAACCGGCCCTAACAGCCAATCAACACCGCGGTGAGTGACCCGGTAGGCGTGCCCTCGGAGCCGGCGGCTTAATTCCGCCGGAGGTGATAAAAGCGAATGTAAGGAACTTCTTTACGGAGAGGCCTTGAGAGATACGCTGGGGGATGACCTGGAAGAGGAGCGCAATCCACCGCAAGCCCTACCTACCTGCCTGCAATATCCCCTGTCGTTGGAGAGACGCGCTGAACGGAGGGAGACGGCTCCACCCCAGGAAGAGGAGCAGGTGTGCCGAGCCAGCGCGTGACGGCCGCGGATACGCGACGGAGGTTTTCCCGCCAAAACCGCGAGGGGTTGAAAGCTGCTGCCTCCGACCTTGCCTTCCTCTCAAGCAATCAACCTCGAGCCATTACCTGCCTGCAATATCCACCGTGTGAGTGTGAACGTCCTGTCCTACTCGTTTGTCTTGGGGATTAAGTAAATGAAATAGAATAAGTTAACAATGCACTGTGTGACTGCTCTTTTCCATCTATTGCTGTAAATAATATTGGTCGCTCTAAAATATTGCTTGTGTGTGTATAATAAATCTGTTCTTCCTCCAAACTCTGTCTTTCTTCTCTCTTCTTCTCTTTCGGTCGCTTTAGAGGTTTCCCAATTGAATATCTGTAGCGCGATTAGTCAACGTTCGGTTGGAATCGGGTTCTAATCGGGGAGTAACTGTTCGGACGCGGTTAAATACACCACCGCTCGGTAAAATAACATCCAAAAACCGTGTCCGTAACAATACCTTCACCATTATAGTATGGTGAAAGGCACATGCCTTCCCCATCTTTTGTAATTATTTTATATTTTCCTAACTCGTGTTTTCTCACAATCATCATATTTATTTATTGGAAAACTTCACGTAGGTGAATTCTGATGGATATAATTTCTTCATTGAAAGAAATCACACGACTATCTTGATCGGTTATCCTAAAATTTACTCTATAAATGGTTTTTCCTGACACGGGTAAATAGACGAGATTTTTTGGTTCCCTATGGAATTCATAACCAATCGGGGTTGAGTAAGCGCTGAATGAAAATATTGTATTTGTTCTTATTCCATCGTTATAAACACCATCAATCAAATCACATTGAATCAATACCGAATTTATACCCAAGGATATTTGAATAGCAATATCACTGTGAAACATCCCATTAGTTTCAATCTTTTTGAGGAAAAACCCAATAACTCTCTCAATGAATTATCAATTGTAAAATCAACTTTATAATTATTTTTAAGTTTAATAGTTGATTTTAATGTATGTTTTTGAATATCTATTACAATATTTTATGGTTCATCACCTTGGTGTTTCATAAGACGGGCAATTTCAGAAGATATTTGGGAAATCTCATATGCTCCGGGTGAAGCTGTTATAGTTTTATATCCACTTCCTGGATTATAACTAAACGTGTTTGTTATTTTTCTCCGTGATATTAAACAAAGTATTATAAGTTTCCAGTGACAATAAAGATGCCTCATATTCTTTTGCAGGGTGAAGATGTAGTGGGTAAGGGAATGAAGCCGTGTAATCACTTGTATTGAAATTAAAATTAAGAATTGTGCTTCTCATCTTATCTGGCCATAAAACATTGCTTCAAAAAAGGGGACGAAGGTGCCCGAAAAAGGCCAACACCTGCTCTGCGGGGAAAAATGGCCTCTGAAGGTGTTTTTTTCTTTTCTTTCAAACGCTTCTTCACCCGTTAGTTTCTGTCTGCGGTTCTTCTTTTTTTTGTATACAAGATCGAGGCTCGTGAAAGAGCTAACATTAATCACACAAAAAAATCAAACAGACACATAAAACATATAATAATGGGAGTGGTAGACAAGATGGGGATAGAGGGGGAAGCACACAAACACAACATTTGAGAGCAGGGACATCGGGAGATCTGTGGGAGGGAGAGGGCTTGGTGGAGGAGGTGTGGGAAGGGGGAGGCGTGGGAAGGGGGAGGCAGGGGGTGGGAGAAGTATAAAATACATGGACACTGCAAGGACTTCCAGGAAAGAAGTTGGTATTTCAAAAAAGTGGATCTGGGGTGAATTAGTGGGGGTAAAATGTCTTTCTGTTCTTTATGTTTTCCTGTTGCTTTACAACTTTTGAAACCAACTCCTGATGTACCTTAAATCTTCTTGCTCTTTCTTCCACATTCATTTATTTATTTAAAAATATCATTTCCTGTATTGTAACGGTCAATTGGAAAATTTTCCTTTTCTTCATCATTAAAGTAGATGTGTTCAAATAAATCATTTTATCAAATTCTTTATTAGCATTAATATGAGTTGCAATTTATTCTTCACTAATACTGGTATCTCTGCTTTTCATACATTGTCGTTGAGTTTCTTCATCAACATCAAAACCGAATGATAAAATGTTAACTCCATTACCACTCAGATGTTTCATAATTTGTTGCATACCTTCTGGATTAGTTTCTAAAATTCCAAGACCACCAGATTTTAGTTTCTTTAACTCACTCTTACAATGTGAATATTTTGTCATGCCAAGAGAGACCTCCTCAAATATTTGACCTTCGTTCCTCAATCACATAATATGTTCCTCCATTGAAATGTAGTAATAATCTTCACCTTCTACTTCTGGTCGCATTGCTCTGGTCGTTGTATATACAATACGAATCATAGGGTGTTTAAAAAAAAAAACTTACAATCTTTTCATTTTTATGATTCAAGAGCTTAGATTTATGAAAGTTTTTTCCTGAAGCAGATTTACCCACAAGATTAATGACAAATAGTTGTCATTTATTTATGTAATTATCTATCTATATATATAAAAGAAAGTTTTTGTTTGTTTGTCTGCGCAAGCAAATCTCCTGAACGGTGAAAGATAGGAGGAAACCTCGAATACAAAAAATGTCGGAACGGGCCCTGGGAAGGTTTTAGGCTAGGTGGTGAGACCGATCGAGGCCCACCTCTGCCAGGCCGGGCCCATTTCGCAATTAAAAGCTGAGCTGAATTAGAGTAGTCAATCTTCTACGGCCGCAAGTAAAAGCTGAATTATGGTAGTAAATTCATTCAAAAAGAACCAAAAATGTCGGGACGGGCCCCGGGAAGGTTATAGGCTACGTGGCGAGGCCGGTCGAGGCCGCTTTGGCCGAGATGGGCCCATTTCACAATTAAAGGCTGAGCTGAATTATAGTAGTCAATTTTCTACGGCCGTGAGTAAAAGCTGAATTATGGTAGTAAATTCATTCAAAAAGAACCAAAAATGTCGGGACGGGCCCGGGAAGGTTATAGGCTAGGTGGCGAGGCCGGTAGAGGCCACAGCAGCCGGGCTGGGCCCATTTCGCAATTAAAAGCTGAGCTGAATTATAGTAGTCAATCTTCTACGGACGCGAGTAAAAGCTGAATTATAGTAGTAAATTCATTCAAAAAGAACCCGGGCAACGCCGGGTGCTTTCAGCTAGTCTACTAGAGAGATGTATATAAGAGACGTTGGTCTGTGTATCTGTCTGTGTGTCACCATTTTTCTCAGAGATGGCTGAACGGATCTTCCTCAAACTTTCAGAGGTTCATCAGTGAGTGCCTTGGAGTGTTTTAGGCAAAAAAAAGTATGAAAAAAAGTTCGTTTTTTGGATTTCGCTCGCTATCGCTCGATATCGCTCGATAGTGCCTAAATCACTCGATAGTGCCGAAGCCCTTTTTAATTAATGACAGTTATATACAAGTATACATTCGCAAAAATAAATACAAAACAATCACCAGACATTTGAACACAAATAAATCAAACAAGTCCGGAAGTGTACGAAGTTGGTAGTAAGGCTTCTTCTTCTTCCTGATCAGCATCACACTTAACCCAGAAACATGAGGAACGCCACATTCACCAGCATATATTCAACGAAAAGGTGATGAACCCCCTTCCTCTCCTGCCTCCCACCCCCCTCCACCCCTCCTCCCCCCCCCCCACCTCCCCCGCCTGGCAACGCCGGGTACTTCAGCTAGTTTATAAATTTAAAAAAATCAGTTAGTATCTCATCTTGTTTCACAACAATATAGTTATATTTTCCAGTCGTGTGTTTCATACAAGCCTCAAATTCCTTTTTATTACATAATGTAGAACAATTGTCTCTCCAAAAATTATTTACATCTATTGAATTTGACTTGAATAAAACAAAAGTATTGGCATTGTTTCTTATAGAGCGACGAGGGAATTGAAAGTATGATTGACTGAGATAAATACAATTATTACAAGAAGAATGTCTCCCTCTTGAATCGCAGCTATCCATAACCGTTTGGTTTCTCTCATTAACACAATCATCAAAGATAACTAGGTATTTTTTTGATTTATCTAAATCTTTGGGTGAAGGTATATCATTCGTATTATCACTGAGAATACAACTTATGGGTTTTGGTTTCGGTTTTGATTTCTGTGCATCACTAAATAGTTGTATTATATCTTCGAAGTTATAATCATTTCGTTTGTTTTGAACTTTAAATAAACCGATTATATCTTCTTTTTGAAGACCCGCATTAAAACCTTGTGATAGTAATTGATACTCACGTTGAAAACTTGACGTTGTGAAAATTATTAAATCATCATAATCTAAAAAGTTGGGAGGAAGAGCATCTTTAAAAGCAAACAGGTTTTTCCACATCCGCTTGAACCAACTATTGGTTCACGAGTTATCAAGTGACCACGATATTCGTCATGTGTGTGCGTCTGTCTGTGTGTGTGTCTGTGTGTCTGTCTGTCCGCAGCATAACAACCCGATGATATCATCCGATCTTGATGAAACTTGGGTGGGAAGTTGATATCATGATCTAGTTGTGTCCTGCCTAGAGTGGGCGTATTGCACCCATTGTGGGTGGAGCCACGCCCGAAAAAGATGTCTTTTTAGGGGTAATTGAGTTCAAGCTACATCTTCTCCGAGGGGTTTGGTGGAATCTGACAGGGGTTTCGATATTTGGTTAGGCCAATGTCATGTGTCCAGCCCCATGGAGCTCGATTTTTTATTTTTCATTTTTTTCCCTTTTTTTCATTTCATTTTTCACCGAATTTTCGGTATTGTGTAGCTAACTAACCTCATAACTGATTATTATACATTATTTCCTATCTCATTTCAAGGTCAGTAACCTTCGTTTTGACATTTGTTATAGTCCGTACCTGGCCTGTCCGGGCCTGTTTCGGTTATAGTCCGTCCTTTGTCATTGAATACCGCTCGCTCGTGAACCATCGTCGTCTCCTGACTTGTTAGACATCTTAATGAATTTGGAAGATTTTTATGGTTGTTAAATTTTATGTTGTTTTCCCAAACGGGTAAAAAATCATTCATTTATATATTTGGAAAACAAGTCATCTAATTTTTTACAGGCTTTTTTTAGAAACTCTATATTTTATCTTGAGTTCAGGTTTAATTTCAAGATAATTCATTATTTTATTTATATAATATCTTGTGTTGATATTTCCCTGAAAATAACAATCGTGAATAGCAAATAACATCAATCCTTGAAACATTACCATAATTTTATCAATCTCTTCTGTTGTAAGGAAAGGTGTATTATCACCCTCATACTTAACGTTCATTTCTCTTATTAATCTTGTAAAGTAATTCCTTTTTGGTGTAATTTTAAAATAGTTATATTTCTTTTTATATTTTTTATTATCATTAATTAAAAGATAATCACAGAATAAACATTGTTTATGGGCTTTTGACCCTGTGTTTAATCCCACTCTATCACAAGCCGGACAATTCTCTAATTTATCATATGGAGTATCAGGAAATTCAAGAGGCTCAACATCTGGTATATAATTTATATTCATCATATTTATATAGTAAAACTTTACTTAAAATAAATTTCATCTTCACTATAATCAGTGCTTTCATAATCATCATCATCTGTAAAACTACTTTGCTCTCGTTTTAACACAAACTCTCAGTATCATAACTGTCTTCTGTTCCAATAGAGATACGATCATCACTATCATAATTCCCAAAATCTTCACTTGAATAATGACTCATATTTAATTAGAAGAAAAAAAAATTATCATCTATATCCAGATACTTTTTT
Source organism: Myxine glutinosa (assembly GCF_964187855.1). Classification (NCBI taxonomy): domain Eukaryota; kingdom Metazoa; phylum Chordata; class Myxini; order Myxiniformes; family Myxinidae; genus Myxine; species Myxine glutinosa. Next base: position 183,333,754 of record NC_136264.1, on the reverse strand, counting down.
TCATTAACAGATTCGACTACTACATTTTTTTAATGTTAAAGGTAATTTTAAAATGGTTCTTAACTACTACTGAACGAAATGTCATTTTACCTGATATATTAACATCCTTCATTTCATCAAGATTTACATCTTTAGGGTTGTTAAAAAAAAATACAAATTTCTCCATGCTTATTATTAATGGTTTTATCATCCCTTTCTAAAGCTTCATCCATCAGAGTTTTCTTTTCTGATACTCTTACTTGCCATTGCTTTTTCCAGTTTAAAATATATTGCTAAAAGTAGAGGTGAAACTTTTGTTAGAGTTTATGTTCTTCGCGATATATTAAAAGACCTTCCACTGAAGGAAATTGAAGAACTCATATTATCACTCATAATTGGTTTTATCCAGCAGTTGGTATAATTTTCTTTATTCAATTTTACATCCTTGACATATTTGTCAGTATCTTTTACAAATGTTGAGATTGAGTGAAACCTGTCTTTTGTGTCTTGATGCATTGTATTTATGAAGTAAAATAAATTAACCTCCTGCAAAGAGACGACCAAAAAAAAGTGGTTTTCAATGAGATTTTCATCAAGAAAATTTTATTTTTAAGCGAAAAAGTATCTATAAATTATAGACCGGGAGATAAATCTCATAGCGGCCTAGATTAAGGAGTTCGTTCAACACCCACTACATAAAAGGTTTGACACCATAGGTAGTTAAGAGTAAATGGTGTCACGCGATAAATCAAAGCGATGACCCCACATGACACCGTTTACTCTTCTGTTGTTTCGTCGCCACTTTGCTTTCTATGAGTTGATTTTTTATTGGTAAATGGAAGATGGAGATTCACGGCCTCCGCAGCTGTCGAAATGGCTTCGGGGTTTTGCTGCTACTGCACATGTTGGCTGGTATCTGTTCTTCACTTCACGGACGTTCTTTACAAGATGGCGGCATCACGTATACTCGCGACGCCATGCTGAACATGCGTTTCAATGGTATTGGTGGTGCTACGCAGAGAGTTGTGAACTTGGCATTGAATGGTGTTTTCAGAATTAAGGAAAAGAAAAAACGAGGTTCTCGTGGAGGTTTTCGTCAGCGACTTAAACGCAGAAACCACAAGGTACCGCCTCCTGTTTTGACTTTGATTAATTCTCACTCGATAAAGAACAAAACTGATGAACTTGATGCCCTCCTGAGGTTCGACTGGTACTATCGGACCTCATCTGTTGTGTGTTTCACCGAGACATGGCTTGGTGAAGGCGATGACGTGTCCTTCGATGGATTCGAGTTGATCAGGGCCGATAGAGTCGCGTCATCGGGCAAGGCCAAAGTTGGCGGTTTGTGTATGCTGGTGAATTTGAATTGGGCCAAACATTTTACGGTACGTGAACAGTCCTGTTCCAAGGACGTGGAGATACGGACGGTGTCTTTCCGACCCTACTACCTGCCACGGGAATTTGGTCAATGCACTATTATCCTGGTGTACGTACCAGGGCCGGACTTTAAATATGCATCGGAACAAATCGCAGAAAGTTATAATAATAATAATAACTAGAACTGCCACTTTAAAACTGCTTGCAGTGATGACCGGTTTACTCACTCCCACTATTGATACAACCCCACTTTTGATACAACCCCACTTTCATTGGACATGCTTTGACACAACCCCCTTGGATACAACCCCGACACACACACACACACACACACACACACACACACACACACACACACACACACACACACACTCCCCCCTACCCCCATCCACACCCTTCCCCCCAAACGCACACCCCTCCAAACACACACACACACACACACACACACACCAACCTCCCCCCCCCCCGCCTACACACACACATCCCTCCACCCCCCCACACACACACATCCCCCCCTACACACACACACACACACACACACCACACACACACACACACACACATCTCGTTTTTTCATTTCTGTTCCTCACAATTCTATCCCTCTCTTTCATTCACAGACACACACACACACACACACACACACACACACCACCCCCAACACACACACACACACACACACACACACACACACACACACACACACACACACACACATCTCGTTTTTTCATTTCTGTTTCTCACAATTCTATCCCTCTCTTTCATTCACAGACACACACACACACACACACACACACACACACACACACACCCCTCCACACATACACGCACACACACCCCTCCACACATACACACACACATCCAACCGCCCCGCCTCCACACACACCCCCAACCCCCCCCACCCCCCAACATACACACATATCCACCCCCCCCCCCCACACACACCCACACACACATCCACACACACGCACATCCCCACACCCACACACACATCCACACACACATCCACACAAATGCACATCCACACATACACACACACACACACACACACAAACACACGCACACATACCCCCACCCCCACCCCTAACACACACACACACACACACACACACACACACGCACACACCAACTCCCCCACCCACCCACACACACACACACACACATCCCCACACACACACAAATTCCCCCTACCCCCCACCCACATACACACATAAACACATGCACACATCCCCCCACCCCCACCCCCAACACACACACACACACACAAACACACACACACACACACACACACACACACGTATCCCCCCACCCCTAACACACACACAAACACATGCACACATCCCCCATCCCCCCACACATACACACACATATCACACACATCCAACCCCCCCTCCTCCACACGCACACCCCAACCCCCCCCCCCCCACCCCAACATGCACACATATATCCACCCCCCCCCCCCCACAAACAGCCACAAACACATCCTCACACATGCACATCCCCACATCCGCACACATGCACATCCCCACACACACAAACACATCCCCACATGCATACACACACAAACACACACACACACATACACACATACACAGACCCCCCCCCCCCCCCACACACGCACACCCTCCCCCCACCACACACACACACACACACAAACACACGCACACATACCCCCACCCCCCAACCCCCCACACACACACACATCCCTCCCCCCCCACACCCACATACATATCCACACATGTCAATCCATGCACTGATTGCAGAAAAAGCCATTTTAAAAATAAAATTAACCTGAAATTGCAGACAGAATTATTTATTTTATCTGAGAAGCCAAACGATACTTCTTCTTCTTTAGTGGCCCAAAACTTTGTGTGAAATGCGATCGAGTAAAAAAAGTCAGAATTTGACCAAATCTGTTTCATTAATTTGTTAATGTGCCTCACCTATTGACAAATCTGCAATTGGAATTTCATTTGAGGTTGAAATGACCGCGGGAGATCGTGTGATAGTGATCACGTCCTGGAAGGACATGTTCTTCTTCTTCAGTAGCTCCTAAATTTGTGTGAAATGCGATCGAGTTAAAAAAAGTCAGAATTTGACCAAATCTGTTGCATTCGTTTGTTAATATGCCTCTTCTATTGACAAATCTGCAATTGGAATTTCATTTGAGGTTGAAATGACCGCGGGAGATCGTGTGATAGTGATCATGTCCTGGTGGGACAAAATGGTGTGTTTCTTCTTCTTTCAACAATAAAGACTTATAGCTTCGAGACCGTACATCCAATCATCTTTAAATTTTGCACACTTCTTCCACTTGATGAGAGCTACATTGCATTAAAACTTCAAGTCGATCCATGCAGTGGTTCAAGAGTTACAAGCTTTTTAAAATTTAACTTCCATTATATTTATTGCGGCCAAACCATGTGACTTATCAAAAGGTCTCAAGTAACATTGAAACATCCCCCTGTTGTGAAAATCAATCAAGTCCACAACTTTGTCCCATAGGTAGGTTTAATAACAATCAGATCTCTGGCATCATCCTGTAAAATACAATCATGCAATATATATCAGGATCTTGGCATCATATAGGAAGGGTCGATAATATTAGCCAATGCAAGCAAGCCTAGAATATGAGCGGGTACGTACCATCCAAGTCTACATGTCATAGTATAATGTCGCAGGAGTGGCCCAGAGTCGCAGACGTCCGAGGTCATATAGACGCCTCTCAGCGGTTTAAGTGAGCATCACACCTGGGTTCAACTTTGATACATTTTCACTACATTCTCCCCGCCATTAGAACTACACTGCCGCTAGGCAGGAATCAAGCATGCGTCAGCATTAATTGATTGGTGATGTCAATCCATGTCAGTTGATCCATCCGTAGCGGTCAGGGTGGCGAATTACCCTGCCAGTACGGGTCCGGAAACTACCGGGTACGACATCCCCAAGTCGTACCTGGCCTGCATCGGAGTAGCCGCTGGAGGCAGGTGTCGGAGGGGGCACCTCAGTGCCTTCAGGCAGGGGTGTATCTGGCGAAGGGAGGGACAGCAGATGCTCCATAGGGGGAGCTTCGGGAGAGTCCATAGACTCGTAAATCGGTTTGTCGATATCCCTATAAGGGTCCACAAGGACCATAAGACCCCACAAGGGGCGAGATGGCGTATGGGGACAGTGGACTCACGTCCATCTGCCGTCATCACACGAGCATGCTCGGGATTAGCCTGGAGTACCTGCACCTTATCCACTAAGGGATCGTACTTGCTCGTGCGAACCGCACGTTTGAGATAGGCCGGCCCCGGCTCAGCGAGCCAACTGGGTAAAGATCGGATACTACCCAAGCTTCTAGGGTGGTGGAACAGTCTTTCGTGAGGAGTCTGGTTGGTGGCCGTACATAGTAGAGCCCTGATCGAGTTCAGTGCCGCAGGTAGCGACCAAGCCCATTTATCTAGGCCCCGGCCGAGGGTCCTGAGGCTTAGCATGACAGCCCTCCATATGATCCCATTGAAGCATTCGACCTGCCCATTCGCCTGTGGTCTGTATGGAGTGGTGTAACTCGAAGCGACGTTATTTTGGAGCAAGAAGCACCTCACTTCCTGGGACAGGAACACCGCACCCCGATCTGTATGCACGTAGGCCGGATACCGGAACATAGAAAACAAATTCTGCAGGCACCGTATGACTGTGGCAGCCATCATATCTGCGCACGTGTAAGCGAAAGGGAATCGCGAGTACTCATCAACGATAGTGAGCAGATAACGAGAGTTACTCGACACCGGCAGTGGTCCTTTGAAATCCATCGCCAATCTCTCCCACCGTCTAGTAGCCCTGACCATCGTCCCCATGGGAGGGTTGTAAAAACGCGGGTTGAGTTCCGCACATACAGCGCAGTTGCGGCAGACCCGGCGGATGTCCTCAACCGAGTACGGCAGATTACCATGATGCACAAAATGAGCGAAACGCATCACCCCAGGATGACACATAGTGTCGTGCAAAGCACGCAGACCCTCCAAAGTTATGAGACCCGCGCACGTAGCCGGCCTCGATAAGGCGTCAGCGACCAGGTTATCCTTCCCCGGGCGATATTTGATGGTGTAGCAGAAGTCGGTGAGTTCGATACGCCAGCGAGTGATTTTCTCATGCTTAATGCGTTGAGCATGTAAGGTGTCATACATAAATGCCACGCTTTGTTGGTCCGTGATGATTTGGAAGCATCGCCAGAGCAAGTACGGACGCCATCGCCGAATCGACTCGACGATCGCGTACGCTTCCTTTTCGACAGACGAATGCCGCCGCTCAGCGGAGGTGAGAGTCCGCGAAAAGAAAGCCACAGGGCGCCCCCCCTGGGAGAGAGTCGCCTCTATCACATGATCTGAGGCATCACTTTCTAAGACGAAAGATTTGCTCTCGTCGATCGTCGCCACAGCGGCGCCAGGGATGTCGGACTTAAGGCCCCTAAAGGCAGCCAAGGCGGCTGGGCTCATGGGGAACGCATCGCAGGCCACAAGTGGGCGGAGTTTCATGGAGAAATTTTGCACCCACTTAGAATAATGGGCGAACAGCCCGAGAGCACGCTTCAGCGAAGCTCGATCGCAGGGCGGGGCCATATCGAGCAAAGGTCGCAGACGCTCCTTATCTGGAGCAACAGAGCGGTGGGTCACGGTGTACCCCAGGAGATCTATCGTGTGCATGGAGTAACGACACTTAGCCTCATTCATGGTTAGGCGATACCTTTGCGCGATCTCGAGGAAGCGCTTCCGATTAGCATCATGATGCCCCTGGTCATGCCCACAAACCGTAAGATTGTCCAGATATACAAAGACATCTGTCAAGTTCTCCTTAGCAATGAGGTCGTCCATAGCCCTCTGAAAACAGGCGACCCCGTTTGTCACCCCAAAAGGTAGTCGGGTGAACTGGTATAACCGTTGACCCGATTCAAAGGCGGTATAGATGCGATCGGCCCCGGAGATGGGGATCTGATGATATGCACTACGCAGATAGAGAGTGCTATAGACTGAGTACAGGGCCACCTGTCGAACCAATGCGTCCATCCCCGGTAGGGGGTAGGCATCCAGCTGTGTAAAGCGATTAATCGTCTGTGAATAGTCGATTACCATGCGTTTGCGATGCGCGTCACTTCGCATCACTAAGACCTGGGCCCGCCACGGCGACCGGCTAGGTTCTATGATACCTTCCTTTAAGAGCTGGGCCGTTTCTTCCGCAATGAATTGCGCGTCTGCTCGTGAGTAGCGCCGTGATTTTACCGCTACAGGTGTGCAGTCCGTGGTCATGTTGGGGAACAGCGAAAGAGGCTCAATTTCCATTCCTACGAGTGCACACACAGCAAGCGTGTCAGTCCCACCAAACTCCATTTCCAAACGTCCATGTCGCTTAAGAAAATCATGTCCTAACAGAATATCAGCACATAATGCAGGTAAGACCATGAGATGTACATCTGGAAATATGCATCCCTTTATCAGAAGCTTCAATCGACATCCCCCTTTTGTGCTGAGCCTAAGCCCTTGGGAGGCCATAAAGATCCGTCGTGTTGTCCCAAGGACCGGCCAACCATGTTTTCGCACCAGTCGATGATCAATAAAACTATCTGTGGACCCCGTATCGATTAAAGCACGAGCAAAAATGCCTTCGATCATAAGTGGAATAATGGCCTGAGCAAGGCCGGGTGGACCGGCAGGTATTGAGCCATCCGAGCGAGATGATCGCGCCTCGCGTGTAGATCCAACGCCGGCTTCAGTTTTCCGGCCGTTCGAGCAGCCTCCGGAGGGCGCTCGTGCCAAGCGCTTAGTTTGCCGTGCCAAAGCAGGAGCTTGAGTTCGTACGAGCAGCCAGCGGATGGCGCTCGTGTCACGCGAGAAGGGTCGAAGCCAACTGTAGTTTCACGTGCCAAAGCAAGAGCTTGTAGTTCGTACGAGCAGCCTTTGGATGGCGCTAGAGTCGCACGATGAGTCTCAAAGCCATCATGAGACGTTCGGATACCAGCCAAGGACGGTCGCTCCGCGTTCGGTCGTGTTAGCGCCACTTGTTTTGGCGGCCTGATGTATCTCACCAAGGTCGAGCGTGCAGCCAGGGGCCCACGAGGAGGAGCGCCACTCATCAAAGCCGGTGAGGCGCCCCGCTCTGTGCTCGGCCCGTTGGCTCGGCGATAAGCCCATTCAGGGTCGCGCGAGTTCGTGTGCCCCACGCAGCCTTTCGGCAAACTTTTGCAAAATGTCCTTTTGTCGAACACAAATGGCATATCGCTTCCCGGGCCGGACACGCAGACCTGGGATGTTGTCGATTTCCGCAGAAGTAACACGTAGCGTTTCGTCCAGGCTTTGGCCTAGCCGCTGCGGCTGCCGCCAAGTCGGAATCCGGGTCCTCCTCGGGAGAGGCCAGGGGTTCCGCTAGTGAGGTCGAGTCTGCTCCCGCATCCTCGGTGGTAGCTCTCTCCGGTCGCGTGTGTTGAGAAGTCCCTGCAATGACACGTGTGTGGTCATAGGCATTAGATAGCTCCCGGGCCTCAGCGTATACGTGTGCCAGCCGTAGAGCTTCCGTGAACGTCAAGTCCGCTGTTTCAAAAAGACTTTGTCTAATAGTTGAAGAGCTGATCCCAGAGACAAAAGAATATCGGACAAGATCATCCTGGACTTGCTCATGAGTGCGTACCTTGGGAGTACTGTCTGCAAGTAAACGTCGCAGCTCTTGGGCGAAATGATCCAGCATTTCAGTGGGCTGTTGACTCCGCGTTGCGAGCAGATGCCTGGAATACACCACACTCCGTTTCTTAATGTAAATTCGTTTTAGCTCTGTCACAGCAGCTTCGTACATCGTACACTGTTCGATGCCCCTGTAGACGTTATGGTGTACTTTAGTCTGCAGCACGTCCAGTTTCGTTTCATCAGTGACAACGGCATCCTGGGCTTTGAACTGATTATCCAGTGTCTTGAGCCAATGCGTCAGCTCCGAGCCCGAATCCACTGCTTGTGGGTCGGCGCCGAATATCGGTACTTGGATCATCCTGTGTCCCGCCATGTTCGCCTCTTGTCCTCGAGTGGACGGCGAGACTAATTGTTATTAAGTGTTGTGAAAATCCATCAAGTCCACAACTTTGTCCCATAGGTAGGTTTAATAACAATCAGATCTCTGGCATCATCCTGTAAAATACAATCATGCAATATATATCAGGATCTTAGCATCATATAGGAAGGGTCGATAATATTAGCCAATGCAAGCAAGCCTAGAATATGAGCGGGTACGTACCATCCAAGTCTACATGTCATAGTATAATGTCGCAGGAGTGGCCCAGAGTCGCGGACGTCCGAGGTCGTATAGACGCCTCTCAGCAGTTTAAGTGAGCATCACACCTGGGTTCAACTTTGATACATTTTCACTACACCCCCCATGAGGAACATTTGTGTAAAGTTTCCACTCGATATCTCCACAAATTATGGAGGTGATACCATTTCTAGTTTGAGCTTTAAAACATCATAACTCTGAAACCATGTGTTGGATGACGTCATGCTCGTTGACTTTTTTGTTCGTCATGGGTATGCAAATACCCATGCCAGGGTTGGGCTCGATCCGTTCAGCTGTTGCGGAGAAAAGGGGTTTTTGTGTTTTTTCACGAAAAACACGATGGCGGCCGAACCATGTGACGTATGACTTCGAAATTTTTTGCAATCTGAGTTTTTTTAAACTAAGCATCTGGGAAAAAAATCCCATTTTCGGGGGAGAAAATGTTTAGTTTGACGAATTCTAACCTCTTAACGTTAGCATTTTAAATATACTCGATACACATGTCTTTTGTTCCGATTGAAGAGTTCTTTAGAATGAGCCATTCCTCAAATTTTTCCATTGAGTCGTTTTGGAGATACAGAGGGGAAAAGTTGAATTTGTTTTACAAGATGGCGCCAATACCACGTGACCTATGACGTCATAATTAGCATTAAAAAGTTCTAAGAGCCGAGCCGATCATTTGTTGAAAATTTCCTGTCAATCCGACCAGCGGTTGCTGAGAACATTAATTATGTAATTTTCGGAGGTGCAAAATAGGGCGGAAGAATAATAACTAGAACTGCCACTTTAAAACTGATGGCAGTGATGACCAGTTTACTCTCACCCACTTTTGATACAACCCCACTTTTGATACAACCCAACTTTTGATACAACCCCACTTTTGATACAACACCACTTTCATTGGACATGCTTTGACACAACCCGCTGGGATACAACCCTGATAAACACACACACCCACACCCCCCCTTCACACACACACACACACACACACACACACACACACACACACACACACACATCCCCCCACCCCCCACACATACACACACACACACACATACACACACACACACATTCAACCCCCCTCCTTCACAGGCACCCCCCACCCCACGTACACACATATCCACCCCCTCCACACCCACACACAAACACCCCCACACCCCTCCCCCCACACGCACACCCCTCCACACATACACACACACACACCCCCCACCTCCACACATACACACACACACACACACACACACATCTGCCCCCCCTCCATACGCACACGCCAACCCCCCCACCCACACACACACACACATATCCACCCCCCCCCCCACCCACACACACACAGACATCCACACACACGCACATCCACACATCCAACCCCTCCTCCTCCACACGCACACCCCCCCCCCACACATACACACATATCCACCCCCCCCCCCACACACCCACAAACACACACATCCACACACACGCACATCCACAAACACACACACACACACACACACACACACCCCACCCCTAACACACACACAAACACACGCACACCCCCCCCCCACCCCCGACACACACACGCACACATCCCCCCACCCCCCCCAACCCTAACACACATGCACACACACAAACACCCCCACACCCCTCCCCCCACACGAACACCCCTCCACACATACACCCCTCCACACACACACATATCCACCCCCCTCCCCACACCCACACACACACACGCACATCCACACATCCACACACACACACACGCACACATCTCCCCACCCAACCCCCAACACACACATGCACACCCCTCCACACACACACACACACACACACACACACACACACACACACACACACACACACACCCCACCCCAAACACACACACAAACACACGCACACATCCCCCCCACCCCCAACACACACACACACACACACACACACACACACACACACACACACACACACACACACACACACACACACACACACACACTCCTCCACACATACACACACACACACACACACACACACACATATCCAACCCCCCCTCCTCCACATGCACACCCCAACCCCTCCCCACACACACACATATCCACCCCCCCCCACACCCACACACACATCCACACACACACATCCCCCCACACACATCCCTACACACACACATCCCTCCCCCCCCCCCCCCCCCACACCCACACCCACACACACATCCACACACGTCAATCCATGCACTGATTTCAGAAAAAGCCATTTAAAAAAGAAAACTAACCTGAAATTGCAGAGACAGAATTATTTATATTATCTGAGAAGCCAAACGATTCTTCTTCTTCTTTAGTGGCCCAAAACTTTGTGTGAAAAGCGATCGAGTTTAAAAAAAGTCAGAATTTGACCAAATCTGTTTCATTCGTTTGTTAATGTGCCTCACCTATTAGTGGGGCAACTTAGCATAACAATTGTGAATTTTGTGGGGAAAGCACCAAATTTGGCACACTAGTAGACTATCATATTATGAAAAGATCTGGATATTGGGCCATCTCAGATTCAGAGATTTGATTTTTGCAAGATTTCGATTCGATTGGGATCGAAGAGAACACCTTCTTCGTCTTCTGTACAGTGAAGTTTCCAGCCCTGAATTCTCTGGCTACATCTGGGTGCTTCATTGGGAGTGCAACCATGTCCCTCAGGTGAACAGGGACCCACCTGGCATAGTGTGTGTGGTCTAAGGCATGGAACCATGGGACCAGTTCCGTCAGGGCATCAAGGTACATCGTGAATGAAGCCTGCCGCAGAGAACGCACGTAGACCAGTACCAACATCTCTAGTTCCAGCACAGTTGCCCAGTACTGAAAGTTGGGAATGTCTTCTCCTCTCTGGTGACACCAGTCTTCAAACTCAGGCAGGTTTTCTGCATCATCAGCATATGTCATACAGTGGCGTTCATACGCACGGTGTTGCAGGATGTGCAGTGCCGCTGCAGTGATTTGATGAGCTCTTCTTGTGCGGGTGACGTGGGCAGCTCGCAGGAAGGAGTCGGCCGTCCCTGGCGTTGCAATCTCAGCTTGCAAATCTGCAAAATCTGCAAATCTTGCAAAAATCAAATCTCTGAATCTGAGATGGCCCAATATCCAGATCTGTTCATAATATGATAGTCTACTACTGTGCCAAATTTGGTGCTTTCCTCACAAAATGCACAATTGTTATGCTAAAGCGCGGCGTTACGCGCGCTGCTTGCGAGCAAGGAGGAAGCGGACAAGCGGTAACTTATAAGCGTCTTTATTTCAGGAGCTCACTGTAACACTGGCGCGCTCCGGGCTGCGCGCCCGGTGTATATTCCGAGGCCACGCCTACCCCTCGGGCGTGGCCACCGCCCACTTGGTGCGCGGAATGATGTCACCACGCCAGTGGGCTTTTGTGTCCGCCACACGCGCCCCCCCAGAATTCCCGCGCACCTGGAGGGCCAGTTTGCGGGGCAGACGAATGACCCGGCCGAAGCGCCCCCTGGCGATCGGCGGCGTCCGGGGTGCAGGGATGCCAGGTGGGATGCCCCTGGCTGCCCCTGGGATGGGTGCAGGACCGGGGGGCGGCGTGGCGGCGGGGCTGGGCGGTGCCGGGGGTCCACCCGCAGGGGGGCGGCCCCGACGTGGGGGTCGGGCCACTGGCGGTGGATGGTCCACGTCGAGGTGGGCCGGCTTGAGGCGGTCTACCGAAACGCGGTCAGGAGTACCGCCGATGTCCAGGGCGAAGTGCTTCGCCCCGGTCTCCAGCACACGGAAAGGCCCGTCGTACGGGGGCCGCAGTGGTGTCCGGTGGGCATCGTGGCGGACGAAGACGTACTCCACCGTGTGAAGCTCCGGGGCGACGTGCGTCGGTGGGTGCCCGTGGCATGCCGTTGGCACCGGGTCGAACCTCTGGACGGTCTCTTGCAGAGCGGAGCGCTGCTGTGCCGCGGACCATGGTGCCGTGGAGTCGGGGAGGAACTCGCCCGGCACCCGCAGCGGTTGCCCGAAGACCAACTCCGCCGCGGATGCACGCAGGTCCTCCTTGGGCGCCGTCCGGAGGCCTCCGTCGCGGAGGGTGGCCCGGAGCGCGGCCTTCAATGAGCGGTGAAATCGCTCACACAGGCCGTTAGCCTGGGGGTGGTAGGCCATGGTTCGGTGCAGCCGGACCCCGAGCCCCTGCGCGACCGCCCCCCAGAGCTCCGAGGTGAACTGGGGGCCGCGGTCGGACGAGATGTCTGAGGGGGCGCCGAACCGTGTGACCCAGGTGGCGATGAAAGCCTGCGCGACATCGGCCGCCGTTGTCGACGCCAAGGGCACGGCCTCCGGTCACCGGGTGGTGCGGTCCACCATGGCGAGGACGTAGGTGAAACCCCGTGAGGGGGGCAGAGGCCCCACCAGGTCCACGTGGACGTGGTCAAACCGGCGTTCCGGCACCGTGAACGGGGCCAACGGGGCCTGGGTGTGCCGGTGCACCTTGGTGCGCTGGCACGCGAGGCACGTCCTGGCCCAGCCGCAGACGGCCTTCCGGAGGCCATGCCAGATGAACTTGTTGGCGATCAGCCTTTGGGAGGCCCTCGCGCCCGGGTGGGACAGGCCGTGGATGGCGTCAAACACCTGGCGCTGCCAGCCCGCGGGCACGATGGGGCGAGGACGCCCGAGGGAGACGTCGCACAAGAGGGCCGCGCCCGCGCCGTCGAACGCCACCTCGGTGACGCGGAGGCCCATGACGGCGGTCCGCAAGGCCTGGACGTCAGGGTCAGCGGCCTGGTCCGCTGCCATCCGGGCATAGTCGATGCCGAGGTGGACTGCGTGGGCGACGGCCCGGGAAAGGCAATCCGCCACCGGGTTGTCCTTCCCCGCGACGTGCTGGATGTCCGTCGTGTACTCGGACACGGCTGAGAGGTGACGCTGCTGCCGGGCCGACCACGGCTCGGTGACCTTGCCCATCGCGAAGATCAGCGGCTTGTGGTCGACGAAGGCAGTGAACGCACGGCCCTCGAGCAGATGGCGGAAGTGCCTGACCGTCAAGTGAAGCCCGAGCAACTCGCGGTCGAAGGTACTGTAACGGCGTTCGGGCGGGCAAAGCTGCCGGCTAAAGAACGCCAGCGGTTGCCAAGCTCCACGCACCCATTGCTCGTGCACCGCGCCCACCGCGTAGTCCGAGGCATCGGTGGTGAGGGCCATCGGTGCATCGGGCGCCGGGTGCGCGAGCATGGTGGCGTTAGCCAAGGCGAGCTCCGCGCCCGTGAACGCCGTGTCCATCTGCTCGGTCCAGGTAACGTTGCCTTTGCCTGGCTTACCTCGGAGAGCTTCGTGCAGGGGGCGCAGGAGCTGGGCGATACGGGGCAGGAACCGATGGTAAAAGTTCACCATGCCCAGGAACTCCTGCAGCCCTCTGATCGTGCGGGGGCGCGGAAACCCCTGCACCACCTCCACCTTAGCCGGCAGGGGGACGGCTCCGTGCCTGGTGACACGGTGCCCCAGAAAATCGATTATGGTGGCGCCAAACTGGCACTTTGCGGGGTTCACAATCAGGCCATGCTGGCCCAGGTGTTCGAAGAGCGTGCGTAGGTGGCGTAGGTGCTCTTCGCGGGATGCGCTGGCGACGAGGATATCGTCTAGGTAGACGTAGACAAAATCCAAGTCACGCAGGACGCTGTCCGTCAGTCGCTGGAACGCCTGAGCCGCATTCTTCAGACCGAAGGGCATGCGCAGGAACTCGAAGAGTCCGAATGGCGTGATGACCGCCGTCTTTGGGACGTCCTCCGGCCTGACGGGGACCTGATGGTAGCCGCGTATGAGGTCCACCTTCGAGAAGAAGGACATGCCCGCCAAACGGGCGGAAAAGTCCTGAATGTGGGGGACGGGGTAGCGGTCGGGAGTCGTGGCGTCATTGAGACGGCGATAGTCCCCGCACGGTCGCCATCCCCCGCTGGGCTTCCGCACGATGTGCAGCGGTGACGCCCAAGCGCTCTCTGAGCGCCGAACGATGTCGAGTCGCTCCAGGGTAGCGAATGCCGCTTTTGCCACCGCCAGCTTCGTCGGCTCGAGGCGGCGTGCCCGGGCGTAGACCGGTGGCCCGACGGTGGGGATGTGATGGGCCACCCCGTGCTTGACGGCCCCCGCCGAGAAGGTGGGCCGCGTGAGGGCCGGGAAGCCGGCGAGGAGGCGGATGAATGCGTCCGCTGCCGGAAGCGTACAGACCAACGTGGCCGGAACCGAACCGTTCGGCAACCCGCTTGGCAAGCCGCTCGTTGAGCTGGGCAACGCACAAGCGAGCGAGCTGAACGTCTCGGCCTGGACAAGACGTCTGCGCTTGACGTCGACCAGGAGCCCATTAGCGCACAGGAAGTCCGCGCCAAGCAGTGCCATGGGCACGTCGGCGGTGATGAACGTCCATCGGAAAACCTGCCCTCCGAACCGCAGAGAGAGGCAGCGTTTTCCATACGTACGGATGGGCGTCCCGTTCGCGGCAAGCAGCGCGGGGCCCCCACCCGCGGCGTGCTTGTCTGACGTGCTGGCGGGAACGACACTCACCTGCGCTCCCGTGTCGCACAGGTAACGGCGCCCGGAGAAGGTGTCCGTTATGAACAGCAGGCTGCTCGAATGGCCGGCGCTCATCGCCACTATTGAGCGCCGGCCCGGGCGTTTCCCGACCTGTTGAAGGAGCATGGCGGATGACACTGCCGAGCTTCGTGGCCGAACTTGGCGTGGAACCAGCACCAGGTGGTGGAGCTGGAGGAGCGCGGCTGGCTCCGCCAGGCCGGTGGAGTTTGCGGGTTTCCCCGCGGTGGCGGTTTTCGCCGCGGTGGTGGGCGGGGCGTGGCGGCGGTCACAAGGTGCGTATCAGCATGCTGCGTATGCTGTATAAGCTGATGCTGTGGATCAGCAGCATCAGCAGCAGCATCAGCAGCATCAGCCACTAGGGCCGTGACGGCCACGCCGACTCTCGCCCGCGTGTCCGAAGCGGCGAAGTACTTGTCCGCCTCGGCTGCCAATGCTCGGGGCTCCGTTAGCCCGGTCCCGGGCAACGCGAGGCGAACCTGCGCTGGAAGTTGGCGACGGAAAAGTGCCCGGAATAGAGAACCGGGGGCTTCGTCGCCCAACAGTGACAGCATATGGTCCATTCGGACCGACGGGCGTGTGTCACCGAGCTCGGGGAGATCCAGGAGGCGGTCGGCCTGTGCGTCGTCCGTGAGGCCGAACGTGGCTAGGGGTAGCCGCTTGAGTGCCTCGTACTTGTGGCCGTCCGGTGGGTGGCGAAGGACGGACACAACTCGAGCGGCCATGCCGGGCCCGAGGGAGGCGACGACGTGGCAGTAGCGCGTGTCATCGCCGGTGAGGCGCCGAAGCTGAAATTGGGCTTCGGCCTGGACGAACCAGACTTCGGCCTGAGCCTCCCAAAATTCGGGAAGTTTGATGAAGTTGGCCGTGGCAATGGCGTCGCGTGTGGAAGGATCGCTCCGGCAGATCCAACGTTGAGGGGGTCACCAGTAAAGCGCGGCGTTACGCGCGCTGCTTGCGAGCAAGGAGGAAGCGAACAAGCGGTAACTTATAAGCGTCTTTATTTCAGGAGCTCACTGTAACACTGGCG
This sequence comes from Myxine glutinosa, assembly GCF_964187855.1. Lineage (NCBI taxonomy): Eukaryota > Metazoa > Chordata > Myxini > Myxiniformes > Myxinidae > Myxine > Myxine glutinosa. The sequence continues at coordinate 183,317,542 of NC_136264.1, read as the reverse complement.
CGCTCCGGGCTGCGTGCCCGGTGTATATCACGAGGCCACGCCTACCCCTCGGGTGTGGCCACCGCCCACTTGGTGCGCGGAATGATGTCACCACGCCAGTGGGCTTTTGTGTCCGCCACACGCGCCCCCCCAGAATTCCCACGCACCTGGAGGGCCAGTTTGCGGGGCAGACGAATGACCCGGCCGAAGCGCCCCCTGGCGATCGGCGGCGTCCGGGGTGCAGGGATGCCAGGTGGGATGCCCCTGGCTGCCCCTGGGATGGGTGCAGGACCGGGGGGCGGCGTGGCGGCGGGGCTGGGCGGTGCCGGGGGTCCGCCCGCGGGGGGGCGGCCCCGACGTGGGGGTCGGGCCACTGGCAGTGGATGGTCCACGTCGAGGTGGGCCGGCTTGAGGCGGTCTACCGAAACGCGGTCAGGAGTACCGCCGATGTCCAGGGCGAAGTGCTTCGCCCCGGTCTCCAGCACGCGGAAAGGCCCGTCGTACGGGGGCCGCAGTGGTGTCCGGTGGGCATCGTGGCGGACGAAGACGTACTCCGCCGTGTGAAGCTCCGGGGCGACGTGCGTCGGTGGGTGCCCGTGGCATGCCGTTGGCACCGGGTCGAACCTCTGGGCGGTCTCTTGCAGAGCGGAGCGCTGCTGTGCCGCAGACCATGGTGCCGTGGAGTCGGGGAGGAACTCGCCCGGCACCCGCAGCGGTTGCCCGAAGACCAACTCCGCCGCGGATGCGCGCAGGTCCTCCTTGGGCGCCGTCCGGAGGCCTCCGTCGCGGAGGGTGGCCCGGAGCGCGGCCTTCAATGAGCGGTGAAATCGCTCACACAGGCCGTTAGCCTGGGGGTAGTAGGCCGTGGTTCGGTGCAGCCGGACCCCGAGCCCCTGCACGACCGCCCCCCAGAGCTCCGAGGTGAACTGGGGGCCGCAGTCGGACGAGATGTCTGAGGGGGCGCCGAACCGTGCGACCCAGGTGGCGATGAAAGCCTGCGCGACATCGGCCGCCGTTGTCGACGCCAAGGGCACGGCCTCCGGTCACCGGGTGGTGCGGTCCACCATGGTGAGGACGTAGGTGAAACCCCGCGAGGGGGGCAGAGGTCCCACCAGGTCCACGTGGACGTGGTCAAACCGGCGTTCCGGCACCGTGAATGGGGCCAACGGGGACTGGGTGTGCCGGTGCACCTTGGTGTGCTGGCACGCGAGGCACGTCCTGGCCCAGCCGCGGACGGCCTTCCGGAGGCCATGCCAGACGAACTTGTCGGCGATCAGCCTTTGGGAGGCTCTCGCGCCCGGGTGGGACAGGCCGTGGATGGCGTCAAACACCTGGCGCTGCCAGCCCGTGGGCACGATGGGGCGAGGACGCCCGAGGGAGACGTCGCACAAGAGGGCCGCGCCCGCGCCGTCGAACGCCACCTCGGTGACGCGGAGGCCCATGACGGCGGTCCGCAAGGACTGGACGTCGGGGTCAGCGGCCTGGTCCGCTGCCATCCGGGCATAGTCGATGCCGAGGTGGACTGCGTGGGCGACGGCCCGGGAAAGGCAATCCGCCACCGGGTTGTCCTTCCCCGCGACATGCTGGATGTCCGTCGTGTACTCGGACACGGACGAGAGGTGACGCTGCTGCCGGGCCGACCACGGCTCGGTGACCTTGCCCATCGCGAAGATCAGCGGCTTGTGGTCGACGAAGGCAGTGAACGCATGGCCCTCGAGCAGATGGCGGAAGTGCCTGACCGCCAAGTGAAGCCCGAGCAACTCGCGGTCGAAGGTACTGTAACGGCGTTCGGGCGGGCGAAGCTGCCGGCTAAAGAACGCCAGCGGTTGCCAAGCTCCACGCACCCATTGCTTGTGCACCGCGCCCACCACGTAGTCCGAGGCATCGGTGGTGAGGGCGATCGGTGCATCGGGCGCCGGGTGCGCGAGCATGGTGGCGTTAGCCAAGGCGAGCTCCGTGCCCGTGAACGCCGTGTCCATCTGCTTGGTCCAGGTAACGTCGCCTTTGCCTGGCTTACCTCGGAGAGCTTCGTGCAGGGGGCGCAGGAGCTGGGCGATACGGGGCAGGAACCGATGGTAAAAGTTCACCATGCCCAGGAACTCCTGCAGCCCTCTAATCGTGCGGGGGCGCGGAAACCCCTGCACCGCCTCCACCTTGGCCGGCAGGGGGACGGCTCCGTGCCTGGTGACACGGTGCCCCAGAAAATCGATTATGGTGGCGCCGAACCGGCACTTTGCGGGGTTCACAATCAGGCCATGCTGGCCCAGGTGTTCGAAGAGCATGCGGAGGTGGCGTAGGTGCTCTTCACGGGACGCGCTGGCGACGAGGATATCGTCCAGGTAGACGTAGACAAAATCCAAGTCACGCAGGACGCTGTCCATCAGTCGCTGGAACGCCTGAGCCGCATTCTTCAGACCGAAGGGCATGCGCAGGAACTCGAAGAGTCTGAATGGCGTGATGACCGCCGTCTTTGGGACGTCCTCTGGCCTGACGGGGACCTGATGGTAGCCGCGTATGAGGTCCACCTTCGAGAAGAAGGACATGCCCGCCAAACGGGCGGAAAAGTCCTGAATGTGGGGGACGGAGTAGCGGTTGGGAGTCGTGGCGTCATTGAGATGGCGATAGTCCCCGCACGGTCGCCATCCCCCGCCGGGCTTCGGCACGATGTGCAGCGGTGACGCCCAAGCACTCTCTGAGCGCCGAACGATGCCAAGTCGCTCCAGGGTAGCGAACGCCGCTTTTGCCACCGCCAGCTTCGTCGGCTCGAGGCGGCGTGCCCGGGCGTAGACCGGTGGCCCGACGGTGGGGATGTGATGGGCCACCCCGTGCTTGACGGCCCCCGCCGAGAAGGTGGGCTGCGTGACGGCCGGGAAGCCGGCGAGGAGGCGGGTGAATGCGTCCGCTGCCGGAAGCGTACAGACCAACGTGGCCGGAACCGAACCGTTCGGCAAGCCGCTTGGCAAGCCGCTCGTTGAGCTGGGCATCGCACAAGCGAGCGAGCTGAACGTCTCGGCCTGGACAAGACGTCTGCGCTTGACGTCGACCAGGAGCCCATTAGCGCACAGGAAGTCCGCGCCAAGCAGTGCCATGGGCACGTCGGCGGTGACGAACGTCCATCGGAAAACCTGCCCTCCGAACCGCAGAGAGAGGCAGCGTTTTCCGTACGTACGGATGGGCGTCCCGTTCGCGGCAAGCAGCGCGGGGCCCCCACCCGCGGCGTGCTTGTCTGACGTGCCGGCGGGACCGACACTCACCTGCGCTCCCATGTCGCACAGGTAACGGCGCCCGGAGAAGGTGTCCGTTATGAACAGCAGGCTGCTCGAACGGCCGGCGCTCATCGCCACTATTGAGCACCGGCCCGGGCGTTTCCCGACCTGTTGAAGGAGCATGGCGGATGACACTGCCGAGCTTCGTGGCCGAACTTGGCGTGGAACCAGCACCAGGTGGTGGAGCTGGAGGAGCGCAGCTGGCTCTGCCAGGCCGGTGGAGTTGGCGGGTTTCCCCGCGGTGGCGGTTTTCGCCGCGGCGGTGGGCGGGGCGTGGCGGCGGTCACGAGGTGCGTATCAGCATGCTGCGTATGCTGTATAAGCTGATGCTGTGGATCAGCAGCATCAGCAGCAGCATCAGCAGCATCAACCACGAGGGCCGTGACGGCCACGCCGACTCTCGCCCGCGTGTCCGAAGCGGCGAAGTACTTGTCCGCCTCGGCTGCCAATGCTCAGGGCTCCGTTAGCCCGGTCCCGGGCAACGCGAGGCGAACCTGCGCTGGAAGTTGGCAATGGAAAAGTGCCCGGAATAGAGAACCGGGGGCTTCGTCGCCCAACAGTGACAGCATATGGTCCATTCGGACCGACGGGCGTGTGTCACCGAGCTCGGGGAGATCCAGGAGGCGGTCGGCCCGTGCGTCGTCCGTGAGGCCGAACGTGGCTAGGGGTAGCCGCTTGAGTGCCTCGTACTTGTGGCCGTCCGGTGGGTGGCGAAGGACGGACACAACTCGAGCGGCCGTGCCGGGCCCGAGGGAGGCGACGACGTGGCAATAGCGCGTGTCATCGCCGGTGAGGCGCCGAAGCTGAAATTTGGGCTTCGGCCTGGACGAACCAGACTTCGGCCTGAGCCTCCCAAAATTCGGGAAGTTTGATGAAGTTGGCCATGGCAATGGCGTCGCGTGTGGAAGGATCGCTCCGGCAGATCCAACGTTGAGGGGGTCACCAGTAAAGCGCAGCGTTACGCGCGCTGCTTGCGAGCAAGGAGGAAGCGGACAAGCGGTAACTTATAAGCGTCTTTATTTCAGGAGCTCACTGTAACACTGGCGCGCTCCGGGCTGCGCGCCCGGTGTATATCACGAGGCCACGCCTACCCCTCGGGCGTGGCCACCGCCCACTTGGTGCGCGGAATGATGTCACCATGCCAGTGGGCTTTTGTGTCCGCCACAATGCTATATTTAGCTTAGCTGCCGGACTATATTGACAAATCTGCAATTTGAATTTCATTTGAGGTTGAAATGACCGTGGGAGATCGTGCGATAGTGATCATGTCCTGGAAGGAAATCTTCTTCTTCAGCAGCTCATAAATTTGTGTGAAATGCGATCGAGTTAAAAAAAAGTCAGAATTTGACCAAATCTGTTTCATTCGTTTGTTAATATGCATCACCTATTCACAAATCTGCAATTGGAATTTCATTTGAGGTTGAAATGACCGCGGGGGAACGCGTTATCGTGATCACGTTCTGGAAGGACAAAACGGTGTGTTTCTTCTTCTTTCAACAATAAAGACTTATAGCTCCGAGACCGTATATCCAATCATCTTGAAATTTTGCACACTTGTTCCGCTGGATGAGAGCTACATTGCCTTAAAACTTCAAGTCGATCCATGTTGTGGTTCAAGAGTTACAAGCTTTTTAAAATTTAACTTCCATTATTTATTGCGGCCAAACCATGTGACTTATCAAAACGTCTCAAGTAAGATTGAAACATCCCCCCATGAGGAACATTTGTGTAAAGTTTTCACTCGATATCTCCACAAATTATGGAGGTGACTAGCTGGGTCACCCGTGGGAATCCCACGGGCATGGATGTGTGTGACATTTCGACATATTGAGTTATATGCTGCACATTCATTTTTACAAAATGGTTACTGGCAAGTCATCAGATCCAGAAATGGTGTGAATTTAGTTATTTCACATAATATGTGACCCCTCACTCCTCTCCACCTGACACTCTCCTGTCTCCACCTGACACTCTCCTGTCTCCACCTGACACTCTCCTCTCTCCACCTAGCACTCCTCTCCTCTCCAAACCCTCACATCCCTCTCCTTTCCAATCCCTCACCTCTCCAATCCCTCACACTCCTCTCCTCTCCAATCCTTCACACGCCTCTCCAATCGCGCCTCACACTCCTCTCCAATCGCGCCTCACACTCCTCTCCAATCGCGCCTCACACTCCTCTCCAATCGTGCCTCACACTCCTCTCCAATCGTGCCTCACACTCCCCTCCAATCACTCCTCTCCAATCGTGCCTCACACTCCTCTCCAATCACGCCTCACACTCCTCTCCAATCGTGCCTCACACTCCTCTCCAATCGCGCCTCACACTCCTCTCCAATCGCGCCTCACTCGCCTCTCCAATCGGCTTTCCTCGTCTCGTTTCTCTCCTTTTTCTCCCGTCTCGTTCTTTTTCTTGCTCCAAATCGGCCCGTCGGAATCGGAAATCGGCCCGTCTCGCCCGTCGGCCCGTCGGAATCGGAAATCGGCCCGTCTTGCTTTTGTGCTTGTGCGTAAATAAATTGTGTTCATGACACCATTTCTGGTGTTGGGCTAGCGGCTAGGGTGCCGGCTTAGGATCCTGGGTTCGAATCTCGGTCGATCGCCGAATTAATGCCAGGGGGGTTGACTCAGCCTGTCATCCTTCCGAGGTCGGCTAATTGAGTACCAGTTCACTGGTAATTCCCTGTTTGTCGTTGAAGGCGGCAAAAAGGGTTGGCGTCAGGAAGGGCATCCGGCCGTAAAACATTGCTTCAAAAAGGGGACAAAAAAACAACAACTACCACGGTCCCCGAAAAGGCCAACCCCCGCTTTGCGGGGAAAAATTGCCTCTAAACGGTGGTTTTTACACCATTTCTGGATCTGATGACTTGCCAGTAACCATTTTGTAAAAATGAATGTGCAGCATCTAACTCAATATGTCGAAATGTCACACACATGAGGATTCCCACGGGTGACCCCGCAAGTTTGCATTGACGTTCGTCGATGGACTCGTTCGCCCGTCTCATTCGTTTTCTTGCTGCATCCTGTTCAAGTCTGCGTTCTTCATCGATCGTCTCATTCATTTTGGAAATAGAAGTTTCCACGCAGCGCATGAATTGTCACGATCCTCAAGAGGAATTTGTCTCGTAATCATCAAATGATAAATGGCAAGTAAATTATATTGTGGAAAATTAAAGATTTCAAATAAACCTATTTAAAGTGTATTCGCACATAACTAATTTTAAAAAACGAAGAAATATCTCTCGGTAATTTCCTGAAACATATTTTACTTCCGGATAATGTTGAATGAAATAAAAACGAAGAAATATATGTCGGCATCATTGTTGACGTTTTTGTGACGACTGTCATCAAACGAAAAAGTAATATATCTTAACGGAAAAGCAAAAGCGAATTTTTAATATATATCGACACGTTGCCGTCGGTGTCATGTTGGGCGGTGTATGATACACCATGACGCGATTTTTAAAAATATATCTCTGCATTTTCCCGCGTGTGTGGAATGTTCTCAATTATTGCTGACACCGAGTCCAAAACCATCGATAAAAATGAAATCATATGGTGAGTTAGATTGGAGATAAAGGCGTGAGAGAGACTCAATGGCCTTGAAGTTACAGGCGTTTGAGAATTCATTTCGTTCTATAAACGGCAACTTTCATTGGATTTCCTTCCCGTTTTTTTTCAACCGAGTCGAAAACTATGTTAGCGACTGTGAAAAATGAAATGATATATCGAATTTTTAATATGTATCGACACGTTGCCGTCGGTGTCATGTTAGGCGGTGTATGATACACCATGACGCGATTTTTAAAAATATATCTGCATTTTCCCGCGTGTGTGGAATGTTCTCAATTATTGCTGACACCGACTCTAAAACCATCGATAAAAATGAAATCATATGGTGAGTTAGATTTCCCGCGTGTGTGGAATGTTTGTGGAAAATTAAAGATTTCAAATAAACCTATTTAAAGTGTATGCGCACATAACTAATTAAAAAAACGAAGAAATATCTCTCGGTAATTTCCTGAAACATATTTTACTTCCGGCTAATATGTTGAATGAAATAAAAACGAAGAAATATATGTCGGCATCATTGTTGACGTTTTTGTGACGACTATCATCAAACGAAATAGTAATATATCATAACGGAAAAGCAAAAGCGAATTTTTAATATATATCGACACATTGCCGGCGGTGTCATGTTGGGCGGTGTATGATACACCATGACGCGATTTAAAAAAATATATCTCTGCATTTTCCCGCGTGTGTGGATTGTTCTCAATTATTGCTGACACCGAGTCTAAAAGTAAAACCATCGATAAAAATGAAATCATATGGTGAGTTAGATTGGAGATAAAGGCGTGAGAGAGACTCAATGGCCTTGAAGTTACAGGCCTTTGAGAATTCATTTCGTTCTATAAACGGCAACTTTCATCGGATTTTCTTCCCGTTTTTTTTCAACCGAGTCTAAAACTATGTTAGCGACTGTGAAAAATGAAATGATTTATCGAATTTGATTTGAAATAAAACTGGGGGAGAGCAAGACACCACGGGCCTACAAAACAGGACTCAAAGCTATGCGAGTTAATAAAATGGTGGATATTTGTTTATAGCCACTCCCAGAATGGGTGGAGCTATGGGTGGAGCTACTCTGCAAACCGAGTAAGCCACACCCCGGACAGACACCCAACAGATAGACAGACAGACAGACAGAATCATCTACGGCTATTATAATATAGATACCATTTCTAGTTTGAGCTTTAAAACGTCATAACTCTGACACCATGTGTCGGATGACGTCGTGCTCACTGACTTTTTTGTTCGTCATGGGTATGCAAATACGCATGCCAAGTTTGGGCTCGATCCGTTCAGCCGTTGCGGAGAAAAGGGGTTTTTGTGTTTTTTCATGAAAAACAGGATGGCGCCCACACCACGTGACCTATGACGTCATAATTAGCATTAAAAAATTCTAGGAGCCGAGACAATCATTTCATGAAAATTTGCTGTCAATCCGACCAGCGGTTCCTGAGAACTTTAATTATGAAGTTTTCGGAGGTGCAAAATAGGGCGGAATAATAATAATAATAATAAGACGAAGAAGAAGAAGAAAAACTCTAGCAGGAATAATAGGTTACTCTCCATGAAATGGAGAGTAACCTATTATTGGAGAGTAAACCCATGAAATGGAGAGTAAACCCAATTAACAGCCAATTAAGGGGACATGTACACACTACACAGGAGTCATTTATAAGGGAATTTACAACTACATTTACATGTGAAGGTTCTAAAAACCGTAACACAGCACCCTCATTCCTCACGGGACAGCCCGGCCCGAAAACTTTACTTAACGTGACACTCAGGTGTGATAACCCCCTACTATTAACTTCTCCCCTGAGTGCGACATTTTTAAGAGTTAAATATGTCCCGTCTGCACGGGGTTGCAGACGAACAGGTCGATGGTCAAGGGATGGCATCCAGTCAGCTCGTTCTCCCCAACTCCCCAACTCGCACCGCGATGCAGATGAACCAGACGGCAGGAGCTCTCCGCGTGTCGTTTGGCGCATGCGGGATTATCACAGGGCAATGGTAGGCTGGCTTTGGCGGTTACACTCACGGCTCAGCCGCGTACGTAATAAGCGAACAGTTCCAATAACCGCGAACAATGCGCTCTTCAGTCTCTCAATGCGTTCTCTCAATACCATTCGCTCGCGATGTGTGATTCCCTTCTCATCTCGGGTGAACTCGCCGAGTGCCTCTCCCTTCTCATCTCATCTCCCAGCCCATCTCCTCAGCTCAACTGAGGTGGGGGCCTTGTGCCAAGAGTTTTATTGCCATGCCCCTGGAACCCTCTGGAAATCACCAGACGTTTCTTGCCACGCCCTATCAAGCCATGCCCACCGAGCTCTGGTTGGTTGTTGCCCTTGCCATCACCACCTTCTGACACACTGCTTGACACGGCTACACCTCGACCTCGCGCTCCTCCCCCTTTCCAGGCCTACCTCGTGTCATTGGACTAGTTTCGAGCGAAACCAAGGGCAGCGAACGCTGCTGGTGGCCAAAGCGTAACAAACTGCCACGGGTAGCCAAAAGCGTAACAAATTGAGGGATGCCAAATGGGGCGCAGGATCGATTATGCCCATGATGGAAATTGGAGGGTGGCCGCAAAATGAAAAGGACCTAAGCTTGTTATTTATTTACACAACGCAGATGTTACCAGTGAAATGGCCTACTCTTACACATACTATGACATAACTAATTCTAATGGGCCTACCTGTTGCTTGTGGACTAACTATGGGGGGGCAAACCTTTAACCTTTAATGATGTTATATGTACAATCTCAAAACCTCAACACTGCCCCCTCCTTCGCCAGGCTCGTCCCCGAGCCGAACCCACACAATTGAGCACGACCGGTTTTGAGCAAGGGTCAGGACTACTTTTTTAATTCCGTGAGACACTTAGGTGTGGTTCCCCTCTACATTTAACCTAACACCCTGTGTGTGACAGTTTTACAACACTAAATATGTCCCACCTACTGCGTTGTGTACTAACTAACAGATTCATACCCACGGCTAACCGAATTACGGAAATAATTCTCAAACTATACATAAAGCCAGTGGGGAGCATGTTATTTACAAGACTAATCTAATTATTTACAGTTCTACAACCCAGGACCTGTTCTTTTTGTGGGAAAATAATTTTTTGAAGGAGAGAAACACAGAATGCACTGCACCAATACACCATACATCAATATGCACAAAAATGCACAATCATGCACAATCATCAAAAATGCACATTTCAAATGTCAATAATAAATGGCACATTTGCTGCTTGGCTGCTGCTTGGCTGCTGCGTCTTGCGTCTTCCTGCTTCGTCTTCGGTGTGCCATAATAAAACTTGAGATCTTCCTTCCTGACACACCGGCATAAATAAAAAGTGCACAAACCGTGTCCGCTTTAAAAAAATTTATTTACAGGGCCATCTTATGGTCCATCTGCGTGACTTTTACGCCACTTAAAACCAGTGATCCGCAGGGCAAGATAATGCTTGCAGCAAAGGTCTGCTCCAGCAAAGGTGCCAGGCCACAGAACGTTTGGTCCATAGGTGTACTAGTGCAGCCAGAGGTAGAAAAGTGCAGCGCAAAAGTGCAGCCGCACAGCTCAGGGTTCCTGCACACTCCTCTCAACAAAAATAATGGGTCCATGGGTGGGAAGGAAAGACAAAGCAGAGAGTTTAGCGGAGGCAAGGGCGCAAAGGTACACACATTGCAAGGCAATGCAACATGAGGAGCACGGGGGAGCGAGCGGAGAAAGCTCGTCCCTAAACGTTCGTGAACCCCCATGTCAGCCTACAATACCCTTGCCCTTCCCCGTATTTACACTTTACAATTTCGTCGCTACGTCTTGTCTTTTCTATCACCCCTCTATGCCAAATTCGTCATCCAATCCCTCCCAAGAAGGAAGAGATGGAATAAACACAATGTAACACTCACGTCATGATGCATCTTACATTCCAAACATTCGTTGCAAAACCCGGTGTGGAGTCCTGTCACATTGGTGAGTGGATGTGGATGGTGCGAAGAGATTTTCATCCTAACTATACTCTAATAACATTAACTCTTTTACACTACCCGGGGTCAATTGGCCATCGTTACTCTATGCGGTTCTAAAAACCAATTCCCATTGACCCAACCTGTGGTGCCCTACAAATTTGGGGTCTCACTCCCCCAATTTTTCAATACTGTGCCTTCGCACAATTTCAGGGCTGGGTCATGTGGCTCTACCAGCAGGTCCAACTACCTGCGCACCTCCGCCACTGAAGTCGCCACCTGAGCTTGCCTACCTCCATGCAACTACCCTAAATTGGGGAAGGCCCCTCCTGGCTCTCTCACCCCTCTGATGCCCTCTCTGGCATTGGGCTACCCGGGTCCTTCCTAGGATCCTCGGGCCCCACTGAACACTACTCTGACTCTAACTGGCTCCCAGAGCCTACCTGCGGCCTCACCTGGCCGAAGACTACCAGTGGCGGAGTGCCCCAATAACTATACTCACCAATTAAGCCCACACGCCGAGCCATTTCCACAGAGTCATGCACCCCTCAAAGCACTTCTTCGCAACTACTCGCACCACAGGTGTCAATATCCAACAATTTACCTAAACCCTCTACCTAACTTTAAACTACCCTCCCCGGGTATTCGTGAAGGGGTCCATCTCCCCCCATCCACTCCTTCGCACCATGCACTCCACACCACTCTTTCCACACCACTTACTCCTCACCCATTTATTCCACACACCTGTTCTCCACTTGCACCCCTTGTGCTGACATTCCTCTTTCCCGGTGTGTACCCTGGATAAGAATAGGTACACCGTATCCCTGCGTGTCGTAAGAGACGACTAAGAGGGTTGGTGTCAGGAAGGGCATCCGGCCATAAAAACATTGCCTCAAAAAGGGAACCATGACAATTACAACTACATATGGGCAGGGTACAGCCCGAAGTGGAGATCGGTTTCTGAGGTTTGGGACATGGAATGTAGGGACAATGACAGGGAGATCAGGAGAAGTGGTGGAAGTATTGGTCAGAAGAAGAGTGGACATATGTTGTGTGCAAGAGACGAGATGGAAGGGAAGTGGTGTGAGAATGGTGAAGGGTAGGCAGGGACAGAAATACAAGTTTGTGTGGCAAGGGTGCCTGGAGGGCGTGAATGGTGTTGGTGTACTGTTTTCTGAGGAGTTTGTAGACAGTGTGGTGAGTGTGACTAGAGTGAGTGATAGGTTGATGATGGTGAAAATGATGATTGGAAAGCTCTTGGTGAACGTCATCTCGGGATATGCTCCGCAGGTTGGTCGAAGCGATGAAGAAAAGGGCAAGTTCTGGTGTGCGATAGAGAAGCTGATGGAAAACGTGAAAGATGAGGAAGTTGTTGTGGTAGGAGGAGACCTAAATGGACATGTGGGAAGGAGTATGGATGGTTTTGACAGAGTTCATGGGGGTTACGGATATGGTGTGAGAAATGGAGAAGGTGAAAGGATTTTGGAGTTTGCTGATGGAGCTGATTTGTTGATTTGTAATACTCAGTTCCAGAAAGAGGATAATAAGCTTGTTACATACACGTCAGGTGGGTCGACGACAACCGTTGACGACCTGATGGTGCGTAGGCGAGATAGGGGGCACCTCCGGGACACAAAGGTGATCCCGGGGGAGGAGGCTCTTTCACAGCACCACTTGGTTGTCTGCGACGTAAGGGTGAAAGGTGCGAGGAGAGCTCGGCGGGTGAAGTACCAACCGAGAATGAAGGTGTGGAGGTTGAAAGAGGTGACAGTAAGGGAGGCATTAAAAGAGAGGCTGAGTAGGGTCGAGGATGATGTGGTTGAGCTTGAAAGTGGTTGGATGTCAATGAAAGCTTGTCTGTTGGGAGCCGTTGGTGAGGTATGTGGATGGACAAAAGGACCACCGAGGCACTCGGAAACATGGTGGTGGGATGATGAAGTTGGAAAGAGGATTGACGAGAAGAGGAAGAAGTTCAAGGAGTGGCAGAAGGCGAAGGGTACGGGAGCAGAAACAGCAGAGCATGAAAGTTATAAGGCAGCCAGGAAGGCTGGAAAGAAAGAGGTAGCAAAGGCGCAGGAGGCATGTAGGAAAACGTTCGGAGAACGCTTGGATTCGGAAGAGGGTCAGAAAGCAGTATTCAGGATTGCAAAGCAGATAGCGAAAGAGAGGTGTGATGTGATGGGGGTGAGTTGCTTGAAGGATGAAGTGGGACAAATCGTTGTCGACCCAGATGGAATTAAAGGAAGATGGAAAAGATATATGGAAATGCTGTTGAATACAGAGAATGAATGGGATGGCAACATAGAGAGTAACCCTGTTTTAGGACCGGCAGAGAAGATAACTGAGAAGGAAGTTGAGGAAGCGATAAAAGCAATGAAGGGTAGAAAAGCGGGAGGGCCGACGGGAGTTGTGGGAGATATGTTGAAGGCAGCAGGAAGTTGGGGTGTGAAGAGAATGACAGAGATCTGTAATCTGGTGGTGAAAGAAGGCCGCATTTCAGTGGATTGGGTACTGAGTACCCTCGTCCCTCTATACAAGGGGAAAGGCGACCCTCTGGAGTGTGGCTCGTATCGAGCGATAAAGTTATTGGAGCATGGAATGAAGGTATTGGAAAGGGTGTTGGAGAGGAAGATAAGGAAGAAAGTGAAGATCGACGAAATGCAGTTTGGATTCATGCCAGGAAGAGGAACGACAGACGCACTTTTCATTGTGAGGCAGTTGCAGGAGAAGTACATGGAGAAGAGGAAGAAGTTGTTTCTTGGGTTTGTTGATCTGGAGAAAGCATTCGATAGGGTACCACGCAAAGTATTGACATGGGCATTGAGGAAGTTAGGAGTGGAGGAATGGTTGATCAGAGTAGTGATGGCAATGTACAAAAGAGCGCGCACAGCTGTAAGGACGAAGGACGGGAACAGTGGTGAGTTTGAGGTGAAGGTGGGAGTGCATCAGCAGTCGGTACTAAGTCCACTACTATTTGTAGCTGTGATGGAGGTGCTGGCTCAGAACGTAAAGGAGGGTTTACCGTGGGAGTTGTTGTATGCAGATGATCTGGTGTTGATTGCGGAAAGTATGGATGGACTGAAGGAAAAGATGAACGAGTGGAAGGAATGTATGGAGACAAAAGGTCTGAAGGTGAATATCGGAAAGACGAAGGTGATGGCAAGTGGTAAAGCATGTGGTGAGGTGGAAAGAACTGGGAAGTGGCCCTGTGCTGTGTGTAGGAAGGGTGTCGGAGTGAACTCCATTCAATGTACAATGTGCGCTGAGTGGGTTCATCAAAAATGTAGTGGTCTGAGAGGGTCATTAACCAGTGTGGCAGCTACATTCAAATGTAAGGTGTGCACAGAGGGAGCTGCAGATGGAGGAAATGTTGAGTTGGATCTTGGAGACGGCGTGAAGCTGGAAGGTGTGAAAACATTTTGCTACCTCGGAGACATGCTGAATGGAGAAGGTGGATCAGACTCGGCAACGGTTGCTCGAGTGAGATGTTCATGGAAGAAGTTTCGGGAACTGGGTGGCGTGCTGATGATGAGGGGAGTGTCGTTGAAGCTGAAGGGAAAGGTGTATGCTGCATGTGTGAGAAGTGTTATGATTTATGGGAGCGAGACATGGGTAATGAACGTAGAGCAGCAACGAAGGTTGGAAAGGGTGGAAATGCGAATGGTTCGGTGGATGTGTGGAGTATCGTTGAGAGAGAGGAAGACAAATGATGAATTGCGAACGATGATGGGAATAGAGCCTGTGATTGATGCTGTGAAGAGGAACAGGTTGAGATGGTTTGGTCATGTGTTGAGGAAGGATGAAAGTGACTGGTTGAGAAGAGTGATGGAAATGAATGTAGAAGGAAGCAGAGGACGGGGAAGACCAAAAAAGACTTGGCTAAAGATGGTGGAAGAAGAAATGCGGGCAAGGGGGTTAACAAGGAGAGATGCAGAAAATAGGGCAAAATGGAGAAGATTGTCATGGGGACCGCAAGGCTAACCCCCTAGCAGGGAAAGCTCTAGCAGGGAAAATGGCCTTTAAAATGCATGTTGTATACACTCCAACACAATTACACATGTCCTCAATACTCCATTTATACACTTTCTCTGGTCATCCCCGACCAATGCCTCATTTGCGCAAGTTCATCCACAAACAATTTCACTCAATTCCTCATTTGCGCCTAAAGCTCATCCTCACACACAATTTCTCCACACACACAGCATCATCTGACTAGCTATTTCCCTCTAAAACTCGTGCTCCCTGTCTTCCCTTATACTAAGCACTCCCTCGTCATTAACATCCATCTAATCTCACTACGTCCCCTCTACCGGTACAAATGTCTCTACTTAAATCTCATGTCTCTTATTGTCATTTCTAAATCCCTAACAATATCCTAGCCCGCCCTCAGCTAGTTTTCACTGCCACCCCATAATCTAAAGCTCATGCGCCCCCACAATAGTGAATGGTAAAGCTACCATTCGCCATAACTATCGCCATTTGTCCACTATACTTGAGCCTCTCCGTGCGGGAATGCATTTTCACAGCTCGGCTTCGAAAAGCCGAGCAATGCATGTGGGTGGTTGGTCTCCTGTTGGTTGGGTCCGTCCGGCATTTTCGATTCTGGGGAGGAGGCATACTTGGGCCGAGGTTCTAGGCGCCATCTTTGCGTGGAGCCTTTCGGTCTCCGGCACGATGGCCCAACCTCCCACGGTCGGAGCACCACGCCCGACAGGGGGCGAAGGTCCGACCTCTCCTTCCTCCCCTTGAAACGTGCCGATCGCCTTTACGACGCGGCACTGACCATACAGGGCGGGGCTCGGCACGAATCGTGCACGCTGCCGCGGCAATGATCCCTGCCGGCCTCTGCAGCACACAAAGCGCACCACGCCCCGAGAGCTCGCATCGGCTATACGTCGGCCTAAACGCTAACACGGTCTGCGTCGATGCCCGAATCACATTTTCACACCACGCGACCCGTTTCTCACTCGCACAACGCGGCGCTCCACTGCCTCCCATACACTCCATGCATTCCATTATTGCACTTTCTCTTGCATTCTCTTTCATTCCACACTCAGGTGCACATCACTCAGGCACACTCACGCCACTCACACACTCCATTATTACACACTCGGCCATCGCACACCCTCACGTACACTCTCCCGTTACATCCTCTGTAACACCCATGGGTGTGCACTCCTGCACACACCCAATCAGCGCACACTTACCCACGGGTGTGCAATCTCCTGTTGCACACCCAATCACGCACTATGGTGTGCATCCCCGGACACGCTCCTCGGCCATCTCACACTCTGTGTCGCACTCTTCACACATACACTCCGTCTTACACTCGCTCTCACTCTCGGTTTCACACTCTCGCTCCGGCGCACACTTTTTCCTCACACGCGCGCCATTTACTTTCACACACCTGCCCACTGACCTTCCACGAGCGCCCGGGTGACGTCACGATCCCAAGCACGCGAAAAATCTTTTCGCGCCAAACACTTTCGCGCCATACATTTTCGCGCCATACACATCCCGACTCACCTTCGAGATTCTCTTCTCCTTCCGCACCTGCAAACTTTCATTGGGGTTAGGCAGCACGACATCACAATGCGAATACAGACTTTGAGTACATTCCATTTCTTCCCTCAATATAATCTCTGATTCTGCCGTCTCTTCGTACCCAATTTCAATTATAATTTCTTTTTCTTTATTAAGCTCGACGACCGCTGGCGCACATAAAAGAAAATTTTCCAATTCGGCGGCCGTCGGCTTTTCCACACCCCGTGTCGCGATTTCTACTCCAGTCATTTTGACTGTGCTTTGCTCAGGCTCGCTTTCCCCGCGTTCCTCACGTCGCGCTACCCCGTCACGTACCAATGCGACTTTCCCGCTCGACCTGCGCCCTATGTCTTTCCCCATCTTTTTTATTTGGCCACCTATTCTGTTTCCAAACCCCAATAACCCATCTTTCATTTCTTTCATTTCCTCATCCAAGTTATTTTCCAATTCGTGTTTTACCTCTTTCAATTCCCGGGTGGTTTTGTCCCCCAATTCTTTCATTTCTGCCCTTGGTTTGTCCCCCTCTACTTTCAATTGGTTACTTAGTTTTTCAGTGGATTCACCCGACCTGAACATAAAGGCCCTCATTTGCGCCATAAAGACGTTCATATCCATTGGCACCATGGGCTCGGCTACCACGGCCATGTGCGCGGCGCCGCCATTTTCTTTCCCTGCCACCCCTACTGCTGCACCCTCATCAATTGCATGCTCCATTTCTCCCACTTCTTCCCGGAGGTCCTGGGTTGATTCTAATTCCTCCTCTATCTCCTCATTTACCCCCACCGGCATCCGACCGTCTTGGTTATCCATGGCACGATGTTAATTTGGATGTTAACTAAATTTCGGCCGCTCGTAATTTTGAGTGCGTTAGGCGCACTTCGGGTCAAATCCCACTCCTGACACCAATTGTTGCGGATCTCAGCGTTGGCCTTTCCCCTTACCAAGGGGGGATTAGTCCCCTTGTCTTTTACTAGCCGACAGGACCCGGGACCTATGATGTCCTTCCCGGACAGCGTTAGGTAGGGTTTTAGGACTAGGGATTCGCTATTACCTAAGTACTAACGCTGGCTGGAAACGAGGAAATAAGCCCCGCCTGAAACACGGTTGTTAGTGGAAACGCCGAGCGGTAGCGACCCGTGACCCGAGCCGTTAGCAGTGACTAACCCGATCCGAGCGGTTCTTAATCGTGCCACGCTTACCCAATGATGGAAATGACTGAAACAGTCGAATTTGGGAAGAAAGGAACAACAGAATTTATTTACACTTTGTACAGGAAGAAGAAGAAGAATACACAGTGCAGCCTTATACAGTCTTAACTTATCCCTGGACAAACGGGCCCGTCACACTCAGACACACTCACACGGGGTTGCAGACGAACAGGTCAATGGTCCAGGGATGGCATCCAGGCAGCTCGTTCTCCGGTCCCCAACTCGCACCGCGAAGCAGATGAACCAGGCGGCAGGAGCTCTCCGCGTGTCGTTTGGCGCATGCGGGATTATCACAGAGTAACGGTAGGCTGGCTTTGGCGGTTACACTCGCGGCTCAGCCGCGTACGTAATAAGCGAACAGTTCCAATAACCGCGAACAATGCGCTCTTCAGTCTCTCAATGCGTTCTCTCAATACCATTCGCTCGCGATGCGTGATTCCCTTCTAATCTCGGGTGAACTCGCCGAGTGCCTCTCCCTTCTCATCTTATCTCCCAGCCCATCTACTCAGCTCAACTGAGGTGGGGGCCTCGCGCCAAGGATTTTATTGCGACGCCCCTGGAACCCTCTGGAACTCACCAGACTTTTCTTGCCACGCCCTATCAAGCCATGCCCACCGAGCTCTGGTTGGTTGTTGCCCTTACCGTCACCGCCTTCTGACGCACTACTTGACGCGGCCACACCTCGACCACGCACTCCTCCCCCTTCCCAGGCCTACCTCGTGTCATTGGACTAGTTTCGAGTGAAACCAAGGGCAGCGAATGCTGCTGGCGGCCAAAGCATAAGAAATTGCTGCGGGTAGCCAAAAGCGTAACAAATTGAAGGATGCCTAATGGGGCGCGGGATCGATTATGCC
This sequence comes from Myxine glutinosa, assembly GCF_964187855.1. Lineage (NCBI taxonomy): Eukaryota > Metazoa > Chordata > Myxini > Myxiniformes > Myxinidae > Myxine > Myxine glutinosa. The sequence continues at coordinate 183,299,151 of NC_136264.1, read as the reverse complement.
CATGATGGAAATTGGAGGGTGGCCACAAAATGAAAAGGACCTAAGCTTGTTATTTCTTTACACAACGCAGATGTTACTCGTGAAATAGCCTACTCTTACACATACTATGACATAACTAATTCTAATGGGCCTACGTGTTGCTTGTGGACTAACTATGGGGGGGCAAACCTTTAACCTTTAATGATGTTATATGTACAATCTCAAAACCTCAACAATATATGTGTGTGTGTGTGTGTGTATATGTATATATATATATATGTGTGTGTGTGTGTGTGTGTGTGTGTGTGTGTATGTGTATATCTGTGTGTGTGTGTGTGTGTGCATGTGTGTCTCTGTGTGAATAAGAGACAGAATTGTGAGGAACAGAAATGAAAAAACGAGATGTGTGTGACCCACTCGTGTGTGTGTGTGTGTGTGTGTGTGTGTGTGTGTGTGTGTGCGTGTGTGTGTGTATGTGTGTGTGTGTGTGACCCTCTCCCCACCCACGTGTGTGTGTGTGTGTGTGTGTGTGTGTGTGTGTGTGTGTGTGTGTGTGTGACCCAATTCCCCCCGTGTGTTTGTAACCCACTCCCTGGTGCAGTGTGCGTGATGTGGGAGGGATGGGGGTGGGGAGGGAGAGGATTTGAGCTCTTGAAGTCACATTTTACATGAGATGTAATCACACGTTTCAAACTGTATTTCCCATGTGCACGCACCTGCAGAGTACATGGTGTTATGTAATTTGGATGCAAAATTTGCTATACTAGTGGAACCAAGGTTTTTTGGCATCCTAATACCATAGGCAACAAGACTAGAGTTGGTTCCATTTTTTTTAACGGCGTCTTCGGCGGCCATTTTGAAACTCAAAATGGCCGCCAAGTTTTGGACTTTTGTACATATCCTTTTACATAAAACACTTTGATTGACCATTTTTCTGGCATTTCTATAATTCCTTGTACAGAAAATCCACTAGAACACTTTTATCCAGTCAACAAAAATTCTTTGTGAAATATCAGCCATCTTGAAATTCAAAATGGCCGCCATTTGAACTTATTTTCTATGTTTCAGTTGCACAAACACGCAATCCCACGATAAGTGAATCTAATAATGGAATTGTATTGTCATGCTATGCCAAAGTAGTGTTAATGTCACTATCAAGAAAAACTGCAACCCAAAGGAAGGGAATATTGGCCATCTTGAATTTCAAAATGGGTGCCAAATTTTGTAAGGTAGCTACTACCATTAAAATATAAAATAACGTTGTGTCGTCTAACTGTGTATACTAACCTCTTCAGACAATAATGCAATACATTTTGATAATGGTCAAGCAAAAGTCCATTTGTACCAAGTAAAAGTCCATTTGTGGACATTTCAATTTTGTTTGTAGCAATGTCACAATATCTGCATCTAGTTATCATCATCAGGGTTTTCCTCAGCTTGATGCTCCCTAACACCAGTGTTAGCACATTCCTTGTCCGCTCCACATTCACACATCTCCGTGCATGTAAGATTGTTCTGCCTACAGGTACATCCTCTTCTGGTTCTGGAATATATTGTCGCGCAACCGCCGAAATTAATATCTGGCGGTCGCGGATGCCGACCACGAAGGCTTTAACTCCGAGGCGGAAACTCAATGGCGGATTCCAAAATCTAAAACACCTAAGCGCGCGGAATGGAGGGAAGCGGCGCAAGTCCCCGCAGCCTTAACTGTGAAATCAACCACCCGGTAAACTGCATTCAGGTATTTGTACAAAAAGTAATGCAAGGGTTTATTCAGGAAAAAGCAAAGACAGTAAAACACGCGCCGGTAATAAAATAAGGTACTAAATTGGGATCCCACGCACAACAGATTTCAAATATGAACAGGGGATGTGAATTAATAAAAAGAACACGTTATGTTAAATGTATATGCGGAGCTCGGCTTATCTGTCTTTGTCGTCTTCTTCTGCTGCTGTCCAACACCAGCCCGCTCGGGCCAACCGCACACCACGAGGTCTTGCTCTGAGCTCCGATCCTCTCGCAGCCCACGAGGTCCGTGCACCAAGCTCCAAAGCACCCAATGCAGGCCAGCGGCTTCACACGAGGTCGATCCCCACACAAAGCACGAAAAGACAGGAATGGAGAGAACGCAGGTGTGACTGCACGTCTCGTCCTTCCAACTCGCTTCTCAACTGCTCACTGCCAACTGCGCACTGCAAAACCAACTCTCGACCATGAATCCACTCTCTACTGAACTGCCAGGGGCCAGGAGTGAACTCGTCTCAACTCAACACCAACTTGTGACTCATGGGCTGCGCGACTCTCAGCTCTCAAAACTGCTTGTGCGCATGAACTCGGAATCAGATCTGAACTCCTGCTCAACTGCCAGCCAAGCTGTCCGGCGCTGTTAATATCTCTGGCCGATGACGTCAGCATTGGTGCACTGTCCTGCCAATCAGAGCCTCCCCCAACTCGCCGGCTCGTCCAGGGGCACGCCCACTGCGCCACTCTCACTCCCGTCCCCTGCTCCTTGGTCACAGCACGTGCTATGCGAGGCGGGTAGGCCTCTCGGAGGTGCAAATGGTGGCGGCCATTTGTGGCGGTGTTCTCGCCTGATTTCTTCCTAAGTCATGTCAGGGGGGAAAGGGCGTCATTAATGTTGTCCTAAAGGTCCTAACTAGTGTCTATGTGGTCTGCAGTGCCATAAGGGACAAAGGTTTGATTACCAGGTGAGACACACAAGGGCTCTACTCATTATTCCCTACACTAACTAACACACGAATCTCCTGGTAGATTCACAATCATACATCTTAACCCGACAAACGCCTACACATGACTTATTACAGGAAGTGTTCCTTATCGCGACATCTCGAAGCATGTTACCTACTCAGATCTACTCTGCTCTACATATATCACTACCCAAATTCGTAACAATATCTTTATACAGCTGGTGCACATCATGCATGGGGATGAACTGACCTTCATCAATCCTTTGTTGTATGATGTTTGTAAACTCTACTTCAGCTGCTATAACCTTCAGGTTATTTTCCTGTTTGGCTTCAAAGGACAACTCACCACCTATGCTTCTCTTACGTTGTGGACATTGAACATATTGTTCCCAGTTACGTGTGTAACAAAGGTCATGATACATAATATCTCTTGCAAGCAAATCACCAGAAGTTATCACATCACCTAAGTGTACTTTCCAAGTCTTGTTCCCACTCTTATTGACAATTGCTGTCAACTGTGAGCCCCTATTGGCACTAGAACAAGGACGGAGAACTTCATCAGTATCTTTCTGGCAAAAGAAATATTTATCTCTTAAAAAGAAGTCAGCATGGCTTTGAGATCTTGTGACTGTTGACACAGTTGCTGCTGATGTTGAAGGTGCCACTAGGTTTTGAAAATGCGAGGGTCGTCCCCTCTTGTGGTTCGTAAGATTTGAAATCTTCTTTGATGCACAATATTTACTAAAGTTTACTTCATCACGTTTGATATGAGCACGATTTGTCACTGACTTGTAACATTACATGTGCCATGTAGCCCTTTTCTCTTTAAGTACCACTGCAGACACATCACGTAGTCTCTTACCAGCTGACACAAAGCTTAAGTTTCCAAGTTGTGCTCTTTTGTGCACGTTGCTGAGAAATGTTTCATATGACACACATTTGAAGTTGGCATGATTAATGTCAACCAAGAGTTCTGGAGTTCTCTCTTGGCAGAACACACACAGTTCGTAACTTGTACATTGTTTTTTCGGCAGCGGCTCTTCAAAAGATGACATCATGGAACAGTGATTCCAAAAACTTGATAAATGCCTGTGAATACCTGTAAAATAAAGAGATTTAAAAGATTACTCAAATTTCATATTTTCTCATTGTAATTGTTGTTACCTATGTGTAGTTTAATTTGTATTTCATAACTTTGGAGCTAAAAGTACCTTTTGTGCAGCGCTTAGATCTTTTAGGTTAAGCGCTTTTCAATCCTAACTGTTATGTTACGTTATGTTAAGATAGTAAGAAAATAATATAAGACATCACTGCACCATGCATGATGTATGATGAACCTAAAAGTTTCAAAAGAGCATGACCTAAATCAATTTTGAAGTGCAATAACATGAAGTTGAATTACAGATAAGTGCAATATCATTAAGTGCAGCCGAACACATGTGCAATCTATCTATAATTCCAGTAATCTCTGTGTGTATGTTTGTATGTTTGTATGTTTGTATGTTTGTATGTTTGTATGTTTGTATGTCTGTATGTCTGTGACCGCTGTTTCTCGACAACCACGGGTCCGATATACTTGAAACTTGCCAGGTATATTGCTGGGGACCCGAGGATGTGCCTTTTCAAGGTTTCATATTAATCGGAGAAGTAGTTACCGAGCTATGTCCAAAAAACGATTCAACCAATCAGAGAGCAGCGAGCTATCACGTGTGCCGAACGTGGCGAACAGACTCTGCCTCGGACGGCACATTTGAGAGCGTATTCATTTATTTCACGTTGGAAAACTATGTTGCCGTTAAACTATGTTTTAAAACTAATTAAAACTAATTTGCGATTCATCGTAACTGCGATTTGCGACCTTCCGGACAGTGAAGACTGCATTTCCGGCAGCCAATCACAGAACGCGTTATTGCGTAGGCGTGGCCGATGTGAGAGCGAGCCGAGCCGACCGCGTGCGCCATTACGGTTCGTAATTCGGTTTCTTCAGGAGAAAATAATAATTTCTCGATTTCTTATGCGCATTATTTCTCCCAATTCAGTCAGAGCGAAGGGCGGAAGCGAAGAGCGTTGTTTTTTTTGTTTACGGGCGTACGGGCGGGGTAGAGCGTACGGGTTGCGTTATTTTTTTTTTTTGGCAAGGAACGGGCACCCACGTACGGGCATGCCCTAGTATTCATAAAGTGCAATAACCGTTTCGACAACGAAAGGAGTAGGCCTATATGATTCAGCATTTTCAGCAAAACGTAATGCCACAAGAGGTAGAAAAGTAATCGAATATAAAGCAAACATTTGTATGTTAATATAAAATTTGTCAAAAATTATTAATAAATTGATAATCAAATATTATTAAAGAAAAACTTACATAAATTGGAACAGCAAACTCGTAAGACACCGTACTCCATCAACATGTTCAGTATGTACAGGCATGACAACAAATCTCGACTGGAATGCAAAATGCACAACTTGCACGTGTTTTAGTTGCGCACACGCTGCGCGTATATGCTTTAAATGCATATTTAACAACGCTAGCGCCTGTGCAAAAACACAGAAAGACTTGGATCAAAATATTATTAGTATTTCTAAGACAAATATCCATTAAAAACTTACGTTTTGGATGTTATCAACAGTTTTTAGTAAAAATTAGCAATGGCGGCCATTTTGAATCTCTGTTGACCAAATTATAGATAAGGGGTCGGCAACCTTTTTGACATGAAGTGCCAGTTTGAAATGTTCTTGTTAATTAGTGTGCCAATCAACATTAAGTTTAACATTAAGTTTAATTATGACACCACATCAAAAAAATATTTCCAACAGATGGATTTTTATTCCATCCAAATAGGCTACATGCATGGCAACAACATTTTAAAGAAACATTTATCTCTCATAATCAGGACCACCATAATCATAATCATAATCTCATAATCATAATCATCTCATAAAAGGACCACCGAGGCACTCGGAAACATGGTGGTGGGATGATGAAGTTGGAAAGAAGATTGACGAGAAGAGGAAGAAGTTCAAGGAGTGGCCGAAGGCGAAGGGTATTGGGGCAGAAAGGGCAGAGCATGAAAGTTATAAGGCAGCCAAGAAGGCTGCAAAGAAAGAGGTAGCAAAGGCACAGGAGGCATGTTGGAAAATGTTCGGAGAACGTTTGGATTTGGAAGAGGGTCAGAGAGCGGTATTCAGGATTGCAAAGCAGATAGCGAAAGAGAGGCGTGATGTGATGGGGGTGAGTTGCTTGAAGGATGAAGTGGGACAAATTGTTGTGGACCCAGATGGAATTAAAGGAAGATGGAAGAGATATATACGGAAATACTGTTGAATGCAGAGAATGAATGGGATGGCAACATAGAGAGTAACCCAGTTTTAGGACCGGCAGAGAAGATAACCGAGAAGGAAGTTGAGGAAGTGATAAAAGCAATGAAGAGTAGAAAAGCGGGAGGGCCGACTGGAGTTGTGGGAGATATGTTGAAGGCAGCGGGAAATTGGGGTGTGAAGAGAATGACAGAGATCTGCAATCTGGTGGTGATAGAAGGCCGCATTCCAGTGGCTTGGGAACTGAGTACCCTCGTCCCCCTATACAAGGTGAAAGGTGACCCTCTGGACTGTGGCTCGTATCGAGCGATAAAGTTATTGGAGCATGGAATGAAGGTATTGGAAAGGGTGTTGGAGAGGAGGATAAGGAAGAAAGTGAAGATTGACGAAATGGAGTTTGGATTTATGCCAGGAAGAGGAACGACAGACGCGCTTTTTACTGTGAGGCAGTTGCAGGAGAAGTACATGGAGAAGCGGCAGAAGTTGTTTCTTGGGTTTGTTGATCTGGAGAAAGCATTCGATAGGGTTCCACGTGAAGTAGTGACATGGGCATTGAGGAAGTTTGGAGTGGAGGAATGGTTGATCAGAGTGGTGATGGCAATGTACAAAAGAGCGCGCACAGCTGTAAGGACGAAGGACGGGAACAGTGGTGAGTTTGATGTGAAAGTGGGAGTACATCAGGGGTCGGTACTAAGTCCACTACTATTTGTAGCTGTGATGGAGGTGCTGGCTCAGAACGTAAAGGAGGGTTTACCGTGGGAGTTGTTGTATGCAGATGATCTGGTGTTGATTGCAGAAAGTATGGATGGACTGAAGGAGAAGATGAACAAGTGGAAGGAATGTATGGAGACAAAAGGTCTGAAGGTGAATATCGAAAAAACGAAGGTGATGGCAAGTGGTAAAGCATGTGGTGAGGTGGAAAGAACTGGGAAGTGGCCGTGTGCTGTGTGCAGGAAGGGTGTCGGAGTGAATTCCAATCAATGTACAATGTGCGCTGAGTGGGTTCATCAAAAATGTAGTGGCTTGAGAGGGTCATTAACCAGTGTGGCAGCTACATTCAAGTGTAAGGTGTGCACAGAGGGAGCTGCAGATGGAGGAAATGTTGAGTTGGATCTTGGAGACGGCGTGAAGCTGGAAGGTGTGAAAACATTTTGTTACCTAGGAGACATGCTGAATGGAGAAGGTGGATCAGATTCGGCAACGGTTGCTCAAGTGAGATGTGCATGGAAGAAGTTTCGGGAACTGAGTGGCGTGCTGACGAGGAGGGGAGTGTCGTTGAAGCTGAAGGGAAAGGTGTATGCTGCATGTGTGAGAAGTGTTATGATTTATGGAAGCGAGACATGGGTAATGAACGTAGAGCAGCAACGAAGGCTGGAAAGGGTGGAAATGCGAATGGTTCGGTGGATGTGTGGAGTATCGTTGAGAGAGAGGAAGACAAATGATGAATTGCGAAAGATGATGTGAATAGAGCCTGTGATGGATGCTGTGAAGAGAAACAGGTTGAGATGGTTTGGTCATGTGTTGAGGAAGGATGAAAGTGACTGGTTGAGAATAGTGATGTAAATGAATGTAGAAGGAAGTAGAGGATGGGGAAGACCGAGAAAGACTTGGCTAAAGATGGTCGAAGAAGAAATGCGGGCAAGGGGGTTAACAAGGAGAGATGCAGAAAATAGGGCAAAATGGAGAACAGTGTCATGGGGACCGCAAGGCTAACCCCTGCTCTTGCAGGGAAAATGGCCTTAAAATGCCTGTTGTTGTTGTTGTTGTTGTTGTTGTTGTTGTAATCAGGACATTGTAATCATTTTATCATTGTAAAATTTGTCCCCCGTGAGGTTACAAATTACATGCACGGACCCCATTTCAAAACACTGCTTTCAGTAACTCATTTAAAAAGTATTGCATTGGGAACAAATGTCAAAAAGGGAGAATAAAGTGTATCAAACAGAAATACCAGTACTATACAAGAATGCTGCCATCCTCATGAAAACATCCACATCTGAGTTGGAAAAAAAGAAATGGACAAACAGCTGCATATGAAATCCATGTGTACTACAAATAAACAGATGCCTACCAGTCAGTGTGACCCCTGGCCCTGCTTTCCTTTGCTGAGCTCCATTATCTGGGGGTTGTATTTAGTCACTTTAAGTTGCACACATGCTTCGGAGTGTCGGTTGTCAAACGACTGAGGGAGGGGCTGAGCACGTTCTTCATGTGTGAGAATATCTGCTCACAGAAGTACGTTGACCCGAAGACTGACAGCAAAGCCAGTGTAACGTTCCGGAGACAGCTGAACTTCTTCGGCACGGATGTCCACTGTCCAGCAGGTGAAGATGCAGGTTCCGTGATCTTGCACTGCCATGGTTTCTAGTTGTTTCCGTAGCTCTGCAAACTTAGTCACCCACAGTGTTGAACTCTTCAGCTCAATCAGCTGCATTTCCATGTCCTGTGTATCCAACCAGTCTATCAGAGATAAATCCAATTCGTTTCCATCAAAGCTGTCTGGCTTGATCAAGAAAGAGACCATGGGTCCATACTTCTGAAAGTCCCCAAATCGTGTTGTGAACTCCGCCTCAAGCTCGCTCATGTATTTGCATATTTCAGCGGTGCTGATGCTGTGCTGCGAGGACAGCTGCCTTGCGTGTCTGAAGTCGCGGAAAGTGGAGGGTAGCAACATCGCTTGAAAAGCTTGCTAACTTGCCGACAAAAGCCGTCCATGTGTCGAACATGTCCAAAACAGTTTGCCCTGCACCTTGCAGTCAGAGATTGAGCTCGTTGAGGTGTCCTGTCATATCAGTGAGAAACATGAGGTTCACAAGCCACTCCTCGTCCTCGAGTTCTGGGTAGTTTTGGCCCTTTTCAGCCAGGAAGGCCTTGATGGCATAAAAAGCAGCTGACAAACCGCTCCAAAACTTTTCCGCAGCTTAGCCACCTAACCGCTGAGTGGAGAGGGATATCTTTGTATGTGCAGTTCATTTCCTCGAGCAGGGACTGGACATGTCGGTGTGTCAGAGCAGATCGCTTAACTATGAAGTTAATAACCTTTACTACCATAGCCATAACCTCATTAAGATCTGAATTTGACATCTTTGCACAGAGGTTTTCTTGGTGTATTATGCAGTGGAGTTTCATGATGGGGTGACCGACTTTTTCCTCAATTAATCTGACAGCTCCCCTCTGTTTCCCGAACATGACGGGGGTACCATCTGTTGTCACTGCAAAAATCTTCCTGATATCAATCCCTCGCTCCTCAAAATGCTCCATAAACACCTTGGCTAAGTCCTCACCTTTTGTTGTGTCCGACATTGGCTTTAAGTAGCAGAGTTCCTCTCTTACAGTCGAATCACAGTATCTTGCCATGACTGCCAAACGTGGTATGTCATTCACGTCCACGCTCTCGTCAAGTGCAATGCTAAATACCACAGCATCTTTTAACCCAGATATTTGCTGCACGCTGACATTTTCTGACATTTCTTCGATGCGTTACTCAACACTTCTAGCTGACATGGGAATATATTTTATTCTTGATTTGATATTCTCTTTGTTTGGTAAGCCTTCAAACAGAACCTCTGAGCTACAGAGAAAAGCCTCCTTAATATATTTGCCATCCGTGAATGGCTTTCCGCGTTTCACAATGCAATGAGCAATGCGATAGCTTGCTTCAGTCGCATGGTTTTTAGCAATGGCAAAGATTTTGAGGGTGTTGGCTTGCTTCCCATACCTGGACACAGCACGTTTGATGGATACTGCCTTGTCTGCCTGATCTTTGAAAGTTTTCTCATGCTTTGTCTCAAAATGGCGCTTAACACTCGACATTCAACAAACAACATTTTCAAAACATAAAGTACACACAGCACGGTCCTTCTGAAAAACAAAACCCCACTCTTCTGTCCATGAGGGCTGGAATGCCCGAACCTTTACTTTAGCTTTCTTAGCTAGCAGGGTTGCCATCATCATCATCATCTACCGAACCTGAACCGCTTCACTGCAATTCCTGTAGGAAATGTGAGCGGGAGGCCGTACCGTCAATCAAACTAAATAAGACAGGCCGCGCAACAGCCAATGGCTGTTGAAGAGGCGATTTGGCATGCAGCTGAGAGGGCACTGCTTTCGCCAGTGTGCCAACAATTACGCTGCCGAGTGCCAATGGTGGCATGCGTGCCTAAGGTTGCTGACCCCTGTTAAAGATCATTGATTTATCTCATGAAGTTTTTAGTTGTTTTAGTGGATTCCTCACAAACATAAGTGGTGAAAATCATATAAAAAAGCATAACTTGTTGTGCTTTAGGTGCAAATACTTCTTGAAAAATTCAAAATATGGCGGCCATTTTGAAATTCAAAATGCCCGCCGAAAACGCCATTGAAAAAAATGGAACCAACTCCAGTTTTGTTCGTTAGGGTGTAGGGAAGGTAAAAAAACATTGGTTCCACTAGTATAGCAAATTTTGCACGCACATCAAATAATTCTACATAACACCATGTACTATACATTCACATGTTATCAGAAGTAAATATATTGTTGCGGTTTTGAGAACCCACACAGGTAACATCATTAAAGGTTAAAGGTTGCACCCCATAGTTAGGCCACATGCAACACGTAGGTCACCTTAGAACGTTAGTTATTTCTTAGTATATGTGAGATAAGGCCATTTCCAATCGTTGCATCTGCGTTGTGTAAAACAAATAAGAGTAGGCCCCGTTCATTCCACAGCCCTCCCTCCAACCGACTCCATTGCACACCATCCTGTCTGCACCCCATTGCCCCTCGCGTTGGGCTGGCAGCGTTAGCTGCCAGTTGCTCGCTCAAACCAGCCCAAATGCCACGAGGTATGGCCCAAAAAGGGGGCAGAGTGCAAGGCTGAGGGTGTGGCCACGTCAGGCAGCCATCCAGGGCGGAGCCGGTAAGACCCCATCAACCAACCAGGGCTCGGGTGAGATCGCCTGACAGGGTGTGGCTAGAGATTCGAGTGGGTTCGCTAAGCGGCGCTATATAACCGCGAGCGCAAAGCCGTCTGGAGGACTTACGCAGCAGCGCTCATTACAGAAGGACTTAAGCGCATAAGGGGACTTTTGTGGAAGGCGCCAGTATTGAAGGACTCGTGTGAAAGGATTGCCACATTTGGCATTCGTGCAGAAGAATTGGGAAAGGCGCTTTGGTGACATCATTGTGGGAGTGGCGCATTGGACTGAGCGATACCGGGAGCGTGTATAAGGCGCCGATACAACTATTACATACGCGAGTATAATCGCCAGCCTACCATCCCCCCCAGTATAATTGTCCGATCCACGCCACCGACACGGGACGATCTTGCCTGTCGTCTACCACCACCATCTGCTTCGTGGTACGAGTCGGGGACCGGAGCGAGCTGTGGACGCCATCGGTGGACCCTCAACCCGACCAACTACAACCCCGTGTGAGTGAGTCTGAGAGTGAGTCTGAGTGTGAACAGGCCCGTGTCCAGGGATAAGTAAGACTGTATAAGGCTGCCCTGTGTATCTACTTCTTCCTCTTCATTGTACATTGCTTCTCCTTCTCCTTGCTTGTACAAAGTGTAATAAATTCCCTGTTCTTCCTGTTTTCCTCTCAATTCGACCGTCTTAGTGATTTCTCCATTGGGTAAGCGTGGCGCGATTAAGAACCGCTCCAATCGGGTTTAGTACCTGTTAACGGCCCGAATCGCGGCTCGCTAATCGCTCGGCATGTCCACTAACGCCGTGGTTCGGGTGGGGTTATTTCCTTGCTTCACGGCCGGTGTTAGTACTTTGGTAATAAGACTAATTCGGCTTACAACCCGATTTAACACCGACCGGAAGGAACGTGATAGGCCCGGGATCGCGTCGGCTAGTAAAAAGACAAGGGGATTAATCCCCCCTTGATACGGGGGAGGCCGACGTTGGAGATCCGCAACAATTGGTGTCGGGGAGTGGGATTTAATCCGAAGTGCACCTAACGCACTCAAAACTACGAGCGGCCGAAATTTTATTCGAAATCTAAATTAAATCGTGCCATGGATAGCCAAGGCGGTCAGATGCCGGTGGGGTTAGATGAAGAGGAATTAGAAATAACCCAGGACCCCCAAGAAGAATTGGGACAATTGGGAGAAATGGAAGAGGAAATTGAAGAGGGTGCAGCAGTAGGGGTGGCAGGCGAACAAAATGGCGGCGCCGCTCATGAGGGCGCGGCAGCTGAGCCCGCTGTGCGACCCGGGTGCAACATTGAATTGTACCTAATTCAACTAATGGCAAAGATAGACACCCAAAAGGACGAGTTGAAAGCTCAGGGTGAGCAATTGGGAAACCAAATTGGGGGATTGAAAGACGGGTTTAGTAATTTGGAAAACAAAATGGGAGAACAATTGGAAAATCAGATTGGGGGATTAGAAAGCAAATTGGGGGGATTAGAAAGCAAATTGGGGGGATGAGAAAGCAAATTAGGGGGCCAATTGACGGACGTGGGTGACCAAATGAAAGAAATGAAAGAGGGGTTAGTGGGGATGGAAAACAGGATGGCCACCCAAGAGAACAAAATGGAAGGAATGAAGGACGGGTTAATGGGGTGAGAAAACAAGATGGGGGGCCAATTGAGGGAAATGGGCGATAAATCTGCCCGGGAAATAAAACAAATGGGTGATCAGATAGAGGAGGTAAAAAACGGGCTGGAAAGCAAAATGGACGCCCATAAAGAATGAATTGGAACAAATGAGGGTGGCATCTAAGAGGTAAATAGAAGAAATGGGGGAGGACATAAGGCGCGGGGTGAGCGAAGAGGTTGCGGGGGTACGGGACGAGGTAAAGCAGTGTGAGGAGCGTGTGGAGAAAGAGGTGAGAAAGAGTACGGCTAGGTTACAAAGGGGTATAGAGGAGTTGACGCGGGAAGTGGAGAAGCTGACGGTGGGACAAAAGGAGTTAGAAAACAAGTGGGTAAGAACACGGCCATGATAGGGGGGCTGAAATCAGCACAGAACGAAATAAAGAAGGAATTAATAGCGACAAAGAAGGAATGTCAGATGGTACATGAGGGCTCCATTCCTCATCCCTCAGATCAGCAGTCTGCAGCCTCCTCACTCTCTGCAGACCTGGACAAAATCACAGACTGGGCAAACAAGTGGTACATGTCTTTCAATCCTGACAAATCTCACACTCTTACAATGTCTCTCCGAAAAGACCGACTGGACAACCCTCAAATTCCACTTTCTGAATAATCCTCTCCAAGAAGTTCTGTCACTCAAGCATTTGGGTCTCACTATCTGCCATGATCTTTCCTGGGAAAACCACATTTCAAATCTGGCCTCCAAAGCCAGTCGCCGACTGGGCATCCTCCGTCGTGCGACGTCCTTCCTTGGCACACCTGAGCTCCTCACCACATACAAGGCTTTCATCCGCAACTCAATGGAATACTGCTCTCCCCTCTGGGCTGGTGCTCCTGCCTCACACCTAGCTCATCTTCACGCTGTTGAAACCAAAGCGTTTAGAATCATTGGAATCTCCCGCGATGAAGCTAACTCCAAGGGCCTTTCACTCACTCACCGCAGGCAGGTTGGTGGTCTTTCCGTCTTCTAGCGACTCCTCTCTGGCCTTGCCCCCCCCAGCTCTCTCTGGGCTCTGTCCCCCATATATTCCTACAGGTCGCACAAGATCTGCCTGCAACCCTCTTATGGTTAAACTGCCAAAATCAAGATTCTCTGCTCACCTTCACTCCTTCATTCCTCTTTTCTCCCACCTCTGGAACAAACTCCCTCACTCTCTTCAATCCCACTCCACCCTCCAGGTCTTTTAAACAGCTGTTCACCACCATCTATTATCTTCCCCCATTCAAAACCTTGATCTTTTCTACCCCCGCTAATTTCACCCCAAATCCACTTTTTTGAAATACCAACTTCTGTCCTGGAAGTCCTTGGTGTCCTTGTGTTTTATACTTCTCCCACCCCCACCCCTTCCCACGCCTCCTTCCCCAACCCCTCCCCCTCCCACACATCTCCCTGCTCTCAAATGTTATGTTTGTGTGCTTCCCCTTTTCTCCCCATCTTGTCTTCCGCTCCCTCTTTTTATATATTTTGTTTGTCTGGTTGATTTGTTTGTGAAACAAGTGAATCCACTTGGATTCCGCCCAGGTTGGCACATGGAAATTATGATGTAGCATAATTATCATCTCGGGTCAAGATTTGAAATTATGCCATGGTTTTTGTAAAATTGCTACTAGTATTCACATTATGTACTTTCACCAAAACATACATCATCATAGAAACATACATAGAATTTGGGTCCTCTGGGTCATTTGGGTCCTCTGGGTCATTTGGGTCCTCTGGGTCATTTGGGTCCTCTGGGTCATTTGGGTCCTCTGGGTCATTTGGGTCCTCTGGGTCATTTGGGTCCTCTGGGTCATTTGGGTCCTCTGGGTCATTTGGGTCATTTGGGTCATTTGGGTCCTCTGGGTCATTTGGGTCCTCTGGGTCATCTGGGTCATTTGGGTCCTCTGGGTCCTCTGGGTCCTCTGGGTCATTTGGGTCCTCTGGGTCATTTGGGTCCTCTGGGTCCTCTGGGTCCTCTGGGTCCTCTGGGTCCTCTGGGTCATTTGGGTCCTCTGGGTCCTCTGGGTCATTTGGGTCATTTGGGTCCTCTGGGTCATTTGGGTCCTCTGGGTCATTTGGGTCATTTGGGTCCTCTGGGTCATTTGGGTCCTCTGGGTCATTTGGGTCCTCTGGGTCATTTGGGTCCTCTGGGTCCTCTGGGTCATTTGGGTCCTCTGGGTCATTTGGGTCCTCTGGGTCCTCTGGGTCCTCTGGGTCCTCTGGGTCCTCTGGGTCCTCTGGGTCATTTGGGTCCTCTGGGTCCTCTGGGTCATTTGGGTCATTTGGGTCCTCTGGGTCATTTGGGTCATTTGGGTCCTCTGGGTCATTTGGGTCCTCTGGGTCATTTGGGTCCTCTGGGTCATTTGGGTCCTCTGGGTCATTTGGGTCCTCTGGGTCATTTGGGTCCTCTGGGTCATTTGGGTCCTCTGGGTCATTTGGGTCCTCTGGGTCATTTGGGTCATTTGGGTCCTCTGGGTCATTTGGGTCCTCTGGGTCATTTGGGTCCTCTGGGTCATTTGGGTCCTCTGGGTCATTTGGGTCCTCTGGGTCATTTGGGTCCTCTGGGTCATTTGGGTCCTCTGGGTCATTTGGGTCCTCTGGGTCATTTGGGTCCTCTGGGTCCTCTGGGTCATTTGGGTCCTCTGGGTCATTTGGGTCCTCTGGGTCCTCTGGGTCCTCTGGGTCCTCTGGGTCATTTGGGTCCTCTGGGTCCTCTGGGTCCTCTGGGTCATTTGGGTCCTCTGGGTCATTTGGGTCCTCTGGGTCATTTGGGTCCTCTGGGTCATTTGGGTCCTCTGGGTCATTTGGGTCCTCTGGGTCATTTGGGTCCTCTGGGTCATTTGGGTCCTCTGGGTCATTTGGGTCCTCTGGGTCATTTGGGTCCTCTGGGTCATTTGGGTCCTCTGGGTCATTTGGGTCCTCTGGGTCATTTGGGTCCTCTGGGTCATTTGGGTCCTCTGGGTCATTTGGGTCCTCTGGGTCATTTGGGTCCTCTGGGTCATTTGGGTCCTCTGGGTCATTTGGGTCATTTGGGTCATTTGGGTCCTCTGGGTCATTTGGGTCCTCTGGGTCATTTGGGTCCTCTGGGTCATTTGGGTCCTCTGGGTCATTTGGGTCCTCTGGGTCATTTGGGTCCTATATTCCTATCCTATAACATATATATCCTATAACCTATCCTATATATATCCTATATCATATAACATATATCCTATATATCCTATAACATAACATATAACAAATATATCCTATATTATGTACTAGCGAGCGGCCGCGTACCAGCCAAAGGGGTAGCCCATGGTTAGCCTAAATATAGATTTGATGACGTCATGTTTACACATCTGAGCGACAGAAACTGGCTACACATCTGAGCGACAGAAAAGAGCTTCACTTTTGGAGAGACAGAAATTCCCAGGCAAACGCTATAACGCACCAGGTTTACAACCTGTGCGTTAATAAATGTTAGCTCTTTCACGAGCCTCGATTCAGTATATACAAAGAGGTTGGATGAGGTGGTAGAGACTTTGGGGGTAAGGGAACGAGAAATCAGGAACCATATAGAAACGACCAAGGTGGCCTTAGAAGAAGAAATTGTGTGGGCGCACCGGGAAATAGAGGGGGTGAAACAAAAGTTTGAGGAGGTAGAAGAAGGGGTGAGTGAATTTAAAAAGAGACGAAGGGAGACTAAGAATGAAATAAAGGGGGAGGTGATGGTATTTGTACAAGGTTTGTGCTCACATCGTGATGACGTGCTTGCTAACCAAATAAAGAGTTTGCAGGTGGGGGAGGAGGAGTGAAGAGGAAGAAGCGCCGAGGTGAGTGGCGATAATGTCGGAAATGTATATGGTGTGAGGAGAGGTTCAGCAAGCTTGGGGGTTGGTATAGACCCGGGCATTCGTGAGAGGCCAATGGTAAGGTGTGCGACTGGTCCGGAGTGTGTGGAGAGAGAGTGTGCGCAGGGATGTCCGACCATGGGGAGTGTGAGAGGTGTTGGTGAGCCGGGGTGTGCGAGTATGGAATGGGTAGCGGGTTGCGACGAGGTGACCCAAGCATCGACACCGACAGGGGTAGTCTTTAGAGGGACAGGGGACGCATGTGAGCCCCCCGGGAATAGTGTACTGTGGGGGCCCGAACGGTTCGTCCCCGCGCTAACTCCGCAAGGAGCGACGCACGGGGTCCGGCCTTCGGGCAGCCATAAGGTTCCACTCGCGCCGTATGACGGCAAGAGTGATTTGAGGGCGTACCTGGCGCAATTTGACCATGTGTGTAGGGGGAATGGTTGGAATCTGGACGAAGGTGGAGTACAACTTGTGGGGGCACTGCGCAGCACTGCGACGGAGGTGCTGACAGCTTTACCACCGGGTGTTACCACCTTACCAGCCCTCCGTGCGGCCTTAATTAATCGATTCGGAATTGAACAGCAGAGCGAGCTAGTTAAAGCTCAGCTCGCGGTGCGAAAGAGAGCCCCAGGAGACCAACAGGGAGCTTGCCTATGACATTCGCCGCACATTAGGGATTGCACATGCAGACATGGTGGCGGCCTCCCAGGAAAGCCTGGCGCTGGACCATTTCATCCAGGCCTTCCCGGACCCCGAGCTTCGGCAACAGCTCGCCATGTGGCGCCCGCGGACTTTGAGCCAGGCGGCCGACGCTGCGGCCCGTTGGGAAGCAGTGAGGCCCCTGGCCCGGGGAAGCGAGCGCCACGCAGGGCCCGTGGCTGGTGGCGGCCCCCTGAGGGGCCCTGACCTGGAAAGCATGGTCCGAAGGCTGGTGGACCAGCGCCTGGCGGGACCTGGACCATGGCAGGCGGTTCCAGAGGTGGCCCCCGGTGGGCCATGGACAAATGCCCCAATTAGGACTTTTAGGGGGGAAAATTTGGAATTCAGGAGGCAAGCACCTTACCAGGTGAGGTGCTTTAACTGTAGCCGGCTGGGTCACCGTGCGTGGGAGTGTCGAGCTCTGCGCCGGGATGGACCCCGGCAGCCAAGACCATCAACTCCACCTCGTACGGGTCGGGCTAGCCGACCCCAGACACCCCCCCCCCCCCCCCCCGCCAGGGCCCGGGAAACTAGAAGGTGCCAAGCATACAGGGCCGTGTTCGGTAGTAGGGGATGGTGAAGCGCCCTCATCGACGCGACAGGTCATTTATTGTGGCCAAATTGGTACAGGTAGCTTGACAATTCGGTGCAAAATTGCCGGCGTGGGGTAGACGCCGTCGTGGACACAGGAGCTTGCGCCACGATCATCAGCCCTGTGATCCTTAATTCGAGTGCAGACGGCTGGGATAAAATCCAGCGTCTGGAAAATCATCGTTTGCAGCTGGCTACCGGGGTAACGGCCCCCATCATAGGGCGTGGTTTTGTAACCCTCAAGTTGGGGTCGGTAAAGAGGGAGATAGAAGTTTTGGTGGCGGAGGTGTGCGACCCATGCCTAATAGGGTTGGATTTGTTGACTGCCAGCGGTTGTAAAATGGATTTGTGCCGGGGGACCCTGCAAGTGGGAATAGATGAGCTGCCATTGAGAGGGGTGAGCACGGCCGAGAGGACGGAGCTGGAGGCTTCTGAGGCCGTGACCATTCCCCTGAGGGCCGAGGCCATAGTGCCGGCCCGATGGCTCGCTCGCCCAACATGGCAGGAGTCATGCAGCCTAGTCGAACCGGTGGCAGCGCAGTCCATCCCGGGTTTAGTCGTGGGCCGCACACTCGTAAAAATGGACGGGCCGGTGGTGGCCGTCCGCATAATCAATATTAGTACAGAACCATGCACTATAGGATGGGGCACGAAGATAGCCGGCTGCACCTGTGGTGGCAATGATTGGGGGCACCCATACCCCCCCAAGCCTCTTGAGGGCAGTCTAAGACCATACATGATAACCCCATTTGCCACCAGAAGACCTTGCTTGAGATCTATCGCCCCTCAAGGTCGGTGCATTGGATTGCATGTACCCTAGAAACTAAAATATTATGTCCTCCCTGTGGCCTTGCCGCCCACTCAGGCTCCTCACTGTCTGGGCCACCTCTTTGATCCCAGTATGGGATGAGGGTAGGGGGACATGGTGAGATCTATGTATAGGACCCACTGGACGGCTGGAACTCTAATGTTTTCAGTGTATGGCCTCGGGGCACTTCCTTGTGCATTGTACGCATCGCGACTTGCTACTTGCTAATGTGGGTCGCGCTGCCGTGTACCGGGCACCACCGTATCGGTGCATAAGACTGGAAAGATTCCGTGCATATAACAGGCTCTTGTAATAAACACCGTGTGAACAGTTCTGAGTGCTTCCCGGGTCTCACTCCGGGCCGGAGGGGGATCGGAGACGTGGGAAGCAGATTGCTGCGACCACAGCTGGCGTAGTCGGCCGGATATTTGTCCGGAGGGGAGAAGGACGGTCTCCCCGCTCAGTGGCAGCAACAAGGTCGAGGGGCCCCCTAAAAGGTGAGGTCTTTCTCGGAATATCGGTGACTTGTGCTGCCGCTGAGTGGGGGGAGGGGGGGGGGGCGCTGTCTTGACTTCCAACTCCGGCACAGATTCTGAACTAAGAGGTAAGGGGAAGGAACTGTGTGCATAGGTGTGTTGCAAGAGCTGGGAGCTGGAAGCGGAGTGTACCAGGAGGCCCAGCGGCTTGGACACTCGACGTGTCATGAGCGTTGAGAAGTGGCCAGACGCGGCCCACGTTTGGACGCATGTAGGCCCGGCGGGAGTGTTGTGTGGTGACGTATTTCTCGAGTTACTCGAGCGCGCGCCCCAAAACCTCTCGCTCAGGTACGAGGGGAAGGAGGCCGTCTGGATTGGGGGTCGGAATACTCCCCTTGAAGGGGCCTAGCCCGACGACACTAAGGGTATCGTCGGGAAGAGAGCATCCATCAGTGGGGAGGCAGAATAATAGCCCCCCGATAGAACTAACGGGTTGCGAAGCAAGGTGAGGATCGCCAGTAAATATGGGTAACGGACAAGCGGCGTTAGGAGCCTCGGACCTTTCTGAGGATGGGCCGGCGGTGAAGTACATGCTTAGGAAGCATGGAAAGGACGCGGTAAGAGATATGGGATTATGGAACGCATGGACACGGAAGAGTAAGAACAAAAAGATAATATTCCCTGTTGAGGGAACGTTCTCCCGCGACTGCATAGAGCATTTGCGCAATGTACTGAGAGTAAAGGAGAAGAACATGTTGACTAAATCTAAAGTACATTGGGAAGCATTCGGCTGTTGGGCC
This sequence comes from Myxine glutinosa, assembly GCF_964187855.1. NCBI lineage: Eukaryota > Metazoa > Chordata > Myxini > Myxiniformes > Myxinidae > Myxine > Myxine glutinosa. Next base: position 183,279,373 of record NC_136264.1, on the reverse strand, counting down.
GAGGAATGTCTTCGTCGAGAGGAACAATCTAAGAAAGCCAGTCTGAAGGGAAGCCTCCGGACTGCGCAGGATACTATAGGAGAGGTGAAAACGGCATTGCCAGTCATGCAACAGATAGTGGCTGCAGGACCTCCCTGAGCAGGAGTGAGACCGGTGGAGATCCCAGAGCTACCAGGCCTGCCGGCCCCAGAAAGACCGGGAGGAGCTGGGAATCCCCACCGAACCCTGATTAGAGAATTGGCCCGGATAGTGGAGCAAGGGAGAGAGCCTGGACCAGGAGCCTCGGTGGCGGCCGCTACTCCGATGGCCGAGGTCCGGCCCCATCCTACCCCTTCACCCCTCTCCCTTCCCAGCCCGGTGAGTAACTCACTCACTCTGTGCCCTGCTATGACGGAAGGTCAACCGAGCCCTGACCCCCCCCACTCTAACAATGCCTGCTCAGGTTATGGGGGTGAGAACCAATAGATTTGGGGCTGAGGAGCCGTATATGGCAAATGTGGCATTTAAGGAAACTGAGTTGGCGGCTATGGCGCGAACCATGAAACCCCCTGTTGACTGAGCCGGAGAGAGCCAGGGATAAGCTAGCGGAATGGATATTATGTCATTCCTTGGACCACCGGGATATAGGGGTAATGTGTAATCATGTACTCCCGAGCGGAGTGTGGCAGCAGGCAAAAATGGTGGCCTTATGGCCGGAGAGACGGCCGCTAGCGCAGACTGAAGTAGACCATGTGGTGCTGGTAAATAACCTTCTTGATGCGATACGAGACGAGCTCATGCCGCCTGACCAAGATTGGGATAAAGTTTACAGAAATACCCAACACAAGGATGAAAGAGCCAGGGATTACTTGGACCGATTAACTCGGGCTCTAATTAACTTTGGGGGGTTTGTTAATGCAGCTGCAATTCCACCACGCTTGCTTGCAAATCAGTTTGTGGACGGGCTCTTGGCCCCTGTTAGGAAACAGTTGAAATATGTCATGCTCGACTGGCAGACAAGGGGGGTGCGTGAATTATGCGCAGCCGCTGACCAATGTCAAACACGAATAGAGCAAAAAGTCGAAGTCAAGGATGAAATGCTACAGATGTTGGTGCAGGAGCGATTGGCTGGTGTGGTGGGGAAAAATGGGGGGCCCATACATGAACAAGGACAGGAAGGGGGATCTGACGATGACGGGATGGATACCCCAGGGTTTCCACCCCAGAGAATTAAGCCGGGATGGGCAGGTGTGGGTGGCGGCCTGCCGGCCCCGTGGGCTAGGACTGGAGCGGGGCACCCAGGGGGGCCTACACGATGGCAGGAACAAGCGCTGGGACCGGGTGGGCCCCCTGTGATACCCCCAACACAATGGTCGGGAGAAATGCCTGGGCGGTGGCGGGGGGGGGGGGGGGGGCTTTCGCACCTCCCGTGCACGTGCAGGAACAGGCGCCAGGGCCCGTTTCACGTCCTGCAAGCTGGCATGGTCCACTGGTCCAGGGCCCACGGCGCCCCCGGCGCCATTTGGAACATGCTTCCACTGTGGGCAACTGGGGCATTGGGTAAGGGATTGCCCTGTGATTGAACAGGGAAACCAGAGACGAGAAAGAGGGGGCAGGTGGACAAAAGGCCAGACAGTTCCCCAGGGGGCTCAGCAATATTGACTAGAAGGGGATGACCCTCCATCGTGGGCCCCCTTCTGTCGGGGACACCCTCAGAGGAGCCGACCTGTAATATGAGAGTAAATGGGAAACCACTGGAATTCTTAGTAGATACTGGCGCGAATCGTTCCACTATCAGGGCAGATGCATTGCCTGGTGTGCCGCTGTCAAGCAGACAAGTAAAGATAATTGGCGTGTCAGGACATAGTGAGCATATCCCGGTATCGGGGGAATTAACCATTCAATGCGGACCGCTGGAGGAGCGACACGCGTTTCTCCTCGCTGCAAATACTCCAGTAAATTTATTAGGGCGAGATTTATTATGTAAGTTTGGCTGTGTAGTAAGGTGCTCCCCAAATGGAGTGTATCTGGAAATGCCCTATGAGAACAGGTCAGAGGTGCTAAGCATGTTAATGCGGCTCACTCCAGAGGTCTGGTGGTGGAGGTTAATCAACCCGGGCTGCCGGGAGGTCATTGAGCCATGCGATACAGCATATGGCAGGAATTGGTGAAATAGGGGAATGGATGCACAAACGGCAAATTAACCCCGCAGAAAACGTAGACTCCTTGCAATGTACAGCATACTATGACGAAGGAGGTGCAGACGAAGATTATGCGGACAAGGTGGAGGTGGAGTTGGGAAGTGAGACTGACCTGAAGTTGGGGAATGTATGGATGGGGCAGGAAGGCATTGGGATTGAGGTTGAATTATCACCATCCCAAATGGGGATGACGCAGCTGCGAGATTGCTCAGTCCCTCACATCTCCAATGCCACCGCGGCCGGGTACCGGCCAGAAGACAAAGGCCCAATGATTGCTAGACTGAAAAAATACGGTGCTGGCGGAGCGAAAATGGACGGAGCCATCACTAGGTTAGCAAATAAGGAAGGTTATTGGTGGGCGGGGGTATGGCCGTTGATGACGGGAGTGTTCGAGCAGGTTGCCCTGCAGCCCGTTCAAACAAAGGTGCGGCAAGACCCCACGGACACGAAATGGGAGCGCTTAAACCAGGTGCCTGTGCAGCTGTGGGCAGCCCACCCTAATGACGTAGGCAGAATCCAACATGCCACCCCCGTTCAAATTGTTATTGGTAAGCCAGGACCCTACCCGAATGTGCGCCAATACCCCCATTAGACCAGAAGCTGCGAAGGGTATTGCCCCAGTGATTGCCACCCTGGTAGAACAAGGCATTTTAGTTACAACCCAGAGCCCGTGTAACACGCCAATCCTTCCAGTGAAGAAGGCAGGGAGGGATGAGTGGCGGTTTATCCAGGATTTGCGGGCAGTAAATAGATTTATCGAGGGGATAGCCACTGTAGTACCCAATCCAGCTACCATTCTTACTACGGTGCCACCAGACGTGGAATTGGTTCTCAGTGATAGATTTGTGTGCCGCTTTCTTTAGTGTCCCCGTACATCCGGATTCCCAATTCTTGTTTGCATTCACAGCCCAACAATTTACCTTGACAGCGTTGCCACAAGGGTTCTGCGACAGCCCGACATTATTTTCCAGGGCGTTGCACCAAGACTTAGCAGACGTAGCGCTGCCAGCAGGCTCGACTTTAGTTCAGTACGTTGACGATTTGCTGGTCTGTTCCACCACCAAGGAGGCTTGTCTGACAAACACGGTCGCCCTGTTAACAGTGCTTGTGGAGAAGGGCCACAAGGTCAGTAAGGACAAGCTACAATTTTATGAGCCTAGTGTAGTATACCTGGGCCACACCTTGCGAAAAGGGGAGAGGGAGCTTACCAGGGAGCGCACCGAGGGTGTGCAGGATATCCCCAGGCCGCGGACGAAACGACAGATGCGCCAATGTTTGGGTACGGTAGGGTACTGTCGGGAATGGATAGTGGATTTTGCGCCCATCGCCTGACCGTTGCAGGACGCGGTGCGTAACACCGCGCCGCCACAGGTGGAGCGGACTGAAGAACGAGCAAAAAGTTTTGAACATCTCAAACTGGCTCTGGCCAGCGCACCGGCCTTAGGACTTCCAGACTATGACAAAACGTTTGTGCTTTATGTACACGAGCGGGATGGATTCGCCCAAGCCGTATTAACCCAACAGCATGGTTCAAAACTGCGCCCAGGAGCATACTATAGTTCGCGGCTAGACGCAGTGGCCCGAGGATTACCGACGTGCCTCAAGTCTGTGGCGGCGGCCGCATGGGCGGTCGAGCGCACGGAACCGGTGGTATTGGGGCACCCTCTCATCCTGTGAGCACCGCACAGTGTACAGGCAATTTTATTGCAACCACGAACGCAACACCTATCTGCAAGTCGGACAATAAAATATGAAATTAAACTAATAAATGCGAACAATATTTTGATTGAAAGGTGCGCAACTCTCAATCCAGCATCTCTGCTGCCGACGCAGGACGACGGTGACGAACACAATTGCCAGGATGTTATTGAAATCACCACAGCGTCGCGCGAGGATATGCGGGACGTTGCCCTTGACAACACAGACCTCGTATTGTACACGGACGGGTCGGCTGCACGGGTCCCGGACGGGACAATGCGAGTGGGCTATGCGGTATGCACTGACCACGAGGTAGCAGCACAAGCACAATTGCCGAACACCTTTTCAGCGCAAAAAGCAGAATTGTATGCATTAATTAAAGCATGTAAAATAGCGGAGGGCCAAAAAGCCAACATCTATACTGATTCCACGTATGCGTGGAATGTAGCACATGACACCGGAGCCATTTGGAAAATGCGTGGCTTTCTCACTTCTACCGGCACCCTGGTGAAAAACGGTGAACTAATAGCAGAGCTACTGGAAGCTTTACAGCTCCCATCAGAAATAACTATCATTAAGTGTAAGGCCCACACTACCGCGACAGATGTGGTGGCAAAAGGGAATGCGAAAGCGGACGCTGCGGCTAAACGTGCCGCTGGACTACCAGCGTTGCATCAGATGCCCCAACGCCTGCAGAAGGCGCCGGCTGATGTCCCCACTGTGCAGGATGTTATCGCTTTGCAGGACGTGGCGTCCGTAGCAGAATTGGAAGCATGGGAAAACGCTGGCTGCAAGAAGCAAACGGACACTGGGCTATGGGTGCGAGATGGCAAGATGGTAGCCCCCAGAGGTCTATTGCTGTGGCTTGCCCGCCTGGCGCACGGGCATGGCCACGCGGGGAAGCATGCGGTGACAGGTACCGTGCGAAGGACATGGTATGCCCCAGGGTTCACGGTCGTGGTGGAGCAGCTCTGCCGCAGATGTCCGATATGTCAGACGTCCAACATCGGTAGAGGTCAGGCACAGGCGGGGGCCGACCCATGCCCCTGGGGGCCAGGGGTACACCTCCAGCTCGATTTTATGGAAATGCCGCGCTATGATCAGTTGCAGTATATACTGGTAATTGTTGACATGTTTACGAAGTGGGTCGAAGCCTTTGCGTGCAGGAACTGTGACGCGACAACAGTGGTAAAACTGCTGATGAAAGAGTACATCTGTAGATATGGGATTCCATATAAGATATCTAGTGACCGAGGAGGACATTTTGCGGCCGGCATTACCAGGGAGTTGTGCAAGGCACTGCAAATTAACCAGCGATTCCATTGCGTGTATCATCCGCAATCCGCGGGCGTCGCAGAAAGCCATAATTCAACTTTGAAGAACAAAATCTGCAAAAGATGCGCGGAGACGGGCCTCAAATGGCCCGATGCAATTCCGGTTGCTCTAATGAGCATGCGATCGACACCAAGTAGAAAGACCGGGTTGTCGCCCCATGAGGTTCTCATGGGTCGGCCCATGAGGGTGCCGGTGACGGCACCGATCGACCTGGCTAAAATGGATTTACATTTCATGGATGGTGTGATATTGCAATTTTGTAAAGCCTTAACTGCAGTTGCAAAAGAGTTTCATTCACAGGTGAAGGCGGCAATGCCCGAGCCTGCAACAGAGCAGTGCCACCCCTTTCAACCAGGTGACTTGGTGTTGGTGAAAAACTGGAGGTGAACTACGGCGCTGCAACCCAGGTGGACAGGGCCGCACCAGGTACTTTTGGTATCATTCACGGCGGTCAAGGTTGAGGGTAAGCCATCTTGGGTACACGCTACACACTGCAAGACATACCTACCGCAGGACAGTGACAATGCAGATGCTACTCGTCGGCTTTCTGGGAGTGATAGCGCAGAGCCATCAACCCAGACTAGTGGGTAGGGAGGGAGATGGGCAAATAGAAGTGCATGGCCATGAGCGGAACACATATTGGCAGGTATCCAGACAGGTAGCTGCAGCCCTTAATAAATCTAATTGTTGGGTGTGCACCCCTGTCCCACTGTCAAGAAAAGGGATTAACATGAGAGCAATTCCCCTCCCTCCCACCCAAATCTGTTGGACAGACATAGCGGGCAAGAGCAGGTATTCCCTGGGAGATGACACTGGTCGGGGGGTGCCGTGTACAGAGATTAAAATCCTAAGGCGGCCAGGATCTCAGGAGGAGGAGGAAATATGCCCGATAATGAAAAAAGGAAAGATGCCATCGTGGACCCAACAAGGACAGATGCCCCAGGCCATGCACCTGACAGGACAGGAGGAAGCCCGCCTTTGTATAAAGAGCCGAGGGTATGGAGCCTCTTCCCACCATATGATGGGAGACTCGATCTGCCAAAGGACCCTGAGTAGGTGGAGTCGGGATTGGGAAGTAAGTATATCCTTGAAGGACGGACCCCTTAAAAATTTAGCTGTGAGGTCAGGAGAGGATGGGAATTGCATGGCAAGCACAAGAATTGGACCACGGGGAACCATGTTCGTGTGCGGGGACAGGGCCTACCCGTACCTGCCTCGAGATTGGGTGGGAACTTGTTATTTAGCATACGTACTGCCCCAGATAAACTTCAAGGAAGAAGGGCATGTAATGGGAGAAGGACAGGTCAGACAGAGAAGGGCCTCTTGGAATGCCGACGGCCAGACGACATTGCACGGAGCAGGATGGGAGAAAGCCCTAAGCTTCTTCTTTCCATTAGCAGGCTCAGTGATGAACAGCTACCGAATAGATAAGTTGGCATTTGTGTTAGAAAAGGTTGCAAATGAATCAATGGCGGCGGACCAAGCATTACTGGGCACTGTAGTGGAGATGAGGGCGATGGTAATGCAGAACAGAGTGGCGCTCGACTTAGTAATAGCCGAAAAGGGGGGCGTGTGCGGGATTGTCAAAGGGAAATGTTGTGCATGGATACCTAGTCCGTCACAGGGGGTGCAGACGGCTATCGACAAGATGAGGGAGGTAAGTACCAATTTAAAAAAATGAAAGGCTAGACCGAGAAAAGTGGGGGGTGGGCGCCTGGTTGGCAAGCACCTTTGGAGGATGGAGGGCCAAAGTCATTCATTGGCTGATAGTGGCCATGAGTCTTCTAGTGGCAATCGTCCTCGTGATGGGATGTGCGACAGCATTAATTCGAGTGTGTATCAGTAAAACTTTCCATGCAGGTGCAGGTGAACAGGTCATGGTGGGCCGAGAGCGGGAGGAAGATGAACGAGACGTCCCCATGAGTAAACTGCCACCCCCATCCCCCTCATGCGTCCGCAAAGGGAGAGGTCAGGGTTTCCCAACCCCCTGTTCCTGCGCACCAGGTGGCCTCAAGCCCGCAGGATCGTGCCCGGCCGACACAATTGCATATCTCCACGGGTTGACTGGGCAAGTCCTGCGGAAAGTGGAGGCTACTCTAGAACAATAGGCACACAGCCATAGTAATATATTGCTTTCTTGCATGACCTACAAAACGGGTGGACACGATTTTGGTATGAATTTATAGAGAATATTATAGGAAACATTCTGTCACTTTTCACACGAAAGATTTTGGTACGTTAATGAGTAATTGAGATTTTAATTAATTATTTACATGTTTAAAATGTGCGCGTATCCTCGAACGGAAAATCCCGGAAAATAACCAATCGGAAGACGTGTTCAATATATCATCGGCAATTGGCCAATGACAACCGCCGTACCGGAACGGTGCGGTAACGCTTTGAGACAACATGGCGGACTCCAGTGATGAGGACGTGTTGTCTTCGCGTGACGAAAATACTCAAGAAAAAGAGTGTTTTATGTGCATCTTCCCGTCCAAAATGTGCAAAATTGTCCAATTTTCAGACAAAACATGGACCCGTTTCTTAGAATATGTCAACAAATGGAAGTCTTTGGATTGTCCTCAAGCAAAAATTGCGAGAGATTACGTTGCTCAACACTCGGCAGGATTCAGTGCAGATTCCAACACAGCGCTGTCGCCAGCAATACCACTTCACGGAGGATTCCATCAGCCGTGTTACGCACGCTTTACAGACTCCCAACGTGTTGAAAGGGTGATGAAAAGCATGAAAAAGAAAGCCGATGACTTAGCCTCTACGGGTAGGTTTAAAACTTGCACTTTATAAGGTTAAAATTTGTTAAAAATCAATTATTCTTCAATGTTCTTATATTACTGGTTTTATGGGTTTTCCACATTAATTTTTGTTTCTTTGTGTGTGTGTGTGTTTTCTTTTTATACAGCAACCGTGCCCCAAGCTGATGTCGGTGGAGAAAAAGTTGAAGCAGAAAATACAAAACCAACAAAGAGACGGGCTCTTCGTTCCAGCATTGGTAGACCTCCAGTGCCAGCAACATCACAGCATGTTCTACCAAACATATGTATCCTATGCCAGAAAGAAAAAACTATAAGATGCAGATCCACCCGCAAAAGAAAAAAGGAACACCTCGTCACATGTTCAACCATAGATGCTGTCCATTTACAGCAAGCAGCAGAAGACAGTGGAAATGTGTCACTTCTCATGCAGATTAAAGACAGGATTGTGTGGCAATCGAAGTTAGGTATCACAACTCATGCTACAGGGACTTTACACGCTACCTGACTAGGCCAGCCAACACACAACCAGGAAGTGATACTTCTTATTCAGAAGCATTTGAAGTTTTCAGCAAGACAGTGAAAACTCGCATCATTGACAACAAAGAGATCATGAGACTTAAAAAAGTGAATGACTTATTCATCAAACATATTAAGATAAGCCATGGAGTTGAGGCAAATTCATATAAGTCTGGATACTTGAAGCAGAGGTTATCAAAGAAATTTCCACAGCTATGTTTTATAACACCTCACATGAAATCACAAGGAGACATCGTCTATGTTAATGACATTTCTACAGCTACTCTTGTGGAAAAGCAGACAAACCTTCAAGAAGCCACGCAAAGCACGACCCACAGTGAAATGGATTCGACAACAGATGACACAGAAGCACCATCACAAGCAGGCCACCAATCACAAATGGGCTATGTGTATGCTGATCCAAATGCACTGCGCAATACTTACATAACAGCATTAGATCTCAGGCAAACAATCAGAGAAGTCAAACCTACTATGCCATGGCCACCGACAGCAGAACATCTGAATTTGAAAGAGGCAGAAGCAATTGTGCCCTGCAGCCCATACAATTTTTTAGCATGGGCAGTTGGCGCATCTGACGAGTCAGACACGGAGAAGATGGTAGATGTATCTGCACCAATCCATAGAAAACTCCTGTCCATATCACAGGATATAATTTCTCTGGCTTCTAAAGGACGGAAACTGATGCCTAAGCATATGTCACTTGCTATGACAGTGCGTCATCTATCAGGATCAGCCCAGTTGATAGGACTGTTAAATGGTTTGGGACACTCTGTTTCAAACTCTGTGATTTTAAATCATGATACAGCACTTGCTACACAAGAGGTTAGTCATGGTGAAGATTCCCTTCCATCCACCATACAGCCAGGGATTCCAACCACGTTAGTATGGGATAACAATGACTTTGGAGAAGAAACGTTATCTGGACGTGGAACTACCCACAACACAAATGGCATTGTCGTCCAGAGTAATATCAGTCCAAGAACTAATCAACCTAGGTCCTCTAGCACTAAAGATCCAGCTGTGAAAAGAACAAGAAACAGGTCAAGGCAGCCGCCAGTGGTGAATCTAGCTACATACTACTGGGGAAAAAAGGAAGGTCCAGTGCCGTTTGCAGAGCATGTTTCACTCCTTCAGTCTGCTAATGCACCCTTGCTGCAAAATCCTATGAAGGTCGACCTAGCCTACTACATTACAAAATTCAGAACAGACAAGATCTTGCCCTCTTGGACTGGGTTCAACCAGTGTAGCGGTTACCGCTGGATGTACATAATTGCCTTGCACCGGCCAGAACATGGCCAGACGCGCCTCTCCCGGGCATGCCCGGACTCACTGTTCCCGGGCACGCCCGAACCTCCCGGGCACGCCCGGTCTCGTCTTTCCCGGGCATGCCCGCTCTCGCCTTTCCAGGGCTCGCCCAGAGCGTCCGGGCATGCCCGCTATCGCCTTTCCAGGGCTCGCCCAGAGCGTCCGGGCATGCCCGCTATCGCCTTTCCAGGGCTCGCCCAGAGCGTCCGGGCATGCCCGCTATCGCCTTTCCAGTGCTCGCCCAGAGCGCCCGGGCACGCCCAGCCTCGACTTGCCAGGCCGCAGCCAAACACGCCCGGGCAGGTCCAGACTCGCCTTTCCAAGGCTCGCCCTTGATACCCGGGCATGCCCGGTATAGCTTTTGCCGGGCAAACTTCCCGAAATAAATGTGTATATATATTGCTGCCCGATAAACGGGCTTGTCAGAATACCTGAGCTGTTTTGTTTCAATAAAGCAACTCGGACGAATTCCGTCTTTGGTCGCGTCAATTCTTTCGACTCGCGTTGGAGCGCAGTTCCTTCATTGGTGACCTACCGACATGGATACGGCAGTGACGCTTAAACTGCCTACCTTCTGGGAGGCTCACGCGGCTGTTTGGTTCGCCCAGGCGGACTCCCAGTTCGCCCTGCGAGGCATCACCGCGGACGACACCCGCTTCCACCATGTTGTGGCGGCGCTCGGTTCCGCCACCGCGGCCCGCGCCTTGAGCCTCCTCCAGCACCCGCCGGCTGCTGACAAATACGACGCGCTGAAGACGCTCCTCCTCGGCGCTTTCGCCCTCTCACTGGCAGCACGCGCACGGCGCCTGCTTGACCTGCCCGAGCTCGGCGACACGCGCCCGTCCGAGCGCATGGACTATATGCTCTCGTTGCTCGGCGAGCACTCTCCGGCATTCCTGTTCTGGGAGCTGTTCCTCCGTCAGCTGCCTAACCCGGTACGCCTCGCCCTGGCTGGCACGTTGATCACGGATTCCCGCGCCCTCGCCAGGGAAGCCGATAAGATCTCCTCGGCAGGCCAGCACATCGGCGCGGTTACCTGGAGCCCGCCGCCGTCCGAGGCGACGCCCACGACGCCCGAGCGCCCTGCGCGGTTGGAGGCCGAACTGCCGGTGCAACTGGCGGCCGCCACGCCGCACCGCCCGCTTCCGACACGACGGCCGGGGCCTCCACCTGACCGGGCATGGTGTTATTACCACGCCAGGTTCGGACACAAGGCTCGGACGTGCCGGCCCCCGTGCACTTTCGGCAGGTCGGGAAACGGCCGGGCCGGCGTTCATTCCCAGCCATGAGCGCCGGCCACTCGGGCAACTTGCTGTTTATTCGGGACAAAGCATCTGGACGGCGTTTCCTGTGCGACACCGGCGCCCAACTGAGCGTCATACCTGCCTCCGAGCAGGACAGGCTGGACGCAGTTTGCGGCCCCTCTTTGGTCGCTGCTAATGGCTCGGCCATACGCACTTTCGGCCCATGCGTCGTCACCCTCTGCTTCGGCAGCCAGCGCTTTCAATGGACTTTTGTTACCGCCAGCGTCCCCGTGGCTTTGCTGGGCGCCGAATTCCTCTGCGCGCACGGGCTGCTGGTCGACGTCAAACGACGTCGCCTTGTCCACGCCGAGACCTTCAGCTCCCTGGCGTGCACAATGAGCAGCTCCGCGCCGACCGAACTGGCGTGCGCCCTCCCGGCAACGAACGAGTTCGCTCGCCTGCTCGTGGAATTCCCGGCCCTCACGCGGCCGACGTTTTCGGCCGTCGCGGTGCGGCACGGGATCGAGCACCACATACCCACCACGGGCCCGCCGGTCTACGCCAGGGCCCGCCGCCTCGACCCAGCCAAGCTCGCCGTGGCAAAGGCCGAATTCGACGCGTTGGAGCACCTCGGCATCGTGCGGCGCTCCGATAGCGCGTGGGCCTCGCCACTGCACATCGTGCCAAAGCCGGGGGGTGGATGGCGCCCGTGTGGCGACTACCGCCGTCTCAATGACGCTACCACCCCCGACAGGTACCCGATCCCGCATATTCAGGACTTTTCCGCCCGTTTGGCGGGACGGGTCATCTTTTCGAAAATTGACCTGATACGGGGCTACCACCAGGTACCTGTCCGGGCGGCCGACCTCCCGAAGACGGCCGTCATCACGCCGTTCGGCCTGTTCGAATTTTTGCGGATGCCGTTTGGCCTCAAGAACGCGGCCCAGGCGTTCCAGCGCTTGATGGACGGCGTGCTGCGCGACCTGCCGTTTCTTTTCGTCTATCTGGATGACATCCTCGTCGCCAGCACGTCCCGCGCCGAGCACCTCCTCCACCTCCGAACACTGTTCGGTCGCCTCAGCGAGCACGGCTTAATTGTCAACCCGGTCAAATGCCACTTCGGCGCGACGACCGTTGACTTTTTGGGCCACCGCATCACCAAGACCGGGGCCGTGCCGCTGCCGACCAAGGTCGAGGCCATCACCACGTTCCCGCGTCCCCGTTCCATCAAGGCCCTCCAAGAGTTCTTCGGCATGGTGAATTTTTATCACCGATTCGTGCCCCGCGCTGCTCAGCTCATGCGGCCCCTTTACGAGGCCCTCCGGGGCAAGCCGGCCAAGCATGACATTGTTTGGTCCGCGGCCATGGACGCGGCCTTCGCCAGTGCCAAACGGGCCCTCGCCGACGCAACGCTGCTGGCTCACCCGGTGCTCAACGCGCCCATCGCCCTCACTACGGACGCCTCCAACTACGCGGTGGGCGCCGTCCATGAGCAATGGGTGGACGGGGTTTGGCAGCCACTCGCTTTTTTCAGCCGGCAACTCCGGCCGAACGAGTTAAACTACAGCACGTTCGACCGCGAGCTGCTCGGGCTATTCCTGGCCGTTCGCCATTTCCGACACCTCCTGGAGGGCCGCCCGTTCACGGCTTTCGTCGACCACAAGCCGTTGGTCTACGCAATGGCTAAGGTCACGGAGCCGTGGTCGGCCCGCCAGCAGCGCCACCTCTCCGCCGTGTCGGAGTTCACCACGGACATCCAGCACGTCGCCGGCAAAGACAACGCCGTGGCCGACTGCCTTTCGCGGGCCAGCGCGAACGCGGTCCACCTCGGCGTGGACTTCACGCTCATGGCGGCCGACCAGACCACCGACGCCTCGGTGCAGGCACTCCGCGTGGCGGACACGGGCCTCCGCCTGGCCGACATCCCCTTCGCGGGCACCGTCCTGCTCTGCGACGTCTCCCAGGGCCAGCCTCGCCCCATCGTGCCCGTTTCCTGGCAGCGCCGCATCTTCGCCTCCATCCACGGCCTTTCTCACCCGGGCCGGAAAGCTTCTCAGAAGCTGGTGTCGGCGCGTTTCGTCTGGCACGGCCTTCGACGAAACATCCGCGACTGGGCCAACGCCTGCACGGCCTGCCAGCGAGCCAAGGTCCACCGCCACACCCAGGCCCCGCTGGCACCTTTCGTCGTGCCTGAACGGCGTTTCGACCACGTCCACGTGGACCTGGTGGGTCCCCTGCCCCCCTCGCGGGGGTTCACCCACCTGCTCACCATGGTGGACAGGACCACCAGGTGGCCGGAGGCCGTGCCCCTCACCTCCACCACCACCGCCGACGTGGCGCAGGCGTTCATCGCCACCTGGGTCGCGCGCTTCGGCGCACCAGCGGACATCTCGTCCGACCGCGGCCCACAGTTCACGTCTGAGCTTTGGGGCGCGGTCGCCCGTTCGTTGGGGGTCACGCTGCACCGCACCACGGCCTACCACCCCCAAGCCAATGGGTTGTGCGAGCGGTTTCACCGCTCCATGAAGGCCGCACTCATGGCCGGCCTTCAGGACGACGGTTGGGCCGACCGGCTGCCGTGGGTCCTTTTGGGCCTTCGCACGGCCCCCAAGGAAGACCTCCAGGCGTCCGCCGCCGAGCTCGTCTACGGCCAGCCACTCCGCGTCCCGGGCGAATTCGTGCCTGACGCTACCAGTCCCTGGTCCGCCGCTCGCCAGCGCTCGGACCTCCAGGAGGCCGCCCGACGATTTGCCCCCGTGCCGACGTCCCGCCACGGTGGCCCCCAGTCCTACGTCCCCCCGGCGCTTCGCACAGCGGAGTACGTCTTTGTGCGTCATGACGCGCACCGGGGGCCACTCCGGCCGCCGTACGACGGGCCCTTCCGGGTCCTGCGACGGGGCGACAAGTCTTTCATCGTCGACTTCGGCGGCCGGCCGGACCGGATTTCTGTGGACCGCCTCAAACCGGCGCACATGGACGTCGACCAACCACCACGGTTGGGCCTTCCTCCGCGGCGAGGCCGCCCCCCGTCCACAGTTCCCCCCGCTCGACCACCCACCACCACGTCAGACCCCTCCCCACGACCCTCCAGGGGTCGCTTCGGCCGGGTCATCCGGACCCCCCTTAAATTGACCCTGCCGGTGCAGGTCGATTCTGGAGGGGCGTGTGTAGCGGTTACCGCTGGATGTACATAATCGCCTTGCACCGGCCAGAACACGGCCAGACGCGCCTCTCCCGGGCATGCCCGGACTCACTGTTCCCGGGCATGCCCGAACCTCCCGGGCACGCCCGGTCTCGTCTTTCCCGGGCATGCCCGCTCTCGCCTTTCCAGGGCTCGCCCAGAGCGTCCGGGCATGCCCGCTATCGCCTTTCCAGGGCTCGCCCAGAGCGTCCGGGCATGCCCGCTATCGCCTTTCCAGTGCTCGCCCAGAGCGCCCGGGCACGCCCAGCCTCGACTTGCCAGGCCGCAGCCAAACACGCCCGGGCAGGTCCAGACTCGCCTTTCCAAGGCTCGCCCTTGATACCCGGGCATGCCCGGTATAGCTTTTGCCGGGCAAACTTCCCGACATAAATGTGTATATATATTGCTGCCCGATAAACGGGCTTGTCAGAATACCTGAGCTGTTTTGTTTCAATAAAGCAACTCGGACGAATTCCGTCTTTGGTCGCGTCAATTCTTTCGACTCGCGTTGGAGCGCAGTTCCTTCACCAGCTCCTTTCCCAAGTTGAGGTTCCACCAAAGTCTGTAATAGGCTATTTACCTGTCATTGATGGGAGCCCCACAGAAATGGACACAGTCCTTACAATTCTGCAGAGAAGTGTCGATCAGCTAAGCTTGGAGACGGTTGTCGTTGTGATGGATCAAGCAATCTATGCGAAGGCACAACTGATTAGGTGGAGAAATGCGCAGTTTATGAAGAGGCTGGTCATACGACTTGGTGCTTTTCACACAGTTATGTCCTTTCTTGGTTGTTTGGGAAAGCGCTTTAGAGATGCTGGCCTTCAAGATATCGTGATAGAATCGGAGATTGTTGCGACAGGCTCGGTAAATGGGGTGATGACTGGTAAGTACTACAACAGAGCAGTCAGAGGCCACAAGCTGGTGGTGGAGGCAATGCATCAAATGCGACTCAATGCTTATCTGGACACCATTCCTGAAGAGGCAAACAGAGTAAAACAGCTGATGGCAGACTTGGCCCAAGCCTTCCCCAAACCTGAATATCAAGAAATCTTGAATGGAGAAAGATTTCATCAATTTGAGACATCTTACAGTCAATTCATAGAAGCTTGCAACAAGAAGCAGACCTTTGGATTCTGGAGTTCGTATATTGAGATGGTAGAAGTTCTCCTGCTCTTCCTGAGAGGTACTCGTGAAGCAAATTGGGAACTTCACTTGGCAAGTGTAAGACATATGCTACCATGGGTGTTTGCATATGACCACCTCAATTATAGTAGTTACCTTCCTGTGTACTGGCTTGAAATGTCTGATCTTGCAACTACCCACCCAACAATACATCAGCAATGTCTGGAAGGTGACTTTGCTGTTCAGAGGAGCAATAATGCCTTCGCCAAACTTGCTTATGACCAAACTATTGAACAGACAGCAAACCATGACTCAAAAACAAAAGGAGGTATGACAGGTTTTACAACCAGTAAACGAACTGTAAACAGGTGGATATGGTCCCATCATGCAAGAGGCTTAATCGCTCGAGAATGTGAGGCCATGGCAGGCAAAGAAGAGCAGAGCACAACACGATCAGATCTCCTGCAAAGCCGTATGAAACGGGATAAGGCAGATGTTAAGAAAATTGTGGATACAACTAACAGTATGGTCAATCCTTTCGACTATGAACAAGATGAGCTGATACACATCACGTCAGGAGCAGTAGCAACACAAGATGTCCAAACTGATATGCAGACTGCGTATGAAAGGGGTGAAACAGAATTCACCAAGTTGTCCAGAGAGCGTCTACAAACAGGAGAAGTGGACTTGTTTGTCAGCATGAAACAAATGAAGCTGAAGACATTTACCAGTATGTCTAAGACTGTAAAACGCAGAGTACATGGAAAGGATGTCTCCCTGAAAGCCGACAGAAATCTGCTAGCAAGACTGGTCGTGATTGGACGGTACAGGAATATTAATCTGCAGGAGCTACTGGCGTATCGCTTGGGTCCGTTACCACTCTCACTCGCAAATTCTCAAGGGTCTCTGGTCAAGACCAACAAAGCCAACTTGCTCCATGCCCTTGAAAGTCAGCCAGAGAAGCCTCTAGCAGAAACTCCCATTATAGGTGGTGTGTATGTTGTGGATGGCATGGCTATGATACAGCAGTTAAACGTGAACAAGGTACCAGGCCAAAAAACATTTCTCAACCTTTCTCTTGCCATCTTGAGACGTCTTGTGAAAATGGCAAAAGCAAACAGATCACAAGAGATTCACTTTGTGACCAATACCTACAGGCAAGTCTCCATTAAGAATGCCCAGAGGGCCAAGAGAGCAGAAAATGGCTCTCAGTTGATGAGGAAGTGCCTGGCCATGAATTCGCAACAGTGGAAGAAGTTCCTCTCAAATGGAGAGAATAAGGAATTGCTAGTGGAGTATTTGGACGAGACATGGACTAAAGTTCCCACATCAGAATTGAGGGGAGTGAAGGTTTTCTTGGCACATGGAAGGATGTGCCATTCTTTCTCGCCAGGAAAGGAGGTGACTGATCAGGTGCTAAAAGTGGAGGAGCCACATCTCTGCTCCACACAGGAAGAAGCCGATACGAGGATGTATTTGCATGCAGCATGTGCAGCCCGTACCTATGCCGACGTCATCATTGTCAGTCCTGATACTGACGTCTTCTTTATTGGTATAGCTCTTCAATCCATAGTTCCTACACATATGTATTTCCATACGGGGAGAGGAGTGAATTCGAGAACCATTGATCTGCAGTCTGTTCGTGATAGTATCGGAGATAATGTCAGCCAGGTATTAATAGGCCTACATTGCTTCACTGGGTGTGACAGCGTAAGCTCATTTTACGGCAAGGGAAAGAAGAAAGCCTTTAATCCTCTTCTTAAGGAGAGGGAGCTGTGCAATGCTTTGAAGGACCTTGGCGAGCATTTTGACATACAGCTAGACTTAGAGGCAGCACTGGAGGTATTTCTTTGCAAATTGTATGGACAACACAGCGTCACAACCGTCAACGAGGCCAGGTACAACATGTTCCGACTGGCAAGGAAATCTGAAATCACAATGCCTCCCAACCAAGATGCTCTGAGGGAACACATCAAACGGGCCAACTACCAAGCAGGTATGTGTCTTCCATAACGTTTCCAGTTTCATTGTAAGATATAATTTGTAAGACTTGTGTGCAACATGTAAACCTTTCATAATTATGTGTAAAGTTAATGAGGTGCAAAAATAATACTATATTTTGGGAGTCAGTAAGAAAATAAATGCCTTGCTCATATCCTTTTGTTAGTGTTTTTTAAACATCAAATCAACGATCAAATATTGTGAAAAAAACCAAAATATGAATATGTGTTTAATTCAGAGATGTCTTATATTCCATGATCATAATGCATTTTACTATGTACACAAGGCTGAAAAAGGAATGAAGCAGATCTCATTATGAGGCAGACTCCACAATTTAATGTTACTGTTCAATACCCTCATTGCAGCATAACATAACATTGGAAGGTAACAACTGAGGCTGAATTTTTTTTTCACCTTTTCAATATTTTCAGGTATTTACAAGAGGAGCCTACAACCAAATGCAGAGATACCCGTTCCTGATGGGCATGGGTGGAAGATGGAAAGCGGTGAGCTGGTCATCAACTGGATGAACCTTCCCCCTGCTCCAGACAGTGTTATGGAGTTAGCTTACTGCACTGGTAACTGCAAGAAAAGTAAATGTGGTGATGCTGATACTTGTACCTGTCTTCAAAACAATGTTCCATGTACAGATCTGTGCAAGTGTGCTAGAAATAACTGTTGCAATATCACTGGACACAATGACTTAGACGATGATAGTGAGGATAATGATTCTGATGATGGCAGTGATGGGGAAGTAGAGGAACCTGACACAGAAAATGAATGAGTTTAGTGTGTGGTCCATTTTAGGCTCGGAAATTTAATACCAGGAACATGCAATTGATTCACATAGTGAAACATTTCCTCACTGCTGTGAAGAATTATTTTGTGCTCATGGTCCAAAAGCATTTCTCATCTTGAAAGATGGCATACTTGTATAAAGTGACATCAATATTAGATCACTGCAATTTAGGAAATAAAATTTCATGCAAACCTTTGTGTCACTCATTTTTTTATATTTTTAAAATCAGAATCAATACATATTTATGTTAGTACTATTTTCAACTCAATTACATACACTTTGTGTTGTTATTTGAACTCTAAATGTGTTTTTTAAAAATAACGTATACTTGATCTATGATGACATTTTGGGCCAGCGGTTCTCGTTTATGTGCAACATTTACGCTTGTGAAAAAAAGTATGTTGCTCGTGGTACTATAGCCTTTCATTTACCTTTTTTTTTTTTTTTGTATACTGAATCGAGGCTCGTGAAAGAGCTAACATTTATTTCACAAACAAATCAACCAGACAAACAAAATATATAAAAAGAGGGAGCGGAAGACAAGATGGGGAGAGAAGGGGAAGCACACAAACACAACATTTGAGAGCAGGGAGAAGTGTGGGAGGGAGAGGGCTTGGGGGGAGGAGGCATGGGAAGGGGGGGGGGGGGGATTTTGTCCTGTCGCAAGTCTGTGACGTGGTCATGAAAATCAAAATGGGGCCACGAGCCCTCCCTCGGATCGTCCATGCCGACTGGTTGAGACCCTACACCGGCGAGCAGGCGCCCTCATGGATCGCCTCGGCTTTAGAGGCCGAGGCAGGACCCAGTACCTCACATGACGGGGGCTCATAGTGCGAGAGGACTGGGGGGTGATAGTGGGAGATAGTGTCCGATGTAGATGGATGGTAGCTCTACCATCCCTCACATCATTTTGGGGCAGAGGAGCAGTAGTTTATGGGGTTTGGCAGTGTAAACTAGCCGAGGGCGGGCTAGGATAATTGTTAGGGACTTAGAGATGACTTTAGGAGACTCGAGAGTTAAGTAGAGACATTGTACAAGTAGTGGGGACGTAGAGAGATTAGGTGGATATTAATGAAGAGGGAAGTGCTTAGTAAAGGGAAGACGGGGAAAGCACTAGTATTAGGGGAAATAGTTAGTTAAATGATGCTGTGTGTGTGGAGAAATTGAGTATGAGCTTGAGGATGCGCTTTAGGCGCATCGCCTAAACCGAACGCACACCGAAGAACATGAAGCAAGAAGATCCATCGACCCAACAGCCAAGCACAAGACATCATCACTGATTAATTTGAAATGTTTTTGTGCATTTGTGTGATTGTGCATTTTGTTTTGGTGATGGTGCTTTTTGTGCATTTTCTTTTATTTGTGGGCATATGGGTGTATGGTGTATTGGTGCAGTGCAGTGCATTTGTTTTTCCTCTTCTCAAAAATCTCTTCTCTCTTCCCACAAAAGACATGTCCTGGGTTGTAGTTTTGTAAATAATTAGTGTCTTGTAAATAACATGCTCCCCACCGGCTTCATGTTTAGTTTGAGAATAATTCCGTAATTTGGTTAATTGTGGGCGTGAGTCAGTTAGATAGTACACAACGCAGCAGGTGGGACATATCTAGTGTTTAAAACTGTCGCACTCAGGGTGTTAGGTTAAATGTAGAGGGTAACCACACCTAAGTGTCACACTAATTTAAAAGGTAGTCCTGACCCTTGGTTGAAGCCGGCCGTCCTCACTGGTATGTGGTTCGGCTCGGTGATGAGCCTGGCAAAAGGAGGGGTGCAGTGTTGCGGTTTTGAGAACCCACACAGGTAACATCATTAAAGGTTAAAGGTTGCACCCCATAGTTAGGCCACATGCAACACGTAGGTCACCTTAGAACGTTAGTTTTTTTTTTTTTTTTTTTTTTTTGTATACTGAATCGAGGCTCGTGAAAGAGCTAACATTTACTTCACAAACAAATCAACCAGACAAACAAAATATATAAAAAGAGGGAGTGGAAAACAAGATGGGGAGAGAAGGGGAAGCACACAAACACAACATTTGAGAGCAGTGAGATGTGTGGAAGGGAGAGGGCTTGGGGGGAGGAGGTGTTTGGAAGGGGGGCAGGCGGGAAGGGGAGGGAGAAGTATAAAACACAAGGACACCAAGGACTTCCAGGACAGAAGTTGGTATTTCAAAAAAGTGGAATTGGGGTGAAATTAGCGGGGGTAGAAAAGATCAAGGTTTTGGATGGGGGAAGATAAGAGATGGTGGTGAACAGCTGTTTTAAAGACCTGGAGGGTGGAGTGGGATTGAAGAGAGTGAGGGAGTTTGTTCCAGAGGCGAGAGAAAAGAGGAATGAAGGAGTGAAGGTGAGCAGAGAGTCTTGATTTTGGCAGTTTGACCATAAGAGGGTTGCAGGCAGATCTTGTGCGACCTGTAGGAATATTTGCGGGACAGAGCCCAGAGAGAGCTGGGGGGGCAAGGCCAGAGAGGAGTCGGTAGAAGACGGAAAGACCACCAACCTGCCTGCGGTGAGTGAGTGAGAGGCCCTTGGAGTTAGCTTCATCGCGGGAGATTCCAATGATTCTGAATGCTTTTGTTTCAACAGCGTGAAGACGAGCTAGGTGTGAGGCAGGAGCACCAGCCCAGAGGGGAGAGCAGTATTCCACTGAGCTGCGGATGAAAGCCTTGTATGTGGTGAGGAGCTCAGGTGTGCCAAGGAAGGACTTCGCACGACGGAGGATGCCCAGTCGGCGACTGGCTTTGGAGGCCAGATTTGAAATGTGGTTTTCCCAGGAAAGATCATGGCAGATAGTGAGACCCAAAAGCTTGAGTGACAGAACTTTTTTTTTTTTTTTTTTTTTTTTTGTATACAAGATCGAGGCTCGTGAAAGAGCTAACATTAATCACACAAAAAGACAAACCGACAAACAAAACACAAAAAACAAGGGGAGCGGCAGACAAGATGGGGAGAGAGGGGGAAGGACACAAACACAACATTTGAGAGCAGGGACATCGGGAGGACTTGGGGGGAGGTGGGAGAGGAATAAAACATATGAACACTGCAAGGACTCTGGGGTGAATTACCGGGGGTAGAAAAGATCAAGGTTTTCGATGGGGGAAGATAAGAGATGGTGGCGAACAGCTGTTTTAAAGACCTGGAGGGAGGAGTGGGATTGAAGGGAGTGGGGGAGTTTGTTCCAGAGGCGGGAGAAAAGGGGAATTAAAGATTGAAGGTGAGCAGAGAGCCTAGACTTTGGCAGTTTAACCATAAGAGGGTTGCAGGCAGATCTTGTGCGACCTGAAGGAATATTGGGGGGACAGAGCACAGAGAGAGCTGGGGGAGCAAGGCTGGAGAGGAGTCGGTAGAAGACAGAAAGACCACCAACCTGCCTGCGGTGAGTGAGTGAAAGGCCCTCGGAGTTGACTACATCGCAGGAGATTCCAATGATTCTGAAAGCTTTGGCCTCAACAGCGTGAAGCCGAGCAAGGTGTGAGGCAGGAGCACCAGCCCAGAGGGGGGAACATTATTCCATTGAGCTGCGGATGAAAGCCTTGTATGTGGTGAGGAGATCAGGTGTGCCAAGGAAGGACTTCGCATGACGGAGGATGCCCAGTCGGCGACTGCCTTTGGAGGCCAGCTTGGAAATGTGGTTTTCCCAAGAAAGATCATGGCAGATAGTGAGACCCAAAAGCTTGAGCGACAGAACTTCTTGGAGAGGATTGTTGAGAAAGTAGATGGGAGGGTTGTCCAGTCGGTCCTTTCGGAGAGACATTGTAAGAGTGTGAGATTTGTCAGGATTGAAAGACATGTTCCACTTGTTTGCCCAGTCTGTGATTTTGTCCAGGTCTGCAGAGAGTGAGGAGGCTGCAGACTGCCGATCTGAGGGATGAGGAATGGAGCGACAGAGAGTAGAGTTATCAGCAAAGAGATAGAGAGGATTTTCAAGAGAGTCAGAGAGATCATTGATGAAGACCAGAAAAAGCACAGGGCCCAGAACACTACCTTGGGGAACTCCAGCCTGAACAGGAAAAGGAGATGAGAGAAACCCATTCAGGGCCACACATTGACTACGACCAGAGAGGAAGTCCGCCAGCCATGCATGGAGATTTCCATGGATACCAAAGGAGGAGAGTTTGGTGAGCAGAGCAGGGTGCCAGACCGTATCGAAGGCACGTGAAATGTCAAGGGAGACAGCTCTAATTTCCTGTTTGGCGTTGAGGACCTCCATCCATTGTTGAGAAAGCAGAAGCAGCATGTCCAGAGTAGAGTGACCAGGTCTGAAACCAAATTGATGATCAGAGATCAAGCCATTGGAGAAGAGGAAAGATTTAATATCTGAAGCAATGATGGATTCCATGACTTTGCTGATAATTGGGAGAAGGCTGATTGGTCTGTAGTTGCTGGGATCTGTTTTTGCACCTTTTTTGTGCAAAGTGGTGATGTTGGCTGATTTCCAAGCAGATGGCAGATGACCTTGAGCAAAAGAGAGGGTGAAGAGAACAGAAAGAGGGAGTGAAAGAGCAGAAGAACATGATTTTAGGACCCGTGGGCTGATGCCGTCAGGACCAGTTGCAGAATCAGAGTCGAGGGTTGACAGAAACTTTTCCACCTTGTCAGGAGGAAAGGACACAGAGTCCAGGAGCAGCTGGGTACGACTGGGTACGGTGGGTACAGAGAGGGATGGGTTTGGGACACAAGATTTAGAGGCAAACACAGAGTTGAGGCATTCAGCTTTTTCACGTGCGGAGTCAGCCGTTAAGCTGTTTGAGGTGAGGGAGGGGATGGAGGGGGAACAAACACCAGAAACAGATTTGACCAGACGCCACCAGGATTTGGAAGAGGGAGACAGATAAGAGAGTTCCGTCTTGAGAACGGTGAGATATTGTTTCCTGGCTCTCCTGAGGGTGGACACACACTTGTTTCGGGCTTTGTGAAAGGAAATGAGATTTCCTTCCGTTGGATTTGCTTTCCAGGAGACGAAAGCAAGTTGTTTCAGGGCAACAGCCTCACCACAAGATTCCATGTACCATGGACGGGAGGAAGGGTATGACAACTGAAGACGAGATGGGATAAATCTGTGCATGAGAGAGAGCAATTTACATTGAAAGAATTCCCAGGATGAGTTGATGTCAGAGGCGGTAGAGATGGGAGACCAGTCCAGATGATTGATGGCTGCTTGAAGACCATGCCAGTTGGCCTGAGTGAAATGCCAGACTCGTCGACGCTGAGGAGGCTCTCTGAGAATGGTCAGAGAGATGTCCACTTTGACAAGCACATGATCAGATGAGCCGATTGGAGCAGAAGAAGAGCAGCAGACATTTTCAGGGAAGTTTGTCATAACCAAATCCAGAAGAGAAGATGCTCCGTTGACTGAGATCCGGGTCGGGAAATTGACAGATTGTGTCAGTCCCAGTGAGTCGCAGAAGTCCTTTGCTGAAGAGCCATGGCTGGTGAGAGAGGTACCCACACCCAGCCACCTGGCATGGTGACAATTGAAATCACCACATATGAGGAAGAGAGAGTTGGGATGGGTAGATAGAAGTTGGTCCATATTATCAGACAGTGAGATGTAGATGGAGTCATCGCTGTTTGGTGGACGGTACAACACACATATGAACAAAAGGTGGGAGCGAAGGGGAAGCCATAGCCAAAGGTATTCCTGGGGGTGAGGTGGAGAGAGGGCAGTGGAGGGCGAGTGAGGAAGAGAGTTTTTTATAAAGATAGCAACCCCACCTCCAGGACGAGGCTCAGGTCTATCATACTGGAGGAGGGAGTAACCTGGGAGAGATACCAAGGCATCAGAGACATCATGAAGGAGGAAAGTTTCTGTTAAGCAGATCACATCTGGTTTGTCAGAAGCAACCTGTATGGAGAGGTCAGTCAAGTTTGAGCGAAGGCCCCGGATGTTTGAGGTCCATACCGTTAATGAAGAGGAAGGGGGAGCATCGGGTCCAGAACAGGGGGGGGGGAGGGGTAGGGTAAGATGTGGAAGAGGAGGAAGAGGTAGGGAGAGCTGTTGAAGGTGTGTCAGAGATTTCAGAGATTTCAGAATGGCTTGTAGAAAGGGAAGAATGGGGCGGACAAAAGGTTTGATGGAGATTGGGTGAGGCACAGTGAGGTGTTATTTGAG
This sequence comes from Myxine glutinosa, assembly GCF_964187855.1. NCBI lineage: Eukaryota > Metazoa > Chordata > Myxini > Myxiniformes > Myxinidae > Myxine > Myxine glutinosa. Next base: position 183,255,091 of record NC_136264.1, on the reverse strand, counting down.
GAGGGGGAAGAGCGAGGCAGAAGGTTGGGGGAGATGAAGGTGAAAGTTGGAAGGGGGAAGAAGCAGGGAGGATGCTTTGAGGAGGAGGGGTGAGAGGGGAGTCTAGGAGGGGAGGAGCGAGGGAGAGTCTCAGAGGGGAGGGGTGTGGGGGGAGTTAAGGAGGGAGGGGAGGGAAGGGGCAAGGGGGGAGATTTGAAAGGGATGGGTGATGGGGAGGGTTTGGAGGGGAGGGGTGAGATTGGATTTTGAAAAGTGTACGATTCATTGGAAACGAACATTTTTTGCAAAATGAGTGAGACCTTCGAGTCAAAAATACGTTTGAGGACACTGGAGGAGGGGTGGAGTTCTGGATAGTTCAGGGAATGTAGAAAGGAGGAACTGTAAGAGATGGTATTATATATATTTTTTGGAATGAATAGATTTGGTGAGCAAGACGAAAGCATCCTTTTGTAGGAAAAGAAGAAAAGGGTGTTATAATATATGAGAGAAAATAGTTGTTCAGGGGAGAGATTATACATTTCTAACCGCGTGATCGCGAACGAAGAACGAACGAACAAAAAGAACAACAAAAAAACGAATAAGACCTGGGAAGGAAATATTTTTTGGGGGTTTTTTTTTTTTGTGAGTAGAGATATTAAACAAGGAGGTACGGGGTGAACGACTGGGACGAAACAGAGAACGAAAATAATTTCAGCGCATTCGACGAATCGCTGAGAGAAAAACAAAACCACAAGGTCGGAGACGGTACGGTAGTCTAAGCCTACGAGTACTAGGCCGCAGAATACTCGATACGCATTAACCGACGATTGTGTATACATGTACGAAAAATTAGCACCGAAAATTTTCCAAAAGATACGCTGTAGGTACATACACCGAAAGATAGATACAGTCTCGACAAAAACACGATTGTGAAAGATCACTTAGCTTCGAGAGCGTGAGCGCATGGAACAGCTTCGAAAAGACGTGACCTCGCCGTGATCTCGCGAGATCTCGCGAGATCTTGGAGAGGATTATTCAGAAAGTGGATGGGAGGATTGTCCAGTCGGTCTTTTCGGAGAGACATCGTAAGAGTGTGAGATTTGTCAGGATTGAAAGACATGTTCCACTTGTTTGCCCAGCCTGTGATTTTGTCCAGGTCTGCAGAGAGTGAGGAGGCTGCAGACTGCCGATCTGAGGGATGAAGAATGGAGCGACAGAGAGTAGAGTCATCAGCAAAGAGATACAGAGGATTTTCAAGAGAGTCAGAGAGATCATTGATGAAGACCAGAAAAAGCACAGGGCCCAGAACACTGCCTTGTGGAACTCCAGCCTGAACAGGAAGAGGAGATGAGAGAAACCCATTCAGGGCCACACGTTGACTACGACTAGAGAGGAAGTCCGCCAGCCATGCGTGGAGATTTCCATGGATACCAAAAGAGGAGAGTTTGGTGAGCAGAGCGGGGTGCCAGACCGTATCGAAGGCACGTGATATGTCACGGGAGACTGCTCTAATTTCCTGTTTGGCATTGAGGACCTCCATCCATCGTTGAGTAAGCAGAAGCAGCATGTCCAGAGTAGAGTTTCCAGGTCTGAAACCAAATTGATGATCAGAGATCAAGCCATTGGAGAAGAGGAAAGATTTCATATCTGAAGCAATGATGGATTCCATGACTTTGCTGATAATTGGGAGAAGGCTGATTGGTCTGTAGTTGCTGGGATCTGTTTTTGCACCTTTTTTGTGCAAAGCGGTGATGTTGGCAGATTTCCAAGCAGATGGAAGATGACCTTGAGCAAAAGAGAGGGTGAATAGAACAGAGAGAGGGAGTGAAAGAGCAGAAGAACAGGATTTTAGGACCCGTGGGCTGATGCCGTCAGGTCCAGTTGCAGAATCCGAGTCGAGGGTTGACAGAAACTTTTCCACCTTGTCAGGAGGAAAGGACACAGAGTCCAGGAGCAGCTGGGTACGACTGGGTACGGTGTGTACAGAGAGGGATGGGTTTGGGACACAAGATTTAGAGGCAAACACAGAGTTGAGGCATTCAGCTTTTTCACGTGCAGCGTCAGCCGTGTGGCCATTTGAGGTGAGGGAGGGGATGGAGGGGGAACAAACACCAGAAACAGATTTGACCAGACGCCACCAGGATTTGGAAGAGGGAGACAGATAAGAGAGTTCGGTCCTGAGAACGGAGAGATATTGTTTCCTGGCTCTCCTGAGGGTGGACACACACTTGTTTCGGGCTTTGTGAAAGGAAATGAGATTTCCTTCCGTTGGATTTGCTTTCCAGGAGACGAAAGCAAGTTGTTTCTGGGCAATAGCCTCACCACAAGATTCCGTGTACCATGGACGGGAGGAAGGGTATGACAACAGAAGACGAGATGGGATAAATCTGTGCATGAGAGAGAGCAGTTTGCTTTGGAAGAATTCCCAGGAAGAATTTATGTCAGAGGCAGTAGAAATGGGAGACCAGTCCAGATGATTGATGGCTGCTTGAAGACCGTGCCAGTTGGCCTGAGTGAAATGCCAGACTCGTCGACGCTGAGGAGGCTCTCTGAGAATGGTCATACAGATGGTCACTTTAACAAGCACATGATCAGAAGAGCCGATTGGAGCAGAAGAAGAGCAGCAGACATTTTCAGGGAAGTTAGTCATAACCAAGTCCAGAAGAGAAGATGCTCCGTTGACTGAAATCCGGGTCGGGAAATTGACAGATTGTGTCAGTCCCAGTGAGTCACAGAAGTCCTTTGCTGAAGAGCCATGGCTGGTGAGAGAGGTACCCACACCCAGCCAACTGGCATGGTGACAGTTGAAATCACCACATATGAGGAAGAGAGAGTTGGGATGGGTAGATAGAAGTTGGTCCATATTCTCAGACAGCGAGATGTAGATGGAGTCATCACTGTTTGGTGGACGGTACAACACACATATGAACAAAAGGTGGGAGCGAAGGGGAAGCCGTAGCCAAAGGTATTCCTGGGGGTGAGGTGGAGAGAGGGCAGTGCAGGGCGAGTGAGGAAGAGAGTTTTTTATAAAGATAGCAACCCCACCTCCAGGACGAGGCTCAGGTCTATCATACCGGAGGAGGGAGTAACCTGGGAGAGATACCAAGGATTCAGAGACATCATGAAGGAGGAAAGTTTCTGTTAAGCAGATCACATCTGGTTTGTCAGAAGCAACCTGTATGGAGAGATCAGACAAGTTTGAACGAAGGCCCCGGATGTTTGAGGTCCATACTGTTAAGGAAGAGGAAGGGGGAGCATCGGATACAGAACAGGGGGGGGGGGGGGCGCGGTAGGGTAAGATGTGGAAGAGGAGGAAGAGGTAGGGAGAGCTGTTGAAGGTGTGTCGGAGATTACAGAATAGCTTGGAGAAAGGGAAGATTGGGGCGGACAAAAGGTTTGATGGTGATTGGGAGAGGCGGAGTTAGGTGTTATTTGACGAGGGGGAAGAGCGAGGCAGAAGGTTGAGGGAGATGAAGGTGAAAGTTGGAAGGGGGAAGAAGCGGGGAGGACGCTTTGAGGAGGAGGGGTGAGAGGGGAGTCTAGGAGGGGAGGAGCGAGGGAGAGTCTCGGAGGGGAGGGGTGTGGGGGTAGATTTGAAAGGAATGGGTGATTGGGAAGATTTGGAGGGGAGGGGCAAGGGGGAAGATTTGAAAGAGATGGGTGATGGGGATGATTTTATGGGGAGGGGCGAGGGGGTAGATTTAGAGGGGAGGGGTGATGGGATTTTGAAAAGTGTACGAATCATGGGAAACGAACATTTATTGCAAAATGAGTTTCTTGAGACATTCGAGTCAAAAATACGTTTGAGGACGCTGGAGGGAGGATGGAGTGCTGGAGAGTTTAGGGAATGAATGAAGGATGCACTAAAAGAGATGGAATTTTTTTTTGGAATGAATAGATTTGGTGAGCAAGTCGAAAGCATCCTTTTATAGAAGAAGAAGAAAAAGGTTTTATAGAATATGACAGAATACAGGTCTTCAGGGGACAGATGAGAAATTTTTTAACAACGTGATCACGTGATCACAAACAACGTGGTCGAAGAACGAACGAACAAATAAGAACGAATAAACGAATAAGAATGGAAGGAAATGTTTTTTTTTTTTGGTTTGTTTTTTGAGATTTTAAAACAAGGAAGTATGGGGTGAAAAGACTGTGAAAAACAGAGACCGGAAAGTAATTGCAGCGCGATTGGAGAACCGCTGAGACAAAAAAAAAATCCTCAAGCCAAGGTCGGACACGGTAGCCTTGTACTACACTTAGGCCTCCGAATACGTGATATGAAAGACCGACGATTCTGTACACAGGTATGAAAAACCAACACCAAGAATACTATTAAAGACACCCCAATAGGTACATACACCGAGAGAAAGATACAGTTTCGCCAAAAACACAATTGTGAAAAGTTACTTAACTTCGAAAGCGAGCGCGAAAGCGAGAGCGAGCCTGTCTGCACCCCATTTCTTAGTATATGTGATATGAGGCCATTTCCAATAGTTGCATCTGCATTGTGTAAAACAAATAAGAGTAGGCCCCGTTCATTCTGCAGCCCTCCCTCCAACCGACTCCATTGCACACCATCCTGTCTGCACCCCATTGCCCCTCACGTTGGGCCGACAGCGTTAGCTGCCAGTTGCTCACTCAAACCAGCCCAAATGCCACGAGGTAAGGCCCGAAAAGGGGGCGGACCGCAAGGGTGGGGGTGTGGCCACGTCAGGCAGCCATCAAGGGTGGAGCCGGTGAGACCCCATCAACCAACCAGGGCTCGGGTGAGATCGCCTGACAGGGTGTGGCTAGAGATTCGAGAGGGTTCGCGAAGCGGCGCTATATAACCGCGAGCGCAAAGCCCTCTGGAGGACTTATGCAGCAGCGCTCATTACAGAAGGACTTATGCGCATCAGAGGACTTTTGTGGAAGGCGCCAGTATTGAAGGACTCGTGTGAAAGGATTGTCACGTTTGGCATTCGTGCAGAAGAATTGGGAAAGGCGCTTTGGTGACATCATTGTGGGAGTAGCGCATTGGACTGAGCGATACCGGGAGCACGTATAAGGCGCCGGTACAACTATTACATACGCGAGTATAATCGCCAGCCTACCATCCCCCCCAGTATAATTGTCCGATCCGCGCCACCGACACGGGACGATCTTGCCTGCCGTCTACCACCACCATCTGCTTTGTGGTACCAGTCGGGGACCGGAGCGAGCTGTGGACGCCATCGGTGGACCCTCACCCCGACCAACTACAACCCTGTGTGAGTGAGCCTGAGAGTGAGTCTGAGTGTAAACGGGCCCGTGTCCAGGGATAAGTAAGACTGTATAAGGCTGCCCTGTGTATCTGCTTTTCCTCTTCATTGTACATTGCTTCTCCTTCTCCTTCCTTGTACAAAGTGTAATAAATTCCCTGTTCTTCCTGTTTTCCTCTCAATTTAACCGTCTTAGTGATTTCTCCATTGGGTAAGCGTGGCACGATTAAGAACCGCTCCAATCGGGTTTAGTACCTGTTAACGGCCCGAATCGTGGCTTGCTAATCGCTCGGCGTGTCCACTAATGCCGTGGTTCGGGTGGGGTTATTTCCTTGCTTCACGGCCGGTGTTAGTACTTAGGTAATAAGACAATTTCGGCTTACAAGCCTATTTAACACCGACCGGAAGGAACATGATAGCCCCCGGATCGCGTCGGCTAGTAAAAAGACAAGGGGATTAATCTCACCTTGATATGGGGGAGGCCGACATTGGAGATCCGCAACAATATTGTGTAGATTATATCATTTGTGCATGTGATAAATTGCCAGTAACCATTTTGTAAAACTGCATGTGCAGCAACTAAATGAAGATGTCCAAATGTCACACACATCCATGCCCGTGGGATTCCCACGGGTGACCTCACTCGTCTTACAATAATTCACCAAATGTCTGTCTGTCTTTCCGTCCGTTCCCAGGTACCGCAAAAACAGCTGAACCGGTCTCAACGAAATTTTGGGTGGGTAATCCTGGGACCCGCTGGAGTAAAATAGGCTATATTGTTTTTCCAATTGTTTTTCCAATGTCCAATTTTCCAATTTTTTCAAACACGATGGAATAATATTTACTGATATGAACAGTGATTTTTTTTTTTTTTTTTTTTTTTTTTTTGTATACTGAATCGAGGCTCGTGAAAGAGCTAACATTTACTTCACAAACAAATCAACCAGACAAACAAAATATCTAAAAATGCGGGAGCGGAAAACAAGATTGGGAGAGTAGGTGAAGCACACAAACACAACATTTGAGAGCAGGGAGATGTGTGGAAGGGAGGGTGCTTGGGGGGAGGAGGCATGGGAAGGGGGGGGGGGTGGAGGGAGAAGTATAAAACACAAGGACACCAATGACTTCCAGGACAGAAGTTGGTATTTCAAAAAAGTGGAATTGGGGTGAAATTAGCGGGGGTAGAAAAGATCAAGGTTTTGGATGGGGGAAGATAAGAGATGGTGGTGAACAGCTGTTTTAAAGACCTGGAGGGTGGAGTGGGATTGAAGAGAGTGAGGGAGTTTGTTCCAGAGGCGGGAGAAAAGAGGAATGAAGGAGTGAAGGTGAGCAGATAGTCTTGATTTTGGCAGTTTGACCATAAGAGGGTTGCAGGCAGATCTTGTGCGACCTGTAGGAATATTTGCGGGACAGAGCCCAGAGAGAGCTGGGGGGGCAAGGCCAGAGAGGAGTCGGTAGAAGATGGAAAGACCACCAACCTGCCTGCGGTGAGTGAGTGAGAGGCCCTTGGAGTTAGCTTCATCGCGGGAGATTCCAATGATTCTGAATGCTTTGGTTTCAACAGCGTGAAGACGAGCTAGGTGTGAGGCAGGAGCACCAGCCCAGAGGGGAGAGCAGTATTCCATTGAGCTGCGGATGAAAGCCTTGTATGTGGTGAGGAGCTCAGGTGTGCCAAGGAAGGACTTCGCACGACGGAGGATGCCCAGTCGGCGACTGGCTTTGGAGGCCAGATTTGAAATGTGGTTTTCCCAGGAAAGATCATGGCAGATAGTGAGACCCAAAAGCTTGAGTGACAGAACTTCTTGGAGAGGATTATTCAGAAAGTGGATGGGAGGGTTGTCCAGTCGGTCTTTTCGGAGAGACATCGTAAGAGTGTGAGATTTGTCAGGATTGAAAGACATGTTCCACTTGTTTGCCCAGTCTGTGATTTTGTCCAGGTCTGCAGAGAGTGAGGAGGCAGCAGACTGCCGATCTGAGGGATGAAGAATGGAGCGACAGAGAGTAGAGTCATCAGCAAAGAGATACAGAGGATTTTCAAGAGAGTCAGAGAGATCATTGATGAAGACCAGAAAAAGGACAGGGCCGAGAACACTGCCTTGTGGAACTCCAGCCTGAACAGGAAGTGGAGATGAGAGAAACCCATTCAGGGCCACACGTTGACTACGACTAGAGAGGAAGTCCGCCAGCCATGCGTGGAGATTTCCATGGATACCAATAGAGGAGAGTTTGGTGAGCAGAGCGGGGTGCCAGACCGTATCGAAGGCACGTGATATGTCAAGGGAGACTGCTCTAATTTCCTGTTTGGCATTGAGGACCTCCATCCATTGTTGAGAAAGCAGAAGCAGCATGTCCAGAGTAGAGTGTCCAGGTCTGAAACCAAATTGATGATCAGAGATCAAGCCATTGGAGAAGAGGAAAGATTTCATATCTGAAGCAATGATGGATTCCATGACTTTGCTGATAATTGGGAGAAGGCTGATTGGTCTGTAGTTGCTGGGATCTGTTTTTGCACCTTTTTTGTGCAAAGCGGTGATGTTGGCAGATTTCCAAGCAGATGGAAGATGACCTTGAGCAAAAGAGAGGGTGAAGAGAACAGAGAGAGGGAGTGAAAGAGCGGAAGAACAGGATTTTAGGACCCGTGGGCTGATGCCGTCAGGTCCAGTTGCAGAATCCGAGTCGAGGGTTGACAGAAACTTTTCCACCTTGTCAGGAGGAAAGGACACAGAGTCCAGGAGCAGCTGGGTACGACTGGGTACGGTGGGTACAGAGAGGGATGGGTTTGGGACACAAGATTTAGAGGCAAACACAGAGTTGAGGCATTCAGCTTTTTCGCGTGCGGAGTCAGCCATGTGGCCATTTGAGGTGAGGGATGGGATGGAGGGGGAACAAACACCAGAAACAGATTTGACCAGACGCCACCAGGATTTGGAAGAGGGAGACAGATAAGAGAGTTCGGTCCTGAGAACGGAGAGATATTGTTTCCTGGCTCTCCTGAGCATGGACACACACTTGTTTCGGGCTTTGTGAAAGGAAATGAGATTTCCTTTGTGGAAATCTTTGTGATGTGGCTTTTATTGAAATTCTACAAATACTGTTTAGATTGTGATGATTTGCATGTGATATTATTTAACGGATGTTTACATAAATCATTTAAAATAAAATAAGTCCTTCAATTTCTGATATTTTGCCTTTTCATTTGGGCATCCAAATTGAAGCCCCGCCCATAGTGCGGGTACCGTTGCTAGTACATAATAATTAATAAAAAAGGGAATGGGGGATTTAACGGGCTACCGCCGCCTTTTTTTTTTACTGGTGTATAGATGATAGAACCAAGCAATAACCAAACCAAAGAGTGGAGAAAAACACAGCCTTGGTATTTAAATGGAAAGCATAACGAATGTGAAAAATATAAAATAAGTCTTATTGAAGAAATAACCAAAAGAAAAGTAAATAAAACAAATAAGCAAATAAATTTAAGTACAAATAAGTTAGAGGCTCCTCCCAGAGGAGTCAACATCCTTGAATGGACAGAAAATTTTGATGGTTGCCAAGAAATCAATGGGAAAATAATTTACTGCAATCTTAAAATGATATGTGGCTCAGGAGGTGCCACATTAAGACAAGAACATTATTAAGAAAACATTATTAAGAATTAAGTTTAAAACAAGAACATTAAGAGAGGTCTATCATTTCATCTCTGCTCAACAAAGATACTTGTACCAAGAACCAAGTTCCAACATATTGTTTGTTAATATACTTGATGGTGATGAGTGTTGCTTGAAAATTAAATTATTCCCTAAAATAAAACATAAACAAATATTAATTGTTCCACTTAGTGAGCATAATCGAATGCAGTCCCTTTCCCCAATTCCCCCTTCCCCCATTTCTCCTTCTCCTTTCCCTCCCTAATTCCCCTTCCCCCAATTTTCCCTTCCACCACAAGTAGTAGGAAAATTGGGTGTCTTGAATGCACTGACTAACAGCGAACAAACGCAGTGAGTGAGAATGAGCGTCAGCGAATGTCTGTTGAACATCTTGAAATCTTGGGGATAAAGTCGAGTTGAAAATCCAGTGAGTCAATTATAATTAACCTTAATTTTCCCCATTGACTTCAATGTTAAATTTTAGTGTGCTTCAGAACCTCAATTTTCCTACTCCTGACTGGATATGCAAATTGTCTTTAAAGTTTAAGTTAATCGGATGAAAATTGACAATTTTAGAAATTTGGCCTATGTTGACCTAAAAATAGTTGTGGTTGGTTTCACTTATAGTCAGGTTCACTTTGTCAATAAATTATATTTCGTTCAAAATCATGGTAGATTAGCAAACCTATACATTTTTGGAAAGGTTATAGCATAAGGAAACTAAAAATCAATGTTTACATTTGGAGAGATACCTGTATGGCGGCCATTTTGGATTTTCAAAATGGCCACTGTAAAATACATATTTTGTTCTATTTCTGCCTCTAATTACCCTAAAAACTTTTTAAAATATACTAAACCTATATTTTCAGGGACAAGGAATCCAATGAAAGTATCAAATTAGTGCTATGGGGAATGGTAAGACACGAATCAAAGGTTTTGAATTGCAAAATACTGTCTTTATATTCGCGATAAGTTGCATAATCAAATACATGTTATCATTTTGTACAGGCAGTTAATAACATCAAAATGTGTCACAATAATTCATATCACCAAACATACACAGGCAGTCAGCAAAATCATATATACACATGCAGTCAGTATAACTTCACATCTACACAGGCAGTCAATGACAAAATATACACAGGCACTCAATGGCATCAAACATACACGATTACAGAATATGCCATTTAGAGTTCGTCATCACTGTCCTGTGTGTCGTATCCGACAATATAGTCCGCATCGTTTTCACAGTCCGTTCCACACAAGCAAAGGTCGGTCAAATTGATTGGCAATCGAATTGGTCGAATGGTCGATCGAATCGAATTCGATTAATCGAATCGAATCGATCGAATGGTCGAACGAAGCGATTGGTCGAATGGTCGAATTGGTCGAATGGAATTGGTCGATTGGTCGAATTGGTCGAATTGGTCGAATCGAATTGGTCGGAATTGGCAAATGTAAACATTGATTTTCAGATTTTCCATGTAATAACGTTTCCAAAAATGTATAGGTTTGCTAATCTACCATGATTTTGAACGAAAAAACATAGTGAACCTGACTATTAGCTGATATGAAAATCCTACTCAAATTTCAAGTAAATCGGATGAAAATTGAGGATTTTAGAAGTTCGAAAAATGTGGTTGACCTTCGGCCTATGTTGACATTGTGACCAATGTTGATCAAAAAAATAGTTGGTGGGTGAATTCAGTTAACATATACGTAAATCCAATTCAATTTTCAAGTCAATCAGATGAAAATTGAGGATTTTAGAAATTTGAAATTGTTGTTGACCTTTGGTCTATGTTGACCTTTTGGCCTCTGCTGATCTCAAAAATAGTTGGTGGTTGCATTCATTTAGGTGATATGTAAATCCCATTCAAATATTAAGTGCATCGGATAAAAATTAAGGATTTTTAGAAATTCTTTTTATTATTCCATGAAATTGAAAAAATTAGCCTATGAAATTAATTATTATTTTAATTATTCAACATTTGGCCTAGGTTGACCTTTTGGCCTATGCTGATCAAACAATAGTGGATGGTTGAATTCAGTTAGCTGATATGAAAATCCTATTCAAATTTCAAGTCAATCGGATGAAATTGAAGATTTTAGGAATTCAAAAAAAAGTGGTTGACCTTTGGCCTATGTTGACCTTTTGGGCAATGCTGATCTCAAAAGTAGTTGGTGGTTGAATTCAGTTAGCCGATATGACAATCCTTTTCAAATTTCAAGTCAATCGGATGAAAATTGAGGATTTTAGACATTTCAAACAAGTGCTTGACCTTTGGCCTATGTTGACCTTATGACCTACGTTGATCTCAAAAATAGTAGGTGGTTGAATTCAGTTCGCTGATATGAAAATCCGATTCAAATATCAAGTCAATCGGATGAAAATTGAGGATTTTATAAATCTGGCCTATGTTGATCTTTTGGCGTATTTTGACCTCAAAAATAGTTGGTGGTTCGTTTCACGAAGCTGATATGAAATTCCTTTTCAAATTTCAAGTGAATCAGATGAAAATTGAGGATTTTAGAAATTTGAGATTGTTGTTGACCTTTGGCCTATGTTGACCTTTTAGTGTATAGTGATCTGAAAAATAGTTGGTGGTTGATTTCAGTTTGCTGATATGAAAATCCCATTCAAATTTCAAGTGAATCGGTTGAAAATTGAGGATTTTAGAAATTTAAAATTGTTGTTGACCTTTGGCCTGTTTGTTGACCTTTAGGCCTATGCTGATCTCCAAAATAGTTGGTGTTTGAATTCAGTTAGCCGATATGTAAAACCTTTTCAAATTTCAAGTCAATTGGATGAAAATTGAAGATTTTAGAAATAGAAAAAAGGTGGTTGACCTTTGGCCTATGTTGACCTTTTGGCCTATGCTGATCTCAAAAATAGTTGGTTGTTGAATTTAGTTGGCCGATATGTAAATCCTATTCAAATTTCATGTCAATCGGATGAAAATTGAGGATTTTAGAAATTTGAAAAAAAGTGGTTGACCTTTGGCCCTGACCATTTGACCTCAAAAATATATAGGATTTTGTCGGAAATGAACTCTACCATTTCGTGAAGTTTCGTGAAGTGACCTGTAGGCCTGTAGGCAATTGTAAAATTGTGACCTGTAGGCAAGCATAAGTGAGCGGCCAGACAAACACACAAATGAAAAATCACTCATAGAGCGAAAGTTGGCAAAACAGAACAAAGTAGAATGGCACTCAGTAGAGCATCCTTTTGGCTTCAAATATAATTAGTGGTTGAATTCAGTGACCTGTTATGCAAATCGTCTTCAAAGTTTAAGTTAATCGGATGAAAATTGACAATTTTAGAAATTTGCCTGATGTTGACCTTTTGGGCGATATTGATCTCCAAAATAGTTGGTGGTTGAATTAAGTTAGCTGATACGTAAATCCTATTCAAATTGCCAGTCAATCGGATGAAAATGGAGGATTTTAGAAATTTGAAATAGTTGTTGACCTTTGTTAACCTTTTGGTTTTGGCTTTGGTTTAGTTTGGTTTTGGTTTTGGTTTTTGGTGGTTGTTAACCTTTGGCCTATGTTAACCTTTTGGCCTCTGCTGATCTCAAAAATAGTTGGTGGTTGCATTCATTTAGCTGATATGTAAATCCCATTCAAATATCAAGTGAATCGGATGAAAATTTATGATTTTAGAAATTCTTTTTATTATTCTATGAAATTGAAAAAATGAGCCTATGAAATTTATTATTATTTTAATTATTCAACCTTTGGCCTATGTTGACCTTTTGGCCTATGCTGATCAAAAATAGTGGGTGGTTGAATTCAGTTAGCTGATATGAAAATCCTATTCAAATTTCAAGTCAATCGGATGAAAATTGAGGATTTTATAAATTCGAAAAAAGTGGTTGACCTTTGGCCTTTGTTGACCTTTTGGCCTACGCTGATCTTAAAAATAGTTAGTGGTTGAATTCAGTTTGCCGATATGTAAACCCAATTCAAATTTCAAGTCAATCAGATGAACATTTAGGATTTTAGAATTTCAAAAAAGGTGGTTAACCTTTGGCCTATGTTGACCTTTTGGCCTATGCTGATCTAATAAATAATTGGTGCTTGAATTCACTTAGCCGATATGTAAATCTGATTCAAATTTCAAGTCAATCGGATGAAAATTGATGATTTTAGAAATTCAAAAAAGTGGTTGACCTCTGGCCTATGTTGACCTTATGACCTATGTTGATCTCAAAAATAGTTGGTGGTTGAATTGAGTTCGCTGATATGAAAATCCGATTCAAATTTCAAGTCAATCGGATTAAAATTGAGGATTTCAGAAATCTGGCCAATATTGACCTTTTAGTGTGTAGTGATCTGAAAAATAGTTGGTGGTTGATTTCAATTTGCCGATATGAAAATCGTCTTCAAAGTTTAAGTTAATCTGATGAAAATTGACAATTTTAGAAATCTGAAAAAAGTGGTTGACCTTTGGCCTATGTTGACCTTATGACCTACGTTGATATCAAAAATAGTTGGTGGTTGAATTCAGTTGGCCGATATGTAAGTCCTCGATTTTGTAAGTAATAAACAATGAAACAACTGATTTAATGAATACATAACATGAAATGGACAGTTAGGCGATACTTCAGAAAACTGATGCTAAAGCACGCATGTAATAGCACGCATGTAAATATTAAACACAGTATATAATAAGGCATAGCAGCCATTGAACCAAGGGGTTGAAATGTAAACATGGACATCACATTCGATGGAAGTGCAAGCAACTCATGGATAAACTAATGTACATGGAATAAATGACTGCTGTACGTGGGTAAATATATCTTGGATTAAATGAGTAACTAATTTGTGAAATTCCCACTGGTTTGTACATTAGATCTAATTGGCAGATCATTGGCTGAGCTTTTCTTAACCGAGCGCACCGATTAAGCATCGCACATGGATTGACACACAAAGGGAATTAATCGTAGCAAAACGATGGACTGATCGACGAACGCACTCAATTGTAAACAAATGATGAATTAGAGGTGGACAGATGTCGCATGTACTCATGCAGATGAATGGATAAACGATGGCCTGGGTTAAACAGAATAAAAAAAAAAAAAAAAAACACCTTTAGAGGCCATTTTTCCCCGCAAAGCAGGGGTTGGCCTTTTTCGGGAACCGTGGTTGTTGTTGTTTTTTTGTCCCCTTTTTGAAGCAATGTTTTACGGCCGGATGCCCTTCCTGACGCCAACCCTTTTTGCCGCCTTTAACGACGAACAGGGAATTACCAGTGAACTGGTACTCAATTTGCCGACCTCGGAAGGCATAACAGGCTGAGTCAACCCCCCTGGCGTTAATTCAGCGATCGACCGGGATTCGAACCCAGGATCCTAGGTATCCTAAGCCGGCACCCTAGCCGCTAGCCCAACACCAGGGTTGCGACAACAACCCAACAACAACAACAACGACAACAACCCAACACCTGGGTTAAACAGAATGGAGTTCAATAAAGTGGCAGGCAAATTCAAACAATTAAGATGTGTTGCCGATATTGATGATGAATTCTATTTATTTTTCAGAGCAGAGTGGGAGTCAAACATCAGGAGAATCATCACCAGTACAGGCCTTATACAAGTGACGAATGATTGGCTAAAACCATTCTTAACCCATTGTTACTTGCAAAAATTGAAGATTTTTCAAGTTTATTGATTGGTCTTGTGAGTTATTCTGTCTGTCTGTTTGTATGTCAATCGCCTTCAGGTCACAATTTTAAACCAATCTTTACAAAACTTCACCAAATGGTGGAGTTGGCCTTGAGGCCTTTTGATTTTGAGGTCAAAAGGTCAAAAGGCCAACATAGGCCAAAGGTCAACGACTTTATCAAATTTCTAATATCCTCAATTTTTATCCGATTGACTTGAAATTTGAAGAGGATTTGCATATCAGGTCACTGAATCCAACCACCATTTATATATTTTTGAGGTCAACATAGGCCAAAAGGTCAACATAGGACCAAAGGTCAACACCTTTGGTGCATTTTCTAAAATCTTCAATTTTTATCCGATTGACTTGAAATTTGAAGAGGATTTGCATATTAGGTCACTGAATTGAACCACCAATTATTGTAGGGGCCAAATTTGGCCAAATGTCAACATAAGCCAAAGCTCAACAACATATTTTAGGGATTTCACAAGTATCTTGCTATGCACGACATATTTCTTGTTTATTTCGTCATAATGACACAGGTTCTCTTGGGCCTTGGCCTTCTGTTACCTGATGTCAAGTATATGTCTCCCATCTCCATATTTCCAAGCAGGACCATAAATCAAGGGCCCGTAGAATTACAGCATGTCAAAAGTTTCCTCTGGAAGAAAGTTGCCAATTTATTTTGAGCGCCACATCTCGAGGAAAAGGGGCCTTTTCCTGTTTGGATTGAGTCCAAAACCTCGACAGTAGGAGCTCATTGTTGCTCCCCATGGCATTTCTCACAATTGAAAATTATTCCAGACCTACAAGTCAATTGAGAAAGTTTAAGTTTTTTTAAATCAGTGTTTAGCTTCCTTGGGGGAAAAAAAACTAGAGCAATGTGACTGTGTCGCCAATATGCCACCGCATAGTCCCACAATGGGGAGATGCCCTCGTTCACTGTCATCGTTCACAGGTTTCACATCGATCGGTGAAGTGGTTTCAGAGAAGGGATTTTTTCAAATATGGGCTTTCAAGCTAATATGGCTGCCACACCATGTGACATATGACCTTAAAAATGTACACTCTGCTATGTATGTGGCAGGGATCACATTTGTGAAGTTTCATGTTTATCGGATAAGGTTCGTTTTTCTATGCAAGATGGCTACCAAACCACGTGACCTACGACATCATCATTTTCAAACGATATGCAACAATGGTGTTCGATGATATTTGTAAAATTTAGCCCAGCATCGATAGGGTAAGCGGTTTAAGAGATATAATTATTTAATAATTTCCTCAAATCCAATACGTTCTGCCACACCATGTGACCAATGATATTTTCTTGAACAACTTTTAATCACCATGCCTGGTCAATGACACATGTAAAGTTTCGAGTCAATCGATTTGGTGGTTTGGGAGAAGATGTTTTTTTAAAGGTTTTAGGTTAAATCCAATATGGCTGCCAAACCATGTGACCTATGATGTCATAAATTTAATATTTCAATACAAATGGGTCATCGATCATATGCATGAAATTTCAGATTTTTAGGATAAGGCATTTGATTAAAACATTTATGGCAGATATACTACTTCACCTATGATGTCATCATTATCATGCTTTTGTTCCACATTGGGAGTACGTGACAATGTGGCAAGTTTCAAATTTTTTCATTCAGTGGTTTCCGAGAATTTTTTTTTTTGCGTTAAATCCAAGATGGCTGCCATACCACGTGCCCTATGACGTCAAAAGGATCATAAAACATTCTGCATGGGTGTCACTCCTACACTGAAAGTTTAGTCTCAATCATTCATGTGGGTGCTGAAAAAAATTAGGTTTAGACCGTACGGACAGACGGACGGACGGACAACCTGAAAACGTAGTGCATTCGGCCACCTTCAGGGGTGGAGGCATAAAAACACAAGATCTCAAAAAACAATACTGCACATCTAGTTGGACATTTGTTTTTTGTTCATGACAACATGTAAGCTCAATGTAAGAGCAGGGTGACAGAGGCACTAGACTACTAGAGCATTCATAGAACACCTACCCCTGCACTGCCTTGGGAAAAAGTACATGGGAAGAGTCTTTTCTACTGTTGCTTTGCGTTTTGCACTAAACAAATGGTGCTAGGCGCCGCCATATTTGTCTGAATGCAGAATCTCACAGTTACTCTGCCCTCAGGGCATAAGACAGAGGTAAAAATATTTTGCGGAGTACAGTACTGTGAAACGGAAGGTTTATGAGAGTGCCAAGAAGACGATTTGTATTTTACAGTGTTCACGTAGATGATTCAATGCAATAAAATTAAGGTTTTAAAGGCTCTATAAATAAATATTTTACAGAGGTTTACTTCCATTGAAGACCGTCTTTTACACGACCTTATTTACGCGTTGTGCTCCTTAAAACAGTAAGTTTCCTGTTTGGAATGATTTTCAATTTTGTTTGTGACTGTCAGACAAGCAGACAGACAAAAACAATTACCTCTCTGTGCATGCACAATCAGGACGAGATTGCATACATTGTGCCAAACTACCAACCTTCAAGTAAGATGGATAGGTTAGTTATGGTTCATGGGAGGAGAAATGGGCAGTAGAGACGGGAGGGGACATAGGGTAGTAGTCCACCACCTTCTTGAAGCCCTGGATGGAAGAGTGAGAGTAAACAGCCTCAGAAAGATCGCTTAACAAACGGGAGAAAAGAAGAGCACACGAAAGTTGATAAAGTAAGTAATTTTGTGATTAAAAATTGAAATCTTCTTCTTCACATTTAGCTGTGACGTCACACTCAGAAGTCGACCACAATTTCTGTACTGTCTACGGGTTTCATCGCAGTACGATTGAGCTCAAACGGCGAATACTTTTTGAATCTCGACAAATATGCCAGGTCGATGCGTCTTTGGTGGATGTAGTAATACAAACCGAGATGGCTTTATGCTACACCAATGGCCGAAAGATCCGAGGGTTGCCAGAAATTGGACGATGTTTGTCCGAAATACCCGAGTGTGGATCAGGCCTACAAAATGTTCGCTTTTGCGCTCAGAACATTTTACAGAGAACTGCTATGAAACACCAGAAATGGCTATATATATTGGGGTTATCCACCACAACTGAGAGTGGATGCCATCCCCTGGATTAAGCAGAAGAAACAGCCGTCCCTGGAAACTGTAACCCCATCTCTACAGAGCTACCAGCACATGTACACGGGCAATTTGAGCAGTGAATCAAACATCTGAGTATGCCTGGGTGGTGTCCGAGTGTGCCTGGGTGGTGTCCAAGCTGTGTCATGTCTGTGTTTTGTCGTATCTGTGTTGTGTCTGTGCTGTCATTTCCGTGCTGGTCGTGTCCGTGCTGGGCCGTGTCCGTGCTGGGCCGTGTCCGTGCTGCTTCGTGTCCGTGCTGGGTCATGTCCGTGCTGTGTTGTGTCCGTGCTGTGTCGTGTCCGTGTTGTGTCATGTCCTTGCTGTGTCGTGTATGTGCTGTGTCATGTCTGTTCTGTCGTGTCCGTTCTGTCGTGTCCGTGCTGTCATGTCTGTGCTGTCGTGTCTGTGCTGCCGTGCCTGTGCTGTCGTGTCTGTGCTGTCATGCCCGTGCTGTGTCACGTCGGTGCTGTGTCATGCCCGTGCTGTGTCATGTCCATGCTGTGTCGTACCCGTGTTGTGTCGTACCCGTGTTGTGTCGTATCCATGTTGTGTCGTATCCGTGCTGTTTCGTGTCCGTGCTGTGTCGTCTTATATTTATTCTGGAGTAATATACAGTCAACCATCGTTAATCCGGACTACTTTGTTCCCAGCATCCAATGTTGGATTAGCGAGATTGTCAGATAACCGATTTTGCGGATTAGAGAGATAAAATGAATGGTGGAAATCTGTTCCTGGATGTTTTGGTCGGATAGCGAGATTTCCGGATTAAACGGGGTCGGATTAACGAGGGTTGACTGTAATTGATTTATCAATTAATACAAAATCCCTGATGAACCGTCAATTAAACGGAAAAACAAAACCTACCAATCTAGTGAACCTGCGACTGGAGTTTTCAACTGCCCTCCGAACGAACAACTTCAACTGCCCTCATCATCACAAGCACCATCTTAATTTGAATTGCTTGTACAAGGCACAAAACGATACGGCTCCACAATTCCCCCAAAAGCATTTCCTTCACTAATTTGTCTCCAATAGTTTATTCACAATCCCACTGATCAGTCCCACTGATCCTCGGAAATTTTTCAAAGAAATTGGCTGTCTCATGCACAGATTTATCCTATCTCGTCTTCAGTTGTTATACCCTTCCTCCCGTCCATGGTACACTGAATCTTGTGGTGAGGCAGTTGCCCTGACACAACTTGCCTTTGCCTCATGAAAGGCTAATCCAACTGAAGGAAATCTCCGTTCCTTTCGCAAAGCTCGGAACCAGTGTGTGTCTACCCTCAGGAGAGTAAGGACATAATATCTCTCTACTCTCAAGACTGAACTCTCAAACCTGTCTCCCTCTTCCAAATCCTGGTGGCTTCTGGTCAAATCTGTTTCTGGTGTTTGTTCCCCTTCCATCCCCTCCCTTACCTCAAATGGCTGCACATCTGACTCCGCACGTGAAAAAGCTGAATGCCTCCACTCTGTGTTTGCCTCAACATCTTGTGTCCCAAACCCATCTCTCTCTGTACCCACCTTACCCAGTCGTACCCAGCTGCTCCTGGACGTACCCATGTCCTTCTATCCCGACAAGGTGGAGAAGTTTCTGTAAAAACATCGACTTTGATTCTGCAACTGGACCAGACAGCATCAGCCCACGTGTCTTAAAATCCTGCTCTGCTGCTCTATCACACCCTCTCATTCGCTCAAGGTCATCTGCCATCTACTTGTAAATCAGCCAACATTAACGCGCAACACAAATAATTACCACATTTTCATGCAAAACAGCAGATATACGTCTTGGAATGCTTTCTTGCAATTTCTGTAGAAATTCCATCAGGAGGTTGTTCCATTAAATCTGCAATTTTCGCACCAATTTGGCTTTTGATTTTGGTTGTTTTTCATGTTTCACAAGGCCCAAACATGTCTCTCACCCATAATTGGAGGGAACCAATCACCATTTCCCCATTCACCAATCACCTCTGACCTAATCTGTAATGCCCAGCAGTGGCTAAGGATATCTTCTTATTATAATAGAGCAAATGTATATGGATATGTATGTTTATATGCGACCAAATCGTCTTCTTCTTCTTCTTCATATAATTAACACCAAAAACACAGTCCGTGAACTCTTAATTATGTTTAGACTGCTGAGACCCCTCAGACCTTTGACGACCCTTTAAGTCCCCCAAGACCCTTAAGACCACCAAGACCCACGAAGACCCAAAATACACTTAAAGACCAAAAACACCCAAAAGCCCCTGAAGACCCAAAAGACCCTGAAGACCCCAAAGACCTTTAAGACCCTGAAGACCCAAAACACCCCAAATACCCAAAATACCCTGAAGACCCAAATGGCCCCAAAAGACCCAAAATACCCAAAACACCCCGAAGACCCAAAACACCCCGAAGACCCAAAACACCCCGAAGACCAAAACACCCCAAAGACCCAAAACACCCAGAAGACCCAAAACACCCCAAAGACACAAAACACCCAAAGGACACCGAAGACCCAAAAGACACTGAAGACCCAAAAGACACCGAAGATCCAAAACACCCCAAAGACCCAAAATACCCTCAAATGACCAGATGATCCAAAAGACCCTGAACACCCAAATGGAATTTGGGCAGGTAGCGTTCTCCTGGCATCCGCCAAACCCAGATTCGTCCGTCGCACCGCCAGATGGTGAAGCGTGATTCATCACTCCAGAGAACGTGTTTCCACTGCTCCAGAGTCCAATGGCGGTGAGCTTAACACCACTCTAGCTGACGCTTGGCATTGCACATGGTGATCTTAAGCTTGTGTGCGGCTGCTCGGCCATGGAAACCCATTTCATGAAGCTCCCGACGAACAGTTGTTGTGCTGACGTTGCTTCCAGAGGCAGTTTTGAACTCAGTAGTGAGTGTTTTAACCGAGGACAGACGATTTGTATGCGCTACGCACTTCAGCACTCGGTGGTCCCGTTCTGTGAGCTTGTGTGGCCTACCACTTCGTGGCTGAGCTGTTGTTGCTCCTAGACATTTCCACTTCACAATAACAGCACTTACAGTTGACCGGGGCAGCTCTAGCAGGGCAGAAATTTGACAAACTGACTTGTTGGAAAGGTGGCATCCTATGAGGGTGCCACGTTGAAAGTCACTGAGCTCTTCAGTATGGCCAATTCTACTGCCAATGTTTGTCTATGGAGATTGCATGGCTGTGTGCTTGATTTTATGTACCTGTCAGCAATAGGTGTGGCTGAAACAGCCGAATCCACTAATTATAAGGGGTGTCCACATACTTTTGGTCATGTAGTGTAATTATTAACTCATCTGCCCTTCTAGTCAAAGAAAGCTGAACAAAGCACCCAAGAAAAGCTACACAAGGTAAGCCCTTTGCTGTTTTAACCCCTACCTGTGTTCCACTACAGCTGCAGACTTCATAAGTAGCACATGTATACACATGATATCCGTTTCTTAAATCCATGGTAAATGCCTCCAATTGCAGTATGTTAGATTTATTGAAATGATTCCCATATGATCCCTATTGAATGCCTCCAACATCTTCACCATAATTTAAGTTAAAATCCCAAGTCTACAGTTCAACAGTTCCTCTCTCGATCCTTTCTTTTAAAAACAGTGGTTAATATGTTATTTTCTGATGCTCTGGTAGGCCACCTGTGCTGACTTCAATGAGTTATTGTAAATATCAGTGAACATCATGCTGATCTGCTCTGCACCTCCCTCAAAACTTTCCGATAAATATTATATGGCTCTGGAATTTTATCTTCTTTGCTTTCCGAGCTGTTTCTTTACTTTGTCCACTCCTACCTGGAACTCCTACGAAAGCTTTTCCTCACCTCAAAGATAAATTCTCTCAGCTACCGGTAATTCACTTGACTGGTATTAAATAAATGTTGAAGTAAAATATCTATTTAATAAGCCTGCCATCTGCACTTTCATCACTAACCAATCTGCCTGTGCTATTTCTTAATAGGCCCACTCTTTTGCCCCTCATGTATTCAAAGAATGCCTTCGTATTATGTTTAATAATCTTGGCCATATCCTTCTCGTTCTCTTTTGGCTCGCCAAGTTTTATTCCTAACTAGCCTCTGTTTTCTCCTGTACTTATCCGAGCGACCAGAATCTAATCTTGTTTTCTTTACCTAATAGCACTCCTTACCTTCCTACACAATAACCCTGGGTTTCATTTTGCCTCTATATTTACACCTAACTGGAATAAACTTTCTCTGTACACTTTCTCTGTGTATAGTTTCAAGAGAAGAAAGCAAAATCCTATTTTGGGGGGTCAACCCTGGAAGAGGAAGACAAGTTGCTCCATGAACGTTGCTCATTCTTGAATTCAGATGACCCTCTTGTTAGCTCGTCGCAATCTAAAACACCTAACGCTTTCCTCGTACCTCCAAGGTTTGACTTCCTGAAACCGAATTGACTTCTTTGACTATTCCAAACTCTAACTCTTAGCAGAATCCTTGCACACATTATTTAAGGTCACTTGTTTCTAAATGCTCCCTTCCTCCTAAATCTTCAATATATTTGGATCATTACTCAAGAAGAAGTCGAACACTACACTCCCACTCATGGTTCTTACCTACATCAAGACTTAAAAACAACCCCGGACTGCAGGATGATGTGTAATTAAATCCGTATTTTAAATATAGAAATACAATACTCTGTTGTTCATTATTTAAAAAATTGTTTGAAAGCTTGTTTATTGCATATTAATATAATTTTTTTTCTTTGCTTTCAGATTGGTCCATTTTGGCTGAGAGATTATCTATTACTCAGAGACCACAAATTGATGATTGGTATGAGGTTCGGCAGTCTGTAATAGCAGTTCTCATCATGCAAGGTAGTGGCAATAAATGGGAAGACATGTCACATTGGATCTAAAAATGATTAAAAACTGTGAAGTTGTGGATTGTACCATTACAAAAAGGGGGAGTTGTGGATTGCACCATTACCAAAAAGGGGGGCGAATAGGGTAACAGGTTGAATTGGGTAGCAACCCTAACCCTAAGTCACCAAAAGTATACAACAATTGGTTCATTCAAGGACGCAAGAACATCATGTCAGGTAAGCACTCTTTTTACCCTGTTCACATTATGGATTGCACCATTACAAAAAAGGGGGGCGAATAGGTTGAATTGGGGAGCAACCCTAACCCTAACTACCCGAACACTAAACCTATAACTACTCGAGACTAACCCTAACGACCCAACCCTATCCATATTCACCTCTTACGTTATGTTTCTCAGGCCATTACCGATTCATCCCGTTTGTCTCTTCACCTCTTATTCATGGTCCCTCGATTCCTACCCGATTCAACGAAAGTAGTCGTATTAAGGTTTTATACGACCTAAGGTTAACGATTTTAATCGGGTAAATGGTAAAAGCTGCTAACTTCACGGATGTAAGAAGACCAGGAAGACATACATACCACAGCAAGATCACCAGAAAACTTGAACCGGGTAGGAGATATGCTCACAAGAAGCCCAAATAAGTCGATCGGAGAAGCGGTAAGGAAGGTAGAGTGGAATAAGTTATCATGCAATTCAGGCACTTTTGAAGGACCTTAATTTTATTTGTGTACATAGTCGAGGCTCGTGGAAGAGCTAGAATGATGAACTAGACTTCGGATGGAAACCCCGCTTTGCTGCCAACATCACCGCTTTGCAGAAAAAAGGTGCAAACACAGATCCCAGCAACTACAGACCAATCAGCCTTCTCTCAATTATCAGTAAAGTCATGGAATCCATCATTGCTTCAGATATGAAATCTTTCCTCTTCTCCAATGGCTTGATCTCTGACCATCAATTTGGTTTCAGACCTGGTCACTCTACTCTGGACATGCTGCTACTGCTGTCTCAACAATGGATGGAGGTCCTCAATGCCAAACAGGAAATTAGAGCTGTCTCCCTTGACATATCACGTGCCTTCGATACGGTCTGGCACCCCGCTCTGCTCACCAAACTCTCCTCTGTTGGTATCCATGGAAATCTCCACGCATGGCTGGCGGACTTCCTCTCTAGTCATAGTCAACGTGTGGCCCTGAATGGGTTTCTCTCATCTCCTCTTCCTGTTCAGGCTGGAGTTCCCCAAGGCAGTGTTCTGGGCCCTGTGCTTTTTCTGGTCTTCATCAATGATCTCTCCGACTCTCTTGAAAATCCTCTCTATCTCTTTGCTGATAACTCTACTCTCTGTCGCTCCATTCTTCATCCCTTAGATCGGCAGTCTGCAGCCTCCTCACTCTCTGCAGACCTGGACAAAATCACAGACTGGGCAAACAAGTGGAACATGTCTTTCAATCCTGACAAATCTCACACTCTTACGATGTCTCTCCGAAAAGACCGACTGGACAACCCTCCCATCTACTTTCTGAATAATCCTCTCCAAGAAGTTCTGTCACTCAAACTTTTGGGTCTCACTATCTGCCATGATCTTTCCTGGGAAAACCACATTTCAAATCTGGCCTCCAAAGCCAGTCGCCGTCTGGGCATCCTCCATCGTGCGAAGTCCTTCCTTGGCACACCTGAGCTCCTCACCACGTACAAGGCTTTCATCCGCAGCTCAATGGAATACTGCTCTCCCCTCTGGGCTGGTGCACCTGCTTCACACCTAGCTCGTCTTCACGCTGTTGAAAGCAAAGCATTCAGAATCATTGGAATCTCCCGCGATGAAGCTAACTCCAAGGGCCTCTCACTCACTCACTCACCGCAGGCAGGTTGGTGGTCTTTCCGTCTTCTACCGACTCCTCTCTGGCCTTGCCCCCCCAGCTCTCTCTGGGCTCTGTCCCGCAAATATTCCTACAGGTCGCACAAGATCTGCCTGCAACCCTCTTATGGTTAAACTGCCAAAATCAAGACTCTCTGCTCACCTTCACTCCTTAATTCCTCTTTTCTCTCGCCTCTGGAACAAACTCCCTCACTCTCTTCAATCCCACTCCACCCTCCAGGTCTTTAAAACAGCTGTTCACCACCATCTCTTATCTTCCCCCATCCAAAACCTTGATCTTTTCTATCCCCGATAATTTCACCCCAATTCCACTTTTTGAAATACCAACTTCTGTCCTGGAAGTCCTTGGTGTCCTTGTGTTTTATACTCTCCCACCCCCCCACTTCCCCCGCCTCCTCCCCCCAAGCCCTCTCCCTCCCACACATCTCCCTGCTCTTAAATGTTGTGTGCTCTCAAGTGTTTGTGTGCTTCCCATTCTCTTGTCTTCCGCTCCCTCTTTTTATATATTTTGTTTGTCTGGTTGATTTGTTTGTGAAGTAAATGTCAGCTCTTTCACGAGCCTCGATTCAGTATACAAAAAAAACCATAGAGACCTCCTGATGTTCAGCAGTTGTTTCCTGATGATCGTGACAAGATAATGGAGTTTTGTGAACATTTTCTACAGTGGATGGATGACAGTCCAGGTGTGTTACATTATCTGGTATTTCTCCGTTTTATGGGTTAATAGGCATTTAAGGACAGTGCTGGGTTAACAAACAAATTGAGCGATAATGAGGCAATTGATGAGTGAGTAAGCCAAGCTTAATAACCGCTATTTGATTAACTATTAATATTGGCACCATTTATCATGGGGATTGTAGCATGTGTGCATAGTTTACTAAAGCAGTGTACTGTACTGTATAATCAGTGGACTGGCGCCATTATTTGTCCTGTGCCCGTCCTTGGTACAAGGTTGATCATCGTTTGGAGTAAATTTAGGGAAGGGATTACAAGGGTAAATTTGCTCAGACCTTCTTGCAATCAGTATTGCGATAAGTGGAACATTTGAGACCACTGAGGCCCTGTTGTATCGTTCTCTGGGAAAGTAAATTGGACCTCTGGGACCATGACGTACCCCTGGCTACGATATTATCCTGCATTTTTTTCCCCTGCATTACATCCTGAGATAATATTATCCTGCATTTTTTTCTGACGCACTCCAATTAATACAATCTTTACTGAAAGGCACTTCATCACAGAATTGTATTCGATTTGGGGTCAACATGTTATGTGTGCAAATTTAGGAATAGGAGAGGAGAGATGCCAAGATAATTTGGAGTAAAAAAAAGGGATTGGAAAATAAAGGTTGGTGAAGAGGGATGGGAAAAGGGGGCTTGGGCGCTCATTTTTTTTAATTTTTTTTTGTATACAAGATCGAGGCTCATGAAAGAGCTAAAATTAATCACACAAAAGTCAAACCGACAGATAAAACACAAAATAAGGGGAGCGGTAGACAAGATGGGGAGAGAAGGGAAAGGACACAAACACAACATTTGAGAGAAGGGACTGTGGGAGGGAGAGGGCTTGGGGGGGGGGGGGAGGGGGGAGGGAGGTGGGAGGTCTGACAACCTGCCATAAAACATATGGACACTGCAAGGACTTCCAGCAACGAAGTTGGAATTTCAGAAACGTGTATCTGGGGTGAATTAGCGGGGATAGAAGGGTTCAAGGTTTTGGATGGGGGAAGATAAGAGATGGTGGTGAACAGCTGTTTTAAAGACCTGGAGGGAGGAGTGGGATTGAAGGGAGTGGGGGAGTTTGTTCCAGAGGTGGGAGAAAAGGGGAATGAAAGAGTGAAGGTGAGCAGAGAGCCTAGATTTTGGCAGTTTAACCATAAGAGGGTTGCTGGCAGATCTTATGCGACCTGTAGGAATATTTGGGGGACAGAGCACAGAGAGAGCTGGGGGAGCAAGGCCAGAGAGGAGTCGGTAGAAGACAGAAAGACCACCAACCTGCCTGTGGTGAGTGAGTGAAAGGCCCTCGGAGTTAGCTTCATCGCAGGAGATTCCAATGATTCTGAAAGCTTTGGTTTCAACAGCGTGAAGCCGATATAGGTGTGAGGCAGGAGCACCGGCCCAGAGGAGGGAACAGTATTCCATTGAGCTGCGGATGTAAGCCTTGTATGTGGTGAGGAGCTCAGGTGTGCCAAGGAAGGAATTCGCACGACGGAGGATGCCCAGTCGGCGACTGGCTTTGGAGGCCAGCTTGGAAATGTGGTTTTCACAAGAAAGATCATGGCAGATAGTGAGAACCAAAAGCTTGAGCGACAGAACTTCTTGGAGAGAGGATTGTTGAGAAAGTAGATGGGAGGGTTTTCCAGTCGGTCTTTTCAGAGAAACATAGTAAGAGTGTGAGATTTGTCAGGATTGAAAGACATGTTCCACTTGTTTGACCAGTCTGTGATTTTGTCCAGGTCTGCAGAGTGAGGAGACTGCAGACTGCCGATCTGAGGGATGAGGAATGGAGCGGCAGAGAGTGGAGTCATCAGCAAAGAGATAGAGAGGATTTTCCAGAGAGTTGGGGAGATCATTGATGAAGACCAGAAATAGCACAGGGCCCAGAACACTACCTTGGGGAATTCCAGCCAGAACAGGCAGGGGAGATGAGAGAAATCCATTCAGGGCCACACGTTGACTACAACCAGAGAGGAAGTCCGCAAGCCATGCGTGGAGATTTCCATGGATACCATAGGAGGAGAGTTTGGTGAGCAGAGCTGGGTGCCAGTCTGCCAGACCGTATCGATGACACGTGATATGTCAAGGGAGCCAGCTCTGATTTCCTGTTTGGCATTGAGGACCTCCATCCATTGTTAAGACAGCAGAAGCAACATGTCCAGAGTAGAATGACCTGGTCTGAATCCAAATTGATGATCGGAGATCAAGCCATTGGAGAAGAGGAAGGATTTGATATCCGAAGCAATGATGGAATTCCATGACTTTGCTGATAAATGGGAGCAGGCTGATTGGTCTGTAGTTGCAAGGATCTGTTTTTGCACCTTTTTGTGTAAAGCGGTAATGTTTGCTGATTTCCAAGATGCTGGCAGATGACCTTGAGCAAAAGAGAGGGTGAAAAGAACAGAGAGAGGGTGAGATAGAGCGGCAGAGCAGGATTTTAGGACCCGAGGGCTGCTGCCGTCTGGTCCAGTTGCAGAATCAGAATCGAGGTTTGACAAAAACTTCTCCATCTTGTCAGGAGAGAAGAACACAGAGACCAGGAGCAGTTGTGTTCGACTGAGTAAGGTGGGAACAGAGAGAGATTGGTTTGGGACACAAGATTTTGAGGCAAACACAGAGTTGAGGCATTCGGCTTTGTCACGTGCTGTGTCAACTGTGTAGCCATTTGAGGTAAGGGAGGGGATGTAGGGGGAACAAATGCCAGAAACGGATTTGACCAGACGCCACCAGGATTTGGAGGAAGGAGAGAGGTTTGAGAGTTCAATCTTGAGTGTGGAGAGATAGTGCTTCCTGGCACTCCTGAGGGTAGACACACACTTGTTCCGAGCTTGGTGGAAGGAACTGAGATTGCCTTCAGTTGGATTTGCCTTCCAAGAGGCAAAGGCAAGTTGTTTCACGGCAACTGCCTCACCACAAGATTCAGTGGGCGGGAGGAAGGGTAAGACAACTGAAGACGAGATGGGATAAATCTGTGCATGAGAGAGAGCAGTTTGCTTTGGAAGAATTCCCAGGAAGAATTGATTTCAGAGGCAGTAGAGATGGGAGACCGGTCCAGATGATTGATAGCTGCTTGCAGACTGTGCCAGTCAGCATGAGTGAAATGCCAGCCTCGTCGGCGCTGAGGAGGCTCTCTGAGAATGGTCAGAGAGATGTCCACTTTAACAAGCACATGATCAGAAGAACCATTGGAGCAGAAGAAGAGCAGCAGACATTTGCAGGGAAGTTTGTCATAACCAAGTCGAGAAGAGAATAATCCATTAATCCATTCATTAATCATTTTTAATCCATCATTGCTTCAGATATGAAATCTTTCCTCTTCTCCAATGGCTTGATCTCTGATCATCAATTTGGTTTCAGACCAGGTCACTCTACTCTGGACATGCTGCTTCTGCTGTCTCAACAATGGATGGAGGTCCTCAATGCCAAACAGGAAATTAGAGCTGTCTCCCTCGATATATCCCATGCCTTCGATACGGTCTGGCACCCCGGTCTGCTCACCAAACTCTCCTCCTTTGGTATCCATGGAAATCTCCACGCATGGCTGGCGGACGTCCTCTCTAGTCGTAGTCAACGTGTGGCCCTGAATGGGTTTCTCTCATCTCCTCTTCCTGTTCAGGCTGGAGTTCCCCAAGGCAGTGTTCTGGGTCCTATGCTTTTTCTGGTCTTCATCAATGATCTTTCCGACTCTCTTGAGAATCCTCTCTATCTCTTTGCTGATGACTCCACTCTCTGCTGCTCCATTCCTCATCCCTCAGATCGGCAGTCTGCAGCCTCCTCACTCTCTGCAGACCTGGACAAAATCACTGACTGGGCAAACAAGTGGAACATGTCTTTCAATCCTGACAAATCTCACTCTCTTACGATGTCTCTCCGAAAAGACCGACTGGACAACCCTCCCATCCACTTTCTGAATAATCCTCTCCAAGAAGTTCTGTCACTCAAGCTTTTGGGTCTCACTATCTGCCATGATCTTTCCTGGGAAAACCACATTTCAAATCTGGCCTCCAAAGCCAGTCGCCGACTGGGCATCCTCCGTCGTGCGACGCCCTTCCTTCGCACACCTGAGCTCCTCACCACATACAAGGCTTTCATCTGCAGCTCAATGGAATACTGCTCTCCCCTCTGGGCTGGTGCTCCTGCCTCACACCTAGCTTGTCTTCACGCTGTTGAAACCAAAGCGTTCAGAATCATTGGAATCTCCCGTGATGAAGCTACCCCCGAAGGCCTTTCACTTACTCACCGCAGGCAGGTTGGTGGTCTTTCTGTCGTCTACCGACTCCTCTCCGGCCTCGCTCCTCCAGCTCTCTCTGGGCTCTGTCCCCCAAATATTCCTAAAGGTCGCACAAGATCTGCCTGCAACCCTCTTATGGTTAAACTGCCAAAATCAAGACTCTCTGCTCACCTTCACTCTTTCATTCCTCTTTTCTCCCACCTCTGGAACAAACTCCCCCACTCCCTTCAATCCCACTCCTCCCTCCAGGTCTTTAAAACAGCTGTTCACCACCATCTCTTATCTTTCCCCATCCAAAACCTTGATCTGTTCTACCCCCGCTAATTTCACCCCAAATCCT
The DNA here is from genome assembly GCF_964187855.1 of Myxine glutinosa. NCBI lineage: Eukaryota > Metazoa > Chordata > Myxini > Myxiniformes > Myxinidae > Myxine > Myxine glutinosa. The sequence goes on along the minus strand of NC_136264.1, from coordinate 183,225,429 downwards.
CTTTTTTGAAATACCAACTTCTTTCTTGGAAGTCCTTGGTGTCCTTGAGTTTATACTTCTCCCACCCCCCCCCCCTTCCCACGCCGCCTCCCCCCAAGCCCTCTCCCTCTCACACATTCCAGATGTCCCTCACAAATGTTGTGTTTACGTGCTTCCCCTTCTCTCCCCATCTTGTCTACCGCTCCCGTTTTTATACACTTTGTTTGTTTGTCTGTTTGATTTGTTTGTGTGATAGATATTAGCTCTTTCACGAGCCTCGATTATGTATACAAAAACAAACAAAAACAAACTCCATTGACTGAGATCCAGGTCGGGAAATTGACAGATTGTGTCAGTCCCAATGAGTCGCAGAAGTCCTTTGCTGAGGTGCCATGGCTTGTGAGAGAGGAACCCACACCCAGCCAGCAGGCATGATGACAGTTGAAGTCGCCACATATGAGGAAGAGAGAGTTTGGAAGTGTTGATAGAAGTTGGTCCATGTTGTCAGACAGCGAAATGTAAATTGAGTCATCACTGTTTGGAGGACGGTACAGAACACATATGAACAAAAGGTGGGAGCGGAGAGGAAGCCGTAGCCAGAGGTACTCCTGGGGGTGGGGTGGAGAGAGGGCAGTGCAAGGAGAGTGAGGAAGAGAGTTTTTGATAAAGATAGCAACCCCACCACCAGGATGAGGCTCAGGTCTATCTTACCAGAGGAGGGAGTAACCAGGAAGAGATATTAAGGAATCGGAGACATCTTGAAGGAGGAGAGTTTCTGTTGAGCAGATTACATCTGGTTTGTCAGAAGCAACCTGTATGGAGAGATCAATCAGGTTTGAGCGAAGGCCCCGGATGTTGAGGTCCATACCGTTTATGAGGTGAGAGGGGGAGCATCGGGTGCAGGACAGGGGAGGGGAGGGGTAGGGTCAGATGAAGGATGAGAGGGGGATGTAGGGAAAGCAGTTGATAGTGTGTCAGAGATTACAGAAGAGTTACAAGAAAGGGAAGGATGAGGAGGACGAAAGCTGTGATGGTGATGGGATGAGGCACAGTGAGGGGTTGTTTGAGGTGGGGCAGAGGAAAGTAGAAGGTTGGGGGAGGTGAGAGTATGAGATAGAAGGGAGACGAATTGAGGAGGAGGCAGCTTTGAGGAGTAGGGGGGAGGGGGGAGAATTGGAGAGGGATGGTAGGGGGAGGAGATTTGGAGGGGAGGGGTTGGGGGGGAGTTTTGAAGGGGAGGGGCGAGGGGGGAGTTTAGGAGGGGAGGGGCAAGGGGGGAGTTTAGGAGGGGAAGGGCAAGGGGGGATATTTGGATGGGAGGGGCAAGGGGGGAGTTTAGAAAGTGGAAGATTAATGAAAGACAAACATTTATAACAAATTGGGTTGATTGTGATTTTCAAGTTAGCGATCCGTTTAAGAACGATGGAGGAGGAGTGGAATGAATGTGAATTTAGAATATGTAGTGAGGAAGAATTATAAGAGATTGAATATTTTTGGGGAGTGGAATGGGTGGAAGAGGAAATTGAAACGAGCCTTTTAAATAGGAAGAAAAACAGCATGTTGTAATATACCACTGAATAAAACACTGCAGGGGAAAGTTTAAACATATTAAAACAGACCCGTGCAGAACAATCTTATATTCACAAAAATACCAACGAGGAGAGGGCCTAGAGGGACAACCATGAGTCATCTGAACAGGGCAAAAGGTGGAAGGAAAGTTTAAGCACTTTTAAATTGAACAGTGAAAACGATCTGGGGAATGGGGTGAAAATGGGGGTGAAATGGGGGTGAAACACGTGGTCAAAGAACGAACGAACGAAAAGAACAAAGAAGGAAATGTTTTTTTGTTTTTATTAGTTAAGATTTTAAACAAGGAAGTATGGGGTGAAAAGACTGGGAAAAAACTGACAGAACGAGAGTAGATGGACCACAATCGACCGCTGAGAGAAAACAAAGCCTCCAGGTAGGAAGCTTAAAGAACTAGACCGCAAATAACGCGGCACGAAATACTCGACTATTTTGTACAGGTATGAAAGATTAACACCGAGAATCTTCCGAGGGACACACTATAGGTACACACACGTAAGATAAATACAGTTTCGACAAAAATACAATTGTGAACAATTACTTAACTTCGAGCTGCGTGAAGGAATAAAGCACTTCGTGGAATAAAGCAGTATACTACACAAACTGAAGGTATTTTAAACAGTATCACAGTATTTTTAAACCAATTTCAATGGTTGCTAGTAGACAGGGCAGCATCTAGAATCATACTAATGTAATCATAAGACTTAAAATAAACAAAAAAAACACAACCTCTTTTTAGGGGGCAATTTCCCCTCACACCCCCCATGCCCCACTCTATATACCCCCACAGACCCTAATTTTTCTAATGCCGTGAACAAACTTTGGTACATCACGGGTGATCAAGGTTGTGGTCAAGTTTCATCGAAATCATGTGTATAGTTTCAGCGAAGAAAGAAAATTCATATTTTTGGGGGTCAAACCTGGACCCAATTAGACCCCTGGTGCACCCGCTTAGACCACGACTTTTTAAAAATGCCATGAAGAAACTTGAGTTGCAACATACCAAATATCATTTTATCTAAGTTTGGGCACAATCCCATCAGCAGTTTTGGAGAAGTTGCAAGTGTTTACAGACTGATGGATGGACGACGCACCATCCCACAATCTCCCCGGAACTAAGTTACAGGTGAGCTAATGTGTATACATATATATATACGGAAGACAGAGAGAAGACGGATCTGTCTGCGATGGGAACATGATAGATCAAAAGGTCAAAGGTCAAGGTTGCATAAAATCACCAATTTTCACCTGATTGACCTGAAATTTTAAGAATTTGCATACTGGGTCACAAGTGGTTCACCAATCAAAAGCTAGAAGCTGATTATTTCTTCGACCCAAAGCTGAGAGGTCAAGGCTGCATAAAATCATCAATTTTCATTTTGTATTTCTTGTTATTAACTGTTTTCGTTATTTTGAGAAGATGGAAGAAGAAGAAGACGTCTGAATAGAAATGGGTGCGGACCGGTTTTGCATTTTCAGATACTTTCTCGGTTATAGGCCTACTTTTGATCAACCTGATAGCTATAAGAAGCTCTCCACTTTGAAGCAAAGACTGTCAATGATAGATAACCTAAATAATGATGATAAGTATCAAAGACAAATAAATACTATCAGTCGTCATAAGCCCATGGGTTTTATCAACTGGAAACAGATTCGTGTATCATTACCGCCATGGGAAGTCCAGATATGTGTGACTGCGGTTTCTCGCTAACCCTTCTCATGGAAAGAGAGAAGTCTCTCTCTTCTGCTCTGATGAAGGGCTCCATGTTGGGAAAGTTATCTGTTTTCAATGTTTTGTATCTTTTTAAAGGTTCATGAAAGAGGAAGGGGCTTGCATTAGGCTGGTTAATTTTTTTTTCCTGTTTATCATCACATTTTTTCAAAAAAGTGGGTAGGGAGGGAGGGGTTTTTTTTTTTGTTTGTTTTTCCAGAGTGAAATTTAAATGGATTATTCAACGCACAATATGTTTTTTTCTTAAATATACTTGATCGGACATACATGATGAATCATGTTATGATGTCTACACTAGTAAACCTTCGTATGTACGCACTGATACGATTCAAATAAAGAAAATAAAGAAACCTATGTCACATTGAGTTCTGTTTACTTTTAATATTTGCTGATACATATAACAATGGTAGACCAAAACTTCGGCTTTTAAGAATAATGTCCGGTTGCCATACATCTATCTATCAGCAGCTATTGCCATCGCATTCATACATATTTGACTAGAATTCCTCGCCACGAAATATCACTTCATGGTACCGGTGTTGGAACCCATCTGTGGATCGGTCCCATCGGCCGATGGGTCTGACCCATCTGTGGATGCACGAGAAATGACAATGCAGACCCATCGGCCGATGGGTCTGCGCCATCTGCGGATGTGTTGTTCACCTTGAAGGAATGTGTTGACAGAATGGTGCTCTTCAATCAGGTACACAGTCATTGGAATTACATGTGGTAGGAATTTAACAGAGATGATTTTTTATCACAAACAATACAATACGTTAAACAGAATTTAACAGAGATGAATTATGATGCATACACATTCCTTCAAGGTGAACAACACATCCGCAGTTGGCGCAGACCCATCGGCCGATGGGACCGATCCACAGATGGGTTCCAACACCGGTACATGCATATTGAGCAGTTTGGTAGACATGGAAGAGGACATAAACCACATCAAAAAGATGTCTGGTTCGCGTTTATACATCTATCTATCAGCAGCTACTGATATTATAGCACTCATAGATGTATCTATCTATCAGCAGCTACTGCTATTATAGCACTCATAGATGTATCTATATATCAGCAGCTACTGCTATTATAGCACTCATAGATGTATCTATCTATCAGCAGCTACTGCTATTATAGCACTTATAGATGTATCTATCTATCAGCAGCTACTGCTATTATAGCACTCATAGATGTATCTATCTATCAGCAGCTACTGCTATTATAGCACTCATAGATGTATCTATCTATCAGCAGCTACTGCTATTATAGCACTCATAGATGTATCTATCTATCAGCAGCTACTGCTATTATAGCACTCATAGATGTATCTATCTATCAGCAGCTACTGCTATTATAGCACTCATAGATGTATCTATCTATCAGCAGCTACTGCTATTATAGCACTCATCGATGTATCTATATATCAGCAGCTACTGCTATTATAGCACTCATAGATGTATCTATCTATCAGCAGCTACTGCTATTATAGCACTCATAGATGTATCTATCTATCAGCAGCTACTGATATTATAGCACTCATAGATGTATCTATATATCAGCAGCTACTGCTATTATAGCACTCATAGATGTATCTATATATCAGCAGCTGCTGCTATTATAGCACTTATAGATGTATCTATCTATCAGCAGCTACTGCTATTATAGCACTCATAGATGTATCTATCTATCAGCAGCTACTGCTATTAGAGCACTCATAGATGTACCTATATACCAGCAGCTACTGCTATTATAGCACTCATAGATATATCTATCTATCAGCAGCTACTGCTATTATAGCACTCATAGATGTATCTATCTATCAGCAGCTACTGCTATTATAGCACTCATAGATGTATCTATATATCAGCAGCTACTGCTATTATAGCACTTATAGATGTATCTATCTATCAGCAGCTACTGCTATTATAGCACTCATAGATGTATCTATCAATCAGCAGCTACTGCTATTATAGCACTCATAGATGTATCTATATATCAGCAGCTACTGCTATTATAGCACTCATAGATGTATCTATCTATCAGCAGCTACTGCTATTATAGCACTCATAGATGTATCTATATATCAGCAGCTACTGCTATTATAGCACTTATAGATGTATCTATCTATCAGCAGCTACTGCTATTATAGCACTCATAGATGTATCTATATATCAGCAGCTACTGCTATTATAGCACTCATAGATGTATCTATCTATCAGCAGCTACTGCTATTATAGCACTCATAGATGTATCTATATATCAGCAGCTACTGCTATTATAGCACTCATAGATGTATCTATCTATCAGCAGCTACTGCTATTATAGCACTCATAGATGTATCTGTATATCAGCAGCTACTGCTATTATAGCAGTCATAGATGTATCTATCTATCAGCAGCTACTGCTATTATAGCACTCATAGATGTATCTATATATCAGCAGCTACTGCTATTATAGCACTTATAGATGTATCTATATATCAGCAGCTACTGCTATTATAGCACTCATAGATGTATCTATATATCAGCAGCTGCTGCTATTATAGCACTTATAGATGTATCTATATATCAGCAGCTACTGCTATTATAGCACTCATAGATGTATCTGTATATCAGCAGCTACTGCTATTATAGCACTCATAGATGTATCTATATATCAGCAGCTACTGCTATTGTAGCACTCATAGATGTATCTATATATCAGCAGCTACTGCTATTATAGCACTCATAGATGTATCTATATATCAGCAGCTACTGCTATTATAGCACTCATAGATGTATCTATATATCAGCAGCTACTGCTATTATAGCACTCATAGATGTATCTATATATCAGCAGCTACTGCTATTGTAGCACTCATAGATGTATCTATATATCAGCAGCTACTGCTATTATAGCACTCATAGATGTATCTATATATCAGCAGCTACTGCTATTATAGCACTCATAGATGTATCTATATATCAGCAGCTACTGCTATTGTAGCACTCATAGATGTATCTATATATCAGCAGCTACTGCTATTATAGCACTCATAGATGTATCTATATATCAGCAGCTACTGCTATTATAGCACTCATAGATGTATCTATATATCAGCAGCTACTGCTATTATAGCACTCATAGATGTATCTATATATCAGCAGCTACTGCTATTATAGCACTCATAGATGTATCTATATATCAGCAGCTACTGCTATTATAGCACTCATAGATGTATCTATATATCAGCAGCTACTGCTATTATAGCACTCATAGATGTATCTATATATCAGCAGCTACTGCTATTATAGCACTCATAGATGTATCTATATATCAGCAGCTACTGCTATTATAGCACTCATAGATGTATCTATATATCAGCAGCTACTGCTATTATAGCACTCATAGATGTATCTATATATCAGCAGCTACTGCTATTATAGCACTCATAGATGTATCTATATATCAGCAGCTACTGCTATTATAGCACTCATAGATGTATCTATATATCAGCAGCTACTGCTATTATAGCACTCATAGATGTATCTATATATCAGCAGCTACTGCTATTATAGCACTCATAGATGTATCTATCTATCAGCAGCTACTGCTATTATAGCACTCATAGATGTATCTATATATCAGCAGCTACTGCTATTATAGCACTTATAGATGTATCTATCTATCAGCAGCTACTGCTATTATAGCACTCATAGATGTATCTATATATCAGCAGCTACTGCTATTATAGCACTCATAGATGTATCTATATATCAGCAGCTACTGCTATTATAGCACTCATAGATGTATCTATATATCAGCAGCTACTGCTATTATAGCACTCATAGATGTATCTATATATCAGCAGCTACTGCTATTATAGCACTCATAGATGTATCTATATATCAGCAGCTACTGCTATTATAGCACTCATAGATGTATCTATCTATCAGCAGCTACTGCTATTATAGCACTCATAGATGTATCTATATATCAGCAGCTACTGCTATTATAGCACTCATAGATGTATCTATCTATCAGCAGCTACTGCTATTATAGCACTCATAGATGTATCTATATATCAGCAGCTACTGATATTATTGCACTCATAGATGTATCTATCTATCAGCAGCTACTGCTATTATTGCACTCATTATATGAGCAGCTACTGCTATTATAGCACTCATAGATGTTGAGTCGAGTTCAACACCAAGAGAATGTTGGTTGCCGTTTATTCATGTATCTATCATCACCTACTACTACATGTAGTGTAGCGCTCGTTTAATTTTTGACTAGAAATCCACAGCAATAATTATCACGTGAGGCTCTCCCGTTTGCCGATGATATTTGGCTTCTCCTTCAGAATACCAACTACTTCTTGAACTTCCGAGTGGGCCTGTTCTCGGCAGTACGACTCTTACTGCAGGTACTGCATATAGGATATGACTCATCTGTGGTACCTCAGCTCCTCAACACAGGGAACGGATTTTTCTGACTTCGCGAGGAAAAAAAGAAAGGAAAAAAAAGAAGATTTTTTATGGGCGGCCGACTTTTATGGGGCGGGCGGCGATGATAAACAGGAAAAATAATTTAACCAGCCTTATTATAATACAAATAATATTATAAAAATAATGATAGTGGTTGCCATTCATAACTGAAGATGGCTGTTCACATCTGACAAGCAAACATCGAGGTGAACAAAATTGTTTACAGTGTCGAAGCAGCTGCTCCCACGCAGCAACCAAACTTGAAATAGCAAGCAAGTAATGTTGTGGCATCAAGGAACATCCGAGAAGAAAAGACCACATGCTGTGTCCGTACTGGCAGAACCGTCCCCTTAGAAAGCGATCTGCCAATTGACAAACAACCGAGTCTCTACTTACTGCTAAGTAAACAGGCCTTTGGCACAAGGAAACTTGCCTTTTCACCCAATGCAGGAATCAAACACTGCAGGCCCTCTCGCTTGCAGGGTGAGCGTGCTCCAATGGCACCATTACACTCTTTGAGAGGAGTTGCTACACATCACCTGAAGCTCATTAATAGGTTGTGGAAGGACCTGACACTTGGCATGTGTTGGCGCATATAAACCATCTTCATGCCATCTGTCTTGAATGGTGGATGAAAAACTGTTTCACCAGACAAAATGAATTATCACACGACCAAGATATTGCTCGTCTTGCTTTGATCTCAAACTCCGCTCCTTCCACTCGTGATGGATTCGGCCATTCGTTATGACAATGATACGCAAGGACTGTAAAGCGCAGTGTATATATGGTTTCTGGCCTAAAAACATTTATATCGCTGTTTTCTTTCATCGTTTTGTAATAGTTCTTTTCTTTCTTTTATTTTAACCTTGCACATGAATGAATGAATGCTCGTTTTAAGGCCATTTTTCCCCGCTAGAGCGGGGGTTAGCCTTGCGGGCCCCATGACAATCATGGTTCCCTGTTTGAGGCAATGTTTTTATGGCCGGATGCCCTTCCCGACGCCAACCCTTAGTCGCCTCTTACGATGCGCAGGGACACGGTGTACCTATTCTAAATCGGGGTACACACCGTGATCATTCATCCCAGCAAGCTGGTGCTAAATTTGCCGACCTCGGAAGGATGACAGGCTGAGTCAACCCCCCTGGCGTTAATTCAGCTATCGACCGGGATTCGAGCTCAGGATCTTAGGATCCCAAGCCGGCACCATAACCGCTAAGCCAACACAGGCACATGCAAAGCGAAAAAACGGGGTTAAGCCATTGGGTCACATCTGTTTGTTTCACTGTCTGTCTGTATGTCCGCCTGTCGACAAACGTCAGTTCATTATTGAGGAATAACTTAATTTAAATTGAATGTTACATTTTGAACATGAATCGGAAAACGAACCTGTCGTTTAGCAGTACTTTGACTGAATTTGTCCCGATCGTGCATGCGCAGGTAGGAGTGAGATACAATGCATTCAGAAAGTATTCAGACCCCTTCACTTTTTTCACATTTTGTTATGTTGCAGCCTTATGCTGAAATCGTTTAAATTCATTTTCCCTCATCAATCTACACTCAATACCCCATAATAGTAAGGGCATTTTATGAGATATTTCACAAATCTGTTAACTAAATTGTTACCAAAAAATTTCTTCACCAATATGTTTGTAAAGGTGTGTAATAACATGTGTTAAAATGTTGAAGTTCAACTCCCGTGGGAAACCCAGAAAAAAAGCTGTTGAATTCGGGTACCGAAAAATTATTTTCGAGAATTTTTATTTTTTTTAATCGGCCCTTAAGTAACTTATGAGGGGTCAAATAAGGGTTTTTCATGATTCTGAGTTGATTGTTAACATTTATATTTTCACTTTTACATTTACACACAAAGTAGCTTTTATTTCACATACATATATAATACTCAAGAGTTATTTCTCATTAACAATGTCAGAAGTTTCAACAGTCATTGTCTATGTCTTCTTCAGACTCAACAACATCATGACTGCAGTTTCTGCATATAATGCCATTACAGACTCCACAGGCCGAGATGCACGTGACCCCATTCTTCTTGCAGCTGCATCGCCGGTTGCTGCAATCTCCATGATAATTACAGCTCGTGAACTGCAATAGCTCCTCTGGAGCCGTGGGGTCCAGTGTTGGAACTGGCTCATACCCATGCACACCTATTGTCCATCCATAGTCACTGGGGTTCAGAGACATGCTCTGTAGAAGGATCCAGTCCCGGGTCTGCAGGTAGGCACGGAGTGAATGTTGTGCAGCTGCACCCTCTGTTGGAGGTAGAGTCTCTGGTTTGATCACTCCTGCCGCTGCCTTCCTTGAGAACATGTTGTACCGAATTTCACCCAATGTAGTATCTCGTCCATGGTAAATGTACTTGAAAATCGCAGTACCAGCCTGAATCACTGTTTCCTTGGTGGCTTCTGTGTCAAGGAAGATGTCGATGTACTTAGCTTTGTCGAGTGCCTTCAACTTCACCCGGGGGAAAGCTGCTGTTGTCTGTGGATCTGGCAAAGGTGGTGCCGGAGAGGTGACTTCGATCCAACCCATTGAGTGAAAGGGAGTGTTTCCGTGAATAGAGACAATGTTTAAATCTATATTGTCTCCAACAAACTGAGTGACTGCATTGTTTGTTTCCCCAACCTCCATAAAGACCACCTGATCATTACTTGACAATTCACTTTCACTGGCTGGCACTTTGGCTGTCATCACTGATTGATCCTCAAGCGCAGCATCAACCGCAACCTCATCATTGATCTGTTCATCGGTTTCCTCCACAATGGTGTCAAGAGTGCCAGAAGTATCTGGAACATCATCTCCACTCCTACTATTAAGGAAGCAGTATTTGTAGTTTTGTGTCTCCGTGTAAGACTCAGTGTATCCCAGCCGGTGGAACTTGTTGAGCATCCATTTTGACCCAAATCTATGATCAAGTTGTATGGCAAGCCCCATTTGGTGTGGCAATACTCCAGACCGAGGTCGACAGGCCTTAATAAAATTCTGCCCCCAAACGGCAACTCTTTCGTCTGTCTTGACAATCGGTCTCAAGAACATCTGAAGGCTTGCAGGAACAAGTGTCAGCTGACTATCGATGTCAGTCATACTGTGTGTGGTGGGGTATGACTTTGGACCTAAATCAATCAAGGCAATATCATTGGATATGAACTTGAGTGCCGTCTTTATGATCTGAGTGTTCTCATCTCCATGGTCAAGATTAGCATGATGCCCTCGCAGAATATTGTCGGTGCCATCTTTGAGACAGAGTACATCTGCCCTTCTTTCCTGTGTTGTGAAATACAAGGTGTCTTCGTATTTCTGTAGAAGTTTTATCTTTAGCCAATGCTTTGAATAAGAAAGGCTCTTCTCTGGTGACTGATCAAACTCCTGCAGCTTTTCATGGACTTGGTCCATGTTCATTACCCCATGCTCTAATTCTGAGTCTAACCATTCGCAGAATTCAATAAAAACTGCCTCTCGCTCCTCATCAATACTCCTCTGTCCTCTCTTCCTTTTTCCTTCCTCATCAGTCTTGGACAAACTGTCACCTCTCGCAAACATAAGTTTGCATCGCAAATGGTACAGTGTTTCTTCTGCTACCAAGTCGTTGATCCCTTCCAGGCGTCCAGTGACTTCAGTGCCCCAGTCATCCCCGCGACTCCGTGCTGTCTTCAGCAAGCTTGCCTTCAGTGTATCTGCAGTCAAATTATCTGGCACTCTGTATTTCTTTCTAGCTTGTGCTGGATTATTTTTGTAGAGCTGGGCTGGTTGGTTGCAAAGAATGCATACATCCTTATACAGGAGGTCAACTGACTGTGATCTTCTAGAACTGCAGCCAGTTGATGAACTGAACTCACAAGTAGTGCGTCTTCTCTTCAACTTTGATGACTCTTTCTCTGCCTTTGATGCTTGAGCTGACTTCTTGGTGGTTGCAACAAAGTTGTTGTACAGATCATTTTTACACTTCTGGTGGTACCTCAGTTTTCCTTCCTTTTGAGCCTCCTTCATACGTTCCACAACAGTAACATTTTCGACAGTTTCTGCTTGTTTCAATAAAGTTGAGTATTCCTTTGGAGTTGCCTGTATGAGCCTTTCAGCTGGTGAATCCGAGCGTGCACAGATGAAGCAATTGAGCACAGGTGGAGTAATGTCTTCATCCATATTGCTAGACTCCATGTCCTGCAAAGTAGAAAATGAGATATATTTAGAAATTATTTTTCCACAAAGGAGTGTCTGTGGTGAAATATAAATGTTAACAATCAACTCAGAATCATGAAAAACCTTTATTTGACCCCTCATAAGTTACTTAAGGGCCGATTTAAAAAAATAAAAATTCTCGAAAATAATTTTTCGGTACCCGAATTCAACAGCTTTTTTTCTGGGTTTCCCACGGGTTGACCTTCAACATTTTAACACATGTTATTACACACCTTTACAAACATATTGGTGAAGAAATTTTATGGTAACAATTTAGTTAACAGATTTTCATATGTTTCCCTTACTATAATGACAAAGAGAAAACAGGATTTTAGAAAGTTTTGCAAATTTATTAAAAAGAAAAAACGGAAATATCACATTGACATAAGTATTCATACCCTTTGCTATGACACTTGAAATTTAGCTCAGGTGCCTCCCATTTCTCTTGATCATCTTTGAGATGTTTCTACACCTTGATTGGAGTCCACCTGTGGTAAATTCAATTGATTGGACATGATTTGGAAAGGCACACACATGTCTATATAAGGTGTCACAGCTGACAATGCATTTCAGAGCAAAAACCAAGCCATGAGGTCGAAGGAACTGCCTGCAGAGCTCAGAGACAGGATTGTGTCGAGGCACAGATCTGGGAAAGGCCACAAAAAAATTTCTGCTGCATTGAAGTTTCCCAAGAGCACAGTGGCCTCCATAATTCTTAAATGGAAGAAGTTTGGAACAACCAGGACTCTTCCTAGAGCTGGCCGTCTGGCCAAACTGAGCAATCGGGGGAGAAGGGCCTTGGTAATAGAGGTGATCAAGAACCCGATGGTCAATCTGGCTGAACTCCAGAGATCCTGTGTGGAGATGGGAGAAACTTCCATAAGGACAACCATCACTGCAACACCCCACTGATCTGGGCTTTATGGCAGATTGGCCAGACGGAAGCCTCTCCTCAGTGAATGACACATGAAAGCCCGCTTGGAGTTTGCAAAAAAACACCTAAAGGACTCTCAGACTGTGAGAAACAAGATTCTGTGGTCTGATGAAACCAAGATTGAACTGTTTGGCTTCCATCTGGCCACTCTGCCATAAAGCCCAGATCAGTGGGGTGTTGCAGTGATGGTTGTCCTTATGGAAGTTTCTCCCATCTCCACACAGGATCTCTGGAGCTCAGCCAGAGTGACCATCGGGTTCTTGGTCACCTCTATTACCAAGGCCCTTCTCCCCCGATTGCTCAGTTTGGCTGGGCGGCCAGCTCTAGGAAGAGTCCTGGTTGTTCCAAACTTCTTCTATTTAAGAATTATGGAGGCCACTGTGCTCTTGGGAACCTTCAATGCAGCAGAGATTTTTTTGTAGGCTTCCCCAGATCTGTGTCTCGACACAATCCTGTCTCTGAGCTCTGCAGGCAGTTCCTTCGACCTCATGGCTTGGTTTTTGCTCTGATATGCATTGTCAGCTGTGAGACCTTATCTAGACAGGTGTGTGCCTTTCCAAATCATGTCCAATCAATTGAATTTACCACAGGTGGACTCCAATCAAGGTGTGGAAACATCTCAAAGATGATCAAGAGAAATGGGAGGCACCTGAGCTAAATTTCAAGTGTCATAGCAAAGGGTCTGAATACTTATGTCAATGTGATATTTCCGTTTTTTCTTTTTAATAAATTTGCAAAACTTTCTAAAATCCTGTTTTCTCTTTGTCATTATGTCGTATTGAGTGTACATTGATGAGGGAAAAAATGAATTTAAACGATTTCAGCATAAGGCTGCAACATAACAAAATGTGAAAAAAGTGAAGGGGTCTGAATACTTTCTTAATACACTGTAATTGTTTCTCTGTTTCTTTCTCTCTGTTTCTTTCTTTCTTTCTCTCTGTCTCTCTGTCTCTCTGTCTCTCTGTCTCTCTGTCTATGTGTATGTCTCTCTCTCTCTCTCTGTCTTTCTCTTTATCTCTCCCTCTGTCCTTTCTGTTTCTCTCTCTTTCTCTCTCTCTCTCTCTCTCTCTCTCTCTCTCTGTCTCTCTCTGTCACTCTCTCTTTCTCTCTCTCTGTCTTCCCCTGCTTGGAAGTCAAACAAAATTGAAAATCATTCCAAAAAGGAAACTTACTGTTTTTAGCGACGTCATAAAAGACACAAACAGGCATGAATAACTAATGTGACGTTGTAGGAGCTGTGCTCCAACGTAAATCGGAAGAATGGACGCGACAAAAAGCTGGAAAAATCAATGGCCGTCGTGCCGAAGTGGCATTTGGCCGGGTTGACGATGAGGCCGTGCTCGCTGAGGCTCCCGAACAGTGTTCGGAGGTGGAGGAGGTGCTCGGCCCGGGACGTGCTGGCGACGAGGATGTCATCCAGGTAAACGAAGAGGAACGGCAGATCGCGCAGCACGCCGTCCATCAAGCGCTGGAACGCCTGAGCCGCGTTCTTGAGGCCAAACGGCATTCGCAGGAATTCGAATAAGCCGAACGGCATGATGATGGCCGTTTTTGGGATGTCGGCCACCCTGACAGGTACCTGGTGGTATCCCCGTATTAAATCGATCTTCGAAAAAATGACCCGTCCTGCCAAACGGGCGGAGAAGTCTTGGGTGTGCGAAATCGGATACCTGTCGGGGGTGGTAGCGTCGTTAAGGCGGCGGTAGTCGCCACATGGGCGCCAGCCGCCCCCTGGTTTTGAGACGATGTGTAGTGGCGAAGCCCATGCGCTATCAGAGCGCCGCACAATGCTGAGGTGTTCCAAAGCGTCGAACTCGGCTTTGGCCACGGCGAGCTTGGCTGGGTCGAGGCGGCGGGCTCTGGCGTAGACCGGCGGGCCCGTGGTTGGTATGTGGTGCTCGATCCCATGTCGTACTGCGACGGCCGAAAACGTCGGCCGCGTGAGGGCCGGGAACTCCGTGAGCAGGCGAGCAAACTCGTTCGCCGCCGGGAGGGTGCATGCCAGCTCAGTCGGAGCGGAGCTGCTCAATGTGCATGCCAGGGAGCTGAAGGTCTCAGCATTGACGAGGCGACGCTGTTTGACATCAACCAGCAGTCCGTGTGCGCAGAGGAAGTCGGTGCCTAGCAGAGCCATGGGCACGCTTGCAGTTACAAAAGTCCAATTAAAGCGTTGGCCGCCGAAGCAGAGGGTGATGTTGCGTGGGCCGAAGGTGCGGATGGCCGATCCGTTGACCGCAACCAAGGAGGGGCCGCAAACCGCGGACTGCCTGTCCTGATCGGAGGTGGGTATGATGCTCAGTTGGGTGCCGGTGTCACACAGGAAGCGCCGTCCGGATGCTTTGTCCCTGATGAAAAGTAAGTTGCCCGTGTGGCCGGCGCTCATGGCTGGTAATGAACGCCGGCCCGGCCGTTTCCCGGCTTGCCGAAGGTGCACGGGGGTTGGCATGTCCGGGCCTTCTGTCCGAACCTGGCATGATAATAACACCATGCCTCGTCAGGTGGAGGCCCCGGTCGTCGTGCTGGAGGTGGTCGGCGTGGCGTAGTGGCCGCCAATTGCGTCGGCAGTTTGGTCGTCGACCGTGCCGGTTGCTCGGACGCCATGGGCATTGCTTCGGACGGCGGTGGGCTCCAGGTCGCTGCTCCAATGCGTTGGCGTGCCGCGGAGATCTTGTCGGCTTCCCTGGCGAGGGCGTGGGGATCCGTGATCATCGTGCTTGCCAGGGCGAGGCGTACCTGGCTAGGCAGCTGACGGAGGAAAAGCTCCCGGAACAGGAAAGCCGGAGAGTGCTCGCCGAGCAGTGAAAGCATGTAGTCCATTCGCTCGGACGGGCGTGTGTCGCCGAGCTCGGGCAGGTCGAGCAGGCGCCGTGCGCATTCCGCCGATGAAAGGGCGAAAGCGTCGAGAAGGAGCTTTTTAATCGCGTTGTATTTGTCAGCGGCTGGCGGGCTCTCGAGGAGGCTCAGGGCGCGGGCCGTGGTGGCCGAGCCGAGTGCTGCTACCACATGGTGGAAGCGGATGCCGTCGGCTGTGATGCCTCGCAGGGCGAAAAGGGAGTCCGCCTGGGCGAACCAAACCACCGCGTGAGCCTCCCAGAAGGTAGGCAGTTTGAGGGCAACTGCCGTGTCCATGTCGGGTCACCAATGTAGGAGCTGTGCTCCAACGTAAATCGGAAGAATGGACGCGACAAAAAGCTGGAATTCTTCCGAGTTTCTTTGTTGTCAAATCAACTCGGGTACTCTGAAAAGCCCGTTTATCGGGCAGCAATATATATACACGCTATCCCGGAGCGTTTGCCTGGGAAAGGCGAGACCGGGCGTGCCCGGGCGTCCTGGGCGAACCCTGGAAAGGCGAGTCTGGACATGCCCGGGCGTCCTGGACGAGGCCTGGCAAGTCGAGAGCGGGCATGCCCGGGCGTCCTGGACGAGCCCTGGAAAGGTGAGGCTGAGCATGCCCGGGCGTTCTGGGCGAACCCTGGAAAGGCGAGTCTGGACATGCCCGGGCGTCCTGGATGAGGCCTGGCAAGTCGAGAGCGGGCATGCCTGGGCGTCCTGGACGAGCCCTGGAAAGGCGAGGCTGGGCGTGCCCGGGCGTCCTGGGCGAGCCTGGCATGGTGATCGCTCCGCGTCCTCGGTAGGTGCAAGGCGATTGTGTATACCCAGCGGTAGCCACTACAACGTGTTAAATAAGGTGGTGCAGAAGCCGCTGCATCAACGGCGGTGAACTTCCGAATTTTTTTTTTCTACAATCTTTAAAATCTTTATTTTATTTCAATTGATTTATACACTTGAACACTGTAGAACACAAATCGCCCTTTTGTCACTTTCAAAAACCTTTTATTTAGAAGTAATTGGAGAAAATATTGTGACATTTTACATAATCTCGACCAATCAAATCAGCTGCTCGCAGACCCCGCCCATGTCAGTTTTTCTTAAGACTGCACAGGGGAAGGTGTTTTATGAACTCCCGAGTTGTTATAGAGGTTAAATATCCCACAGTGTCCTTTGCGAGGCGAGTTATTGCCTGCACCCTGATCAAATCACAAATTATACAGGGGTCACTGTATGTGTATCAACGCCACAGCCCTCCCACCGCCACCCCAAGCTGAGCCAATGATGCTACCCGCTGTCATGTGCTGCATACGAAAAACAGAAGGTGCTTTAGCAAGATTTGTCTATTATCATGTGAGAATGTTCAAATTTACCTCAACGTGTCTGTCGTTTTCAGGTATATGTGTTTTACAAATTGATGATCTCAACCATTCAAACAAGGTTATTATTTAAACCCATGAATCACAAACAAATTTATTTTGCAGTACAGAGCCAACTAAGTGGGTATAAAATCCGTGTGTTGTGATCCAAAGCAATCATGAACTTGAAGCCATCTTCAGTCTTCAAGCTACAAAGTTTTTCCATCGACCGCTGAACTTGGAAACACACACGGGCACTGTATTAGTGAACAGCTGCTGATGTTTGTGGGTGGGACGGGTGGGGAACCTGCATGGTATTGCTGAAACCTTTCACACCAGCTTGATCCGTATCCATGGCAACCTGGTGGCAGATTGGTACGTCAATGAGATCTTACAACAACATTTGTTGCCTACCCTTCAACAGCATTGTCCAGGAATCCCTTTATCCACAACAATGCTCCTGCCCACAGGGCCCTTCAAACGAGGACCGTTCTTGTCAATGTTAATGTCATGACAACTTGGCCTGCCACCTTGCCAGATTTAAATCCAATTGAACACGCTTGAACCTTGCTAAGCCAGGCGCAGATCCTCGACGAGCTGAACCAGGAGCTGATTTGTGAGTGACCTTCCCCAGGCTCAGATTCGAGTGCTCATATGGTCAATGGGACCACAGTGAAATGCAGTGATTGCTGCTGGAGGTGTACATATCCGGTATTGAGATTGTTACTTCCATGCTGAATCTCCACATTCACCACAACGCAGAATTACGTGATTTCGGTGACAATTAAATGGACGTGCAATTATTCAGCATTCATCTGTCAGACGTTTGCACCTCATCTGTGTCCCATGATGTCACAAATAAATCGAATCAACAACAATCACGTGTTTTTTTTTTTTGTTTTTTTTTTTTTGTGGTGGAGAGTGGATTCGCTTCATATGAAAAACTACAATTTGAAAATGAAAATTCCTAATATTTCATCACATACATTTATCTCCATTTTTGACATGTTGTTCAACAGAGGGTTGTTAAGACTTCCAACATAAACAGAATTTGCTTTGCAATTAGTTCCACTTCCAAGCACAGTCAGAGATTAGGGTGTATTCCCACATATAGTACAGGCTGACCCCCAAAATGTGGGTTCCGGGATACGTTTAACAACTTTTAATATTATCCAATCAAACTTAACAAAGTTTGCAGATCATATTAATAACTCATCGTGAAGATGCCACTGAAAATTCCAGTTGTCTACAAAGAAATTTGACAGTTTTACAATGAAATTACTGAAATTACTGATGCTCGATGATAAGTTCCAAATGGGCACCAGTTCACTCAATGCATTGGGGTACACATCGACCATACTTATTGACCACTTGTACGCACTGCTATCAGAATTTCCATCAAACTTTCTTTGCTGATGTTGAGTTCTTGACAGCGGCGCGAAGAGATTTCTTGGGACTGCGGGCGACTGATTCAACTATATTCTCGGGTGACCTTCCTGATATTTGTCAGCCAGCGTGGCCTCCTCTGTTTGGTGAATTCATATTCAGGATTGTGCCATGCTGTCTGTCTACGTTTATTCACAAAATTTCAAATTTGAGACTTGCTGACTGCTTTCCTTATTGCAAAATGTGCGCAGAACAGCGCCTTGTCTGCAAGAACGAATTTGTCCGAAGAAAGTTTTCGACAGAAAATGACCTCTTCAGGTGTCCATGACATGGTGAGTAAATGTCACAGATTCAAGAAACTGGGCAGATTCTCCCTTAACTCAGTTCAGATGACTTCTCTTCAGGTGTCTACAACATGATGAGTAAATGTCACAGATTCAAGAAACTGGGCAGATTCTCCCTTAACTCAGTTCAGATGACTTCACTTCAGGTGTCTACAACATGATGAGTAAATGTCACAGATTCAAGAAACTTGGCAGATTCTCCCTTAACTCAGTTCAGATGACTTCACTTCAGGTGTCGACAACATGATGAGTAAATGTCACAGATTCAGGAAACTTGGCAGATTCTCCCTTAACTCAGTTCAGATGACTTCACTTCAGGTGTCTACAACATGGTGAGTAAATGTGATTCAGGAAACTTGGCAGATTCACCCTTAACTCAGTTCAGATGACTTCACTTCAGGTGTCCATGACATGGTGAGTAAATGTCACAGATTCAGGAAACTTGGCAGATTCTCCCTTAACTCAGTTCAGATGACTTCACTTCAGGTGTCTACAACATGATGAGTAAATGTCACAGATTCAGGAAACTTGGCAGATTCTCCCTTAACTCAGTTCAGATGACTTCACTTCAGGTGTCCACAACATGGTGAGTAAATGTCACAGATTCAGGAAACTTGGCAGATTCTCCCTTAACTCAGTTCAGATGACTTCACTTTAGGTGTCCATGACATGGTGAGTAAATGTCACAGATTCAGGAAACTTGGCAGATTCTCCCTTAACTCAGTTCAGATGACTTCACTTCAGGTGTCTACAACATGATGAGTAAATGTCACAGATTCAGGAAACTTGGCAGATTCTCCCTTAACTCAGTT
Organism: Myxine glutinosa; assembly: GCF_964187855.1. Taxonomy (NCBI): domain Eukaryota; kingdom Metazoa; phylum Chordata; class Myxini; order Myxiniformes; family Myxinidae; genus Myxine; species Myxine glutinosa. The sequence continues at coordinate 183,205,802 of NC_136264.1, read as the reverse complement.
CAGATGACTTCACTTCAGGTGTCCACAACATGGTGAGTAAATGTCACAGATTCAGGAAACTTGGCAGATTCTCCCTTAACTCAGTTCAGATGACTTCACTTCAGGTGTCCATGACATGACGAGTAAATGTCACAGATTCAAGAAACTGAGCAGATTCTCCCTTAACTCAGTTCAGATGACTTCACTTCAGGTGTCGACAACATGATGAGTAAATGTCACAGATTCAAGAAACTTGGCAGATTCTCCCTTAACTCAGTTCAGATGACTTCACTTCAGGTGTCGACAACATGACGAGTAAATGTCACAGATTCAAGAAACTTGGCAGATTCTCCCTTAACTCAGTTCAGATGACTTCACTTCAGGTGTCGACAACATGATGAGTAAATCTCACAGATTCAAGAAACTGAGCAGATTCTCCCTTAACTCAGTTCAGATGACTTCACTTCAGGTGTCCACAACATGATGAGTAAATGTCACAGATTCAAGAAACTGGGCAGATTCTCCCTTAACTCAGTTCAGATGACTTCACTTCAGGTGTCCACAACATGATGAGTAAATGTCACAGATTCAGGAAACTTGGCAGATTCTCCCTTAACTCAGTTCAGATGACTTCACTTCAGGTGTCGACAACATGATGAGTAAATGTCACAGATTCAGGAAACTTGGCAGATACTCCCTTAACTCAGTTCAGATGACTTCACTTCAGGTGTCCACAACATGATGAGTAAATGTCACAGATTCAAGAAACTGAGCAGATTCTCCCTTAACTCAGTTCAGATGACTTCACTTCAGGTGTCGACAACATGACGAGTAAATGTCACAGATTCAAGAAACTGAGCAGATTCTCCCTTAACTCAGTTCAGATGACTTCACTTCAGGTGTCTACAACATGGTGAGTAAATGTCACAGATTCAGGAAACTGGGCAGATTCTCCCTTAACTCAGTTCAGATGACTTCACTTCAGGTGTCCACAACATGATGAGTAAATGTCACAGATTCAGGAAACTTGGCAGATTCTCCCTTAACTCAGTTCAGATGACTTCACTTCAGGTGTCGACAACATGATGAGTAAATGTCACAGATTCAAGAAACTTGGCAGATTCTCCCTTAACTCAGTTCAGATGACTTCACTTCAGGTGTCGACAACATGATGAGTAAATCTCACAGATTCAAGAAACTGGGCAGATTCTCCCTTAACTCAGTTCAGATGACTTCACTTCAGGTGTCTACAACATGGTGAGTAAATGTCACAGATTCAGGAAACTGGGCAGATTCTCCCTTAACTCAGTTCAGATGACTTCACTTCAGGTGTCTACAACATGATGAGTAAATGTCACAGATTCAGGAAACTTGGCAGATTCTCCCTTAACTCAGTTCAGATGACTTCACTTCAGGTGTCGACAACATGATGAGTAAATGTCACAGATTCAGGAAACTGGGCAGATTCTCCCTTAACTCAGTTCAGATGACTTCACTTCAGGTGTCCACAACATGATGAGTAAATGTCACAGATTCAGGAAACTTGGCAGATTCTCCCTTAACTCAGTTCAGATGACTTCACTTCAGGTGTCCATGACATGGTGAGTAAATGTCATAGATTCAGGAAACTTGGCAGATTCTCCCTTAACTCAGTTCAGATGACTTCACTTCAGGTGTCCACAACATGATGAGTAAATGTCACAGATTCAGGAAACTGGGCAGATTCTCCCTTAACTCAGTTCAGATGACTTCACTTCAGGTGTCTACAACATAGTGAGTAAATGTCACAGATTCAAGAAACTTGGCGGATTCACTCTCCCTTAACTCAGTTCAGAACTCCTGGAAAATGCAAGAGATTGAATGAAAACTGTGAAGGTTGTTAAACTTTTACCGGGGCCCAATGTTTTTGGAACACCCTGTGGAAGGCCGATGGTTTTTCATAAACTCCCAAACAACCACGACTTAATTATCTTTATGAAAACAAGTTGGAAGGGGCCTCTTGACTCCAAGTCCTGGAGAATTGGATTCACTATGTACAGGGAGAGGCATACGTCTGCACGGTTATATCACGGTTATATCTGCTTATACAAGATTTGTCTATACCATACACTGTTTTCTCTTATTTCAGATAATACAAAGAATACATTAAACGTTATTACCTCCACCACCGAAGGTCGATGGAGGTTATGTTTTCACTCCAGTTTGTTTGTTTATGAACAAAGAGGAATGTCTGTCTATGAAGAAAATATTTCAAAAAGTTGTGGACGAATTCAGAAGAAATTTTGGGGAAAGCTTTGGTGTCTGACATGCACGAATCGATTCGGTTTTGGTGAAGATCTGAATCCGGATCCGGATATGAGAATTTTTAAAATTTAAAATGATTGTTCACCATTGACTGATGGGGCCAAAAACGATATGTGGAATGATATTTTAAAAAGACGTGGATGGATTTGGATGGCAGAAACAAATTGGTATAAACCCTGGTAGATGGTATAAACAAATTGGTATAAACCCTGGTAGATGGTATAAACAAATAGGTATAAACCCTGGTAGATGGTATAAACAAATTGGTATAAACCCTGGTAGATGGTATAAACAAATAGGTATAAACCCTGGTAGATGGTATAAACAAATTGGTATAAACCCTGGTGGATGGTATAAACAAATTGGTATAAACCCTGGTAGATGGTATAAACAAATTGGTATAAACCCTGGTAGATGGCAGAAACAAATTGGTATAAACCCTGGTAGATGGTATAAACAAATTGGTATAAACCCTGGTAGATGGCAGAAACAAATTGGTATAAACCCTGGTAGATGGTATAAACAAATTGGTATAAACCCTGGTAGATGGCAGAAACAAATTGGTATAAACCCTGGTAGATGGTATAAACAAATTGGTATAAACCCTGGTAGATGGTATAAACAAATTGGTATAAACCCTGGTAGATGGTATAAACAAATTGGTATACACCCTGGTAGTTGGCAGAAACAAATTGGTATAAACCCTGGTAGATGGTATAAACAAATTGGTATAAACCCTGGTAGATGGCAGAAACAAATTGGTATAAACCCTGGTAGATGGTATAAACAAATTGGTATAAACCCTGGTAGATGGTATAAACAAATTGGTATACACCCTGGTAGTTGGCAGAAACAAATTGGTATAAACCCTGGTAGATGGTATAAACAAATTGGTATAAACCCTGGTAGATGGCAGAAACAGATTGGTATAAACCCTGGTAGATGGTATAAACAAATTGGTATACACCCTGGTAGATGGCAGAAACAAATTGGTATAAACCCTGGTAGATGGTATAAACAAATTGGTATACACCCTGGTAGTTGGCAGAAACAAATTGGTATACACCCTGGTAGTTGGCAGAAACAAATTGGTATAAACCCTGGTAGATGGCAGAAACAAATTGGTATAAACCCTGGTAGATGGTATAAACAAATTGGTATAAACCCTGGTAGTTGGCAGAAACAAATTGGTATAAACCCTGGTAGATGGCAGAAACAAATTGGTATAAACCCTGGTAGATGGTATAAACAAATTGGTATAAACCCTGGTAGATGGTATAAACAAATTGGTATAAACCCTGGTAGATGGTATAAACAAATTGGTATAAACCCTGGTAGATGGTATAAACAAATTGGTATACACCCTGGTAGTTGGCAGAAACAAATTGGTATAAACCCTGGTAGATGGCAGAAACAAATTGGTATAAACCCTGGTAGATGGCAGAAACAAATTGGTATAAACCCTGGGAGATGGCAGAAACAAATTGGTATAAACCCTGGTAGATGGTATAAACAAATTGGTATAAACCCTGGTAGATGGCAGAAACAAATTGGTATAAACCCTGGTAGATGGTATAAACAAATTGGTATAAACCCTGGTAGATGGCAGAAACAAATTGGTATAAACCCTGGTAGATGGCAGAAACAAATTGGTATAAACCCTGGTAGATGGCAGAAACAAATTGGTATAAACCCTGGTAGATGGTATAAACAAATTGGTATAAACCCTGGTAGATGGTATAAACAAATTGGTATAAACCCTGGTAGATGGTATAAACAAATTGGTATACACCCTGGTAGTTGGCAGAAACAAATTGGTATAAACCCTGGTAGATGGCAGAAACAAATTGGTATAAACCCTGGTAGATGGCAGAAACAAATTGGTATAAACCCTGGGAGATGGCAGAAACAAATTGGTATAAACCCTGGTAGATGGTATAAACAAATTGGTATAAACTCTGGTAGATGGTATAAACAAATTGGTATAAACCCTGGTAGATGGTATAAACAAATTGGTATAAACTCTGGTAGATGGCAGAAACAAATTGGTATAAACCCTGGTAGATGGCAGAAACAAATTGGTATAAACCCTGGGAGATGGCAGAAACAAATTGGTATAAACCCTGGTAGATGGTATAAACAAATTGGTATAAACTCTGGTAGATGGTATAAACAAATTGGTATAAACCCTGGTAGATGGTATAAACAAATTGGTATAAACCCTGGTAGATGGTATAAACAAATTGGTATAAACCCTGGTAGATGGTATAAACAAATGTTGTGAGCAACTGAAACCATGTCCTGGGACTTATGACTCACTCTGCAGATAACATACATGGGTTGATATAACAAGAAAACAATTTGTATGAGTAATGTTTAACCACAAAGTCTCATTTCTGTTTTATAGTTAAACATCAGTTATGAGTTATGACGTTTCAAATGAAAGGTGAGGAGGAGGTGGAGGAGAAGGTGAAAGTGGAGGGAAAGGTTAAGCAGGAGGTGGAGGTGGAAGACGAATTTGATGACAGGGAGGAAGGAAGGTGAAGGAAGAGGAGGAGGTGCAAGAATAGGGTAAAGGAAAGGAGGTGGAAGGAGATAATGAAAGGGGAGGAGGATGAAGGACGAGGCTGAAGGGTGAGGAGGTGGAGGAAGTGAATGAAAGGGGAGGAGGATGAAGGACGAGGCTGAAGGGTGAGGGGGTGGAGGAAGTGAATGAAGGGAGGCGGGAGGAGTTGAAGGAGGGGTGAGAGATAGAGAGAGAGGAGGTGAAGAAAGAGAATGAAGGGTGAGGAGGTGAAAGAAGAGAATGAAGGGGGAGGAGGTGGAGGAAGAGAATGAAGGGTGAGGAGGTGGAGAAAGAGAATGAAGGGGAGGAGGTAGAGGATGAAGGAGAAGAGATAGAAGATGGGGGAGGAGGAGGAAGAGAATGAAGGGGGGGGGGCGTGGTGGAGGAAGAGGCTGATTGGTGAGGAGGTCAAGGAAGAGAATGAAGAGGATGAAGTGGAGGAAGAGAATGAAGGGGTGGAGGAAGAGGATGTAGAGGAGGTGGAAAGGAGGGTGGAGGGGAGGAGGTGGAGAAAGAGAATTACGGGGAGGAGAAGAAACAGAATGAAGGGTGAGGAGGTGGAGAAAGAGAATGAAGGGCGAGGAGGTGGAGAAAGAGAATGAAGGGTGAGGCGGTGGAGAAAGAGAATGAAGAGGATGAAGTGGAGGAAGAGAATGAAGGGTGAGGAGGTGGAGAAAGAGAATGAAGGGCGAGGAGGTGGAGAAAGAGAATGAAGGGTGAGGCGGTGGAGAAAGAGAATGAAGGGCGAGGAGGTGGAGAAAGAGAATGAAGGGCGAGGAGGTGGAGAAAGAGAATGAAGGGCGAGGAGGTGGAGAAAGAGAATGAAGGGCGAGGAGGTGGAGAAAGAGAATGAAGGGTGAGGCGGTGGAGAAAGAGAATGAAGGGCGAGGAGGTGGAGAAAGAGAATGAAGGGCGAGGAGGTGGAGAAAGAGAATGAAGGGCGAGGAGGTGAAAGAAGAGAATGAAGGGTGAGGAGGTGGAGAAAGAGAATGAAGGGCGAGGAGGTGGAGAAAGAGAATGAAGGGCGAGGAGGTGGAGAAAGAGAATGAAGGGCGAGGAGGTGAAAGAAGAGAATGAATGGTGAGGAGGTGGAGAAAGAGAATGAAGGGCGAGGAGGTGAAAGAAGAGAATGAAGGGCGAGGAGGTGGAGAAAGAGAATGAAGGGCGAGGAGGTGGAGAAAGAGAATGAAGGGCGAGGAGGTGGAGAAAGAGAATGAAGGGCGAGGAGGTGAAAGAAGAGAATGAATGGTGAGGAGGTGGAGAAAGAGAATGAAGGGCGAGGAGGTGAAAGAAGAGAATGAAGGGCGAGGAGGTGGAGAAAGAGAATGAAGGGCAAGGAGGTGGAGAAAGAGAATGAAGGGCGAGGCGGTGAAAGAAGAGATTGAAGGGTGAGAAGGTGGAGAAAGAGAATGAAGGGCGAGGAGGTGGAGAAAGAGAATGAAGGGCGAGGAGGTGAAAGAAGAGAATGAAGGGTGAGGAGGTGGAGAAAGAGAATGAAGGGCGAGGAGGTGAAATAAGAGAATGAAGGGTGAGGAGGTGGAGAAAGAGAATGAAGGGTGAGGCGGTGAAAGAAGAGAATGAAGGGTGAGGAGGTGGAGAAAGAGAATGAAGGGCGAGGAGGTGGAGAAAGAGAATGAAGGGTGAGGCGGTGAAAGAAGAGAATGAAGGGTGAGGAGGTGGAGAATGAGAATGAAGGGTGAGGAGGTGGAGAAAGAGAATGAAGGGTGAGGAGGTGGAGAAAGAGAATGAAGGGTGAGGAGGTGGAGAAAGAGAATGAAGGGCGAGGAGGTGAAAGAAGAGAATGAAGGGTGAGGAGGTGGAGAAAGAGAATGAAGGGCGAGGAGGTGAAAGAAGAGAATGAAGGGCGAGGCGGTGAAAGAAGAGAATGAAGGGTGAGGAGGTGGAGAAAGAGAATGAAGGGTGAGGAGGTGGAGAAAGAGAATGAAGGGTGAGGAGGTGGAGAAAGAGAATGAAGGGTGAGGCGGTGAAAGAAGAGAATGAAGGGTGAGGAGGTGAAAGAAGAGAATGAAGGGTGAGGAGGTGGAGAAAGAGATGGAAGGGTGAGGAGGTGGAGAAAGAGAATGAAGGGTGAGGAGGTGGAGAAAGAGAATGAAGGGCGAGGAGGTGAAAGAAGAGAATGAAGGGTGAGGAGGTGGAGAAAGAGAATGAAGGGCGAGGAGGTGAAAGAAGAGAATGAAGGGCGAGGCGGTGAAAGAAGAGAATGAAGGGTGAGGAGGTGGAGAAAAAGAATGAAGGGCGAGGAGGTGAAAGAAGAGAATGAAGGGCGAGGAGGTGGAGAAAGAGAATGAAGGGCAAGGAGGTGGAGAAAGAGAATGAAGGGCGAGGCGGTGAAAGAAGAGAATGAAGGGTGAGGAGGTGGAGAAAGAGAATGAAGGGCGAGGAGGTGGCGAAAGAGAATGAAGGGCGAAGAGGTGAAAGAAGAGAATGAAGGGTGAGGAGGTGGAGAAAGAGAATGAAGGGCGAGGAGGTGAAAGAAGAGAATGAAGGGTGAGGAGGTGGAGAAAGAGAATGAAGGGCGAGGGGGTGAAAGAAGAGATTGAAGGGTGAGGAGGTGGAGAAAGAGAATGAAGGGCGAGGAGGTGGAGAAAGAGAATGAAGGGCGAGGCCGTGAAAGAAGAGAATGAAGGGTGAGGAGGTGGAGAAAGAGAATGAAGGGTGAGGAGGTGGAGAAAGAGAATGAAGGATGAGGAGGTGGAGAAAGAGAATGAAGGGCGAGGAGGTGAAAGAAGAGAATGAAGGGTGAGGAGGTGGAGAAAGAGAATGAAGGGTGAGGAGGTGGAGAAAGAGAATGAAGGGTGAGGAGGTGGAGAAAGAGAATGAAGGGCGAGGAGGTGGAGAAAGAGAATGAAGGGCGAGGAGGTGAAAGAAGAGAATGAAGGGTGAGGAGGTGGAGAAAGAGAATGAAGGGCGAGGAGGTGAAAGAAGAGAATGAAGGGCGAGGCGGTGAAAGAAGTGAATGAAGGGTGAGGAGGTGGAGAAAGAGAATGAAGGGTGAGGAGGTGGAGAAAGAGAATGAAGGGTGAGGAGGTGGAGAAAGAGAATGAAGGGCGAGGAGGTGAAAGAAGAGAATGAAGGGTGAGGAGGTGGAGAAAGAGAATGAAGGGCGATGAGGTGAAAGAAGAGAATGAAGGGTGAGGAGGTAGAGGAAGACGTAGGAGTGAGGGACAGAGAGAGGAAACAGGGGGAGGAGGTGGGTGTGGGTTTCCTCCCGCTCTATAAACACATTCTTCCCACAAGACCCGGTGTACTGCAAAGCTCGAAATGATTGATGTAACCGACAGTCCATATATATTTAATCATCGGTAGCTCTGTAACGTCCTCACAGCTAGTTTTCAAATTCAAGTGTATCTTTTTCATTTGAAATCACGATTAATGACGTATGTGCATTCAGGCGGTGTAAGGTTCTCGTCCGCACGGTAATTCTGGTGGCTGTTTTTTTTTTGAGTCGTCAGAGCGGAAAAACTGACAAAGCGAACACCCTCGTTACCCCAAGAAGGAGCGCGACCTCGACGTCCATCGCGTGCCGAGCACCACGAGGTCCGCCAGGCCGTCCAGCCTCATCACTCACGACTGCACACTCTCACATTCTGTGCTTCGAACCTGGTGCTCCGTGTTTATTTGCCCGGGAGCCGGGATCGAAGCTTTGAGCTTCAGACAAAAGGAGAGGCGGCGCTACCGGCTGTTCTTATAAATTCGTGTCGTCGTTCCCGCGTGTTAGGGATGGAAAAATACTGAGCGGTTGTCTCCCTGCAGTACCAAGGCAGTTTGGTGTGAGGCGTATTTAACAAGCGTGCGTGTGTGTGTGTTATATATATATATTTAAAAAAATATATGTTTATATATTTAATAGATAACACGCACAATCTATTAACACGTGCACACTGGCACGAGGTAACGGCTGCGGCACCATTTTGCCTCTTATTTGAAACGGTCGTCCATTGATAAATCGTTCGTGCGGTGTTCGGAAAGAAAACGACGTCAAATCAACGGATCGTTGTATGTAGTTTTATTCCTTTATTGTTGTAATATAATCGATATAATTTTTTTCCCGGCACACCATCGTCGTGGGTGGAGGATCTCGAGTAGGTGTAGGGTCGCTGTGTGTACGCGGCAGGTGGTGGGGGCTTTCTCTGGGGTATCGACGCTCGACGCTCGTGTTCCTTCGCTCGTAGATCTGGGGTCGCTGACAAGGCAGGACGGCGGAATCATGGCTCAGCTACACGACCAGGAGCAGCGCAAGGACGCCGAGACGTGTGGACGCGACTACGAGTTCGAGTCTCTGCCGCCCGTCGTGGAAGCTCCCGGGGAGATCGTGGTGCGCACGGTGACCCAACGCGAGCAATGGAGCAGTCGTTTGGATTTCGTCCTGTCCGTGGCTGGAGGCTTCATCGGACTGGGCAACGTCTGGAGGTTCCCGTACCTGTGCTACAAGCATGGCGGGGGTTCGTATACGCCATACGGAATGCTTTACGCTCTTTGCTCTCCTCTTTGTCCGCTTCCATGATTTCTCCCCACCCGGGCGTTCGACTCCCCGAGCCATGCTTGCTTCGTGATTTTTATTTATTGAGTGATTTGATTTGTTTGTTTTAGATTATTTGCGCTTCATTGTGACAGCGCGTGGTTTTGGGTCCCGAACCGGCCGCGTGGGAGACAAAAGAGTCCTTTGTTTGGGGCTCGCGCGGAGCGTGCACAGCCAAACCCCCCCTCCCCCCACCCCCAACACTTGTATATCCCGCACTTCCACCTTATCCCACCTGCTACCCGAACACTTACATACCCTCTCCCACGCCCAACCCTACCCTACACCCAACGCCCAACCCTACACCCACATACCTCCCCCTTTCTCCCAAACCTACATCCACATTGTCACCCCAACCCTAAACTCACATTGTCACCCCAACCCTAAACTCACATTGTCACCCAAACCCTAAACCTACATTGTCACCCCAACCCTAAACCCACATTGTTACCCCAACCCTAAACCCACATTGTTACCCCAACCCTAAACCCACATTGTCACCCCAACCCTAAACCCACATTGTCACCCCAACCCTAAACCCACATTGTCACCCCAACCCTAAACCCACATTGTCACCCCAACCCTAAACCCACATTGTCACCCCAACCCTAAACCCACATTGTCACCCCAACCCTAAACCCACATTGTCACCCCAACCCTAAACCCACATTGTCACCCCAACCCTAAACCCACATTGTCACCCCAACCCTAAACCCACATTGTCACCCCAACCCTAAACCCACATTGTCACCCCAACCCTAAACCCACATTGTCACCCCAACCCTAAACCCACATTGTCACCCCAACCCTAAACCCACATTGTCACCCCAACCCTAAACCCACATTGTCACCCCAACCCTAAACCCACATTGTCACCCCGACCCTAAACCCACATTGTCACCCCGACCCTAAACCCACATTGTCACCCCGACCCTAAAACCACATTGTCACCCCGACCCTAAACCCACATTGTCACCCCGACCCTAAACCCACATTGTCACCCCGACCCTAAACCCACATTGTCACCCCGACCCTAAACCCACACTGTCACCCCGACCCTAAACCCACATTGTCACCCCGACCCTAAACCCACATTGTCACCCCGACCCTAAACCCACATTGTCACCCCGACCCTAAACCCACATTGTCACCCCGACCCTAAACCCACATTGTCACCCCGACCCTAAACCCACATTGTCACCCCGACCCTAAACCCACATTGTCACCCCGACCCTAAACCCACATTGTCACCCCGACCCTAAACCCACATTGTCACCCCGACCCTAAACCCACATTGTCACCCCGACCCTAAACCCAGTCACCCCGACCCTAAACCCACATTGTCAGCCCAACCCTAAGCCCACATTGTCACCCCAACCTTACACCCACATTGTCACCCCAACTCTAAACCCACATTGTCACCCCAACTCTAAACCCACATTGTCACCCCAACTCTAAACCCACATTGTCACCCCAACTCTAAACCCACATTGTCACCCCAACTCTAAACCCACATTGTCACCCCAACTCTAAACCCACATTGTCACCCCAACTCTAAACCCACATTGTCACCCCAACTCTAAACCCACATTGTCACCCCAACTCCAAACCCACATTGTCACCCCAACTCTAAACCCACATTGTCACCCAAACTCTAAACCCACATTGTCACCCCAACCCTAAACCCACATTGTCACCCCAACCCTAAACCCACATTGTCACCCCAACCCTAAACCCACATCGTCACCCCAACCATGAACCTACATTGTCACCCCAACCCCAAACTCAGTCACCCCAACCCTAAACCCACATTGTCACCCCAACCCTAAACCCACATTGTCACCCCAACCCTAAACCCACATTGTCACCCCAACCCTAAACCCACATTGTCACCCCAACCCTAAACCCACATTGTCACCCCAACCCTAAACCCACATTGTCACCCCAACCCTAAACCCACATTGTCACCCCAACCCTAAACCCACATTGTCACCCCAACCCTAAACCCACATTGTCACCCCAACCCTAAACCCACATTGTCACCCCAACCCTAAACCCACATTGTCACCCCAACCCTAAACCCACATTGTCACCCCAATCCTAAACCCACATTGTCACCCCAACCCTAAACCCACAAATCACCCCAACCCCACACCCACATTGTCACCCCAACCTTACACCCACATTGTCACCCCAACCCTAAACCCACATTGTCACCCCAACCCTACACCCACATTGTCACCCCAACTCTAAACCCACATTGTCACCCCAACTCTAAACCCACATTGTCACCCCAACTCTAAACCCACATTGTCACCCCAACTCTAAACCCACATTGTCACCCCAACTCTAAACCCACATTGTCACCCCAACTCTAAACCCACATTGTCACCTCAACCCTACACCCACATATTACCCAAACCCTACACCCACATATTACCCAAACCCTACACCCACATATTACCCCAACCCTACACCCACATATTACCCCAACCCTACACCCACATATTACCCCAACCCTACACCCACATATTACCCCAACCCTACACCCACATATTACCCCAACCCTACACCCACATATTACCCCAACCCTACACCCACATATTACCCCAACTCTACACCCACATACCACTCCTCAACATACCCACCTAGCCTTCCCCCACACTGAAACTTCCCTCACCCTCACCCTCACCCCCACTCCCACAAGCACAAATGCAATGTTGATATGGTTGTCATTGATACAACTGTACATAGGCTGTTTAATCCGTGCCATCTCCATTGTGACCTTGTGCATAGGGGACAAATGAAAATATGTCACCTTTCCTGCAAAGTCTCTATCCATTCACCATGGTAACATGTTTACTCGCTTTGCTTTGCCTTGGTCTTGTCCAGGAGCCTTTCTCATCCCGTACGGCGTATTCTTGCTGGGGGGTGGCATTCCACTCTTCTTCATGGAGGTGGCACTCGGACAATTCACCGCGCAAGGTGGCATTTCGTGCTGGCGCACTGTATGTCCCTTGCTTACTGGTCAGTCACCCTTGTTTGTCCGCGCGTGTGGTTTATTTATTTATTTTTAATCTGGCTCTTGTTTAACCGCCGCATCCACATCCGGGGTTATTCGCAGGTAATTCATGAGTTATATTAACGGAATGACTCTAGTTTGTGATGAGGTTAAAAAAAAGATGTATCATAAATGTGAAACGTGCATAAAATGTTTTAAGAAATCCCTGTGGTTTGGGGAATTTTATATATATATATAAAAAAATTGGTCTGGCAAGATAAAATGTCAAGAAGTGTCACTCGCTGGGATTTTCCTTCGGAATAACCAGTGGAACAAATGACTTATTCCACTCGAGCAAGTGAGAAGGGAAGGTCATCGGGAATGGAAGGTTGCAAGTACGAGTTTAATAATGCATTTGTGAGGATTAGTAGTGGAATTTCTTGGTTTATTGGATGGTAGAGGTTACGTGTGTGCTGCTTTGTTGTGACCTTGACAGTGTCTGCAGGGACGCATCCATCGTTGGTAATAAGGAAATGGGTTTTTATTTATAAGTGCAATTCGTGTAATAAATCGAGTAAATAAATAGAGATCCATCAATTTTATTTGTTTTTGTTTGTTTTGTGATTTCTTAAAAAAGATATCCTGCACTTGCCTTATTACCAAGTGAGGTGAGCGCAGGCTTTGCCCCAGTTGCCACATCGTGGCTCTGGTGTGGCGTTGATGACCATCCCTCCATCTACAGGCATCGGGTACAGCTCTGTTATCATCGTATCCATGATGAGTATCAACTACATCGTCATTCTGGCTTGGACGTTGTTCTACTTGGCTCATTCCTTCAACAGCAACTTGCCCTGGGCTAGCTGTAACAACACGTGGAACACACCCAATTGTTTGGAGGACACAATGAGGAGAAACCTTACGGCTGGCAACATGTCTGCTATCTACAACTCTTCGCTCGACAACTATGTCTCGCCCGTTACTGAGTTCTGGGAGTAAGCATGTTACATTTTTTAATGCATATAGTCCGTTTCTGATCTGTTTCATCCATCGTTGTGCATGTACATTTAGAATGAGCTTGAAAATACGATAAGCTTGAGGGTGGTTTAATAATTTTGTTATGGTACGGTTGGGGCTGTGAATAAGTAAAGGTAAACGACACACCCCTTGCCATATTTGGTGCATGTGTGACGAATAAATGTAGACATCCATTTCACTAAAAACACTGAGTTATTGTCATTGTTCTTGTCTATTAAACTGTATAAGTGTACGTATATGCCATTGTTTTGTATAAGTCTCACAAACCTCTTTGACAGACGGAAAGTTTTGGACCTCAGCAAAGGAATGGAGGAGGTCGGAGATCTTCAGTGGGACCTTGTGCTCTGTATGCTTGCAATGTGGGTCATTGTATTTTTCTCCATCTGGAGAGGAGTGAAGGTCACAGGCAAGGTAAAGTAAAGTAGGACAGCAATCTTATTTCTATGTTTTGAAATGTTTGTTGGGTCTTTGATTTGAAGTGTTTCTTGGCATTTTCCTTGCTGGAGTAGCTAATGAGTTGCTGCAGAAATTCCAGATGGACTATTGGCCCTGCAAGCATGGTTTAATTACCTCCGCCACCATAGGTGGGTGGAGGTCATGTTTTCAACCTGTCTGCTTGTCTGTGAGCAGGATATCTCTTTAGTGATTCTTCACCATTGAGTGATGGGGTTAAAAGCTATATCTACTTGTAAAACGATATTTCAAAAGGTTATGGATGGATTTAGATGAAACTTGGTGGACAGGTTGGGAGTGTGACAAGGACGAATATACCCTGATTTTGGTGAAGATCCGGATATGGATGAGAAATTTTTAATTTTTTAAAAAGTGATTCTTCACCATTGAGAGATAGAGCCAAAAACGATGTATAGTGTCATATTTCAAAAGGTTGTGGATGAGTTATGACAAAACTTAGTGGATGAGTTGGATAGGTGGCAATAATAAGCCTTTTGGTTTTGGTTTGGGTCTGGATCCAGATCCAGCCAATCAATGGGATACAAAACGTAAACAATTTAGCGTGGCGAAGCTATGCGCCCAACCAAGTGCTGTTCTAGTCAAAGTTTGCGTTCCTAAAATTGTTTAAATGATTGTTCCCTTGTTCTAATGAAGGCTGTACTCGTGATAACCAACAGGATATACCATCATTGTGGTTAAATATTGCGAAGCGTGTTCTCTGCGCACAGAACATACCCTAATGAATAAAGCTCTGGTTGGAGCTTGTACAACACATGAAGAACTACAACGGCACTCAGTAGAGAGCATACCATCGCCTGGTTGGCCATATCACTCGATGGTGAAGAATCACTTAAAAAATTATACTAGCTGGATCCGGATCCTGATCTTCACCAAAATTGAATCGATTCTTCCTTGTCACATGCGCAACCTGTCCAAGTTTTGTCCAAATCCATCCACAACTTTTTGAGATATCCTGCTATGTATCGTTTTTGACCCCATCTCCCAATGGTGAAGAATCCCTTAAAAAATTATACTAGCCAGATCCAGATCTTCAACAAAATCTAATCATTTCATCCTTGTCACATACGCTACATCTCTGCCAAATTTCGTCCGAATCCGTCCACAACTTTTTGAGATATTTTGTTCACAAACAGATAAACAAACGAGAAGACGTCATGCGGAGTATGATACTTGCAAAATCCGCCCCCACCCCCAAGAAAAAAAATTCCATTGATACAGCAAATTGTCCATTTCATCAAGATTAAAATTGACAATCTTGATCAAAGCTCAGGTCAAAAGGAAGAAAAGTGACGATTTTTCAGATGAAAAATGATTTTGGAAGGTTGACCTTGAGTTGACCTTTTGACCTCAAATAGTTTCCCTATTTAGTGACGATGTGCAAATGCTGGTCAATTTTCAAGTCAATCAGATGAAAATTGAGGATGTTAACTTGGCTGATGTTGACCTCAAAAATGTGGTTGAATTCAGTGACCATATATGTAAATCCTCTTAGAATTTCAAGTCAATCAAATGAAAATTGGTGATTTTAGAAATTTGGCCTATGTTGACCTCAAAAATACTTGGTGGATGAATTCAGTGACCAGATATGCAAGTCCTCTTCAAATTTCAAGTCAATCGGATGAAAATTGAGGATTTTAGAAATTTGGCAAAGTTGGTGACCTTTGGCCTATGTTGCCCTTTTGACCCCAAAAACAATAGGCTTCTCAATTGGGGCGATCTATACACCTTGGTGAAGTTTCGTGACGATCGGTTTAGAATTGTGACCTGTAGACCGGTGACAAACAAACAGACGGAACCACAAACGCAACCGACCAATATATTTGAAAAATCTTCGATTTTGCAAGTAACAAACACAGACAGACAGGGGTGAAAACATAACTTCATCCACCTTTGGTGGTGGAGGTAACAAGGATATCTGCACAGGCAAATGTAAAGACATGCATGGAGACTGGCTTTGTGCCATCCCCTAAAATTTGGCAAGCAGTGAGACGATGCTACAGACGCTGTGGTTCTTGAACTTTGCATTTTGGCAAGAACAGTGGTCAATAAGTTTGCTGTGAATGCAGATATTTCTGTACTACGTTTACTTTCCAGCAGGACATTTAGATGAAATGCTCATTGGGTGATCTCTGAGGGCCAATGCACATATTGTATTAACATTTCTTCTAAGAAGGGAGAACATGTTCCATCTTGTGCTTATCATTTAATCTTCTCTCTTGTTTGATAATCTAAATCCAGCCTGACAGTTTGGTTGTAATCCTTTGACCCATTTTCCCCCTTTTGTGGAGCCAACTTCCAGCTTTGGTATAGTGCTCCATTCTTAGCATCATTACGTATTTAATCTTCCACAAGCCTTGTCTTCTATTTGATTTATTCAAAAGGACTTCGGAGCCTTTCCTTGATTCCTTCTTTTTTTTTTTTTCATTCCTATATCAGTTGTGTATGCGTACGTGTACAATGTACATACACAGTCGAGCATATATGCATAGAAAAACTAGAACGGCACTCAGTAGAGAGCATACCTCCACCTGGTTGGCCATATCACTCAATGGTAAAGATCACTTTAAAAAAATTATTCTAGCTGGATCCGGATCCGGATCTTCATCGAAATTGAATCGATTCTTCATTGTCACACACACAACCTGTCCAACAAGTTTCGTCCAAATCCATCCATAACTTTTTGAGATATCCTGCTATGTATCGTTTTTGACCCTATCTCCCAATGGTGAAGAATCACTTGAAAAAATTAAATAATTCTCATATCCGAATCCATATTCGATCTTCACCAAAATCGAATCGTCCTTGTCAGACACCCAACCGTTCCACCAAGTTTCGTCCAAATCCATCCAACTTTTTGAGATGTCTTGCTGTGTATAGTTTTTCGCCCTATCTCCCAAAGGTGAAGAATCACTTAAATTCTGGTATCTGAATCCGGACCTTCACCAAAATCTAATCATTTCGTTCTTGTTACATACGCCACATCTCTGCCAAATTTTGTCCGAATCCGTCCACAACTTGAGATATTTTGTTCACAAACGGACAAACGTGTACAGACAGGGGTGAAAACATAACCTCCAGCCACCTTTGGTGGTGGAGGTAACTGGAACGATACTCGGTGGAGCGCATACCTCCACCAGGCTGAACAGTTTTTGTTTCCCACTGATAGGCCTAACCCTGGATCCAGACCTGAACCAAAATATAATTGGCTTATCCTCGTCACCGAACCAAATCGTCCACCTAGTTTTGTCATTACTCGTCCACAACTTTTTGAAATGTTGTGTTGTGCATCATCCTTTTTGGCTGCATTTCTCAATGGTGAAAATCTGTTGAAGATTTTAAAAAATTCTCATATCCGGATCTTCACCAAAACCAAAACAATTCGGCCTTGTCACACATCCAACCTGTCCACCTAATTTCGTCCGAATCTGTCATTAACTTTTTGATATATCCTGGTTAGACACAGTTGTGAAAACATAGCCTCTGTCCACCTTTGGAGGAGGTGAATATCAATATTTTAAGTGGGTGTTTTCTCTCATCTCTTGATATTGTTCCTTTTGTACTGTTGTCATGATCCATTATCGCTTCTCCACCAGCCTTAACATTGTATACAAACCAAAATTAAGCCAGCCTTTTTTTTTTGTATACAAGATCGAGGCTCGTGTAAGAGCTAACATTAATTACAAAAAAAAAAAAAAAGTACACAGAAGACATAATAAAGGGAGCGGGAGACGAGATGTCGTCAGGTTCACTGTTTTTTCGTTCAAAATCATGGTAGATTAGCAAACCTATACATTTTTGGAAACGTTATTACATGGAAAATCTGAAAATCAATGTTTACATTTGCCAATTCCGACCAATTCGATTCGACCAATTCGACCAATCGACCAATTCCATTCGACCAATCGCTTCGATCGACCATTCGACCAATTCGATCGATTCGATTCGATTCATCGAATTCGATTCGATCGACCATTCGACCAATTCGATTTGCCAATCAATTTGACCGACCTTTGCTTGTGTGGAACGGACTGTGAAAACGATGCGGACTATATTGTCGGATACGACACACAGTACAGTGATGACGAACTCTAAATGGCATATTCTGTAATCGTGTATGTTTGATGCCATTGACTGCCTGTGTATAGTTTGTCATTGACTGCCTGTGTAGATGTGAAGTTATACTGACTGCATGTGTATGTATGATTTTGCTGACTGCCTGTGTATGTTTGGTGATATGAATTATTGTGACACATTTTGATGTTATTAACTGCCTGTACAAAATGATAACATGTATTTGATTATGCAACTTATCGCGAATATAAAGACAGTATTTTGCAATTCAAAACCTTTGATTCGTGTCTTACCATACCCCATAGCACTAATTTGATACTTTCATTGGATTCCTTGTCCCTGAAAATATAGGTTTGGTATATTTTTAAAAGTTTTTAGGGTAATTAGAGACAGAAATATAACAAAATATGTATTTTACAGTGGCCATTTAGAAAATCCAAAATGGCCGCCATACAGGTATCTCTCCAAATGTAAACATTGATTTTTAGTTTCCTTATGCTATAACCTTTCCAAAAATGTATAGGTTTGCTAATCTACCATGATTTTGAACGAAATATAATTTATTGACATAGTGAACCTGACTAATGGGGTGAGAGGGGGAAGCACACAAGTACAGGGACATCAGGACCAACGCAAGTTCAGGGACATCGGGACCAACAAAAGTACAGGGACCAACATTTGAGAGCAGGGACATCGGGAGATCTGTGGGAGGGAGAGGGCTTTGGGGGGCGGGGAGGCATGGAAAGGGGTGTGGGGGTGGGAGAGGTTAAAAAAAACAAAAAAACATGGACACTGCTAGGACTTCCAGGAAAGAAGTCAGTGTTTCAAAAAAGTCGATCTGGGGTGAATTGACGGGGGTAGAAAAGATCAAGGTTTTGGATGAGGGAAGATAAGAGATGGTGGTGAACACCTGTTTTAAAGATCTGGAGGGATGAGTGGGATTGAAGGGAGTGAGGGAGTTTGTTCCAGCGGCGGGAGAAAAGGGGAATGAAAGAGTAAAAGTGAATAGAGGGTCTTGATTGGTGGTGTAATGGTTTGAGCGTCTCTCCTGAGTCTGTTAGGTCGGTGGATCAAACTGGCTGAGTCTTGCAAAAGACTTTGTTTTAATGGTACGTGCTATCTCCTTGCTTGACGTTCAGCATTGAAAAAAAAAGAAGAAAAAAAAAAAGCATAAGAGCATGGCCCATAGGTTGGAGGAGATTCCTCCTTAAGGTATGCCACTCTGAGTGTTGTGAGAAAGGCAGTGCCATTGTTGTGGCATTGCTGGTAACCAGAGTACCCTGGGAATTGACGGCACTTTCCCGTGTGTGTGTGTGTCAAGTTCCCCAATGAGCCTTAGATCCTGTTAAAAAAAAAAAAGGAGAAAAGGATAACATTATTGTAGCATAATGACAACAGAATACTATTTTTGAAGGATCAACTGTGTTGGTGTGGAATGATGGCATATCTTGTCGATATGTTTTAAATGGCTTGGGGAGTACCTCGCATTTGCCAACACTTCACCCATACAATGATCATGGATTTGAAGCATGGCCAGACACAGATGCACACAATTGACAAAGTGTCCACACTGCTCGTGTACCAACGTATTGTACCAGATCGTGGCACTTGCAAACCTGCATTGAACAGGGAACCATAATGATGGGCATTTTCAAATTTAATGCTTCTAATTTTTCTCCTGGCAAGAATATCTAGGAGTAGCTGTGAAGGGGTTATTTGTAAGAGAGAATGTGCCAAGGGTTGGAATATCGACCTTCGGATGTCTTCGAGGCGTGCATGAAATGTCACCCGAGGCTATAACTACCTCTTTCCTGTTTATTAAATCGTGGTACAATCATTTTGGTTATCTGTAATTTTATTATAGTGGGGCAACTTAGCATAACAATTGTGCATTTTGTGAGGAAAGCACCAAATTTGGCACACTAGTAGACAATCATATTATGAAAAGATCTGGATATTGGGCCATCTCGGATTCAGAGATTTGATTTTTTACAAGATTTCGATTCGATTGGGATCGAAGAGAACACCTTCTTCGTCTTCTGTACAGTGAGGTTGCCAGCCCTGATTTCTCTGGCTACATCTGGGTGCTTCATTGGGAGTGCAACCATGTCCCTCAGGTGAACAGGGACCACCTGGCATAGTGTGTGTGGTCTAAGGCATGGAACCATGGGACCAGTTCCGTCAGGGCATCAAGGTATATCGTGAATGAAGCCTGCTGCAGAGAACGCACATAGACCAGTACCAACATCTCTAGTTCTAGCACAGCTGCCCAGTACTGAAAGTTGGGAATGTCTTCTCCTCTCTGGTGACACCAGTCTTCGAACTCGGGCAGGTCTTCTGCATCATCAGCATATGTCATACAGTGGCGTTCATACGCACGGTGTTGCAGGATGTGCAGTGCCGCTGCAGTGATTTGATGAGCTCTTCCTGTGCGGGTGACATGGGCAGCTCGCAGGAAGGAGTCGGCCGTCCCTGGCGTTGCAATCTCAGCTTGCAAATCTGCAAAATCTGCAAATCTTGGAAAAATCAAATCTCTGAATCTGAGATGGCCTAATATCCAGATCTTTTCATCATATGATAGTCTACTAGTGTGCCAAATTTGGTGCTTTCCTCACAAAATGCACAATTGTTATGCTATATTTAGCTTAGCTGCCGGACTATTACTTGAATATGGATAACCCCAACTGTCTAATTTTGCATTTGCCTGTTCTTGAGCTTGACAAACATTTTTGTTCTTATGGTTACTGTTTCTTCACAAAATTAGACAATTTCGATACATGTTGGAACATTTATTATGATGGAATTTTTTTTTTCTACTTCGTTAATCCATTTTATACCGTAATAATCATCTAATTCCAGTTTATTGCTTTGAATACTTTTTTATGAATTGAAAAGGTTATATACAGTCGGACCCCGCTATTCACGGGTTCCGCGTATCTTTCACCAGCCACACACAAAGCAGCTGGACATGCGCAAAAAAACAACATATTTTACGATCTAAGATTATGACCTGCTTCTTAATTTGCAATGCCGTGCTTCGCATTTTCATGGCTTTGGCGGCCAAGCAAGCTTCGCGGGATATCGCGTCATTCATACTGTGAATAGCTTCACGTGATATCCCACCGTTCACACAGTGAATGTTGCTTTGCGTGATATCCTGCTATTGCTTCGCGGGATATCCCACCATTTTTTTTTTTTTTTTGTATACAGAGTCGAGGCTTGTGAAAGAGCTAACATTTATCAAACAAACAAATCAAACAAACAAGCAAACAAAGTATATAAAAAGGGGAGCGGTCGACAAGATGGGGAGAGAAGGGGAGGAAGCACACAAACAACATTTGAGAGCAGGAACATCAGGAGATGTGTGGGAGGGAGAGGGCCTGGGGGGAGGCATGATAGGTATAAAACGCAAGGACACCAAGGACTTCCTGGAAAGAAGACAAAAGTCACCTCAAAAAAGTGGATTTGGGGTGAAATTAGCGGGGGTAGAAAAGATCAAGGTTTTGGATTGGGGAAGATAAGAGATGGTGGTGAACAGCCGTTTTAAAGACCTGGAGGGAGGAGTGGGATTGAAGAGAGTGAGGGAGTTTGTTCCAGAGGCAGGAGAAAAGAGGAATGAAGGAGGAAGGTGAGCAGAGAGTCTTGATTTTGGCAGTTTAACCATAAGAGGGTTGCAGGCAGATCTTGTGCGACCTGCAGGAATATTTAGGGGACAGAGCCCAGAGAGAGCTGGGGGAGCAAGGCCGGATAGGAGTCTGTAGAAGACGGAAAGACCACCAACCTGCCTGCGGTGAGTAAGTGAAAGGCCCTCGGAGATAGCGTCATCACGGGAGATTCCATTGATTCTGAACGCTTTGGTTTCAACAGCGTGAAGACGAGCTAGGTGTGAGGCAGGAGCACCAGCCCAGAGGGGATAGCAGTATTCCATTGAGCTGCGGTTGAAAGCCTTGTATGTGGTGAGGAGCTCAGGTGTGCCAAGGAAGGACTTCGCACGACGGAGGATGCCCAGTCAGCGACTGGCTTTGGAGGCCAGCTTGGAAATGTGGTTTTCCCAGGAAAGATCATGGCAGATAGTGAGACCCAAAAGCTTGAGTGACAGAACTTCTTGGAGAGGATTATTCAGAAAGTAGATGGGAGGGTTGTCCAGTCGGTCTTTTCGGAGAGACATCGTAAGAGTGAGAGATTTGTCAGGATTGAAAGACGTGTTCCACTTGTTTGCCCAGTCTGATTTTGTCCAGGTCTGCAGAGTGAGGAGGTTGCAGACTGCCGATCTGAGGAATGAGGAATGGAGCGGCAGAGAGTGGTCATCAGCAAAGAGATAGCAAAGAGTTTACATTCACACAGTAAATGCTGCTTTGAGGGATGATGTACCGTCATTCACCCTGTGAATAGCTTCATTTGATATCCCACCATTCACATGGTAAACATTGCTTTGTGGAATGCTTTGTGGGATATCCCAAAGATAAGATAAGTTCTCGTTCTCGCTTCCCTTGATGTTGCTGAAGTAGGTTTTAAAGTTTTGGTTTGTGGGATGCTTTGCAGGATATCCAAACAGATGGTAAACATTGCTTTGTGGGATGCTTTGCGGGATATCCAAACAGACGGTAAACATTGCTTTGTGGGATTCTTTGCGGGATATTCCAACAGAGCTGTCTCCCTTTTCCCTATTGAAACATGGCTTGCATTCGTGGGATTTGCCTCTATTCGTGGGATTTGCCTCTATTCGTGGGATTTGCCTCTATTCGTGGGATTTGCCTCTATTCGTGGGATTTGCCTCTATTTGTGGGATTTGCCTCTATTTGTGGGATTTGCCTCTATTCGTGGGTTTTGCCTCGACATTCGTGGATTTTGCCTTGCCATTTGCGGATTTTCGTGATTCAGGAACCGATCACTCCTTTTTCCATTGAAACGATGCCCTGCCGTTCGCGGTTTCGCAATTCGCAGCACTTTCCAGGAACGTATTCCCCGCGAATAGCAGGGTCCGACAGTATTTCAAGGTAAAATCGGTTTATGAACTTTGTTTTGATCAATGAAAGTGCCTAGCGCTCACTTGAACCCAAACCCCCTTCTTGACTTTCAGATCGTCTACTTCACGGCAACCTTTCCCCTCCTTATGCTTGTCGTGCTCTTCATTCGTGGTGTGACCCTGCCTGGAGCATCTGAGGGCATCAAGTACTACTTGTACCCGAAGCTCGAATACCTTGCTTATCCTCAAGTATTAATGTGCACCGCTCATCACTTTTATTCGATAGCTGCTGCAAATTGCAGGGGAAATGGGTTTCTTTCAGCAAGGGATTAGTGTTTGCTTCTGCTGCCAGGTGTGGATCGATGCAGGGACACAGATCTTCTATTCTTATACTGTTTGCATTGGTGTTATGACATCGTTGGGCAGCTACAACAAGTACGACTACAACTGTTACAGGTGTGAGGTCGTTCGCAATGATGGCTCGCCAGCAACAAGCAGCAATTGATTGGTCGGGGGAAGGGGTTGGGTGTGGAAGGGGGTTGTGGGTGAGAATGTCGGGGGCAACACTGACCATCGAAGATGACATGATTTTTTTTTCCTTCTGCAATAGAATATTGATGCAAAATATATGCCAAATAATTGCTGTTAGTTGTATGTTGCTGAAGTAGGTTTTAAAGTTTTGTTGCTCGTCTTGAGCAATCTTGTAGCCAATTTTGCTCTTGATGATCATGTTTTGTTGCTTTTTCCTGCATGGATCAGACTATGTGGTCCTGCTTAGAGATTTCCTCATTTGCAATTGTGTACCATAAATTTGTAGAAGAATTTTCTTTCTTTTCCAGTTGCAAGTTTAGTATTTTGAGGGTTTTTGCTGTGCCGGCATCTTGGTTCCCCAAAGGTGGCTTAGGCACGCACTCGGGATCGGTCTGTCTCCACCCTGGTCTCACCCATGGACATAAATACATGTGGAAACCATCAGTGTGGCTGCCAAACATTTTGCAGTGTTTGACATCTGAATGTGTTTTAGGTCCAAGTTTAACATTAACATGAGTACAATAGCTCTTCATAAAGATGTCATGAAGAGATAATGCCAGATTTAAGGATATTGATTTGGTTTAGTTATTTTTTTTGGCATGGATGCTCTAAATATGGCCTCTGTACTTTATGCTGCTGGTGAGTTATGAATTTCAGAACTATTAATCTTATCAGCACTTGCAGACGTTGTAATCGTCAGCAACCAAATCTCGAAGACTTTATTCAGCCTTTGGTCCAAATGGAAGATTAACCTGTTAATTCTGCTATGTTTGCTCCAATAATTATTCAAGTTTAAGGTCTCTGGTTTTTATTATTATTATTTTTGTAATGCCTCCGCCGATGGTCACCGGAAGCATTCTTGTTTTTTATCGCTTGCATTGTGCTCTCTGCTATTCTTAAGTATTGACTTTCATAAATACACCTTTAACAAATACAGGTTTAAAAGGACATCGATTTTTGTTTTACTTGCATTTCGTGAAGCATCGATTCCGATGGCCTCGTCATTTGAATGCATGAAAAAAAAAAAAAATTAACTTTTTGATTGACACGGTGAAGGTTTAAGCAGGGTAACCAATGCTTAAGATCTAGGAGGGGGGGGGGGGGGGTCAAAGTAACTCCTCCACCCTTCCCCAACCTGTTTTCTTTTTAACCAGGTCCTGTGTGCTGCTATCGTGCATGAACAGTGGGACAAGTTTTTTTGCTGGTTTTGCCATTTTCGCCATCCTCGGCTTCATGGCTCAAGAGCAAGGAGTGAGCATTGCTGATGTCGCAGAATCCGGTATGTGCAAATCTTTCTCATACATACCACTCGGTCCAGTTTCCATTGAACTCGGATCCCTTGAGCGTTTGTCAAAATGAATGTCTCCCTCTCTCTCTTTCTCTGCTTGCACTTTATTCTTAAAAGCTTTTGAGGGTGTTCATGTGCTGTTTGGAACGATTAAGAAAACCTTGATTTGATTCTTTTTCAACTTTAACAGCGATAAAGTGATGGGTAAGTGTTTGCACGTGTTTGTGCATGTGAGAGTTTGCACGTGTTCTTTCTCCAACACCCATGAAAAATTGCTGTTCAGATACATCCGTCGCTAAATAACCAATACGTGCCACTTGATAGATTGACGGGCATTTTATAGTCGTTTTACAGTTGGTTAAACATTTTGATTGTCTCAACCAGATGTGCCCAAGCTAACCCTGCTGTTGCTGCTTTGATAAGGAAAAGTCTGGTGGTTTGTTAAACGCAAGTTATCACCTGCATCACTGGAGCTGCTAAGCAGGTTGTGGTTTTGCCATTACATCAATTTGGTTTGAAGCTCTTTGATTTAAAACAAATACAACAACAACAAAAGGTCTGTCCAACAATTACATTTTGGGTTGCATGGTAAGTAAGGTGAGTTGGGATGTTCCCTTTGTGTGCTCACTGCCACTTTGATCATCACAAAACAAATGCGGATTTCTGAATAGTTGTGGATTTGTGACCATCTTTTGTTTACACTTGAAATAAATTGGCTAAATTTTGTTTAAAATGATTTGCACTATTTATTTTTCCACCATTAGAAGATAATAAAATAGCATTCATCCTAGAGAGTTTGGTAAAATACAGTGCACCATTCCCTCCATCCCTGCTCATACAAAATCTGACTGCCTTAAATCTGACTTTGATTTGGAACAAAGGACCATGTTACCCTCCATAATCCTCTTTTCCTGTATCGATTCATTCAACGCTTCCCAACCTCTTGACTCCTCCACCAGACGGTGTTCATGCTCTAATACACACACACCGTTTCTATGCTTTTTTTTTTTTTTTTCCAGGGCCTACCTGTTGACATTGTGGAAAATTTCCATTACTACCCCAAATCATAAGAAAGGTGCCAACGCCCAACAGTGGTCCTTTTCATTATAGGCCAGTGAAGCTTTTCCGCCCACCATAAGCAGTGATGGAAACGATAATTGCAGCAGACTTTTTTAAAGATTTGTCTTTTTTATTAACTCCCTGATCTCTGGCCATGAGTTTGGCCTCCATTTATGGTTTAGGTCAATCCACTTTGGCCATTTTGCTTCTCCTATGTCAGCCATTATATGGATGCCCTCTGGACATCTCTCATACATCTGGTTTTCTGGCACCCAGCTCTGATTTCCAAAGTGTTAGCTAACAGTATCCATGGTCCTTTCCGAGAATGGCTATCAGGTGTCCTGTGCATTTGAAACTGTGTTCCTTTTGACATATTTGTATCCCCTGGGACTAATCTTGTTCTTGGTGCATGTGAATGACCTCTTCATTAATGGAAATCCATTTTATCACTTTACAGACGATACCACTCCATTCAGGATAGTTACACAACCCTCTGCCTAACAGGCTACGGCTGCATCCCTCTCTGCCAAGCTGGGAGAAATAAGCAACTGGCCATCTACCTGAGGCACATATTTTGGTGCAGAAAGACTGAGCTGTTATTATATTATCACTGTGCATAATGCCTGGTAGACTAATCCCCCAGCTTATTTCTGTGGTCTACCTCTGGGAGAGGTAAAATCTTTGGAGCTCCAAGGTCTCACTATTGGCTATAACATGTCCTGGAAAGATCATGTCTCCAGTCTGATCACCAACTTGATTCTCTGCAATGCCATATTTTGTCAATGCCATCAAACATATAAAGGCATACAAAGTCTACATCAGAGGTGTCATGGAAATTTGCTCTAACTATGGATTGGTGCTGTTCCTCGTCTTGCTGAGTTGATGCCCAATAATCTTCAGGTCTTCAAGTAAATGGAACATTACGTCATGAAGTCGTGTCTCTGGGTCTACTCCTTGCTTCGCATAGGTAGATTGGTGGTCTTGCTCTTTCTTTTACTGGCCCTATTCTAGTCTTGCTCATCCTGCCCTCACCTCTCCATCCTTGTCCCTTCAGGTTACATGTATTCTGCCAGAAATGCTTCTTGTTACCCTCCCCAGATCTAAACTCGATGGTCACCTCCATTCTTGAGTAAGTTGTCTCAAGCTCTTCCCTACTGGATCTCAAGTCTGCTGCCCTCTGTCACCTCATGGTCTCCCCCATTTCCACTAGTCAGCTTTACTGCACCCACTGAGACCCTGTTCCCACACTTCTACAATGCCTCTCCTTGTGCTGCAGTGAATCTGTTAGTTATTGTCTCATCATTTTCCTTTTGCCATATTCTGTCTGTTGATCCACTGCCTCTTGTTATCATGCTCTTCCCATGATCCTCGATACCTGACTAAATAGACAAACTAATTAACAATCGTGTAACATTGCGAAACTAAAGAGTTAGTCGAACACCTTACCCCACGTAGTGTTCAGGTATATAATTCAATTGAAATAAAATAATGATTTCAAAAGTCGTAAATTCCGGAAGTTTAGTGCCGTTGATGCATTGTCTTATACACCACCTTGCTTAACATGCCTGAGCCTTGCTAAATGGATAAGTTTTGAAAGTGGCAATAGGCGATTTGTATTCTGAAGTGTTAAAGTATATAATTAAATTGAAATAAAATAGATTGTAAAGGCCGTATCAAATTTTTTTGGAACTTTACCACCGTTGATGCAGCGTCTTTTACACCACCTTATTTAACACATTACATTAGTTATTTGTGCCTGTTTTGTCTTTTATGACGTCCTCAGAAATCAAGTTTCCTGTTTGGAATGATTTTCAATTCTTTGGCTGCCAGACGGACAGAGTTTAAAAAAAAAAAAAAAAAAAAAAAAAAATCTCTGCATGTACGATCTGGACAAATTCAGAGAAAAAGTACTGCTAAACTGCAGGTTCGTTTTCTGATTAGTGTTCAAATTAAAACATTCAACTGAAACAAGTTGTCGATCATAAACTGATGTTTGTAGACTGATAGACAAGCAGATAGAAGTGAGACAGTTGCTTAACCCCACTTTCCGCTTTGTGGGCGCAGTGTAATCTATTAAATACAGCCGGCATAGTTTTTGATAACCGAGTTTCAAAATCTCAGAAGACATCGTATACATTTATAATCAGTCGTAAACGCTTGTCATCTTTAAACCATGTCGGAAAAATACCTCAGTTGTCGAGCACATCAGAATGTAACAACCGTACAGACTGTCAATATTCTTGATTAACAACTTGATGATCTTATCTCATTCATTATGGGAATGAGTTGGTCCTTTAGTGCTTTGTCGAAGCGTGAGTGTGGTTGAACCTATAACATGCATTGTTGTTGTTGTTTTTTTGTTTTCTTTCAAAGGGTTAGTAAATTTTTTCACTGTTATTGCCATGTGATAATGGTCATCTTATAAATATAAATTACCACTTGCCAATCAGGTCCTTTTGGTAGCCACTAAAACCCAAATATTTGGAGACTAAGTACTCGAATTTTATTCTTGGAAAAAGGAAATAGTCTTTTACCTTCCCATTAAAAAGCGATTTTTGAAAAAGATCGTAAGACCATTTCAATTTTCTCTCTGCATATGACATGTTTATTCCAAATATCCAGAACAAAAGGTCTTGATGCATTCAGGTCCCAAAGTTTTTAGGGACTTCTGGTCTGGACCTGCTGGAAGAATGTCCTTCATTTTAAAATCTTTGTACAAAGAGTGTCAACCACAGATCTATATCTGAATTTTGTATGAAGCATCTTGCATCGGCATTTATGAATATTTTCTGCCGTGGAGGAAGAAGTCCATTCTACCATGGAAGAGGTCCGTGGAACATTCTTTGCCAAATCCAGCATTTTCTTCTGGAGGAGAATTCCTGAAACTGGTTGATAAGTTGGCTGGAAACAGATGCTTACACACTGCAATCATAGACATCTGAAAGTTATTTCTGTATCGTAAGTCTTGGACATGAAAATTGCTGCATGAAGTGAAGCATTGCATTGGAGCTGTTGGTGAACCTTTTTGTCTTTGCTGTGCAAGGATGCACCCTGTTGGGGGTAACTTGCCATGGTGTACTAGAACACTATTGCTTTCCCTTGGTGCGGAAGTTGACTGGAATTTTAAGATCATTATCCTTATCTGACTGCTTTTCATGAGGGGCTGCATTCCATGCATTTGCTTCGAAACTTGGTTCCTCGAGTTAAGCTGTACATTTATTGAACTGGCAGAATTCTTTCACCACATTGGCAAGACAAAACTGTTTGGGATTGTTTAGATACAAGCTTGGGATGGTTTAGCCGTGTACTATCAGGGCAGTGGTTAGTTCGGGCTTCGATTCCAACCCACGTCCAGGAAGCTTTTGTGAAGTTATCTTCAACATCCTTTGGTTAACAATAGCCTCATTCCCATTCCTTTTTTTACACTATGGTTAATGGACAATTAGAATGGCTGATGTTTGTTTGCGCAGAGGTGTAAGTGTATGCGGGAGGCATGTGCAAGGTAGTGAGGCAATGGAGGGTGGATGTTGGTTGCGGCTAAAGTTATTATTGTTATTTATGATTTTATTCTGGAGAAAGGGGGTGTGAATGGATTTCTTTGGGACCATTATGTTTGGTTTGTGGCCGGCTGGTTCACCACTACTCTGCAGCATAGGCAAGACCTGGAACTCCGGTGGCTGCAGATGGAAGGAGGCAAATGAACAGGTGATGGAGTATGAGAAGGTGTGTGTGTGGTGTGTGTTTGTGTGTGTGTGTGTGTGTGAGAGAGAGAGCAAAGCAGGTAGGTGAAATGGTGATGGAGACGACTGCAGAGTGCCACAACCCAACCGGCTTCAACTACAAGGACAGTGAGTTTTGTGCCCGGAGGGTTATCAGTACAAACCCTTGGTGCTGGGCCTTTTTGAGGTGTCTGATCGTCACTTTGTGACGTCGTGGCTGTACGAGGGTCCAGTTGTGTGAAGGGATCAAGGGCAGCTGCATGGGCATGTGTCTGCGATGTGCATTGCAGGCCCCGGTCTGGCCTTCATCGTTTACCCCAAGGCGGTCACCATGATGCCGCTACCCTCCCTCTGGGCCGTGCTCTTCTTCATCATGCTGCTGCTACTGGGGCTGGATAGTCAGGTTAGAGTGAGCTGGGGGTTGGGAGTGGGTGTTGGGGATTGGGATGTGATTGGTTATTTCCTTTGGTTGCCTTTCTATGATTAAAGTCGGTGTCGTGGAAAGGTTGTAGCAGCAGCTTCTGTCATAAGAGTACATTTTTAGGTGGGTGTTCTGGATACTTGTAGCATAATCTTGCTGTGACTGGACTGGTTAGGGGGTGCTGGCAATTGAGTTCTTTTTTTATTATTTTTTTAAGGTGAAAACTATCCAGAATTTTGGGCTTGATCTATGGTCTTGAAGTACATGAACCTGGATGGAATAGTACTCTTGTCCCTTGTGAAGGCTTTGTGTACACGTGATCTTCAATTGCTGTTTTATTGCCCTTGGGTTGGAGAGGCATTTTAAGGCCAAGATTAAACTTTAACCGACAGATAGCTACTGCAGAGGGTTGGCCTTCTGTTGACTAATCGGGGATTATGATTGCATAGTACCAGAGTTACACATGTGTAAGGGTGAATTTCATGGTGCTTGTGGCTTGTATATGTTCTGCAGACCATAGTCTCAAAGGAAACTTAAAAAAATTGCTCCTCAAATTGGGGATGGGGTGATGGGAGTGAAATGGCGTGGGGTGAAAGGGGTTGGGGTAGGCCATGGGGCGAGCAGTTAAATGGCTCTAGTTTTAACGTTTTGTGACCCCCCTCCAGTAACTACCTGAAATTCTATTTATCGGGAGAGAAAAATATGCTGAACATTACGTAACTCGTCAGTGGTGAAAGTTGCACATTGAGTCTTTTTTATTTTATTTTTAATAAGGAATAATTAATTATTATACAGGATGCCCTCACCCTATTTAAGGCATCTGTGTGTTATGCGATGGAGAAGTGGCTCTTGGTGGTTATGTTAGGTATTATTGGAACTACCGTTCATGTTTGACTGGGGACAATGGAGAAAGGGTAATTTCCCCCTCTCAAAAGATTAAAGATAAAACTTCAGAATACAAAAAAAAAAGGTAAAGGAAAAAAAGAAGAAAAAAAAGAAGAACCAATGTTCCAGTCATGAAAATAAGCATTTGTTCTTGTCCTCATTGATCACTGCAAACACACATGACACTGAGACCTCTAACAGCATATTATACATTTAATTGTCCCCCGTCGCACCGCGGAGCGAAAGGGGGACTATGGTTTTCCCGTCCGTCCGTGCGGGCGTACGTACGTGCGTACGTACGTGCGTGCGTAAGCGAAGGACCGCATTCAAATTTGGTGTGTGGGTGCAACCCCGTCAAAATCCAAGATGGCCACCGC
Organism: Myxine glutinosa; assembly: GCF_964187855.1. Classification (NCBI taxonomy): domain Eukaryota; kingdom Metazoa; phylum Chordata; class Myxini; order Myxiniformes; family Myxinidae; genus Myxine; species Myxine glutinosa. Next base: position 183,174,586 of record NC_136264.1, on the reverse strand, counting down.
CATGTATGTCTGATGCCCTGTATGTCTGAACCTTGAGTGGAATATCTTGAAAAATAAGCGAAGTACCAACTTCTAATCTGGTGTGTGGGTGTATCTAGGCATAAGGAAGAACCCTATTGAAAATTGGGTCGCCACGTCAAAATCCAAGATGGCCGCCGCCATGTATGTCTGAACCTTGTGAGCTGAATATCTTGAAAAATAAGCGAAGTACTAACTTCTAATCTGGTGTGTGGGTGTATCTAGGTACTAGTACCCTACTGCAAAGCTGTAATGAGCCGCCAAAGCCTCTTGCCACTATTTTACCCATCACTATGGCATCAGTAGGTTAGGTAGTTGTAGTAGGTACCGTACCTAGTTCAAAATGACACCATTTGCATTCTGGATGAGATTAAAATTTATAAAATTTCCTTCTTGATTAATTAGGTGAATTCCGTCTCAACTTCGGATATTTCCGGCCGTGAAAAACTATCCCCTACGGCCGCGAGATTTCTAAAAAATAATTCTTCGTCAATTTTAGAATATTTGACGCCGTTTTCAGCCTCCGAAACGCGGTAAGAAGCTTTTTTGAAATAGTTTTTCCAAATGCTCGAATCTCATTGGTTCCAGTGTTTGGTGACGATTTTCGTTGAAGATAACCAGGCCGTGCGGGCCGAGGTTGGTCTTAAAGTATTTTAATTACAAATTAGAGGTGCATAAGATTGTGAATCAAAAAAATACGTGTGAAACAAACTCATATTGAACTTTTACTCATTTTTTTTATGCATACATCCGCATCTGCAAGATGGTGGCCTCCATTGAGCGATTTGGTGTGTCAAAGCTTAGAAATTCTCAAGGGATCCAGCAAAATCTGGCTTTTCAACATAATACGTACGCGTTCATTCACAACGCCGGCTCTAAGGACGAACGCTATTGAAAATTGGGTCGCCACGTTAAAATCCAAGATTGCCGCCACCATATATATATATATATGTCTGCACCTTGTGAGCAAAATATCTTGAAAAATAAACGAACTACTAACGTCTGATCTGGTGTGTGGGTGTATCTACGCATAAGGAAGAACGCTATTGAAAATTGGGTCGCCATGTCAAAATCCAAGATGGCCACCTTGCATCTTCCACTTTGTCAACTTGCATCACTTCACCGACGGGGGACCTAGGCGTAACGCTAGTTTTAACTGAAAACAGATACAAACTAGATGGTATTCATGGGATACTTACCCTGTGCAATCAACTTGGTGCGAGCCAACTTCTGTTTTTAAGGTTTTTGTTTTTTTTCTTTGATCCAATATGGCTACCAGACCACGTGACAGATGACATCAGAAATTTACATTCTCCAATATAATTGTTGCGTAAATCACACTAAATTTCAAACTGATTGGACTAAGCGTTGTACTTGTGGAATTATGTCATAATTAAGGCATCAATGACGTCATCGTTAGCAACACTTATTCCGCATGTGGAGTTCTTTACAATGAGCTACATTTCAATTTTTCTGCATGGAGTGGTTTCGGAGATATAGAAGTGCAATGTTTTTCGGTTTTTCCAAGATGGCACCTGTTCCACGTGGCCTATGACATCATAATTAAACTTAATAATTCTCCAGGAGGAGGCGCTCCTCTTGGGACAATTTCGTGTCCATCAGACTAACGGTTGCAGAGAATTGTTTTTTTTTTCATACTGATCGGATCAAGCATTGTACTTGTCAAATTATGATGTCATAATGAAGGCACTGATGACGTCATTAACGTATCTTATTCTCCATGGGGTCTACTTAACAATGAGCTATGTTTAAATTTTTTCCATTGAGCAGTTTTGGAGTTTTGGAGATTTAGAGGTGCAACGTTTTTCCAAGATGGCGTCCGTATCAAGTGACCTATGATGTCATAATTATAAAAAAAAATTCTACAGACAGATGATCCTATGGTGAAAATTTCATGTCAATCAGATGATTTTCAACAAATTGTCAACACAAAATTTCAACAGTTGTCGAGAAAATGAATTTTAAAAAGACGCGCACATACTCGCACAACTGATCGTTTAACCCTGCTTTTTGCTTTGCGAGCGCAGGGTAAATATGGCTAAATTCACTTGTTCTGATTAAGGGTAAACAACCTAGTATGATTAAACAGATCCAAGCAACCTCATGTACATTAAAAGCATGATGGTCTGTACATGCAAGTCCTAGTAGCTTATCCAGTGTCAGTATTCACTCATAAAATATAGTTTGGCTCTGTTGCTAACATCACAACATATACTCACTCACTGGTTGATTTTGGTACAACAACATAACTTGTCCATTGTCAATTTGCCTGCTCGAGTTCTCATTGAAAATGACCCTGATGTATTCCTGCTGTAACAGATTTTAACATTGTTACATTGGCGTCAAATGATCAAGTTCTGGAGGTGGCCAAGTACTGACAGTAATATGACCTATGCATTCCAACATCCATGAATATGCCTATGTTAGGTTGTTTACCTTGGTATCATGGGCCTAAAATATGTGGAGCTTGCGTGCGATCACTATCAACACGATAAAGGAAAGCAGGAATAAAACGGGGCAGAGTAAATTTGATATAAATCTTCAACAGGCATGGCAGGGGTACTTGTCCTGATAAACCGTCGTGCTTTGCATGACGTAAAGTTACCAACAGTCACATCTTGATTCAAATTTGTCTTTGTACCATCCACAAAAAACAGTGCCAGTGTGGCTGTGAATCTATAGAAATTCAACCGATTCCACCACTTATCGTATCATGCTTACAAATTTAAACATGACAAACCATTTCCCCCAAAATCCATGAATTGAACACCAAATATGTCGATAAAGTTATGTACATTATCGACTATAGTACACAGTCCCAGTTTCGTCAATCTACCTAGAAGTTTACCTGATTGGTTTACCTAAAACTGATTTACCTTCCAAGTCCGTCAGCAGATGTATGTTCACCCAGCTGACTAACTGCATTCTTCTCTTTGTCGAACATGAAGTTGACTGCATTGACAGCGATCTTGCTTTCAATTTCAGCACCTATATCCTTATGTCTTTCCAGAGGTCGGCACACTCTAAATTTCCTAACTTTTCTCACCGAAAGGAGTCTTTACTGCAGGTGGTAACAATATGTTTACAGCAAAAACCTGAAGAATTTCCTTCTGAATCGTCAGTACAAAGGCTGGTGTCAGAAGATGTGTACACTCTCATGATCACCAGTACATGTTTATGTATTATGCATGTATTATATAAAGCATCTGATTGGCCAAGGGTTACGACGCATCTTGTTGGTGCATGCGAAATGTGCAGTTATTGGACAAAGTGCAAAGAGGTAAATCTCATTTCCCTTGGTAGTTTTAAAAATACAATAAATGTGCAGTTTTGGTGATTGACGAGTTAAACAAGTTATTTAAATAATTTCCAGCACAAATTGAGTAGTTAATAGAGGGGAGGGAGAGGTCACAAAAGTAATGCATTTCAACGTGCACCTGATGGTGTTGAAGGTGTATCACCTTTAACAACGGCCAAGGGAGGCAGGGGTTCTTTCAGAATAACCCTTTGGCCACAAGGTAAGCATGCCCACTGTTTGTGCCATCACTTGAGTTTTGGGTAGGTCGGGAGCACAGTCGAGATCTCATTGATGGTTGTAAAAATTGATGCATTGAATATCAATTATATCGCAAGATGATGAATGTTTTTGGATTTGCGTATATTGGTGAATCGTTTTCCTTTTGGGCCAAATGCGCATTCCTAACTGAATCTTGTGGGTCTTAAATCGGTGCATATTTTGTTTATTTTGAAGTACAGCCCAGCATGCCAATTCAAATTTGACAACTATTCATTGGGGGTGACGTAGACCACAAACCAATTTTAATACCGTACCATCCATTTGTAAGCCCATGTTTATTTTTGAGTTTGAGCCATCAGTTTTCTGCGTATTGAAGTGCTGCTCGACTGTACATTTGAATTGGCTTGAAGACTCGATGCCTTGAATCACTCCAGATGACAATACGTTTATGAACACGAAATTTAACAGAATGAAATGAAAACAGTTTGTTTGACTTCATGTTCGTATGTCGATAGTCATCGTGTGTTTTTGGAAGCTGCGTCTACTCTAGCCAATTTGAATGTACTGGGTAGTTGTACCTCCATAATGGTTTTAATTGGCATGTCCTATACCATAAAAGTGATAGACATATTTTAAAAAAGGAATATGAATTTATTGTCAATTCTAATAGTCTCAAGAATGTATTGATTTGGATCTTAGAGTCGACTGTGTATTGTCATTAGTTGTAATTTCTCATTGATCAATTTCGAGTAATTTTTATCACCGGGGTAATGATTCATGGCGCCACTTGTGGTTTGACCGCAGGCTGAGAGAATAGGGGAAGGAGAGGTTTGGTTTTTGGGTAAGGGTCGAGATTAACTGGGGAATAATTTAAGGGATTATGATGGGTCGTTGAGTTGAGATGTTTTATATTTGGGATTAAACAATGTAGATGTGCTGGCTGGCCCAAGTAATTTGAATTTACCAAAGATTTTTTTTTTTTTTTACATCATATATGATGTGCCCAGATTCCAGTAGGGCTTGCCACGAGCCAACGTTGCTTTAACTGCATGGTAAAACAATATTTGTTCGGCATGTTTACGTATTGATATGGAACTCAAAACTGAAAAAAGCATTTCATCATGTGTCGTTTTGACTGACATTTAATTTTCAGATAGCATTATTTTATGCTCAGGTTTGCAAATTGGTGGCCAAGACCTCAAATGTTGCCATTATGTTACAATTAGTTAGATCATGGCACACAATGAGCATAATAGCTTCAGCTCCATTTACCTTCTGGTTGTATAAAGCAGTTGAGTTTTAAAACCCAGAATTTGTCCTTTTTATGTCCGCCACGGAAGGTGGATGGAGGTTATGTTTTCACCCCTGTCTGTCTGTTTGTGAACAAGCTATCTCAATAGAGTTGTGGACGGATTCGGACGAAATTTGGGGGAGAGGGTATGTGACGAGGACAAAATGATTCGATTTTGGTGAAGATCCTGATCCGGCAAGTAGAATTATTCAAACCATTCTTCACCATTGGGTGATAGGGCCAAAAACGACATACAGCATGATATCTCAAAAAGTTATGGACAGAATCGGACGAAACTTGGTGGAGACTTTGCATGTGTGTTAAGGAAGAATTGATTCGAATCCGGACCCGGATCAGAGAATTTTTAAGTGATTCTTCACCATCGTGTGATGGGGCTAAAACTGATACAAAGCACTATAGCTCAAAAAGTTGTGGACTGATTTAGATGAAACTTGGTGGACAGGTTGGGTGTGTGACGAGACCGAATCGATTCGATTTTGGTGAAGATCCAGATCCTGATCCGGCAAGTAGAATTATTCAAACCATTCTTCACCATTGGGTGATAGGGCCAAAAACGACATATAGCAGGATATCTCAAAAAGTTATGTACGGAATCGGACGAAACTTCGTGGAGAGTTTGCATGTGTGTTAAGGAAGAATTGATTCGAATCCGGACCCGGATCAGAGAATTTTTAAGTGATTCTTCACCATCGTGTGATGGGGCTAAAACTGATACAAAGCACTATAGCTCAAAAAGTTGTGGACTGATTTAGATGAAACTTGGTGGACAGGTTGGGTGTGTGACAAGACCGAATCGATTCGATTTTGGTGAAGATCTAAATCTGGATTCGGATCCAACCAATATTTAATTTTTTGTGTGATTCATTACCATAGAGAGATTTGGTGAAAAGTGATATGTATATATATATATATATATATATATATAACATAATTAAAAAAGTTATGGACGAGTTATGACTAAACTTGGTGGACGAGTTGGTTACGTGACAACAAGCAGATTAGATTTTGGTTCAGGTCCGAATCCAGATCCGGCCAATCAGTGGGATACAAAACAAACTATTCACTGTGGCAGGGGTATGCACTCGAGTTTTAAATTGGTTTTAAACCGACAATTTTTACATCCTGAATTCGGTCGTGATGAATTTGTTTGGTACTATCTGCAGTTACTCGCACTCCCTTCTTTTCTTTGCTGTGATTTTACACAACTGTTGTTTTCAAAGGAGGCAAATATTCAACTTGAATTTGCATTCTTACCCTTGTTGTCTTTTTCCTGTGCTAAGGCTCTGATTTACCTCACCCACCTGTTTCTCATAAACTCTCACACTTTGCCATCATTACATGGTACTAAAGATTAAAACAGATTTGAGAATTTGCTTTCTCCAGATTATTCACCTTATCCAAACCATATCCACCCAAACCACATATGTTCTTCCTCTTTCCTTCGTTACTTCATGTTTAGAGCCTATTAATTAATATACAATGTCTGCTTTGGATACAGCAGGTAAGTACATTCCCCCCCCCCCCCTCCCCACCCCCGTTTGTTACTTGCAAAATCAAAGATTTTTCAAGTATATTGGTCGGTTACATTTGTGGTTCTGCCTGTCTGTTTGTCACCGGCCTACAGGTCACAATTCTAAACCGATCGTCACGAAACTTCACCAAGTTGTATAGGTCGTCCCAATTGAGAAGCCTATTGATTTTGAGGTCAAAGGTCATCTGGAGGACAAATTTCTAAAATCGCCATTTTAAAGCCGATTGAATAGCATTTGTATATTAATAATAATAATTCATTTATTTTGTATAGCGCTTTGAGGTTATCACTAAATATTGTTATCTAAATTGTCACTAAATAATAATATTGTCACTAAATTGGGAAATGAACTATTTTTGAGGTCAAAAGGTCAAAGGTCAACTCAAGATCAAACTTCCAAAATCACTTTTCTTCTGAAAAACCATCAATTTTCATTCGATTGACTTGAAAATTGAATAGCATTTGTATATTGCCTAACTCAATTAGGAAACCAACTATGTTTGAGGTCAAAACGTCAAAGGTCAACTGAAGGTCAAACTTCCAAAATCAATTTTCATTTGAAAAACCAATTTTCATCTCATTGACTTGGAAATTGAACAGCATTTGCACATTGTCACAAAATAGGAAAACCAGCTTTTTAAGGTCAAAGGTCAACTCTAGGTCAAACTTCCAAAATCATCAATTTTCATCCGATTGATTTGAAAATAGAACAGCATTTGTGTGTTACCTCACTGAATTGGGAAACCAACTATTTTGAGGTCAAAAGGTCAACTCAAGTTCAAACTTCTAAAATCATCATTTTTCATCTGAAAAATCGTCACTTTTCATCCCGTTGCCCTGAACTTTGATCAATATCGCAAATTTTAATCTTCATGAAATGGACAATTTGCTGTATCAATGGAAAACTTTGGGGGCGGGGAGGGGGGGGGTGGATTTTGCAAGTATCGTGCTCCGCATGATGTCTTCTTTGTTTGAGAGCTAGAGTTAGGATCAGAAAAGCCTGTTTTGTCTCAGGTCATCTATTTATTATGCATGCAAGTAAGATGGGTTTTGAAATACCCAAAAAACCCTGATTTTAATACCACACTACCAGATCATCCCCATTTTAAATGTCAATGACAACCAGTCAGCCTGCAAATTTGAGTGACATTTGCTAGCTGTCTATAAATTGAGGGGTACCTGTTCACCAACATGGCAAACTGATAGCTAATTATATAATGAACATGCAACTACAAAAATACTATAGTCGACCAGCTGTCCCTTTCTTTGGGTGGTGTATAGACTACAGACCGCTCCCAAAAAATAAAATAAACTGGGGTTGTGTACATAATGTGCAAATATCATTCAGTGTGGTTGTTATAGCTGGGGTATATTCCAGTTGCACTTATTTATAAGCTGACACCAGAGGTCTGTGGCCCATACGTACTGTGGCCTACAGAACCAAAATGGTGAATACGTGATTTGTCCTGGTTACAATTGTGGGTGGAGTCATGCCAGCTGTCCAGCCAATGGGTTCTGACCGAAAGGCTTCGGTCACACAGGCAGCTTCAGTATCTTTTAAATATACAAGATGCAATTTGTATTCATTCCAGAGGTGCTACTGTTGCAATAAATAGTTTGAGTTCTTACCGAAACATGAACTTGAATGGGACTAGCACTTGATTGGCGAAATTTGCAGCAAAAGTGTGTTATAAAGCCTCCATTGTAAATACTGGAACCAACAATTATAGCACGAATCAGGTATTTATTTCACACAAGTTGAAATCCCCAACCCCTCCCTCACTGTTCCAGATTCCGCCCGCACTCACCAATCCTCCGTGCATACATAAAGAGATGGCCTCCATTTGTATATTAGTATTAAGTTGTGATGGGGAATGGAATGTAATGCGTTTGATCAAAGTTCTTCAAAGTTCCAAGAGAATAGATGTACCTTTGTATGGTTATCTCTTGTACAACCTGCATTTAGATTATCTGGAGATGCACCAAGCAATTTCATATCTTGCTTCTTATCAAAAGCCATTACTGTTTTTCTGTTGTTGGTTGATAAATATCCACTATTAAATTCACAGTCATGATTCTGTGTTTTCACAGTTCATGCATGTGGAAGGTCAGGTGACTTCATGGATTGATCTCCACCCGGAGCTAATGAGAAAGGGGTACAGACGGCAACTGTTCCTCGCATTGGTCTGCTGCATCAACTTTTGCTTGGGCCTGACCATGGTCACACAGGTTAATGCAATGCCCACAATGAGCCACACATTTTAAGCACCACAAAAAATACCTCTATGTTCATCCTTTCATAACCACATTTGCCATCAAATTGACTTTTTAAAATATCTTTCTTTTAAAAATAAAAACTTTTAAAAATAACTTTTTATGAAGACGTAAAAAATTATATCTTAAATCCCCACTTGCTGCCAATTTATGGATCACTCGAATTCAATCGGAATATTTTCTGAACATTTTACATTTGGTCTTTTGGGGGGGGGTTTCCGTGATATATTATAAATGAAAATGTGGTTAAATTAAATTGAATGTAAATTAAATTTAACTGTGGTTTTGGAATATATTTTGGCATCAAAGGTGAGGAGTAAGCCTGGTGTTGGCTTAGCGGTTAGGGTGCCGGCTTGGGGTCCTCGGATCCTGAGTTTGAATCCCGGTCGATCGCTGAATTAACACACCAGGTCATCCTGGTGGAGGCACTGCAGTGCATCCAGGTCATTAACACCAGTTGACTCAGCCTGTCATCCTTCCGAGGTCGGCAAATTGAGTACCAGCTTGCTGGGATGAATGATCCCGGTGTGTACTCTGGTTTAGAATAGGTACACCGTATCCCTGCTCATCATAAGAGGTGACGAAGGGTTGGCGTCAGGAAGGCCATCCGGCCATAAAAACTGCCTCAAAAGGAACCATGAGGTCATGGGGCCCGCAAGGCTAACCCCCACTTTAGTGGGGAAAAATGACCTCAAAACGACCATTCGTTCGTTTTCATTCATCAAAGGTGAGTGGGGTGATTTTGTGATTTTGGCGAGGTCAGAGGTCATGTAAGGTAAAAGTAAAAATGTGATACTTGAGAACAGCTGAATGGATTTAAATCAAACTTTTCTTTTTTGTCTTTTTTTTTGTATACAAGATCGAGGCTCGTGAAAGAGCCAACATTAATCGCACAAAAACTCAGCGGCAGACGATGGGGAGAGAGGGGGAAGGACACAAACACAACATTTGAGAGCAGGGACATCAAGAGATCTGTGGGAGGGAGAGGGCTTGGGCGGAGGAGGCATGGCATGGCATGGGAGGGGGCGGGGGTGGGAGAGGTATAAAACATATGGACACTGCAAGGACTTCCAGGAAAGAAGTCAGTATTTCAAAAAAGTGGATCTGGGGTGATTTAACGGGGGTAGAAAAGATCAAGGTTTTGGATGGGGGAAGATAAGAGATGGTGTTGAACAGCTGTTTTAAAGACCTGGAGGGAGGAGTGGAATTGAAGGGAGTGGGGGAGTTTGTTCCAGAGGCGGGAGAAAAGAGGAATGAAAGAGTGAAGGTGAGCAGAGAGCTTAGATTTTGGCAGTTTAACCATAAGAGGGTTGCTGGCAGATCTTATGCGACCTGTAGGAATATTTGGGGGACAGAGCACAGAGAGCTGGGGGAGCAAGGCCGGAGAGGAGTCGGAAGAAGACAGACCACCAACCTGCCTGCGGTGAGTGAGTGAAAAGCCCTCGGCGTTGGCTTCATCGCAGGAGATTCCAATGATTCTGAAAGCTTTGGTTTCAACAGCGTGAAGCCGAGCGAGGTGTGAGGCAGGAGCACCGGCCCAGAGGGGAGAACAGTATCCCATTGAGCTGTGGATGAAAGCCTTGTTTGTAGTGAGGAGCTCAGGTGTGCCAAGGAAGGACCTCGCACGACGGAGGATGCCCAGTCGGCGACTGGCTTTGGAGTCCAGCTTGGAAATGTGGTTTTCCCAGGAAATATCATGGTAGATTGTGAGACCCAAAAACTTGAGCGACCGAACTTCTTGGAGAGGATTGTTGAGAAAGTAGATGGGAGGGTTGTCCAGTCGGATTTTTCGGAGAGACATAGTAAGAGTGTGAGATTTATCAGGATTGAAAGACATGTTCCACTTGTTTGACCAGTCTGATTTTGTCCAGGTCTTCAGAGAGTGAGGAGGCTGCAGACTGCCAATCTGAGGGATGAGGAATGGAGCGGCAGAGAGTGGAGTCATCAGCAAAGAGATAGAGATGATTTTCCAGAGAGTCTTAGAGATCATTGATGAAGACCAGAAAAAGCACAGGGCCCAGAACACTGGCTTGGGGAACTCCAGCCTGAACAGGAAGGGGAGATGAGAGAAATCCATTCAGGGCCACACGTTGACTATGACCAGAGAGGAATTCCGCAAGCCATGCGTGGCGATTTCCATGGATACCATAGGAGGAGAGTTTGGTGAGCAGAGCTGGGTGCCAGACCGTATTGAAGGCACGTAATATGTCAAGGGAGACGGCTCTGATTTCCTGTTTGGCATTAAGGACCTCCATCCATTGTTGAGACAGCCGAAGTAGCATGTCCAGAGTAGAATGACCTGGTCTGAATCTAAATTGATGATCGGAGATCAAGCCATTGGAGAAGAGGAAGGATTTGATATCCGAAGCAATGATGGATTCCATGACTTCGCTGATAATTGGGAACAGGCTGATTGGTCTGTAGTTGCAAGGATCTGTTTTTGCACTTTTTTTTTCTGTAAAGCGGTAATGTTTGCTGATTTCCAAGATGCTGGCAGATGACCTTGAGCAAAAGAGAGGGTGAAAAGAACAGAGAGAGGGTGAGATGGAGCGGCAGAGCAGGATTTTAGGACCAGAGGGCTGATGCCGTCATTCCAGTTGATTCCAGTTGCAGAATCAGAGTTGAGGTTTGACAAAAACTCCTCCACCTTGTCAGGAGAGAAGGACACAGAGTCCAGAAGCAGTTGGGTTTGACTGGGTAAGGTGGGAACAGAGAGAGATGGGTTTGGGACACAAGATTTTGAGGCAAACACAGAGTTGAGGCATTCGGCTTTGTCACGTGCAGTGTCAACTGTGTTTTGAGGTAAGGTAAGGTAAGTTATTTGAGGTAAGGGTGTTTGCCAATTGAGCCTGCCATTTGAGGTAAGGGTGGGGATGGAGGGGGAACAAACACCAGAAACGGATTTGACCAGATGCCACCAGGATTTAGAGGAAGGAGACAGGTTTGAGAGTTCATTTTTGAGTGTGGAGAGATCGTGCTTCCTGGCACTCCTGAGGGTGTATACACACACTTGTTCCGAGTTTGGTGGAAGGAACTGAGATTGCCTTCAGTTGGATTAGCCTTCCAAGATGCAAACGCAAGTTGTTTCAGGGCAACTGCCTTACCACAAGATTCAGTGTACCATGGACGGGAGGGAGGGTAAGACAACTGAAGACGAGATGGGATAAATATGTGCATGAGAGAGCAGTTTGCTTTGGAAGAATTCCCAGGAAGGATTTACAGTATGTCGCAGGCAGTAGAGATGGGAGACGAGTCCAGATGATTGATGGCTGCTTGAAGACCGTGCCAGTCAGCCTGAGTGAAATGCCAGACTCGTCGACGCTGAGGAGGCTCTCTGATAATGGCCAGAGAGATGTCCACTTTGACAAGCACATGATCAGAAGAACCGATTGGAGCAGAAGAAGAGCAGCAGCCATTTGCAGGGAAGTTTGTCATAACCAAGTCTAGAAGAGAAGATACTCCATTGACTGAGATCCGGGTCGGGAAATTGACAGATTGTGTCAGTCCCAATGAGTCACAGAAGTCCTTTGCTGAGGTGCCATGGCTGGTGAGAGAGGAACCCACCCACACCCAGCCAGCTGGCATGATGACAGTTGAAGTCGCCACATATGAGGGGGTAAAATGTTTTGCAACATTTATGTGTAGTGTAATGTGGGCGGAGGCATATCGGTCGATGTCGTGATGTCAGTCGTTCTAGTTCTTTCTACAATATCGAGGCTTATGGAAGAGCAATATGGCATCGGGTATCTCTGACTTGGCAATAGGGCAAGACACAGCAAGCACGGGAATAAACGAACAAAAAAAGATGAGGTGAGAAGGAAACACAGCAACCTGCAAGTAAAGTGCTTCAGTGAGAAATGATTACTAATAGTGGTTTAAAAAAAAGATTATCGTGAGGATGGGGGTTGCATACAACTTATGGTCAGAGATAGTGGTGGTACACTACCTAAAATCATAGAGGGAAGTTTGGAGATGGCACAGCCTCGAAACGGCAGTTCCACATGCAGGAGAAGCGAGGAACAAAAGAGGTGAAGTGTGCAGTCATCCTGGATTTTTGAAGTTTCACCAGCAGGAGGTTACTACTGGAAGAATATATGCATTCTGGAGTTGGGGATTGGACAGCTGAGAGCTAAACCAGAGAGGGTGTTGGGTGGAGAAGGCCACTGACTTGTGTGTGATTGACAGCAGCGGACCTTGTGCTTCCGTCTCATTGTGAGACATAGCAATAAAGTAGGAAGTTGGGATTTCACAGAATACAGGAGAGACATGTGTGATTCTTGGGCCTCAGCCCATAGGAGAGAGCAATACTCCATTGACTGATATATGGACAATGGCCGGATAGACAGAGTACCTACTGCAAGTTTCCCAATGTAATACACTTTTTTTTCACGAAAAATTTATCAAGAAGTTCGGGTGCATATTAGACATGGTAACAAATCAAAATGCTTTTCTTGTAGCCAGCCCAGAACATAATTTCTGACGAGTGTTATGAATAATAATCCATACCTACAAAGCAGACACATTTAAGAGGTTAGGTGCATTTTAAAATCGCCTTACAAAATTGAAACAGGGCCCTGTCCTTTAAGCATTCAACTAAGTGTCAGTACTTGGTGTCCAATGCAGCTTTATTACCTCTGCCACCAAAGGTGGATGGAGGTTATTTGTTCACTCCTGTCTGTGAACAGGATATCTCAAGTTGTCGATGGGTTTGGAGGAAATTTGGTGGAGAGGTTGGGTATGTGACAAGGACAGAATGATTAGATTTTGGTGAAGATCTGGATACTGGAATTGTTTTTTATGTTTCTTCACCATTGAGAGATTGGGGAAAACCGATGAATATCACGATATCTCAAACTTGTGGATGGATTTGAGCGAAACTTGTTGGACAGGTTAGGTCTGACCAGGAAGAATTGAATCCATTTTGGTGAGGATTTGAACCTGGATCAAAAATTTTAGTGATTCTTCAGCATTGAGTAATAGGCCTAAAACCAATTATATAGCATGATATATCAAACGGTTATGGACAGATTAAGATGAAACATGGTGGACAGGTTGGGTGTGTGAAGAGGACACAAGGATATACTTTAGATTTTGGTGAAGATCAGAATCTGGATCCGGTACGAGAATTTTTAAGTGATTCTTCACCATGCAGAGATGGGGCCAAAAACGATATATCGCATGGTAGTGGGGTGCCCGGACACTCAGTCATTTCAAATTGATGCAAAAGTTTCGTTTTCAGTACCAATTTGAAGGTACAGGCCTATAGAACAATTTTGGTTTGAGTGTCAAGCACTCGTATTAAAAAATAAAAAAAACGTTCGTGGTTTTTTTTGTTGTTTTTTTACTCGTATATGTTCGGACACAAAACATTTTTTCAAGTTTATATACTCGTATAAACTCATTTTGTTTCGTCACGAATCTTCCCCATACCCACCTGCGTTGTCATCCGAAGGGTCCCTCAACTCTTGTACGAAGTCAGATTTGTTGGTATACATTGTGGAAGCCAGTACGAGTAGCGCAATTTCTGTTGACGAGGAGCTAGTTGCACCAGATGTTTACGACTTCATTGTTATTGACGGTGGAGTACTGATACACTCACTTCCTGGTACAACTGTCCAAGGAAACACCTTTGATTCATATTTCGACAAGGTATTCTGCCCAAGAGTTCGCCACAACTTGAAAAGATCGACAAGAGTAGACATTGTCTGGGACCAGTATCGTGCACTGACAATCAAAGGAGGCACAAGGGAAAAACGAGGAACAGGCACCCGACAACGTGTATCTGGAACTGCCAAAATCCCAGGAAATTGGCAGAAGTTTCTGGCGAACGTTGATATCAAGAAGGAACTGTGTTGTCCAAGAAGGAACTTGTCCAAGTCTCCCTCTATCTTGGTCTTCTACTCTGCTGTTTGTGTTTTCCCCCTTCTTTTTTATGTTGAAGGATCCAGGCACAGACTATATAGCCTTCATGATGTCCAGGCCTTAAATAAAAGAGAAGAAAAGTGCGTGATAAGTGTATGATGTTTTTTTGTGAGAAAGGGAGGTTGAAACTAGTCCGGTAGCCTCTAGTTTGAGCGAGACAGAAAGTAAGACCAGCAATCCTGACCACAGAGTGTGTAAGATGGTCCCGGGCACCACTTTAATGCTCCTAAGTCAGGACGGTAGTACTACCCTGGGTGGTTGCTGTCTACAACCTACTACCTTCTCTCTACTGTTCATTTTGTGTGCGTCTCTACTGTTCTTCGTGCGTCCTGTGCCGTTCAGTGTACTAGCTCTTCCATGAGCTTCGACTATGTATTCAAAAAAAGGGGAAAAATGTTCAGGTTTCCATCATAATCAGTTCTGGTTGGTAAGCAGGTATAAATCCCATCAAGGCCCATAGTTGTGAAAATGCAGAATGAGAGGATTGTCAGCTACTCCATATAACACGATGGATGAAATCAACATAACGTTGGTGGAAGCATGGAGAAGCTGGCTCCTCAGCCATCAACTCTTTTGTTCCGATGAAGGGTTTTTGCTTGAAACATCAGCTTCTAGCTGTCTCCTACGGTAGCCAACACACTCAGATTAACCGTCTCTTGATTTCATTCATTGTTCTGCTTGTCTGCTAACACTGAACCACACTAGCCTTCATGATCACCAAGCCATTTAACCCAAAATATATTGAATGCAGAGCTCAAATAAACGAGTCATTATTGTCATCACGTTTCTGGTATCATAAGGACCTGTTAAAGACAATCTTGGATTATTGGAGGTGTAGCTTTCATGGGCTGCAAGATGGAACATTCAAAGGAAGACTCATATAGAGATGTCTGTCGGTCCTCCAGGCCTGTATTCTATTTACTAGAGTAGCTCATGGTGGTTGAGTATGCACTTTATTGTACAGACCTAAACTCTTCAGGAATCCACTAATTGAAGGTCCAGGAACAATATTTGGTTGGTAACACATTTGCCACTGACGGCGAAATAGCTGAAATGGCCACACCCCTTTTTGGGCCACGCCCCCTTTTTTGCCGTGACTGTATCTACAGAACCGTTGGACCTAGGAGGTTGCCCGACCACTCAAAATTTGCGCAATGGCCACATTATGGGGGGTCAGTAATACATTTTCATATCCAAAAGTCAATGGTTTTTAAGATAATTGCCAAAAACCGATTTCAACATGTTACGAACTACAATATTATTCGTAATTGTTCCTGTTCCTGTTCCTATTGTTAAATTACTTGATTCCTGAAGAGTCTAGACTAGAGTCAAGACTAGAGTCTAGACTAGAGTCTAGACTAGAATTTAGTCTAGAGTCTAGACTAGAGTCTAGACATGGCTAGAAATTCCGGTCATGGGTGTTTTGTCGTTGAGCCTGCATGCAGGCAGCGGTATCCCATAAAACAACATGGCGTCGCACCGAGAAGCAAGTAGAGGCCGAAGAGGCCTAGATTACAGGCAATTTAACTCTTTCTCCTCTGTTCTTAGGTGAAGGTGTTTAGGTGAAGTGTTAAAGTGTTCTCTGATGGCAAGTAATTCTACTTTCGATCCCTGCTTGCTGTGACTAAAACATGGTAAGTTTTTAAATAATAGTTGCATTTATTATATGCACATTAAATCAATCTGAAACAATATTTGTTCCATATCATTAATTAATCAAAAATATTTTGTACAGGAAACTTCAGTGTTATCAAGCCCAGCAGACGAAGCAGTTTACGATGGGACTGTATGCGTTATATGCAACACTGCATCAGGGAAAACGTTAACAGGTAACAGGAAAACGTTAACAAACAAAGATGACAGTGAGCTGAGCCTACACCATGAGTTCAATCCAAGTTCTACGAAGATTGGCCATGTTCGTGCAAAGGCCCTTCTGGATTACATAAAATCCATCAACAATCCGTTCGACGCTGGAATCAGACTTCAGAACATCTCTACTGGAGCTGACATTCCCCAGGAGGTTGTCGACGGATTACTTGAATGCCTGGAAATTGGTGAGAAGAGTTATGAAGAGTTTGTTGAGACCAGATTTCAGGATAAGGAGAAGCACCTACATGATACAATCCCTACCAACCGCAAGACTGTTTTCGTGAAACGTACTTCTACTCCGTTCACAGCGAAGAAATCGATGGCGAAAAAGGATGCAGCGGAAACGGTTAGGTACATTGACTATGCTAGAGAAAGAGGGTACAGCATGCTAGAACTCCTGAAGTATGAATTGACCAGCACATCCCAGTTCCTCACCACTGAATGTAAAGATGGCATCAAATTGAAGAAGCCCGATAAAGCCTCCTTAGCCAGGGAACTTGTCAGTCGCCTTCCACAGGAGACGAGGAATGTAAAGAGTGACGCTCAGATGACAATAGTGGACTTCATGGCACTTGTGCGTAAACTACCGATGAAAAAGATGGGCCTTCACACATTCGGGGAATTGGCTGAGAGTCTTTCCAACAGGATTCTTGCTACAGGCTCCGTGTCCACAAGAATAGACATTATTTTTGATGTTTATCAAAAATCATCAATCAAGCAAATGGAACGGGCACAGCGAAGTTCCTCAGAACAAATCACAATCACCATTGGGTCTGACAATCAGAAACTCCCTGTCGATCTTGATATGTTCTGGAGCTCAATGTTGAACAAAGTTCGGTTGCAGGAGTATGTCTTCAAGTGGATGCTGCAGAATGTCGAGTCGGACAAGGAAATATTCTTTGGAGGAGTATATGGGGGTGAATGCAGGAAACTGTTAGCTGGCACTGAAACACAGATCGCAGAGCTCTCAAGCAACCAAGAAGAAGCCGACGACAGAATCATGTTTCATATTAATGATGGTGTTGTGAAACACGGGGTTCAATTAGTCTTGGTCGACTCGCCTGACACAGATGTCTTTGTCAACCTCATCTTCCACTTCAACACAACCTGGCAACTACAAAAGCTGTACGTGAAGCTTGGTAACCGGAAAACAAAGAAAACTGTACCAGTCCATATGTTGGTTGATCAACTGGACAACGGTTTGGTGTCGTGTCTCCCAGCCATTCATGCTCTCAGCGGTTGCGACAGTACCAGCAAGGTGGGTCCAAAGCTGTCTGGCCTGAAAGCATCCATCGATCTCTCCCTACTGGAAGAGTTTGGTGTAGAAGAACTGTCACCACAGATAACAAGCAATGCTGAAAAGTTCCTTGTGTCTGGATTAAAGAAGACCGACTGTTCCACTTTCGATGAATATCGATGGGAGCAGTACCACAACTCCAAGAAAGAACTGGACTTCAACCAGCTTGTGTGCTGTTCATCAACGCTACGAGAACACATAAAGCGAGCATTTCTTCAGTGTAAGATGTGGTTGCAAGCCCCAACTCCTGCCGTCACCAAACCAGATCCACTCCAGTATGGGTATGAAGCAACGGACGTTGGCATAACACCAGTGATACTGCCAGTATCGTGCAGGCCCAATGACCTGCCTCCTCCATGCAAATGCCCAAGAGCATGTATGAGTACCAAAACGTGCACTTGCAGAGACAGGAACATTAAATGTGTCACGTTTTGTGGCTGTAGTAAAGGCGAAAAGTGTAGAAATCCAAATAAGTAAATTCCAAAATAGGATGATGCAAAAGGTATAAGTGTCATATAATGTTGTGGCCTTGGTGGTATCATACAATTGTAGTTCGTAACATGTTGAAATCGGTTTTTGGCAATTATCTTAAAAACCATTGACTTTTGGATATGAAAATGTATTACTGACCCCCCATAATGTGGCCATTGCGCAAATTTTGAGTGGTCGGGCAACCTCCTAGGTCCAACGGTTCTGTAGATACAGTCACGGCAACAAAGGGGGCGTGGCCCAAAAAGGGGTATGGCCATTTCAGCTATTTCGCCGTCAGTGGCAAATGTGTTACCAACCAAATATTGTTCCTGGACCTTCAATTAGTGGATTCCTGAAGAGTTTAGGTCTGTACAATAAAGTGCATACTCAACCACCATGAGCTACTAGAGTAATTGGGGTTTTAACGTGCTTAATCATTGCTGATACTCCTGTCTCCATCGAATGATCATTTATTCTTACCTCTTTAAATCACGTCATCCTTTTTTATACATACGTGGTCGAAGATCGTGGAAGAGCTAGAGCCGAATGGAATAGGTGTGAACAAACTGCAAACAAGCTGAAACATGAGAAAGAGCAAGGGGAAGGCGAAAGCGAAAGCGATAGAACAGAAAAAGAAAAAACACCAACTTACACTTAATAAATGAAAAATTATGAATGAGAGGGGGGTAAATCGCAATAAACTGGAAAAGGGGAGTGCTTGGGAATGGGGTAATTTGACATAGAAGGGATCATGAGTGAATATGGATGGGTGGTGGACAGTTGGCTTGAAGCTATTGAGGGAAGAATGTGACTGAGGACTGTGGAAGTTGCCTCCACAGAGGAGAGAAAAGAGGAAGAAATTGGTGGAGGTGAGCAGTGAGCCTGGATTTTGGGAGTTTAACAAGAGGGTTACTGGCTGACCGTGTGTGCCCTGCAGAAACCTGGGATGCAACGAGCCAAGAGGGCAGAGGATGCAAGATCAAAAAGGAGGTGGTAGAATACAGAGGCCATCCTCTCTGCGATGTGAAAGTAACAGGCCTGGGCTCGGGCCTCGTCGCGGAAGATCCCAATGATTTTGAGGACCTTGCTTTCTACAGCATCAATTTGGTCAATGTGTTAGGAAGGGGTGCTAGACCAAAAGTGAAAGCAGTATGCCATAAAGCTGCTAATGAAGGCATTTTATGTTGTCAAAAGTTGATTGGCCAAGGGAAAAAAAACCTTTCACGATGGAGGATTCTCAGTTGGCAGCTGGCTTTGTTGTCCATCTTGAAAATGTGTTCGGCCTGAGAAAGATGATTGTTGATGGTGAGGCCCAAATGTTTAAGTGACACAACATCTTAACCTCCTCAAATGTTTTTTTTTTTTTTTTTTTTTTTTTTTTTTTGTTAGGAAGTAGAGGTGTGGATTTGCCAGACATTCCTTTCAGAAAGACAGGGTGAGTGTATGGGATTTGTCAGGGATGAAAGACATTCCAAGTGTAGGACCAGCTCCTGATTCTAATAAGATCTGCAGAGAGGGAAGAAGCTGCTGCCTGCTTGTCTGAAGGATGAGGTATGTTCGGCAGAGGGTTGAGTCGTCAGCAAAAAAAAGAGGATTTTCCTAAGTCAGAGATATCATTCATGAAGATTCGGAATAGGATGGGCTCAGAATACTGCCTTGGGCCACTCCAGCCTTGTTAGGCAGAGGAGATTGGTGGATCCCATTATTGTGCACAAATTGTACCAGTTCAGGTAAAGTGAGGGCACAAAGCAGAGATAGAGGTGGTGTATGCAACACAATAATATTGCAGACGTAGCTCTGAAACAGAATATAGCTGTTCAGTCTTTGCCAGCAAGAGCGACACAGGATGTGTTGCTATGCTAGTAAACGTGTTTGTTCCTGATTTCAGCTGCTCAATACGTATCAGTGCAGTAAAATATGAAGGTCTTCTCATTTTATCATTCTCAAATGTGTGAAGGTGAACAGAACGACGGATAATTGCACACGTGAAAGGAATGTTTCCTGCATCATTTGACACATGGCAGCAGCATATGCCATGTGGTGTTATTGGTGGCATAGTAAGTGCAGCATGTGTTGTACATGTATATCGAAAATCAATTTTCCACAAGAATGAATCTGAATAGAAAAGTGAGGTGACTCGGTAAAGGGCCATTGAACCTCCAGTGGGTAATGGTGCCCTCTTATGGACACAGGCAATGGAATGAATGACGAAGAAAGGGAAAGGAAAGACTGGAGCAAACCTAGTAACCTGCAGAGTTGGTTAAGATAAGATTAATAGGGGTAAAGATTGCAGGTATGGATGGGGGATGTCATGAGATTGTGCTCCACAAGATGGATACCCTTGAGGAAGGAATGTGATAGAACCACTTTCGAATACAGTTCCACAAATGGGAGACAAGAAGATTAAAAATCGGTGTGCAGTGAGACTGAATTTGTGGAGTTTAACCATGAAGAGGTTACTGGATTCTGGTGGGGAGGGGGGGGGGGGGGAGTAAGGGGAGAGGCTATGGAGGGTGTAATGCTATGGAATCTAAATCGGAGGGTCCATGTTTTGTTTTTTTTGTTTTTTTTAAGGAGGCACTGATCTGTCTGTATTAGGCCTCCACTTGTATTGACCGAGCTAAAATTTGTGGTTCAAGCTACTTTTATGTTTCAAAATTTGTCTTCACTCTTGTGGTTCAAAAAAAAAAAAACTTCTATATTTGTGGTTCAAACTCTTGTAAAAAGTTTTAAAATTGTATTTCCTCTGCAGAGATGATTGACTGTGATTTTCTTTTTTTATTTGCAGGGTGGAATATATGTTTTTCAAATGTTTGACTACTATGCCACGAGTGGGGTGGTTCTACTCTGGGTGGCTTTCTTCGAGTGTGTCGCCTTGGCATGGCTCTATGGTATGTTGTGCATATACATACGGTTTGGGTTTGTCTACACATCTTTTAAGCAAATATTTTGTGGTGGATGGGGAGGGGGCATTAAAGAGGTATAAGTGGAAGAGGGGTGTAAGTATTTAGGCATCAAATATGCAGTCATTCCCTCCATCAAAGGTGGGCGTAAGTTGTTTTCACCTGTATGTCTGTTTGTCTGTGAGCATGACGTCTCAAAAAGTTATGGACAGATTTGGACGAAACTTGGTGTACAGGTTGTGCGAGAGTCGAGGACAAATTGATTCGATTTTGGCGAGGATACGGGTATGACAATTTCTTAAGTGATTCTTCACCGCCGAGTAATAGGGCCAAACTGTATGTATGTATGTATGGACAAGGATGGCTGGCCCTTCGTCCGTTCGCTGTTGTGCTGATTGGCTGTGTGAGGCTAGGTGCACTGTGATTGACTCCTGGCAAGGTTATAGTATGGGCTTATTAAAAGCTGATATTCAAAATCTGATTCAATATTCTTACGATCGAAACTCATAGCTTAAATAATTGTCAATCTCGAGTTAAATCGAAAAAATAATTCAGAATTTTTTTTGTTTTGTTAAAAATCCGATATATAATTAAATAATACACTCCGAAGGACATGAGGTAAAACTGCTCCAAACATAATGTGTTATATTCGCAATCGCCATGAGTTGTCCATAACATTTCTCTTCAGTGTGCAGTGAAAAAGACCACAGAGACTATTAAAAGCATCAAATGTTGAAAGGTTGCAGCGCATTGGCGTCACAGGTGTTCTGAGGCACACAGTTTGTGTAGCCCTCAGGCTTCAAGGTATACAGTCGTGGCCAAAAATATCCGCACCCTTGCACTTTTTTCAAATAATGCATCATTTCTTCCAGAAAATTGTCGAAATTAATAAAATATTTTGGTATCCACATATTTATTTGGATTGCAGTGGAACAAAACAAAAGTTGAAAAAATTACTAAATCTTAGCTTCTTTCACACATATATGCTAAAATGGCCCGGACAATATCATTGGCACCTTTTAGAAGTTGTCAAATAATTAGGTTCCAAACAAGTGATTCTCCTTTATTTTAGAATTGAACTCACCTGTGGTGAGTTGCAGGTGCCTGCAATATAAAAATCACTCATTCAACCAGTTTGAATAGAGAAACAGTCATTCTGCTGTTTTGTATCGCTGTGTATACCGCAATGCGCATGGAGAAGAGAGAAAACCAGAGAATTGTCTGAGGAGGTCTGACATAAGATTGTAGCCACGCATGGATAATCTCAAGGCTACAAGTCAATCTCCAGAGACCTTGATGTTCCTGTGTCCACCGTATGCAATGTTATCAGGAAGTTTAAGGCCAATGGCACTGTAGCCAACCTCCCTGGACGTGGCCGCAAGAGAAAACTTGATCAAACATTGCAGCGAAGGATTGTTCGAATGATGGAGAAAGCACCTCAATAAACTGCCAAACAGATTCAAGCTGACCTTCAGACACAAGGTACGACAGTTTCAATTCGCACCATCCGTCGCCAACTCTATGAAAGGGGGTTCTGTGGTAGGACCACACTCCTGAGGGAGAGACATAAGAAAGCCCAACTGGAGCTTGCCAAAACACACCTGAACAAGCCAAAGTCTTTCTGGGAGAATGTCCTGTGGACAGGTGAGACCAAATTACAGCTTTTTTTGTAAAGCACATCATCTCTATGTTTACAGAAAACAAAATGAAGCCTTCAAAGAAAAGAACACACCTTCCCTGCAGTCAGACATGGAGGTTCAGTGATGTTTTGGGGTTGCTGTGCTGCATCTGGCACTGGGTGCCTTGAATGTGTGCATGAAATCAGGAGATTACCAAGGCATTTTCGAGCGCAATGTTCAACCCAGTGTCAGAAAGCTGGGTCTTGCAGTTGAAGGTCATGTGACTTGCAGCAGGACAATGACCCCAAACACACACTTCAGAAAGCAGCCAGTTATGGTTCAAGACAAAACGCTTTCTGCAGTGGCCAGCAATGTGTCCAGATCTAAATCCCATTGAACACCTGTGGGGAGATCTGAAAACAGCAGTTGGGAGAAGGCACCCTTCAACTCTGGGAGAACTGGAGCAGTTTGCACAAGAAGAGTGGGCCAAACTGCCAGTAGAGATGTATAGGAAGCACTTCACTGCAGTTATTTTGTCCAAAGGCTGTGCTACCAAATATTAAGTTTAGGGTGTCAATAATTTTTTCAATGCCATTTCTTTTTATTTTATGATTTATAAGGATATATTAAGTTCTGAATAAAAAATAAAGGTTCTGAAATATTAACAGTGAAATAAAGAATTGTGGAGATAAAATACTGTCACGTGACATCCCCTGCAGTGAAGGATGGCCGACTGAGCTTTAACTCCGAGGCGTACCCAAACTATGGCGGTTCCTTTTACACGCGTGGGGGTGGAGGGTAACGAGGCTTACCTGGATGGACGGACGAGGCACGGGGGTTATCCGATCCCCACAACAATTAAACATGCAAGACAGGACAATAAACTATACAACAATTAAAATGCAACAAACAATGGTTCAATAAAATTAATGCCAGGATAACAGAAATGAATGCACAGTAAACTAAAATTCCTATATTGAGGATCCTCCATTCAGACACAATTACACACGGGGAGAAATAAATGAAAGTAATAATGTGTGTTTAATGTTAGCTGGTACTCAGCTCTGGTGTCCTTGACCGTCCAGGGTCGTCAAAGATCCCGCGTCCCTGCGCGGGAAAATGCACATTGGCGCGAAATCGCATTCACGCCAGCCGCAGACGCGAAGCGAACAGGCCCGAGCTCCTCCCTTGTCCTTCCAGCTCGGCTGTACTGAGCCCCGACGTTCCTTTCAGGCGCACACGGTACCAAGCACAGCCGTCACAAAGCCGGCACCAAGGAGAGGAAAGGATGTGTCTGCTTCCACCAGCCAGGAACAGTCAGAGGGAAATACGTCTGTTCGCGACAAAGCCCGGACCAGGAGAGAGAATAAAATGCGTCTTCCTACGACCGAGACAGAGACAGAGACAGAGACAGAGACAGAGACAGAGACAGAGACAGAGACAGAGACAGAGACAGAGACAGAGACAGAACAGTGCGTCCGCCCACAATCAAACCCAATGCAAGAGTGAAAATGGCAGGACGTGTCCTTTTTGTCTCTGGCGCTAGAATATTCTATCCGACGTCACCCGCGCTCCAATCAGAGCGCCATTGCATCAGTCTATGGCTATCGATCATTCCTTTCGAGGCGGGGCCTCAGCCTTCTTCACGCCCCTTGAGATGACTCGGCTGGGTGGCGTCTTGGTGGTAGAATGTCTGGATCTGTTCGGCGATCGCTTTATTTAATTTGAGCGTTGATCGCATGGCTGGTGTTGTGAATGTCATGAGGAACAAAGGGGAAACCACACAGGCAACTACACACAGGGAGTCTACCTTAATACCCTAACTAATTAGCATAGCTCCACCCCTCGCATGGAGGCAAATATACAGTTCTGTGACATCTGGCCCTACTTAGTTAAAGGAAGGTTTCTACACGGCATACGGAGCACACTACCCTATACAATCTACCTGGACTAAGGTATTCCATTTCTACCCCCACAAACATAATACTTTCATCAATTTCAACTTATTTTTAGAGAAAATTAAGTTATTTGAAAAAAGTGCAAGGGTGCCAATATTAATGGCCACGACTGTATGTCTGTAGGATAATTCCTTTATGACCCAGTAGAATTAGAATCAATCCAAGCTATATAAACACTATGTATTATAAATGCACCTACAGTGCATTCAGAAAGTATTCAGACCCCTTCACTTTTTTCACATTTTGTTATGTTGCAGCCTTATGCTGAAATCGTTTAAATTCATTTTTTCCCTCATCAATCTACACTCAATACCCCATAATGACAAAGAGAAAACAGGATTTTAGAAAGTTTTGCAAGTTTATTAAAAAAAAACTGAAATATCACATTGACATAAGTATTCAGACCCTTTGCTATGACACTTTAAATTTAGCTCAGGTGCCTCCCATTTCTCTTGATCATATTTGAGATGTTTCTACACCTTGATTGGAGTCAACCTATGGTAAATTCAATTGATTGGACATGATTTGGAAAGGCACACACCTGTCTATATAAGGTCTCACAGCTGACGATGCATATCAGAGCAAAAACCAAGCCGTGAGGTCGAAGGAATTGCCTGCAGAGCTCAGAGACAGGATTGTGTCGAGGCATAGATCTGGGGAAGCCTACAAAAAAATTCTGCTGCATTGAAGGTTCCCAAGAGCACAGTGGCCTCCATCTATCTATAATTCCAGTAATCTCTGTGTGTTTGTTTGTTTGTCTGTGACCGCTGTTTCTCGACAACCACGGGTCCGATATACTTTAAACTTGCCAGGTATATTGCTGGGGACCCGAGGATGTGCCTTTTCAAGGTTTCATATTAATCGGACAATTACTTACCGAGCTATGTCCAAAAAACGATTCAACCAATCAGAGAGCAGCGAGCTATCGCGTGTGCCGAACGTGGCGAACACACTCTGCCTCGGATGGCACATTTGAGAGCGTATTCATTTATTTCACGTTTGCAAACTATGTTGGCGCTATGTTGGCGTTAAACTATGTTTTAAAACGAATAAAAACGAATTTGCGATTCATCGTAACTGCGATATACGACCTTCCGGAGCTCCCGTGAGAGCGTGCGCCATTACGGATAGTAATTCAATTAAAAACATAAAAACATTGTCCCAATTCAGTCAGAGCGAAGGGCGTTGTTTTAAGCGAAGAGCGTTTTATTTTTCCCCTTAAATTCAGTCGCCGGACGGTGAAAGCTTTTTTTGGGGGGCAGCTACTGGCAGCCACGTACGGCCAATCACAGGACACGTTGTTGTGTCGACGTGCCGTGTTGTTTTCCCTCGCGGTTTGGAATGTTTTTCCTTTTCATTTTTTTCTCTTCTCTTTCTACTTGATGATGGTAGCAGTTCTGTACTCGCAAGCCGTTCGCCGTTCGCTTTGGCGTTGCGAATGGACCAAAACATTTCATGGACCAAACCATTTCATGTAAAGCGTTCGCCGTTCGCTTTGGCGTTGCGAATGGACCAAAACATTTCATGGACCAAACCATTTCATGTAAATAGAGGGGGGGGGGGGGATATAATTTTAGATATATATATAGTACGGGAATGCCCTAGTAATTCTTAAATGGAAGAAGTTTGGAACAACCAGGACTCTTCCTAGAGCTGGCCGCCCAGCCAAACTGAGCAATCGGGGGAGAAGGGCCTTGGTAATAGAGGTGACCAAGAACCCGATGGTCACTGGCTGAGCTCCAGAGATCCTGTGTGGAGATGGGAGAAACTTCCAGAAGGACAACAATCACCAACACTCCACCGATCTGGGCTTTATGGCAGAGTGGCCATACGGAAGCCTCTCCTAAGTGAAAGACACATGAAAGCCCACTTGGAGTTTGCAAAAAAGCACCTCAAGGACTCTCAGACTGTGAGAAACAAGATTCTGTGTTTTGTCATTTGTCATAAAGAATCTTGAAACAAGATTCAAGATTCTTTATGACAAATCGGTATTCCTTTATTACGCATGTCTTTAATATTAATTGTTTATTAATAAAGTAGCACCATAAGTGTGTTAGATCGCGACTGTTATTGATAGGGGTCCCAGCGGAGTGTTTCTACGTATGTCCACACATTGACATCTTCTTTCACTGGCAATGTATTTCGCTCCAAAAAAAACGTCTGTTTGTGGTTTTGAACTCCAACCCCTGCACTGTACCTTCACCTGATTATCTACCATTGGAAAAGTAATCATTGATTTAATTGGTTGAAAAAAAAAAAACACTGGCATGGTTACGTATTCCGTTCGAACGCGTGTGAAGATGAGTGGGGAAGAGAAGGGAGACCGGGGGGTGGTGGTGGGGTGCGGCAGAGGGGGAAGAGAAACAGGGGAGGGAGAGGGGATTGGCAGAGAGAGAGAGAGAGAGAGAGAGAAAGAAAGGGGATCCTCTTCTAACTTTTCCTGCCATGTGAGATGGGTACTCTTCCCCGTATAGGATTAAAAAAAAAAAAAAAATTAAGTTGTGGACGACTTGTGACAAAACTAGGTGTTTGGGTTGGTTAGGTGACAAGAACAAGCGATTCGATTTTGGTTCAGTTCCGAATCCAGATCCTATCAATGGGATACAAAACATAAACTATTCAGTCTGGCGGCGGAGGTATGAACTCTACCAAATGCCGTTCTCGTTTGCCTTGTTTTTGATTAGCAGTATACATTTTGCCAACAGTTTTGATCTGTGCAGTTTCCACAATGCATGTTTAATAGCTGTGTTTGTGTGTGTGCAGGAGTTGACCGATTTTATTTGGCTCTCGAGGACATGCTGGGGTTCCGTCCAGGACCTTGGATGAAGTGGTGCTGGATGGTTATCACTCCGTCCCTCTGTCTTGTACGTTTATCATTTTTTCAATGAACACTGCTTTTTAAGATTCTCTTGACACGGTTGATTTCTGTCCCCATTATCCTTTATGACAATGGGCATTGAACTTTGTCTTTTGTTTTGGCCTCTCGGGTAACTTTTTATTCTTTCCATTTTTCCTGTGCTTTTGCTTTTTGTATGATCTGGATCTTCTTTTGGAAATGCAAAACAAACTATGCTCGTCTTGAACATGCTGCATCTGATTTAACTTGCCAAAACTTGTTGCATTCATTCATTCACAGGGCACTCTTTTACATTATCATCCTCAATGATAACCAACCGATTTGAGAATTCACTCCCTTTTCGTCCAATAGCACCAACTGATGTCAGGAAGGATGCAGTTGGGGAATTTTTCAAAATGCTATTTTGAGAGTTAATTTAAAAAGTTGACCTCCCATTTTGTCCCCAACTTACCCTGACTTAACCACTATGTTGGATTTTGTGTCCTTCTCAACCGATAAAGTAATGAAAGTTCTATCCAGCTTCGACCCTGTTTTGGTGATGAGCCCAGATGGCATCAGTGCTGATGTTCTCAAATTTTGCTCATTTTTTTTTTATCTGCCCTATTCAGCCTGTCCTCCTTTTACCTCCTTTCCTCTGCATGGAACTCTGCAAAAATCACTCCCATCCACAAGAAGGGTGCAAAAACAGACCCCATAAATTTATAGGCTGTTTTGATTGCTTCTGATTACAAGCAAAGTCAGGCAATCCATCAATGCTTCTGATGTCAGTTTTCATGTTTTCAAACGGCCTCAGTTTGGATTCTGTTCCAAGACAACTCTTTACATGCTTCTGCTCTTCTCGCTCGCTCTCTCTCTCTCTCTCTCTCTCTCTCTCTCGCTCTCTCTCTCTCTCTCTCTCTCTCGCTCTCTCGCTCTCTCGCTCTCTCTCTCTCTGCAATGATAGGCCCTTCATCAGCAACAAGAGTTGATTGTCTTGCTGGACATATCACAGGCATTCAACACAGTCCGGCATCCTGCTTTGCTTGCCACACACTCTCTCCCTGTAGCTCAGAAGGCTGCCTTCATTCCTGGATTTCTGATGTCCTCCACTCAGTCGACATGTGGCCATCATCAGAAGCCTCTCCTCTCCCAAAGGAGGCTGGAATTCCTTCCCCAAGGAAGTGTTAGGCCGAGTCTTGTTCCTTGTCAATATAAATGACCTTCAATGCTCTGGAAACCGTTTTTATTTTTGTAGATTTCACAACGTCATACAATACCCCCATCCCTCTGCTCAGTACACAGAATCCACTTCTCTCTTCTCATCTGGAAATGATTAGACACTGGTCTGATAAAGGGAACATCATTCAATCCTGGAAAATCTGACAGGCTCACCATATCTCTCCAGGATTGTCAAATTAACTTTCCAAAATATCTCCTTGGTCAACCACTGGAAGAAGTTCAGTCTCTTGAAATTATAGGCCTCACCATCAGTAATAACCTTTTCCTGGTCTGTCTACACAGCAAACTTGGCCTGCAAAACCAGCCACAAGCTGAGCATATTCTGCTGATCTCAGTCTTTCCTTGGGAAATCAAAGCTATTGAGTCTGAGACCTTTCTCCATAGCTCAGTTTAGTCCTGCTTTCTGCTATGGTCTCGCTCCCCTGAATCGTATCTCTTCCTCTTGGATTCTGGGGAATCTAAAGTGGTTAAAATTATTGGAATCTCCATTGATTAAGCTGAAGCACAAGGAGTTTTACTGTCATACCGCAGTCAGTTCAGTGATCTACGTTTGCTTTATCCCGGTTATTTTCCAATATTTTCCCTTCAGCTCTCTCAATCCTCTGACTCAACATATCTACTCTAGGGTGCAGGTGTTCCTCCAGAAACCACCTGTTTAGGCTTTCAATATCCAGGCTGTCTGCACACCTCAACTCTTTTAGTCCTCACTTCTCCCGTCAATGGAACAAAACGTAGGCTGTTTTGTGTCGCTCTTCTTTCCAGGGATTCAAGCAACCATCTTTTGTCATCCCTAATTCTGACCCATGATATTTCGTTCCTTTGTTAACCTTTCCTAACCCAAGCATCTTGCTAGTTTGTGGTTCTCCCCTCCCCTCCCCTTTTCTGGGTTTGTACGTCTTTTATTCCCACACTTTTTGGAAAGAAAAAAAAGGAAAAAAAAAAAGGAAAAAGATTGGATATTATTGGGTCTGTCTGTCTACCACATCTCATAAATGGTTGTGCAGAAATGCACCAAACTTGTAGTTACGATCACCACATGGCAAAAAGTTGCAAGAGCAGTCATTTTTGAGGCGGGGTCAAAAGGTAAAATTTAAAATAGAACTTTGTATATGCAGTCAACGTTGGGAGGCACATGAAATATGTAACGATTTTTTGGATTTCACCCCCTGTTCATGCATACATGCACACAGTGGTGCAGAGGGGCTTGCATTGTTGGACTTTATTCATAGTTTCCTTTTTTCCAGATAGGTGATGGGAAATTTATCAGAAAAGAGGATAAGTGGAAGGCAAGTCACTTGTAATCAATCAATTGCTACAAAGTGTGATCAAATAAAAAAATAGAGGCTGCAAATTGATCAGGCAACCGTTGGAAGAAATAATCGATTCAATAACAACAACAACATGCATTTTAAGGCCATTTTCCCTGCTAGAGCGGGGGTTAGCCTTGCGGTCCCTATGACAATCTTCTCCATCTTGCCCTATTTTCTGCATCTCTCCTTGTTAACCCCCTTGCCCGCATTTCTTCTTCCACCATCTTTAGCCAAGTCTTTCTCGGTCTTCCCCGTCCTCTACTTCCTTCTACATTCATTTCCATCACTCTTCTCAACCAGTCACTTTCATCCTTCCTGAACACATGACCAAACCATCTCAACCTGTTCCTCTTCACAGCATCAATCACAGGCTCTATTCCCATCATCTTTCGCAATTCATCATTTGTCTTCCTCTCTCTCAACGATACTCCGCACATCCGTCGAACCATTCGCATTTCCACCCTTTCCAACCTTCGTTGCTGCTCTACGTTAATTACCCATGTGGAAGAAATATTGGCCTGCAAAAGAAATGAAAGAAATACCCCTAATAAAATTTATTTTTTATTTCCTGGAATTTTTTTGTTTCCTGAAAAAATAATTTCCTGGAAGAAATAATCGATTCAATGAAACAAAACATTGTGAAATTCTGTTGAATGGTAATTGGTATTTCTGTTGAATTGGTTTTTCTAAGTTGATGACCAACAATATGAACATTTTTGTGTGCATTCAAAATAATTTCACGCGTGCTGGCAAGCATGTTTTTTTTGTTTGTTTGTTTTTTTTCCCGTGTTTTTCATGCACTCCAAATGACTGCGTTTTTTTTGTTTTTTTTTTGTCTATGCAGTTTAAACTTGTTGCTGAATGGCACTGAAGATTTGTTTGTAAAATGATCGGCAAAGGAAGTTAAGACAAAATGAATGGAGCTTCGCTTGTTTGTAACAATAACAGACGCAACGTCCATAATAACATCGATTAAATAGTTTGTTTATCATGATGGTGGAGAGGGAACGATATCGTGAACCTTTTATATTTTATAATGCAACGTTTCATTTGTAATTTATCCTAATTTCGAGGAGATAAAATAACTAAAAGCTTTTCTTGTCAAATTGGATTTGCACGCACTTCGGTCTATGAATGAATCGCATCAACAAAGGGTTTACACAGATGTAAACTAATAAACAAAATAAAATCCCTTTTTAAGGCCATTTTCCCTGCTAGAGTGGGGGTTAGCCTTGCAGGCCCCATGACGATCATCATGGTTCCCTTTTTGAGGCAGTTTTTATGGCCGGATGCCCTTCTTGACACCAACCCTTTAGTCGCCTCTTACGACACGCAAGGATACGGTGTACCTATTCTAAACAGGGGCAGACACCGGCACATTCATCCCAGCAAGCTGGTACTCGATTTGCCGACCTTGGAAGGATGACAGGCTGAGTCGACTCCCCTTGGCATTAATTGAACGATCGACCGGGATTCGAAATCAGGATCCTCGGACCCCAAGCCAACACCCTAACCGCTAAGCACACAGATGCAGACAGTGCACCTGCATTTAAGCTCCTCTGTACTGGATACAATGCTCAGATTTCCCCAAAGGCCGGCTTTGACCCAATGCTCCACAACTCTTCTTGTGTGCAGCGCCCTGTTGTTTGCAGTTTGTAGAACAGATTTCCCTCTCAACTCTCTGCATTACTTTCTTCTTCCTGAAATTGTATTTTCTCAACAGAAATTATTGACTGTGGTTTTAATTGCTGGGTGAAATGAATGTATGATAAAATATTTGACTACTATGCCATTGCGGTTTTTACCTCAGCCACCTAAGGTGGACGCGCTTATGTTTTCACCTTTGTCTGTCTGTGACTGCAATATCCCAAAAAGTTATTGACGGATTTGGATGAAACTTGGCCGGGTGTTCGATAAGGATGGATGAATTTGATTTTGTTGAATATCTGGATTTGAGACCTTTTAAATGATTCTTCACCATTGAGTGGTAGAGGCAAAAACGATATAGTTGTGGGTGGATTATGACCAAACTTGTTTGATGAGTCGGTTAGGTGATTAGAACAAACCGATTAAATTTTGGTTCAGATCCAAATCCAGATCCAGCCTATCGGTGGAATACAAAACGTAAACTGTTCAGCCTGGTGGAGGTAAGCGCTCTACAGAGTGCTGTTCTAGTCTCCATTGGTGATTAAGCTTGTTGGAGGATTTTGTCGCTTAATCTATAGGTCAAACAAATGCTGTGTATGCATTAAAGGTGATGCTGCCGAATGTGCTGCACCTTGCAATTTCATTTAATTTTATACAAATATCGACTTGTTAGATCTAAACCACATGAGATACTCTTTCAGAGAATTTCAGAAGGGTCTGCTGTATTTTGTTTTGCTGGTTTTGTTTTCCTTTCATGAGTATGGATTATTAATCTTCACCCACAGTCTTGTTTCATCTACTCGCTTGTGAAGTTCAAGCCTCTCGTCTACAACAAAGTGTATGAATATCCACCATGGGCGCAGACCCTGGGATGGTGCATGGCTCTGTCGTCCATGCTCTGTGTCCCCGTCTATGCTTTGCTGCATCTGCTGCTGGCTGAAGGTTCCTTCCACATGGTAAAGAACTCGGATTTTATTCCGTTACTTGGATGATGCTTTCTTCAACAAACTTTTGCGTTACGGTTGGGCATTATTATAATGCACGCTTCTTAATTATGAAATGTTTGCTTGGTTTTTTTTTTTTTGGTTTTTTTTGTTTCCCCCCGCCCCTCTCCCCCCCCCCCCAGTGATGAGCTAATATAGCTTCAGTATTCCATGGACAAAGACATGTTAAAATTATAGCCGTATGGGTTTTATACCAGGTACCTGAATTGTTACAAAATTCCTGCTCTAAACATATGTACCTGCTCCTGCCTCACACCAAGCTCGGCTTCACGCTGTAGAAAGCAAGGCCTTTAGAATCATTGGTATCTTCCACAATGAAGCTGATTCTGAGGGCCTTTCATGCTCTCATCGCAGGCAGGTTGGTGGTCTTTCTGCCTTCTACTGACTCCTCTCAGGCCTAGCTCCTCCAGCTCTGTCTGTGCTCGGTCCCTCAAATGTTCCTGCAGGATGCTCAAGATCTGCCAGCAGCCCTCTTCTGGTGAAACTGTCAGAATCAAGACTCTCCGCTCACCACTCTTTCATTCCTCTTTTTCCCTGCCTCTGGAACAAACTCCCCCACTCCCTTCAATCCCACTCTTCCCTTCAGATCTTCAAAACAGCTGTCCACCATCTTGTCTTCCCCTTCCAAAACCTTGATCTTTTCTACCCCTGTTAATCCACCCAAAATCCACCTCCTTCAAATCCCGTTTGAATTATAAAAAAAAATTATGTACATAGTTGAGGCACGTGGAAGAGCTAGCACACTGAACAGGTCAAGTCGTAACAGACAAAAACAGGATGCAAAACGTGCATGCATGGAGAAATAAACTCTGAGGAAAACCTGGAAATTTGGAATGAGGGTTTGGGGTTAACAGTGGTAGAAAAGATAATAGTTTTGGATTGGGGATGATCTGAGATAGCGGTAAACAGTGGTCTCGAGGGAAGAATGACCTGGAGAGAAGAATGATTGAAGAGGATGTGGAAGTAAATAACGTGGGAAAGAAGAACAAATGAGTGGAGGTGTGTGGTGACCCAGGATTAGAAAGGGGTTGATGTTGGATCACGTGTGCCCTGCAGAAACCTGCAGGTATGGAGGGAAGAGCATGGGAAGAGCAGAGGGTGCAAGACCAGAGGGGAGAGCAGTACTACATCAGGTTGTGTGTGCCAAGGAGGACTTTGCATGTTGGATGGCCAGTCGGTGGCTGACTTTAGAGGCCAACTTTGAAATGTTGTTTGCCCAAGAAAGATCATCCCCCCCAAGGTCTGAAGAGAGGGAAGAGGCTGCAGCCTCCTATTTGAAGGATGAGTGATGTCATGGCACAAGGTGGAGTAGTCAGCAAATAGATAGAGGATTTTTCAGAGATCTTTTATGAAGATCAGAATAGGACTGCCCAGCACACTGCCTTGGAACACTTCAGCATTGACAGAGAGGAGATGAAAGGATTCTGTTGAAACCACACGTTGGCTATGAGGGTAGGGTAAGTCAATCAGCCATGGGTGGAGTTGGCCTTGAATGCCATAGGCAGAGAGTTTGGAGAGCAAGACAGGATGTCAGACTGTATAAAAAGCACGAGATATGTCCAAAGATACGGCCCTGATCTGATGTCTGACATTGATGGCCTCCATCCATTGTTGTGTGAGTAGTAGCAGCATGTACAGGGTAGAGTGACCTGCTCTGAATCCAAATTGGTGATCAGAGAGGAGGTTGTTGGATAAAAGGAAGCATTTCATATTGACTGCGATGATTGTTTATATTATGTTGCTGATGATTGAAAGCAAGCTGATACGTCTGTCATTAAGTGGGTCAGTTTTTTCACCTTTTTATGTAATGCAGTGATGTTAGCTGATTTCCAAGCAGATGGACTATTACCGAGGTCAAATTATAGTGTAAAAAGGGCATCGAGAGGATGTGCAAGAGCAAGTTTTTAGGCCATGTGAGCGATGCCATCACTAAGATCGGTGGTATACAATACACATTGGCATAGAGAATTGGCGCCACAAACCACAGGGGCTATGAAAAAAATGTATTGCCTCTCAAAACATTCCTGTGCACATCCTGACTACAACAACCAGTTTCCAACTCTTTCCTTCCAGCGATTTAGGAATACATACGGATCAAACAAGCAGATGTGTGTACGTACACCAGTGGGGCATGCTTGCAAGGCTGCAAGCAACTGCTCGGGTGCATCCTATGTGCAGACATAAAAAATATAAGCTTTATATACATTTCATGAAGAGATTGTGAAGAGCTTTTTATATTTGATAAAATGGATGGTGGTTGCATTCTGTGAGCAGCTAAGTAACTCGAGAATCACAAATGAGTTTTTAGAATGAGCTTTTTAACAGTTTATGGCTATACTGGCACTCTTCGCTATACGAACTAGATGTGTTTTATGAAAGTAATGTGTATCACAAAAATATTTTCCCATAGACATAGTGTTAAAAATCGAAGATGCGTTCTGTGGTAGTGGGGGATAGCGATGTTCAGACACTTTGCACAACCAAACCGAACCAAACTAAATACAAAAGCCATAACTCTAAATCAACAAGCATTCTGAGTATTGCGCTGCAATGCCTGTCCCCTACCGGCAGTCTGTCGTCTGGAAAACTGTTGGGGAAATGGCCAAGGGTTATTTAACCACAGGTTCTGAATCGTTCCCAATCGCTAATTACCTCAGGACGGGTTCACCTGTGATTCGCACTCGGGACACCTTGCAGACAGGTCAGCAGAAGCACGAGAAAATAAGTTGTTGATAAAGAACCTTTCGAGTCGCTAAATATCAGTAATTTATTATATTTTCCGGTTTACGATCAATGATCGGTGTATATATATGTTGCTCGGCTTGGCTCTGCCCCTCCCGAAAGCGCGCGCTGTGTCGCGCTTTTGACGTTCGCGAGACGAGGCTGAGTGCGCCCTGTGCGGCTTGAGGAGAACTCTAGAATAAACAAAGTGCCACAACTTTGTCAAAAATGATCGAAACGTCGTGAAGTTCGAACTTGATCTGTAACTTATCATGAGGAAACCATGTACCAAGCTTGAAATTATTAGCATTAAGAGTTTAGAAAAAAAGTCCGGAAAACTGTTCTTTGCATGACAGACTGATGGAGGGATGGCGTGCAAACCTATAGTACCCTCCGGTGTACACCGGTGGGGGACTAATAAAGACCATCACAAAATGTGGAACCAAATGAATACCCACCATAAATACATCAAAATAGAAGAAATATAAATGGGTACAGTACAGTACTCACCAATAACAGAAGAGATTGCACCAATAACAGAAGAGATTGCTTGTCATGGCCTGAAGGGTGTTGCTTGTTAGTCCCCTACCGGTGTACACCGGAGGGGACTATAGGTTTGCACGCCGTCCCTCCGTCTGTCAGTCCGTCAGTCCATCACGCAAAGAACAGTTTTCCGGACATTTTTTTCTTAATGCTAATGATTTAAAACTTGGCACATGGTTTCCTCATAAGATACAGATCGAGTTCGAACTTCATGACGTTTCGATCATTTTTGACAAAGTTATGGCACTTTGAACTTTGGTAATTCTGATGATCCTTAACTCGGTGCCATTTTAAGTTTAAATTTCCTTTAAAAACCAATTTCTCTGTAATAATAGGACCGATTGAGATCAAATTGTCACCATAGGAGGGACTCGGTCTGTATAATATTTTAACGGGAATTATGACGTCACAGGTCACGTGGTTCGGCCGCCATATTGTTTTTCGTGAAAACACAAAAACCCCTTTTTCTCTGCAACGGCTGAACAGATTGAGGCCAAACTTTGCAGGCAAAATCGCATACCCATGACGAACAAAAAAGTCAGCGAGCATGACGTCATGCATCACATGGTTTCAGAGTTGACGATTTTAAGCATGAACCTTTGAAACTGAACCCCTCCCTCATTTTTGATCCAATCAAGGGGAAACTTCACAGCTCTGTTCAACATGTCGGTCTACTAAAATGTCCTTTTGGAATATGCGATAGGGCACGTGGTTTGGCAGATATCGTTAATTATACGAAAATATTTTTTTAAAATGGATATCTCTTGTTTATTCTAGAGTTCTCCTCAAGCCGTACCGCGCGCCCTCAGCCTCGTCTGCGAACGTCAAAAGCGCGACACAGCGTGCGCTTTCGGGAGTGGTGGAGCCAAGCCGAACAACATATATATATATATATATACACATCGATCATTGATCGTGAACCGGAAAATATAATAAATTACTGATATTTAGCGACTTAAAAGTTCTTTATCAACAACTTATTTTCTCGTGCTTCTGCTGACCTGTCTGCAAGGTGTATAAATCGAAGTCCCGAGTGCGAATCACAGGTGAGCCTGTCCTGAGGTAATTAGCAATTGGGAACGATTCAGAACCTGTGGGTAAATAACTCTTGGTAATTTCCCCAACAGTTTTCTGGATGACAGACTGCCGGTAGGGGACAGGTATTGCAGAGCAATACCCAGAATGCTTATTCTTAAAGGTCCACTGCCACAGAAAATTGTTCTAGGTATCACCTGATAGTTTTTTTTGTTTTTTTTTCACCGTGAATCCAGATCTGGCAATGTTTTTTTCGTGATGATCATTTTCTAACACAAACTTGATAAAACCAACTGTTGGATGCACCTAAAAATTATGCCCGATACCTCCAGCCAAATGCGCCATCCATATGACGTCCTATCCAGAACTCGTATCGGATCGCCCTGGCTTTGTATACGTAAAACGCTTATAGCCTGCTACATGACGTAAACGCTACATTTTGGACTTGATAGAAACACGCACCCTGTATGCTGGATGCTACAGCTATGCACTTTGTTATAAAATTTATACTCGCGCTCGGTGGCCGAGATCAGGATTATAATCCGGATTAGGTTTAGGTTTAGGATTAAAGTTAAGATTAGGGATAAAACAGTTTGACGTGTCTTTATCTTACGGTCATGTTGATTGTTAATGTGACAGGTATACATAGCCTAATTTAAATGTCCAACAACCGAAACGGCATCAGAATATTATCGGACAACATACAAAATAAACCCAACGTTAGACCTATAACTCAAAATCAAACTTGAAGTCTAACTATTAGACCTTAGTCAACACTGTGTCTAACACTAACACATTGCAGTGGATCACTGGCACAGTAGGGTCAGGGAGAGGTGTAAGAGAGGTCTCTCTTACACCTTCCTGGTAGGGTATTCTAAGCACATGTACTAGATTCTACTGGCCATCAATTTGCATCAGTATACATTAATCATTAATACATGTAATAAACTACCCACTCACCTTCATTTTCTTCTGCCTCTCTGTTCTCCCACTCATTTTCTTCTGTGTTGGGTTTTGCTGCCTATGATTACTGGCACAGCATCAGGCTTCAATCGCCTGTTTCCCGATGTTAAATTCAGGATGCAGACCACTGTCATAGTCCTCTCTGAAATGTGCAGTGCATATTACACTCATGTCGCTCGGTCCCTGGCAGTTTGCTCTCGTCAGTTTCACTTTCGCTGTCCATATTTTGTGAAGATTTCCATCTTTAGGGAACAAATGAAGACTCACTCCATCTTTTGTCATGTTGTTGCAACCTGCAACAATGCACCTTGTGGGCATTGTCTGTTTATTAAACAATGAACTTTGGAAGTTGATGAGTACCAGTGCGGTGGTACTTGATCGCAATATGAATATACGTGAAAACGTCGCACTGCAGCTAGCATCGGGCTGATAGAATTCGCACTCGGCCGGACTTCATTCTGGGTATGACGCCGGACGTCAAGTGACCATACAAACGTGAAGATCGAAGTTTTTTTTAGGGGATGGGGCTCAGTGGGGTAGTAAGACATGTAAAATGTGCAGATTTTTTTTATTATTAATTATTTTGGTGAATTTATTCATTTAAAAAAAAATCATGATTTCATGTTGAAGAAAGTCATCGCTTCTTAAAGAAGTCCAAGAGTATCTGTATTTCAGTGGACCTTTAAGTTGCTGCTGACTTGCCTTGCTTGGTATAATAATTGCATCTTAAAAGAATTGCATTGCATCTTCATTAATCAAGATACCAAAGTAACTTTATTGCTTCCACCCCTCTCACTCTGCTGTGTTTGTAATCCAGCGACTAAAACAGCTGCTCGAGCCGAGGATCAAGAGCCCACAGCGCGGTGCATACCTCGCCACCAAAGCAATGGAACAAGAAGGCACATTGCCAGAAAAAGTGATTATGCAGACTGCATTGTGAAGCCCCAGATCTGAGTCAAAAGCTGAGGTCTTTCAGGAGGGGGTGGATGCTTGGTTGTGATGGGATATTACTGGGGGCATTGTCAAGTACAAGAAGCACACACCAAATGTGTTACCTGCTCTGTCCACAATGGTCAACAACTAGCAAGGTGCAGCCTGGCTTACCCAGAAAACCAGCTTTAAACAGTGCTGAATGTTCTGTAGTATGCTTCTGTAGTTAGTTTTGAACCCACATTGTTCTGAAGTTGGGATTATACCAGCACCTGTTGTACTGTAGATTAGCATTTTCAATTTAAAGGTGTTTCCTCATTGTGGGTGCTTATCACTTGAGTGAATGACTGGCCGTCTGTCAAGGTAAACACTGTGATATTACCCGGACCACCCATTCAAAGCAACCAACACTATTTTTTTTTTTTTGCAGAAAAGTTAAGCATTTTAAAGTGTACCCCTGGTTAAATATCCACAGTAAGTTGTGTAGAGCACTGGGAAATTATGCATTATATGGAAATAAAATTGAATCCTTGTTATTGCAAAATTTTAACGTTTATTCACCTATTTGCAGTGTTACCTGTGGTAGATTAAAGTGTTGTTGTTTTGGAGAGGGTATGTACATTTTTGCACTGACCCAGTTGACTGCTTTTTTTTTTTTTTTACTTGATTGATTTGGGAGATATTGTGATGGAAGTTATGGAATTGCATACTTTTACCCCTTCACCGCCACCCACACACCAAGTAAATTCGTCAATTTGAAAATTGTTCCGTAATCGTTTATAGCCATAATTGCAATTTCTTTGCATTTTCAAATTATATTGCTAAAACGACTTCTGCTGGAGATTTTTAATGTCAACAAATTTGGTATAAAACAATAAATGTTCACACCAATTTGGGCAAACAAAGTTTCTGCATTTGCTTCAGCTTTTTACCTCTGCCAACAAAGAATGTTTTCACTTATGTTTTGTTTTCACTCCTGTCTGTCTGTCTGTTTGTGAACAAGATATATCAAAGTTGTGGACGGATTCAGACTAAATTTGGACGAAATGATTAGATTTTGGTGAAGATCCAGATTCGGAACCGGCTTGTATAATATTTTTTGTGATTCTTTACCGTTGGGAGATGAGGCCAAAAACGATACATAGCAGGATATATCAAAAAGTTGTGGACGGACTTGGACGAAACTTGGTGGATAGGTTGTGGGTGTGACGAGGAATAATAGATTCGATTTTGGTGAATATCTGAATATGGATTTGGATATGAGAATTATTTAATTTTTTAACTTCACCTTTGAGTGATTGGTATAAAACCAACATATAGCAGGATATCGCACAAAGTTATGGACGGAGTTGGACGAAACCTGGTGGACAAGTTGTGTGTGTGTGACGAGGAAGAATATATTCAATTTTGGTGAAAATCCGGATACGGCTAGTATAATTTTTAAAGTGAATCTTCATTGGGAGATGGGGCCAAAACGATATACAGCAGGATATCTCAAAAAGTTGTGGACGGATGATTTTGATTAAATGTGATTCTGTATTGTGATTTTCTGGTCTACTCTGGGATACAAAACGTAAACTGTTCACCTGGCGGAGGTATTCTCGCTACCGAGTGCCGTTCTAGTTCATTTATTTTTTGATCATTGCTACATTTGGGTATTTTGTACCCATATAAGAAATTATGCTGTTAACTTTTAAACCGGCAAGTCTCAAGACCCGTAAGAATAGTCTCGTTGGTTTTATTTCAAATGAGCGAGTTGATTTTGTGACTACACAATAATGCTTTCACTATTTGACTGGTGCAATGTCGGTTTGAGACTTGTGTACCATTGGGCCATTCCATACCAACTTGCCTAACATTCCAAAAGTTCCTTTGGCCATGGGAGAGAAAAACTATTTGATAATACCTTTCTGGATTGAATGCTATTACAAGGGGGACCCCAACCATTTCTTGCTTTTTAAATTAATTAATTTATTAATTTATTTATTCTGCAGTTACGGCGATCTTGTAAGATGTTTTCTTGCATGATTGGATATTAGGAATTTGGGGACATGCCCAGTGCTCACAAGTGGTCAGGGGAATTGCATACAAGATTTGAACATCTAGCTCTCCCCAACACAAAGCAGAAATGTATAAAATCATAAATGTATGACTGGGTTACAAAAAAAAAAAAAAGTAATGAATAATTTAATATCCCCACATTGTGGTGCATGGCTAACAGCAACTTTATAATCACACTTGATAAACGTTTTTATCTTTCTGCATCTGTACCAATTTTCAGCTTTGTAGTTCTATTAAATGTAATTTTTGTTTTGTTTTTAGTTGGAGATAAGTTGTCAAGTTATGTGAGCTTGCTTTACTTTTGTGTATTTGGTATTTACTATTGCTTGCTTTTCCCTGTCTTTACTGGGTTTTTTTTTAAAATAAGGGTTGATAGCTAAAATGCTGGAAATGAAGTGATCAGCCATTGTCTGTGAGCAACTAATCAGAATGGCAATGTAAAAGTTTTGGAGTTTCAAATTTTAAAACGTTATCAAACTATGAAATGTGAAATTCGTACATCACTCAAGGTTCCTTTTATTACACCACACACGTAGCGCAGAGTGGGGTTAAGCACTTGGGTCAGTTTGTCTGTCTGTCTATGATCGAGGTACTACTTATTTCGATGGAATTTTACATTTTTAACACTGTGTAACACAAATCGGAACACAAACCCGCAGTTTCAGTATTTTGGCTCTGAATTTGGCAAATTGTACGGAATCTCGTCCCAAATGCACAGTGCGGCATTGCTTGAATGAGTCTGGCAGTCGAACAAAATTGAAAATCATTCCAAACAGGAAGCATAATGTTTTAGGGACGTTATAAAGGACACAAACAACAGGCACGTATAACGATTATAACACGTTGAAGACCATCACTGAGGTAAATTTCCGATCCACTTCATTTCATGTGAGGCGTTCATTTATTTCAATCGATTTATATATTTGAACAAGAGATCACAAATCTCCTTGTTTGCACGTCTAAAACCCTTCCGTTTAGCACTTTCATCACCACAGACGAACCATGACAACCACAATTCATTCACCCTAAGATCAAGTATCTATATATACTAGCGAAATGTGTGGAAAGATCCACGTTTAAGAACGTCAAGTTAAAGGGAAAAATGAGTGTACAAAACATGTCACAAAAGTACAAACTGTAAATAAAATACTCAGAAGGCTGTGGTTAAAAAACGATTTGTCATTTAAGGTTATTATATTTGTAATACATCATGTTCCCGTGTGAAGTCATGCAAGCATGGGATTGAGGTTGGATGGACGTGGATTGTTGTGAATTTAGATTTGAGGCATGCATGAACCCTTTTTCATTCTGGCCGGGCTGGACAACAGTTAGATGGCCCGCACACACAATAAACATGTGATATTAAAAGTATGTCAATATAAAGGTTTTTATTTATTTATTGTTAAATACATCTTATTTTGTCACATGAGATAATCCAAGCATGGGAGAGAGATGGTGGTCAGACGGAAAGTAAAAGCAGGCATACAGGAACATACGTACTTTTAAAATTGGCTAAAATATAAAGAGAGAATCCACAAATGGATATAAATTTGTCAAGGTCCTCTTCTTGGGTGTGAAGTATTGTCCAAACTTGTGGTGAACGTGACAGACAAAGACCTTAGAAAAATGGTCCTTTGAAGAAGAAGAGACCTACATCATGATGGAGAAGAAGTATACTCGCTCTCTTCAATCTCACTCCTCCCTCCATGTCTTTAAAACAGCTGTTCACCACCATCTCTTATCTTCCCCCCATCCAAAACCTTGATCTTTTGTACCCTTGTTAATTTACCCCAGATCCACTTTTCTGAAATACCGAATTCTTTCCTGGAAGTCCTAACAGTGTAAATGCGTTTTAAACCTCTCCCACCTCCCCCCCCCCCCCCCCTTCCCATGCCTCCCCCCAAGCCCTCTCCCTCCCACAGATCTCCCATTGGCCCTGTTCTCTACTGTTGTACTTTTGTGCTTCCCCCTCTCTCCCAATCTTGTCTCCCGCTCCCTTTATTATGTTTTATGTGTCCGTTTTTTTTTTTTTTTGTGATTGTTAGCTCCCCCCAAGAAAAAGCGTTTATATTTAATGTCGAATAATCCAGTTTGGAGAAAAGAGGCAGGGGAGTTCAATAGAAAGAAATTCAATAGAAATCAGAATCGTTTGATTTTGGTTCATGTCCTGATGCAGATCCAGCCTATCGGTGGGATACAAAAAGTAAACTGTTCAGCTTGGCAGAGGTATGCTCCCTCCCAAGTGCAGTTCTAGTTACCCTCGCCAGAGGAGAGGGAATAATTTGTCTGTCTGTTTGGTTGTTTGTCAGCACAGAATGTGAGTATGTGTATGAATTACATGGACCCTTTAGAACCCTAAGGCCATTAAATACCCCGAAGATCCTTTGGACCCCAAAGACTTTAGATCCTAACACCCTTTAAGACCCTGAATACCCCTAATGCCCAATAGACCCCCTAATGCCTAGCAGACTCCCCAAGACCATTTAGATCCCTAATACCATTTAGACCCTTTGCCGTCAGTTAGTCAAACCCCTGGCAATGTTACGAACCATGTCCAAAGCCCTACTGCACTAATGGAGGGTTAAGACCTTTTAAGATCCCTTAGACCCTTACATCTATGTCTATGTGTAGGGTCCCTTACATAGGTCGAACCGTACATAGGTCCCTCCCATAGGCGAACCATAGGACCTCTCAATAGTTATGTCATTAGTATGTGTTTCAGGTAAGGCTGTGTTTCCAATAGTTGACTCGGAAATCGGACTAACCGATTAGTTCGTCCCCTCAATATGAATCGGGTTAGTCCTTTGTTAACGGCTCAGATTCCGGATTGCTAAACCG
Organism: Myxine glutinosa; assembly: GCF_964187855.1. Classification (NCBI taxonomy): domain Eukaryota; kingdom Metazoa; phylum Chordata; class Myxini; order Myxiniformes; family Myxinidae; genus Myxine; species Myxine glutinosa. The sequence continues at coordinate 183,130,747 of NC_136264.1, read as the reverse complement.
CTCAGCAAACTCCATCTTGTCCGGGATTCGAGCGGGGCCATCCACCTGCTTTGTGGAGGGATTGGCGGAGGTGTCTAGGAATCCCTTGACCAATCACCTTGGCCAATCCCATCCCACAAAGGAGCGGGGTGGGTCCAGGAACGGAGACGGCCAGCTTAACAAGACAAGGGGATTAACCCCCCCCCCCCTTGCTAAGGGGAGTGCCATACTCCGCATTCCGTAACAATTGGTGTCTGGGAGTGGGATTTGACCCGAAGTGCGCTTAACGCACTCGAAATTACGAGCGGCCGAAAACTTTAGTAATATTCCAAATTAAAGTCGTACCATGGATGATCAAGGTGATCGGATGCCAGTGGGGGTAGAAGCAGAGGAGTTGGAGGTAACCCAGGACCCCAGGGAGGAATTGGGGGAGGAGAGCAATGAGAATGCGGTAGAGGGGATTTCAGGCGCACAAGATGGCGGCCTCGCACGAGGTTAGAGGCGCACAAAATGGCGCCTCGCACGTGGCTGCGGCAGCCGCGCCCACAGTGCCGGTGGATTTGAACCTCCATGATGCAAAAGGAGGCCCTTATGGTCAAGATGGGTGAGCAAATGGAAAATAAAATGGATGCTCGGAGCAATAAGCTGGGGGAGAAATTGGGAGGCCAAATTGGAGCAATGAGGGACGAGGCAAGAGGTACCAGTGACCAAATTGGGAAGCTAGACAGCAAATTGGAGCAATTAGACCGCAAATTTGAGGGGTTAGACAATAAGTTTAAGGGGTTAGACAACAGGTTGGAAGGGCTAGAAGGTAAATTGGGGGGCCAACTGGAGGACGTGGGTAACCAAATCGGGGAAATGAAGGATGGGTTAACAGGGTTGGAAAATAGGATGGCCACCCAGGAGAACCAAATGGAAAGGGTGAAGAATGGGTTAGAGGGGTTAGAAAACCATATGGAAGGCAAATTGAGGGAAATAGGGGAGCAAATCCGCCCAGGAAAGTAAACAAATGGGGGATCAGATAGAGGAGGTAAAAATCGGGTTAGAAACTAAATTGGACACCCACAAGGGGGATTTGGAGCAGATGAGGGCGGCATCTACAAAGGCAATAAGAGAGGCGCGGGAGGATTTTCAAGAGCCACGGTGAGACGCATGAGAAGGGAGCATGAGATGAGCTGGAGAGACCCATGAGAAAGGAGCACTGGAGAGAGACGCGATACCAACCAGCACTGACGACCGGATTTTCACCACTGCATCGGAGCGAGGGCGTGCACGTGGGCCACCAACGGCGTGCCGCGATTCCCAGACCTCCCTGCCACCAGTTCTGTGGACTGTCTGCCCTTCTCATCCTTCCCGCCATTCCTGCCTGAAAACCCCATTAGTGTACGTGAGTTTGTTCTGTTTGGGTATAAGTAAGAGTGTTTAAGAATTGCGCTGTCTTCTTCTTCTTCTGTATATTGCTTTCGTTTCTCCTTTGGTTTCTTTCGTTTTGTATAGTAATTAATAAATCCCTGTTCCTTCTTATTCTTTGGTTTTCATTCTCATCCGATCGCTTTAGTGATTTACCCATTGAGTACCTGTGGCGCGATTTCAGCCGAACCGCTTATAATCGGGTTTAGTCTTTTGTTAACGGCCCGCGTCGCGGCTCGCTTCGCTCGGCGCAATCCATCAATTACGCTGCGGCTCGGGCGGGAGTATTTCCTTGCGTACCGGAAGGCGCTGGTACTTAGGTCATAGGACGAATCGGCCTACTACCCTATTCAGCGCTGACCGGGCATGACGTCATACCCCCAGGACCGGTCGGACGGCCAGCTTAACAAGACGGGGATTAAACCCCCCTTGCTAACGGGAGTGCCATCCCCCGGATCCGTAACAATTGGTCGGAACCTCACTAACCGATCGGACTAATCGGACTAACCCGATTCATCCTCCCGATTGAGAGGTCCTCTATTGAGAGGTCCTATGTAGGGTCCCTTATGTGTAGGTTCATCCTTACACCTATGCCTGGTGTTGGCTAAGCGGTCAGGATGCCGGCTTGGGATCCTAGGATCCTGGGTTTGAATCCCGGTCGATCGCTGAATTAACGCCAGGGGGTTGACTCAGCCTGTCATCCTTCCGAGGTCGGCAAATTGAGTACCAGCTTGCTGGGATGAATGATCCCGGTGTGTACCCCGGTTTAGAATAGGTCTACACCGTATCCCTGCGCATCGTAAGAGCGTGACCAAGGGTTGGTGTCAGGAAGGGCATCCGGCCATAAAAACATTGCCTCAAACAGGGAACCATGATTGTCATGGGGCTCGCAAGGCTAACCCCCGCTCCAGCGGGGAAAATGGCCTTAAAACGATCATTCAGACCCTTTAGTTAGAACCATAAAGACCCCGTTAACCCTTTAGATCCTTTAGAACCCCGAAGACCCTTGGACTCCTTTCTGCCCTATAGTCCTTCACACCTTTCAGACCATTTAATACACTGTAGTCCCCCATTGACCTGTAGACCCTTTATACCTTAAATTACACCCTTTAGACCCCTTTGACATTTAAAGACCATTTTGGCCCTTTAGACCTTTTCAGACCTTTCCACTTTTCAACCTTTAGAGTTTAGACCTTCAGACAATTTTACCTTTACCCATTTACAACTAGACCTTTGAGACCTTTCATTTGCAATTTACCACATTTAATTTAGTATATCCTTGCATTCTCTGCTCACCTTCACTCCTTCATTCCTCTTTTTTTCCTGCCTCTGGAACAAACTCCCTCACTCTCTTCAATCCCACTCCTCCCTCCAAGTCTTTAAAACAGCTGTTCACCACCATCTCTTATCATTCCCCTTTCCAAAACCTTGATCTTTTCTACCCCCGTCAAACACCCAAAATCCACCTCTTTCAATCTCCAACTCTCTCTGAAATTCCTAGCAGTGTTCATTTGCTTTATACCATGTACATTTCCCTCCACTCCCCCACCGGCCCTCTCTCTTCCACAGATCTCCCGACGTTCCTGTTCTCTGCTGTTGTTGTGCTTTGTATGCTTTCCTTTCTCTCCCACTCTTGTCTCCCGCTCCCTTTATTATGGTTTATGTGTCGGTTTTTAATTTTTTTTTAATTTTGTTTTTAATGTGTTAGCTCTTACACGAGCCTCGACTTTGTATACAAAACAATGTATATATTTATTTGCCACATAAAACAAGTCCTGGTGAGGGTCTGCAATCTGATTGCTCTTTTTACCTTCGCAAAAGCGGAAGGTTATGTTTTGATCGCTGTGTATTTATTTGTATGTCTGTGTGTGTGTGTGTATGTTATTCGCATAACTCAAAAAGTATTCAACCGAATTGCATGAAATTTGGTGGGATGATTGGTTATTATACGGGACACATTTGATTAGATTTTGGGAGCAATCGGGTCAAAGGTCAAGGTCAAGGTCACGAAAAGGTCAAAATCGTATTTTTACCAAGTATAGAACAGTAGCTGCGGCGAAGGTATGCGCTCTACCGAGTGCCCGTTCTAGTTGTTTCTTATTTGATGCAGCCATGGGTTTTGCAGGATTACCAAATGGCACCAATCAAAACTATCGATACGAGCATCAATTGTAGCTCCGTTTATGTACAAGTCTCAGATCCGTAGGAGATAAATGATTCGAACCCAGGATCCTCTGTCCACACAGAATAAATGATTTTCTCTGCAACTGTTGGTCCGATTGACAGGAAATTTTCACACAGGTGCACCTCCTCCTGTAGAATAAAAAAAAAAGAAGATAATTATGACGTCATAGGTAACGTGGTATGGGCGCCATCTTGGAAAAAACGAAAAACTTTGTACCTGTATCTCCTGTGCTGCATCGAAAAAATTGAGACTTGCTCATTGTAAAGAACTCCGCATGGGGAGTAACATATAATGATGTCATAGGTGCCTCAATTTTGACGTCATAAATCGACAAGTACAAAATTTCATCCGATTAAGATGAAATTTGAGCGTCATCTAGGGATAAATTGGTGGAGAAAAAAAAGACCATCAGTCACGTGGTTCGGCCGACATATTTGTTTTAGCACAAAAGCCTTAAAAAGCACTAAAACATGTCATGGCGAGGGTCTGCAAACTGCTCTTTCTAGTTTTTTTTCTGAGGTCTGAATCTGAAGACGAGGCAGAAATCCACTAGTCTTTCACCATTATCATTCAGTTAATCCTTGTCATATGGTACTATCATTGCTGCACATCCATTAACGTCAGTTCTCACCAGCATTGAAAATCCCCAAGAATAACTATGAGGTCTCGTTGCTCGGTGTCAGCCGGAACAGAGTGGTGTGTCATATCTATCTATAATTCCAGTAATCTCTGTACGTCTGTACGTCTGTACGTTTGTCTGTGACCGCTGTTTCTCGACAACCACGGGTCCGATATACTTTTAACTTGCCAGGTATATTGCTGGGGACCCGAGGATGTGCCTTTTCAAGGTTTGAAATTAATCGGACAAGTACTTACCGAGCTATGGCGATTTAGCCGTTCGCCGTTCGCTTTGGCGTTGCGAATGGACCAAACCATTCATGTAAATAGAGGGGGGGGGGGGGGGGTTCTGTGGTCGTTCGCTTTGGCTTTGCGAATGGACCAAACCATTCATGTAAATAGAGGGGGGGTTCTGTGGTCGTTCGCTTTGGCTTTGCGAATGGACCAAACCATTCATGTAAATAGAGGGGGGGGGGGGGGGTTCTGTGGTCGTTGCGAATGGACCAAACCATTCACATCGAATCATCGAATCACATCGAATGGACCAAACCGTTCGCTTTGGACCAAACCATTGCATGTAAATAGAGGGGGGGGTTCTGTGGTCGTTGCGAATGGACCAAACCATTCATGTAAATAGAGGGGGGGGGGGGTTCTGTGGTCGTTACTGCCACGTGGTTTCAAAGTTTTTTTTTGTTGTTGTTGTTTGCACGCATGTTTTTTTGCACCCACGTACGGGCACGCCCTAGGATGTTTACACACACACACCCCTACACAAATTTTTTTTTTTTTTTTTTTTTTTTGGCAAGGAACGGGCACCCACGTACGGGCACGTCCTAGCTTATATATAGTACGGGCATGCCCTAGTATATATAATTCGTCTTTATTCCCAGATTGGGTAACAATAACTAGATCATACTCTGTAATGACTATCATATATCAATATCTGTGCCTGAACCTAGTGGATATAAGTCTGCTGTGAAATCAAAGCGGTCTTGGATTTTTGATCCATGGTGATTCCATAATGTAACTGGAACGCCGCTCAGTAGAGCGCATACTCCCACCGTGGGTCAAGTTGGAGCCCGATCTTCCAATGGTAAAAAATTCCTGGATCCGGAATAATATCCTGAGCTTCAACAAAAACTAATCAATTCTTCCAATATCCCAAGGGCAATCATCCCACCAACTTTCATCCAAATCCGTTCAGAACTTTTCCAGATATCTTGTTCACGAACACACACACACACACACACACACACACACACACACACACACACACACACACACACACACGGACACGATCGAATGCATTACTCCCTGGCATGAGTAATTCATCACTACCTCAGTAGATAGATGTATACTTGTGGCACATGGTGTGCCACTTCCAGTCCAACTTACTTCTGTCAGTGCAGCTTTGCCGATTGATAGTTCTGGTTTCCTGGACATGATCGAAGCTACTCCAGTGAATATCCTGGACTGAGTATTTTAGGTATCAATGTAAATGGCTGAGCCCAAGTCGAGGGCATTTCCAAGTTCTATATCTGGCAAATCTATCTGTTTTCCTCAATTACTGTTTTGTGCAGAAGACTTTTTCGATTGGCTGGCTTCTTCGGCCCACACAAACATTTCCAAGGAGGCCAACGTCTAAATTACGAAAACAATAGGAGGACCAATACAACAACAACAACAACATGCATTTTAAAGGCCATTTTTCCTCCTAGAGCAGGGGTTAGCCTTGCGGTCCCCATGACAATCTTCTCCATTTTGCCCTATTTTCTGCATCGCTCCTTGTTAACCCCCTTGCCCGCATTTCTTCTTCCACCATCTTTAGCCAAGTCTTTCTCGGTCTTCCCCGTCTTCTACTTCCTTCTACATTCATTTCCATCACTCATCTCAACCAGTCACTTTCATCCTTCCTCAACAAATGACCAAACCATCTCAACCTGTTCCTCTTCACAGCATCAATCACAGGCTCTATTCCCATCATCTTTCGCAATTCATCATTTGTCTTCCTCTCTCTCAACGATACCCCGCACATCCATCGAACCATTCGCATTTCCACCCTTTCCAACCTTCGTTGCTGCTCTACGTTCATTACCCATGTCTCGCTCCCATAAATCATAACACTTCTCACACATGCAGCGTACACCTTTCCCTTCAGCTTCAACGACACTCACCTCCTCATCAGCATGCCACTCAGTTCCCGAAACTTCTTCCATGCACATCTCACTCTAGCAACCGTTGCCGAGTCTGATCCACCTTCTCCATTCAGCATGTCTCCGAGGTAGCAAAATGTTTTCACACCTTCCAGCTTCACGCCGTCTCCAAGATCCAACTCAAAATTTCCTCCATCTGCAGCTCCCTCTGTGCACACCTTACATTTGAATGTAGCTGCCACACTGGTTAATGACCCTCTCAGACCACTACATTTTTGATGAACCCACTCAGCGCACATTGTACATTGAATGGAGTTCACTCCGACACCCTTCCTACACACAGCACAGGGCCACTTCCCAGTTCTTTCCACCTCACCACATGCTTTACCACTTGCCATCACCTTCGTCTTTCCAATATTCACCTTCAGACCTTTTGTCTCCATACATTCCTTCCACTTGTTCATCTTTTCCTTCCGTCCATCCATACTTTCCGCAATCAACACCAGATCATCTGCATACAACAACTCCCATGGTAAACCCTCCTTTACGTTCTGAGCCAGCACCTCCATCACAGCTACAAATAGTAGTGGACTTAGTACCGACCCCTGATGCACTCCCACCTTCACCTCAAACTCACCACTGTTCCCGTCCTTCGTCCTTACAGCTGTGCGCGCTCTTTTGTACATTGCAATCACTACTCTGATCAACCATTCCTTCACTCCTAACTTCCTCAATGCCCATGTCAATACTTTGCGTCGAACCCTATCGAATGCTTTCTCCAGATCAACAAACCCAAGAAACAACTTCTTCCTCTTCTCCATGTACTTCTCCTGCAACTGCCTCACAATGAAAAGCGCGTCTGTCGTTCCTCTTCCTGGCATAAATCCAAACTGCATTTCGTCGATCTTCACTTTCTTCCTTATCCTCCTCTCCAACACCCTTTCCAATACCTTCATTCCATGCTCCAATAACTTTATTGCTCGGTATGAGCCACACCAGAGGGTCACCTTTCCCCTTGTATAGAGGGACGAGGGTACTCGGTTCCCAATCCACTGGAATGCGGCCTTCTTTCACCACCAGATTACAGATCTCTGTCATTCTCTTCACACCCTAACTTCCTGCTGCCTTCAACATATCTCCCACAACTCCCGTCGTCTCTCCTGCTTTTCTACTCTTCATTGCTTTTATCGCTTCCTCAACTTCCTACTCAGTTGTCTTCTCTGCCGGTCCTAAAACTGGGTTACTCTCTATGTTGCCATCCCATTCATTCTCTGTATTCAACAGCATTTCCATATATCTTTTCCATCTTCCTTTAATTCCATCTGGGTTGACAACGATTTGTCCCACTTCATCCTTCAAGCAACTCACCCCCATCACATCACACCTCTCTTTCGCTATCTGCTTTGCAATCCTGAATACTGCTCTCTGACCCTCTTCCGAATCAAAGCGTTCTCCGAACATTTTCCTACATGCCTCCTACGCCTTTGCTACCTCTTTCTTTGCAGCCTTCTTGGCTGCCTTATAACTTTCATGCTCTGCTGTTTCTGCTCCCGTACCCTTCGCCTTCTGCCACTCCTTGAACTTCTTCCTCTTCTCGTCAATCCTCTTTCCAACTTCATCATCCCACCACCATGTTTCCGAGTGCCTCGGTGGTCCTTTTGTCCATCCACATACCTCACCAACGGCTCCCAACAGACTAGCTTTCATTGACATCCAACCACTTTCAAGCTCAACTACATCATCCTCTACCCGACTCAGCCTCTCTTTTAATGCCTCAATAGGAGGACCAATGTGTTTACAAAATGAACACCGCGGCAAACTGATTTTAGTGCAGTGCCGTGCAGTCTCTCACATGTAAGACTATTACATCAGTAAGCATCGGTGTACTTTCACAAGGAAATTCGGTTCTCTGTTCCATATAAACCAGGTTTTTATAGGGAGGATGAACACCGAAGGACATGCATGAAAGAAGAAGAAAAAGAATATATTGTTATGAATTTGGGGGTAGTGATATAAGGATTCAGGTAGATCTGCATAGGTAGATGCTCTGATGATCGGGGGTAGAAAGAACCATTTCGATGTACATTAGTCAGGGTCCTGTTTCGCCCGAATGTCGGATTAAGTGTATATTTGTCCCGATTACGAGGAATGGGGCATGTTAACTAGAGTAGGGATTACGTTAATTCCTCTGTTCGTGAGACCTTGTGATCTATTCTTTAGCCCTTATGGCACTGCACTGAGACATTAGGCAGGCCCATTAGCACCACACGTACTAATTAAATCCCCCCCACAATAAAACTCACCGGAAGCCAGTTCGGAGCACTGCCGCTGGAACCGCGGCCAGCTACAGCACCAACTTGTATAGCAGCAGGTGAAAACGCCCCGGAGACTCGTGATTGGCCAGGGCGGACCAAGAAGCGACTCGCTATTGGGCGGGAGTTGACCAATGGGAAGAACGGAGTAAGGAAGGACTTGTGATTGGCCAGGGGCGGAGCAAGAAGCACCCCGCTGATTGGTGGAAGGAAGGATGAGAAGGAAGCGACTGATTGGCCACCGACCGATGGCATGAGGGAGAAGCGAGGCGGCGATTGGTGGAGAACTGGGCCGAGTGTGGGTGGTATGCGGGAATTGGTGGAGAGACAGATGATGTCACGAGCTGATGTTAAAAGGGCTGATGGACCGACATTTTACGCTCTCTTCTTCTTGCCCTCCGCCCTTGCTCGCTGGCCCTCATCTCTTGCTTTCGCTTTTCACCTTCCTCTCTCTTGTTCCTTTGTCCTTCTCCCTCACGCTCTCATGCTGGGACCGACCGTGCAGAGAATGCCACTGGTAAACCGGGAGAGGCAACAGGAACTGCGGTTCTCCGAGTGGACGTGCAGCTTCCCGCTGCGGCGTACGGAGGCCTCGTAGCGTGGGAACGGGCAGTTCCCGCCAACGCACCGGACGAGTCGACGAACCCTGATGAGACCCCGAGTGGTTGAGCTAAGCTCACACACACACACACACACGGTTATTTTCAGTTATATTCTCCCCTCGTGAGTAGTGTATATATGTTGCTTCTGGGACACTCATTTTCCCATTGACTTGCATGTTAATTTTCCTCTTAACCTCATTGCCCATTAACACCTCTATTTCTCCCACCCTCATCTTTATGAACCTTTTGTCTATAGTACCTATCCTTCATGTTGTTCATTAGACCACTCAAACACTACAAATATTTGTTTTCTCTTATAGACCTATAATCCTTCTTCTTCATATCATCTGGCAGATTATTATCTTTGACCCACTCAAACATTGACCCATTCACTTACATGTTAATTTTCTTCTCACCTCTTTACGAACCTTTTAGCCTTTTGACACCTATCCTTAATGTTGTTCATTAGACCACTCAAACAATGATTCCCCCTTGGTCTTATGGTACTCTTACTATCAATGATCCTGAGTAGACCACTCAAACATCGATCCTACAAATATTTGTTTTTGCGTGGGAAATAATTTAATTTTTTCATTAACATTTTTTTCCTTTTTTAACACTAACATTAGCTTTAAGAAAGAAAATGTTTAAGTTTGATTCTTTTTCAAGATATTACCATACAAAAAAACTGGTTTTTCTTTAAATCTCCTCACTTTTGAGAAATGACACTTGGATAAATTCCAGGAACGAATTCCATTGTCTTATTTCCTGTTTCCTCGAAATGTTAAAGCTGAGTTCTGTTCCCGAAAATACATTTTGGACATTATAAAAAGCCGTATTGCCGTGCTGTTTTAATCATTACGAACCGAAGAATATGAGCATCAACTTGTCTTATTCCAGTCTTTCCTCTGATGAAGAATACTCGCCAGGACATTGGTAAGTTTCATTCAGAATTAAACTGGTGATGTGAGCTTTGTATGTGATTAATTTAAATTTATATGACTCATGATATATTTTTTTATTACAGCAATGTGAATGACTTTCATGAGGTCCCTCAAGAGTTGTACAACGAACTGAATATAGGTTTGAATAACCTACCTCTGAGATGGAGGGCTCAGAATGAAGACACAGACGAAATTTCTGTACAAAACGACCAGCCGAGTCTGACCCTGGTAATTCATTATCCATCTCTCTGAATGGCATCAATAAACGGGAGCTGACATTTATTTATTCATTGTCAATATAATACTTTTTTTTTTTTCAAACAGAATACAACACCTGTTGAGATTGATGACCACGGCTATGAGTGGGTCTATTTTGATTTCCTACCAACCTGTGATACCCTAAATTTTCATCTCGACAGCATTGACACCAAACTCAACTTTTTAGAGGTATGTGTATGTGTATGTGTGTGTGTGTGGTACACCGTATCCCTACACATCGTAAGAGGCAATTCAGGGTTGGCGTCAGAAAGGGCATTCGGACATACATATATCATTTATATATTCCTTGACTTCACCCCCCCCCCCCCTCTTGTATTTAATAGAAAGAGATTCAAAACCTGAAGACATCTGCTGAACCAACCTTTGACTTGTGCTGGGAAGAAATTGATGACTTGTGCTGGGAAGAAGTTGAATGTATAATACCTCAAGGAAAATGTTTTAGTAATATAAAGATTTTAATGTTTTCACTATTATTTATATATATTTGTTTTGTTTACAATTATTTAATTATTAATTACAAAAAGAGAATAAAGGAGGTGGGAACGGAGGTGCACCCCTGCCAAAGACCCTTCACCCCCCTCATCCCACCCCTCCCCTCCCCTTGTGTGTGTGGGGAAGGTGGGGGTGGGATGAGGGGGGTGAAGGGTCAAGGGTGGGGGTGCACGGAGGGTGGGGGATGATGGGTGTGGTTTGTGTGGGCGGGGTCTGTGTGGGTGGTGTCTGTGTGGGCGTGGTCTGTGTGGGCGTGGCTTATGATTTTTATTTATTTAAATTTTTTTTTTATTACCACTAATTAAATTAGTTAATCTGGGTGGGGTGAATAGAAATGTTGTTTAATGAATTATTAGCTTTGTTTTTTGTAATTCTTGTGAATAAAATGCCCCTAATATTTCTTCCCCATTCATATCATATAATTTGTAAGTCCAAGGGACTGTATCCATTATATCAACAATTTAAAATAATTCATTAGTCCACCTCTTTGTATAACCTTTTTCAAAATGGCTTTTCCATTTGTATATTCTTACAATATCACCAACTTTAAACTTGGGCTTTCTCAAATTAATCTGCTTTTCATATTCTAATTTTGTAAATGTTTCTGATGGTTTTGATTTTGTTGATGAATGAACTGTATTATTGTAATTATCAACAATATTCTGGATTAAATACACCCATTGTTGAGAACCAAGTTGTGTGAATTTTTTATATAATTTCTCTTTTAAAGTACGATTAAAACGCTCAATAACAACTGCTTTTCTTTCATTAAAGGTGCTGCATAATTTAATACCCTCCCCCTTTAGAAATTTCATAAATATTTTGTTATAGAACTCTGTTCCCTCATCAGTCCATAACTTCTTTGGTTTTCTATGACTTTTATTAAATATTTGTTGGAAGGCCAACATTAAAGTATCACCCTTTTTATTTTTTAAAGGAACAACCCAAGCAAATCTACTCCTCAAATCAATAACAGTTAAAGCATACCTGTATCCCTTATCATTATTTAGTTCGATTAAATCAGCAGACCATATGTGGTCAGTGTCTTTGGAATAAACCTTCCTTCTTTTAAACTTTGTGATTATAGGTTTGTGTAATTCATTAGCCAAAAGCTCCTCAGCCTTGATGACATCATTGGAGTTTAATAGTTTTTTGAGGGTGAATAACCAAGACCAAGTTTCAATTTAGCACTTATCATTTTTTTTAACAATAAACCTATCAACTTTCTCTCTCAACGTAGGATTTTGTATCAAAGACAAATTATACAACATTTCTCTGTCTGCTTCATGTTTTTCATCCAATGTAGTGGTATTCCCATAAGCAATATCATGCTTCATACACACTTCATCAACCCTATTTATAGGCTTAGACCAAGGTTTAGGATTGTGAGCCTCATCTAATCTTTTATCCAGGTTTGTTCCAGGACCACAGAACGAATATCCAGGTAGATGTAGTTCCCCAGGAATTCCAGTTGTTGTAAATTTACTTCCTGACAGAAACTTTTGTATGTCTCCTCCACTTTTAGGAGAGATGAATTGACACTTTTTAGAGCCACACACTTGACATATTCCTTTTTGATAAACTCTATTATTTTTAGCTTTAACATAAGAGATATTTTTAAATTTGGTTTTCTTTTTACATTTGAGACAATAACTCATATTTATTTATCAGAAAAATTCCGACAGAGTATCAAAACCTTTTTGGTTTTCAACATATACATTTCTATCTTAATTTTTAAAACATAAAGAATCCTTAGGAATGCCTTCACTCTCTCCTCCATTTATTTACAAATAAAAACTAACTAAAGTCAATAGCATCATCAACCACATAATCTTTGTCTTCTTCATGTAAATCTCCTCGCTGAACTCATCTCAACCATTTTTGAAATCAATATCTCAGTAAGAGTCGTTAATTCTTCATTTTCCTCTTCGGTGCATTGAGATTGATTTATTAGCGCTGAGGAAGTGCCTCTAGCGAATGACTTCCAGCCAGTGTAACGCGAATTCCTGTCACAGGAATTCTGAGATCATATAAGTGTGACGTGGCAGTTCCTGATTGGTTCGTGTTGGGGAACCCCTTCTCGCTGCCGACGTGACGTAAATTCGCGCACGCGCACTGGTGAAGCGTGAGATTCGGCCCAAGGTTCTTATTATTATTATTTTTGTATACAAGATCGAGGCTCGAACCATGATCGAGGCTCGAAATTCCATGCCCGAACCTCAGCGCAATCCAAGAGGATTCACTTGTTTGCTGTAATACACTCAATCTTTTACAAATCTCACTGATTTTCATCTTTTTATATTTTTCCTCCCTCTCTTTGCTCCCTCTCCTCCCTCTCCTCCCTCTCCTCCTTCTCCTTTTTCTCCCTCTCCTCCTTCTCCTTTTTCTCCCTCTCCTCCTCCTTTTTCTCCCTCTCCCCCTTCTCCTTTTTCTCCCTTTCCTCCTCCTTTTTCTCCTTTTCATCCTTCTCCTCCTTCTACTTTTTCTCCCTTTCCTCCTTCTCCTCCTTCTCTCTTTCCTCCTTCTCTTCTTCGACTCCTTCCTCATCCCTTGCTACCCTTGAGCTTGAGCCCCAAAGAATATTATACATATACTCATCTGGATTTTGAGATATTCTTGTATCTATAATTATTTTTCTCATAATAGGATACCAATAAGATTTGTTGACGATTTCTAAAAGAGATTTATATTTCACAACTTTGAGAAGTTCATTTTTATTTAATATTTTAAACAAGTCTCTATTTGTGGGTTTAGCAATATCAGTATAAGGCCAGTTTTTTTATGACAAAATTCCCATGTATATGCTCCAAATCATAAGGTATGTAATAACGAGCACCCTTTTCTTGTAGGTATCCTTGAATACAAAAATTATAATTCTCTTGTAGTCTTCTTCCTGCCATTTATGTATCAGAAATATATGTGAGATTAATATTATGACAGGTAATACCACCCCATCTTCCCACTACCAAATCGGTTTGTATTCCTCGGCTTTCTATCCTTATCTCATTACCTTCCTTCTTTGTCATGCTAACCATCGCTATACTATCATATATTTTTCTTTTCTTAAAATCATGTATTTGTTGTTTACTAATTGTACTTCCACAGAAATCCTTATCCTCGCCAAGCGGATAATATTCTTCTTTACGAGACTGATTCAAATCATGTAGGTCTTCTAAGTTTATTGAAAAATACCAATTATACCCTAAATCAGGCATATCATACCCCCATTTATTCATTCGCATATTAACTATATGTCCTTCTTTATAAAATTCAATTGTAAGCAGGTAGTTAAATTCAATGAGGAAAGGTGTATGGTCAGTATAACCAGGTGTTGTGGTTGTAAATTTTACTTGTTTAACAAAACGTGCTGTTTTCTTGAAAAATATATATTGTGATAAATCACTGAATCTAATTAAGTCATTCGCATCTGTAGGGTTTCGATAATTGATTAATTTATAAGTATTCTTCATATTAATATTTTTACTTATCCTATATTTTTGTCATCCAGCCTGTGCCTTTGTATAATAATTTGATAAATCAATATCCTGAGAGGATTCTCCAAAGATAGAGCCATCTTTTCCAACATGTCATTTATATTAGATTAAAAATGATATCATAAAAATTTTCATTATTGTTGAGTTGAAATAATACATATAAACATAATTGACCACAACATTTAGAATTAATTTCTTGAACTTGAAATGTTTGATAAACACCATTCTGTAAGAATTGTATTACTTCAACAGGTGGTGGCATACCATAACTATCAAAATAATATTTATCCTGACTATTATTAATACAAACCCAATGAGAACCATTCTGTGTGTGTAAATTCATAATAATATTCTTTGTATTCTTATTTATATGTATTAATTCATCTCTCATACAAATAACCACATTATCAATTTTTAGTGTTTTACAATACTCAGCTAGTTCTATATTTGACGTTGTATTCTTTCCAAATTGTTTAAACCATTTATCCATTTATTTATGAGAAAGATACAATCCATTACCCCGTTTAGTTAGTTTAACACCCGCTTGAGCGATAGAGGAAAGCATATCTCCAACCAACAATCTAGCTTTATCAGGTAGACTTTCAAGTTTTTGAGCAAAATCTACAATTACACCACTTCCACTAATTTGTTTCTCCAACTCCTTGTTATGTCTTTCCAATTATTTTTGAGCTTTTAGTTGTGCCTTCCTTTCGTTAGCAGTTTTTACCGCTGCTGAAATACCACCAGTCAATGCTCCCGCCGCACTTAAACCAGCAAATAAAGGAATTAGAAACGGGAGAAATCCTCCTCTTGACTCGTCTATTGAATATTTCTTTAACATAGGTTTTGTCATTTTAATTTTAAGTGAACCAGTATCATTTAGTGTTTTTACTTGTGTGTGTGTGTGAGTAAAACATCAATTCTTACAGCTCCTTTTCTTTGAAATGTATTAACATTAATAATACAAGGCTTTTGATTTTGAATACAAGATGTTAATTTATTAAGATTGATTTGATTAACATATACCCCTACCATTTATTTATGAGAAAAAAACCTATGTGATATTAATCATAACACCATTATCTGTATTAATCTGTAATTCTGTTTCTTCCAAAAGCAAACAATATGTATTAACCTCTTCACTCTCCCCTCTTTCAATGTATAGAGAAGTGTCCACTCTATTAGACTTTATAGTTTCTTTTTGAGAACTCAGGTCAATTGTGAAGATTGTATAAAGTTTTTGAAACGCAACCATATCCAAAATAGGGTTATTATTACCATTACTTTCACACACCTTTTGGTAAGACTTGTAGGCTTCCGCATAATCATTTTTTTCCCAATCAATTTCCAAACTATCTCGCGGATAAAATGTTCCATCAAGAGAAACCCGAAGTTGTTTCACCTTAGCATTATCACACAGCGCATTATTCTTATTAGTACCGTCCTCTCCATCTGGTTTTTAAAAAATGAGCCAGAGGTATCGTGGCTTTCCTTGAAGAACACCTAAATTCCAAGTGTAGGTAGTGTGTTCCAGTTTAACGTGTTGACATCTTCTTTTAAGGTATGATACATTTAGCGCGGTCTTTGAGTTAAGTCTTTTATTTAACATCTCTTCCGTTTTAAGATTAGGAGTATATTCACTGATATACCAACACAAATCATTAATAACAAATTTATTATTGTCGCCAAAAGCATTTTCAGCCCCAAAAAGCAACCTATTTACATTATCATTCCTTTGTAGTTGAAATCTAATTTTAAGACGATACAAAACTTTATCATAATCGCAAAATCCAAATATACCTTTCAGAGGTACTGCTACGGTAAAACTATTCTCTACTTTTGTTTCATCATTATACATTGACTTCCTTTGACTATAACCAGGGTCAGCATTTGTTCCCGTTGACATATCAGGAATAAAACCTTCAACAGCTCCCTTACCCTTTCTATCACTAAACGAATATAGTGTAAATTTCATCATTTCAGATGTAGCAGAGACATAATCAACCGCTTCAACCTCTTGTGTTCCAATATACAGGCGAACACTATCAAACATTTTCCAGAAGAAATCATTTACGAGTGTAGCATTAGTGTTATTCGCAGCCTTAGTGAATTTAAATTTACACTGCAAGAAACTATCAGCGAGATTCAAGTAAGTTTGTTGATTATTTATTTCAAAACTTTTTGTTCCATTTGAATTCCAGTCTGTTCCTGTTATAGCATTTACCTTAAAATAGTTTTCCTTTTTTGTGTATTTTTTTTTTTTTGTATACAAGATCGAGGCTCGTGAAAGAGCGAACATTAATCACACAGAAAGACAAACAGACACATAAAACAAATAACATCGGGAGCGGTAGACAAGATGGGGAGAGAGGGGGAAGGACACAAACACAACATTTGAGAGCAGGGACCGAGAGACATGGAGACATCGCGAGAACTGTGGGAGGGAGAGGGCTTTGGGGGGGAGGCATGGGAAGGGTGGGGGTGGGAGAGGTATAAAACATATGGACACTGCCAGGATTTCCAGGAAAGAAGTTGGAATTTCAAACAAGGTGGATCTGGGGTGAATTAGTGGGGGTAGAAAAGATCAAGGTTTTGGATGGGGGAAGATAAGAGATGGTGGTGAACAGCTGTTTTAAAGACCTGGAGGGAGGAGTGTGATTGAAGTGAGCGTGGGAGTTAGTTCCAGAGGCAGGAGAAAAGAGGAATGAAAGAGTGAAGGTGAGCAGCGAGCCGAGATTTCGGCAGTTTAACCAGCAGAGGGTGGCTGGCAGATCTTGTGCGACCTGTAGGAATATTTGGGGGACAGAGCACAGAGAGAGCTGGGGGAGCAAGGCCGGAGAGGAGTCGGTAGAAGACAGAAAGACCACCTACCTGCCTGCCGTGAGTGAGTGAAAGGCCCTCAGAGATAGCTTCATCGCGGGAGATTCCAATGATTCTGAAAGCTTTGGATTCAACACCGTGAAGCCGAGCCAGGTGTGAGGCAGGAGCACCAGCCCATAGGGGAGAACAGTATTCCATTGAGCTGCGGATGAAAGCCTTGTATGTGGTGAGGAGCTCAGGTGTGCCAATGAAGGACTTCGCACGACGGAGGATGCCCAGTCGGCGACTGGCTTTGGAGGCCAGCTTGGAAATGTGGTTTTCCCAAGAAAGATCATGGCAGATAGTGAGACCCAAAAGCTTGAATGACAGAACTTCTTGGAGAGGATTGTTGAGAAAGTAGATGGGAGGGTTGTCCAGTCGATCTTTTCGGAGAGACATAGTAAGAGTGTGAGATTTGTCAGGATTGAAAGACATGTGCCACTTGTTTGACCAGTCTGTGATTTTTGTCCACGTCTTCAGAGAGTGAGGAGGCTGCAG
Source organism: Myxine glutinosa (assembly GCF_964187855.1). Classification (NCBI taxonomy): domain Eukaryota; kingdom Metazoa; phylum Chordata; class Myxini; order Myxiniformes; family Myxinidae; genus Myxine; species Myxine glutinosa. The sequence goes on along the minus strand of NC_136264.1, from coordinate 183,112,922 downwards.
ACTGCCGATCTGAGGGAAGAGGAATGGAGCGGCAGAGAGTGGAGTCATCAGCAAAGTGATAGAGAGGATTTTCCAGAGAGTCGGAGAGATCATTGATAAAGACCAGAAAAAGCACAGGGCCCAGCACACTGCCTTTTGGAACTCCAGCCTGAACAGGAAGGGGAGATGAGAGAAATCCATTCAGGGCCACACGTTGACTACGACCAGAGAGGAAGTCTGCAAGCCATGCATGGAGATGTCCATGGATACCATAGGAGGAGAGTTTGGTGAGCAGAGCTGGGTGCCAGACCGTATCGAAGGCACGTGATATGTCAAGGGAGACAGCTCTGATTTCCTGTTTGGCATTGAGGACCTCCATCCATTGTTGAGACAGCAGAAGCAGCATGTCCAGAGTAGAGTGACCTGGTCTGAAACCAAATTGATGATCAGAGATCAGATCAGTTTGAAATGATAATTGTATCATCCAAATCATAGATACTATCAATCGCTTCCATACTTGTATTTATATAGCATTAAAATCGTTGAAACCATGACCCAAGTATTTTCATGATTTTTTGTCGTTCTTGTGAAGATAGTTTAGTTTTACCTTTTTTATTTCTTTGATTGCTTGTAATTTATGAGACTCCTTTTGAGCATCTTTTATACTCTTTATAGCTCCTGCAACTGAGCCCACGGCAGAAGCAGTTGAACCAATTAGGTCTTTATGTTTAAGGATGGTTGAACCAATACCCATTCGAGTATCAATTATCCCATCTCCTTTATTTCTGAATTGATGTCCCACACCCCGTTGTCTCTTTGGTTTATAGTATTCTCTACCAAGAAACATACCTTCACCCTTATTGTATGGTGAAAGGAACATCCCATCCCCTGTAATTATTTTATATTTTCCCAACTCGTGTTTTCTCACAATAACCATTATTTATTTATCAAAAAAAACTTCACGAAGGTGAATTCTGATGGATATAATTTCTTCATTAAAGGAGCTCATACGATTATCTTGATCGGTTATCCTAAAATTTACTCTGTATATGGTTTTTCCTGGCACAGGTAAATAGACAAGTTTTTTGGTTCCATATTGAATTTATAACCAATCGGGGTTGAGTATGCACTGAATGAAAATATTGTATTTGTTCTTATTCCATCGTTATAAGCACCATCAATCAAATCACAATGAATTAATACTGAATTTATACCGGAGGATATTTGAATGACATTATCACTGTAAGACGTCACGTTAGTTTCAATCTGTTTTGAAGAGAAACCCAATAGCTCTCTGAACGAATTTTCAATCGTGAAATCAACTTTATAATTATTTTTAAGTTTAATCGTTGATTTTGAAGTGTGTTTTTGAATATCTATTACCATATTTTTTGGTTCATCACCTTTTTCTTTCATAAGGCGAGAGACTTTTGAAGATATTTGAGAAATCTCGTCAGCTCTGGGTGAAACGGTTATAGTTTTATATCCACTTTCTGGATTATAACTAAACTTGTTGTTTTTCTCTGTGATATTAAAAAGGGTATTGTAAGTCTCCATTGACAACAAAGAAGCCTCATATTCTTTTGTGGGGTCAAGTTGTAGTGGGTAAGGGAATGAAGCTGTGTAATCGCTCATTGTGAAATTAAAACTAAGAATTGTGCTTCTCATCTTATTTAATATCTAATAAAATATCTTTGTATTGACATTTATTAATTATTTTCATATTCATCAACTTTTTTTTTTTTTTTTTTTTTTTTTTTTTTTTGTATACTGAATCGAGGCTCGTGAAAGAGCTAACATTTATTTCACAAACAAATCAACCAGACAAACAAAATATACAAAAAGAGGGAGCGGAAAACAAGATGGGGAGAGAAGGGGAAGCACACAACCACAACATTTGAGAGCAGGGAGAAGTGTGGGAGGGAGAGGGCTTGGGGGCAGGAGGCGTGCGTGGGAAGGGGGCGGGGGGGAGTGGGAAGGGATCAACAAACAGCAGAGAGTATCCTTCACCAAGGACAAGAAGATATCCGTCATAAACACCCTGGTTAAGGAGTGGACGAGTGGAAGAGTTAAACCCAGGCCGATGGGTTAAAAGCAGCAACTTAGTCTCACATTATGCGAACTAGCGGGCACTCTCGTCCGAGGGGTGGAGTACCCTTCACGACCAACCTTTGGTGGGCAATACGTTGTGGCACAATCTTGGAAACGCACTTCATAATCTTTGAAAGAAATTTTATTGATCACAACAGATCATAATTTTGAAAACATTCAACAATATTATCAAGATAAAGGCTGATATGTAATACTGATCTAAAATGGCTGAGGATTCATTAAAACAATTGTTGTTTCCAGCCTTCGTACTACCTAACAACAATAATAGCCTATTAACTAATTGTGATGGGTCATTTGGAAGAAAACTAACACCCGAACCAAGCTTACTTAAAGCATCAATAATATGTTTCTCCTTCTCATTCTTCTTCCTTTTACCGGCAACAGAAACTCCATAATCAAGTGCATTTAGCAACTCAATATACTCTCTATCTTCCTCTCTTTCCATATCAAGTGGTTCATCAAAATATTTTGAACCGCTGAATCCGGAGTTTGTAAGAAGAAACATTAATCTTGGAGTTAATTCAAAATTTGGTTGAGCATAACTTAAGAACACCAATTTATCATTAAATATCAATAACTTTTCTTTCACAAGATAGAACTGTGCTGGTTCTTCTGTTGGAATGAGACCAGCTCTGGTTTTTGAATCCGCTGAATATTCATTGTTTTGTAGAGCTTACACAACATAATTAGGGGGTTGATTTACCTCCTCCAGTTTGCGAAATAATCCTTCATCATCATATTCTAATTCTCCAAGTTCTTGCTCTGTCATTTGCCTAAAATCTTTGAGCATTTGAAGTTTTTTTCGGAGTAAATTCTACCGTGGGAACTGTAGGTTAAATCGTTTGTTGAGTTTTTAAAAGTGGTTTAAACAATTTCTCTTGTTTTCTTTCAAAGGCTTCTTCACCAGTTAGTTTCTGTCTTCGTTTCTTCTTTATCTCTTCCTGTTGCTTTACAACTTTTGAAACCAACTCTTGATGTTCTTTAAACGTTCTTGCTCTTTCTTCGGTATTCATTTTCTGTATTTATTTATTGAAAAATATCATTTAATGAATTGTAAAGGTTAATGGGAAAATTTTCCTTTTCTTCATCATTATAGTAAATGTGTTGAAATAAATCCTTTTCTTTCAATATTTTATCAAATTCTTTATTGGTATTAATACGAGTTGTTATTTCTTCTTCACTAATACTTGTATCTCTGCTTTTCATACGTTTGTGTTGAGTCTCCTCATCGATATCAAAACCGAATGATAAAATCTTAACTCCATCACCACGCAAATGTTTAATAATTTGTCTCATTCCTTCAGGATTAGTTTCTAAAATCCCAAGACCATTAGATTTTACTTTATTTAACTCATTCTTACAATGTGAATATTTTGTCGAACCAAGAGAGACCTCCTCAAATATTTGACCTTCGTTCCTCAATCGCATATGTTTCTCCATTGAAATGTAGTAATAATCTTTCCCTTCTACTTCTCCTGGTCGCATTGCTCTGGTTGTAGTACTTACAAAACGAATCATAGGGTGTTTTAAAAAAAAACTTACAATATTTTCATTTTTACTGTTCAAGAGTTTAGATTTATGAAAGTTCTTTCCTGAAGCAGATTTACCCACAAGATTAATAATAATAGTTGTCATTTATGTGTGTAAAACATCAGTTAGTATCTCATCTTGTTTCACAACAATATATTTATATTTTCCGATTGTGTGTTTCATATAATTTTCAAATTCTTTTTTACTACATAACGTAGAGCAATTATCTCTCCAAAAATTATTTACATCTATTGAATTTAACTTAAATAAAATAAAAGTATTGGCATTGTTTTTTATTGAGCGCCGAGGGAGTTGAAAATATGACTGACTAAGATAAATACAATTACAAGAAGAATGTCTCCCTCTTGTATAGTAGCTATCCATTACTGTTTGGTTTCTCTCATTTACACAATCATCAAAGATAACGAGGTTCTTTTTTGATTTATCTAAATCTTGAGGTGAAGGTATATCATCCGTATTATCACTGAGAATACAAGTTATGGGTTTTGATTTTGATTTCTGTGTATCACAAAATAGTTGTATTATATCCTCAATGTTGTAATCATTTAGTTTGTTTTGAAGTTTAAATAAACCGATAATGTCTTCCTTTTTAAGACCCGCATTAAAACCTCGTGATAGTAGTTGATACTCGGGTTGAAAACTTGACTTCGTAAAAATTATTAAATTATCATAATCTAAAAAGTTGGGGGTAAGGAGCATCTTTAAAAGCAAACAGGTTTTTCCACATCCGCTTGAACCAACTATTAGACATCTCAATGAATTTGGAATGTTTTTATGGTTATTAAATTTTATCTTATTTTCCCAAACGGGTAAAAAATCATTCATTTATATATTTGGAAAACAAGTCATCTAACCTTTTTTGAGCTATTTTAGAAACTCTATATTTTATCCTGATTTTGGGTTTAATTTCAAAATAATTCATTATTTTATTTATATAGTATCTTGTATTAACATTTCCATTAAAATTATTTTGAATAATAAATATCATTGAACCCTTATACATTTCCTCAATACAAATAGTCTCTTCCCTTGAAAGAAATGGTGTATTATCATCACAATACTTAACATTCATCTCTCTTATTAATCTTGTAAAGTAATTCATTTTTGGTTCTAATTTAAAAGAGTTATATATTTTTTTATTTTTTTAATTATCATTAATTAAAATTAAATCACAGAAAATACATTGTTTATATGAACCCTCGTTATTAAGCCCTATTCTATCACAAGCCGGACAATTCTCTAATTTATCATATGGAGAGTCTGGAAATTCTAAATATCCTTCAGAACTTATCATATTTATATGGTAAATTTTTACTTAAACTAAACGCAAGTTTATTCGTTAATAAATACAATGTTTCAAAGCACAAAAGACAAATTTCAATCAATCTCTACTTCGGTGAAAGATATTGAAAAATATGTCAAAGATGTTAAATTGAACAAAGATAAATATGAAAATTTTTGGGTAAAACCAGTTATGGAAAATAACATGAGCCCCTCTATTTCATTTAAAGGAAGAGCTCTAACTATACCTGGAAAGACATCCATTAAAGTAAATCTAACAAAAGTTTCTCCTCTACTCCTGGCAATTTATTCAAAGCTTGAAAAAGTGATCGATCGCGATACTTTGAAAATGAATGATAAGACCATTAATAATTCTGGAGGAGACATTTGTATTTTCTTTAATAATCCAAAGGGTGTAGATCTAAGTAAAATGAATGATAATATTTCTGGTGAAATGTCATTTCGTTCTATGATAGTTAGAGATTATTTAAAGATAACTTTTGATATTAAAAATGTAGAGATTGAATCTGTTAATGAAAGAAAGTATATAGATATTGATGGGAATGTTTTTCCTGCTAATTAAATATGAGTCATTACAGCAGTGAAGATTTTACTATTTTATTGAACTCGGACGATAGTGATGATAGTATTTCATTGAACTCAGATGATAGTTATGATGCTAATAGTTTGTGCTCAAATGATAGTTATGAGAGTAGCTTTATTGATGACTCTGAGTATGATTCTGAGTATTCATGTGATAGTTATGACTCAGATGATTCTGAGTGAAAAAGTGTTTTAGTTTAAGTATAGTTTCATATATAAAAAGCCTGTAAAAAGGCACTTTCTTCTATAAGTGCTTTACTTTAAGCACAGTTTCATCTTTAAAAAAGCCTCTAAAAAGGTGTTTTACTTTAAGTATAATTTTGCTCTATAAATATGATCAAAGCAACGTATTGCGACGTTTGTGAACAAGAATATAAACAATACAAAAGACACCTTAAAACTAACAAACACACATTTAATCTACTTCACCTACTATCTCCTATTCAGAAGGAAACAAAACGCTGTTCTGCCTGTAATAAAAATATCCTCAAGAAAGGCTTCGAAATACATCTTAGAACAAATCAACATTTATCAAATTTTATCACAACTAAAAACTCTGATGGCGCATTCAAAGGACATATTAAAATAAGAGTCTTTAACTTCAAACCTCCTGAACCAGAGTTTATAGTTGATGCTGTAGAAATAGTTAAACCTGCTGTTCAAACGTTGATTGAAAAAACACTAAAAGAAATGAAACCACTTAAATTTTATATGGGAGTAAAATTTGAAATGACAAAGGACGAAGGAGTTATAGATACACCATACATGAGAACTGAGCCACACTTTATATCTTCATATCATGATTTTAAAACATCAGGAGTCTATGATGAACTTATTAAACAAGAGCAAGATGTGGATAATTCAATTGTAGGAAGTGGATTCAATATAGGAAAAATTATTTACATAGACATTCATATTCTTAAATCAGATCCTCTAAAAGCTTCTTCTTACATTGATTTACCCAGTGTTATCAAAAATAGAAAAGCAGTTATCAATATCAAAAATAAAGACAATAAATGTTTTCTCTGGTCTATTCTAGCACACTTACATCCTCCACATTTTCATGATGAAAGAGTATCTCATTATAAAAAATATGAGAATACATTAAATACGAAAGATCTAAAGTTTCCGATGACTTTACATGATATTCCTAAATTTGAAAAGTTGAATAATTTATCACTTAATGTTTATGGTCTACAGAAACATAGTCAGGTCAAAATACAGTTTAACCCCCAAAAAATTGCTACAAAAGGTTTCTCAACTGATTCTGGTAGGGTTTAGCATACGTTATAACATACTCAAAGTTTACCAAAGTAGGACCCCCGGAAAAGTGTTTTTTTCAAGATGGCGTCCAAGATGGCCGCCGAAACCTCTTAATGATCATAACTATGTAACTATCAACTCAAATTTGATGATCTTGGTGTCTATCCCTAGGTTTCTGGGGGCAAGGAACACATTAAGACCATTAAAAATGAAAGTGGGCCATTATATGTAACACAAAAATCCAATATGGCGTCAATAATGGCCGCCAACACCTCCAAATGACCGCAAGTCCATAACTATTGACTCAAATTTAATGATCTTGATGTCTATCCCCAGGTTTTTGGGGGCAAGGAACACATTAAGACAACTTTGGATATTACTGAGCTGTTGAATCATTATGAAATTGAACTCATGACCTTCAGCTGTCACCTAATGCACAAACACCTTTGTCCATAGAATAAGTTTCAGAGCGTTCAGTTTTGAGTGTCATCCTCCTCCTCAGTATCGACCTCTTGAGTGTTGCTTGGATTGTCACAGTTTTCAGTTTGGCAAGGGCCACATGCAGCAGTGCAGCGGAGTCCATAGCGTCTGCAGCTGCATCGAGAGGATTTGCATCCCCCCAAACAGTTGCAATGGATAATTTTCAAGAGTTCGTCAGGCGCAGCATTGTTTTGGGTCATAATTGGAATTAACTGATCATTTTCCTGTTTCCATCCCCATTCAGTTGGGTTCATTTCATTTGCCATCCCCATCCATACCATAATTTGAAAGTACACACGTTGGCTATGGAATATTGTTGCAGCTGATGTTGGGGGGAGCCGTTCAGAAGTGACAAATGCTTGAGCAGTTGCCACTTTTTTGGTGAAAATGATATGGCGCAGTGATGATAGCGTATCATTAGACTTGCCACCAAAGAGATCAACCATCAGGTCTTTGCCAAGATCTGATATGTCCTCTTGAGATTTGTTTTGAAGGATGAATGCACTAGCACAGGACTTCATGACAGGATCAGATTTCACTAATTTCCGGAAGGCTGACTTTTTTCCGATGCCGAAAATCCTTGAAGTAGAATCACATCCTGAGTAGGCATGTACAAAGAGCAACTCATTGCACACATCGTCTCCTAAAGTTTCTTTCAACAGGTTAATGTTATACACTCTGTGTTCTTTTGACTGCTTGTTTGCATCAGAACGGAAGTAGATGATCTCATTGTCTGTTCTGGAGTAATGAAGGAGCAAGATCAGCAAATCTGTATCCTCACCGACCAACGTTGTGGTGCAATGACGGGATCGTTCAACAGTTGCCTTTACGATATCAACGTCTGCATCCCCTGGTGAATGAATGACATGGCATCCCCTTTTAGTTAGTGCTGTGCTGATGAGAGCAATCATGTCTGCCTTGTTTTTGTCACGAGACAAAAAGTCGTCCTTTTTGCCTGCAAACTCTGTTTCTGCAGTGAAACTAACAATAGGGTGCAGGTTTTTTCCTCGTCTCTGATGTGTGTTGTCTTTTATGGAGGGACCTTCACCATAGCCATCGAACACCACTGTCGCTTGTCCGTAATGTCTCACAGTGAAGCCTGCATAAGACTCAGCTATTGCATTATATGAGTCGCCTTTGTTCCACGGTAAACGATGGAGCAAAGAGCCACCATCAAGCACGTAACAATCTGTTTTGGGAATAGAGTTCATCACAGCCTCACTTGATAAGTCCGCAGCATGGTCTCGAATTGCCTGAGCAAGCTGAGGTTTGTCTGCTTTTCGAAGAATGTTCCTGGTCTCAAAGAGGGCTGGAGGGTAGGGGCTTAGTTCATACGTCAAAACCTCTTCAAGGGAAAGATCTCCTGACCTTGACACCAGAAGGAAACGCTGGAACAGAAGGGCAGGATCAATGGTACGATCAGGAGCAATCTTCACAGCAGAGATATTCCCAAGGGTTTTGGCTCTGTCTTTCCGCTTGAATTTGTAAGTAAATGCCGACTTTCCGATTATATCTTCAATGATCTTGTTTCCAACCGATTCAAAGTCATGTACATTCACATCTGGCCCAGCCACTATCCCGTTGACAATGTTTCTCAGAGTAGGATCAGATGTGAAGGGTGAGCAGGCTGCAAGCTTTATCCGAATTTTCTCGAGATCAGATGCATCTCTTTTGATGCGCGCCTCAGTTGAGTCTTTGTGTTGCGGACTTGTAGTATAGGTTAGGTTTGTGAAATCCTGCATCGCAATGTTGTACTCGGATGTTACAGGTGCAGATAAGGTCCAAAGGTTTCGCATGTCCTCGGTCATCCCACTGCCGCGAGTTAGACCACCAGTGCTCTTCAGAGACCTCATCAACGTTTGTTCGATGACAAGATCACTACTATGACAGCTCGTGGGCAATGACAGCTCGTGGGCGAACTGCCTGAATTATGGCATGACCAACTGCCGCAACCTTGCGTCTTGTGTCTTTCCCAACGAACAATGTTTCCAGTGCTGTCCGCAGACTAGTTGGAATGAACGATAGGGCTGAATCAAGTTTTAAATCATCACTACTTGGATACTGATTCGTCACGGTAGAAACCTGAGATTTTATATCACTTCTGATTAACCTAGCAGCAGTTTCAATAATAGCGCGTTTTTGGGACTCTTCATCGCCTTCCTGACACATTTGCTTGTAGTATGATCTCAGAATCTGCGACGTTTGTTCTCTCATCGTAACAATATCGTCCAAGCCTTCTCTTTCACCAAAAAAAATTGAGTCCTTAAAGCGTTCTTTAAGACGCTTTTTCAAACTGTAATTGTCATACGGTTCCGAATCAGGATTACAAAGATACCCTTTCATTATGAGGCTCAAAGATGTAACAGTTAGTTGTTCCTCACTGTTCAGTTCTAGGTAAGCACACATTTTCTCAAATGCTTCATACTTATCTTCATCTTTAGGACGACCACACTTTCTGCGCTTGGCTTCGGGGGCTTTCTGGAACTCTAAAGGCACAGACTTGAAGGACCGGAAATTTCCACTACACGAATGATGATAAAGTCCGTCTGCTGCATGTAAATCTCGTAAATAGTATTCAATCCGACCCTTTACAGTATGTCCCCAATCATCTGAACGGGATTCACAGACCTCCACAATTGTCTCCACAAATTTGTCAGTCCGTACCCAGCTAAAGTGTCCCTTGTCCAAATCAATTGTACATCCACAGAATACGCAATCCTTTTCACTGTCAAAACCTCCACTTGATTGTCTTGTGGTTCTCTTTGGTGGCACAGAACCACTACTTTTCTTTGCAACATGGCTTTTAATGTTTTTATCATTTATGTACTGTTGACGACAGCTTTTATGCACTTTAGTACTGGCTTCAACTACAAGATCGTCCTTCCGCTTTACACCGGCTTCATTTATTCCCTTCGCCCCCTTCCACTGAATTGCAACCCAGTTATCACTGGAATCCTCGATCCCCTCCTTGCAGATTGGACAAAAAGCTTGACTGGCTGTGCTTGCACTCATTGTTGAATCATGTCTGAAAAAGAGAAAGATGAGAAGTAGTTATTCAGTTAGATCCAATTTGACACATTCTTCAGGTCAATATATGGAAAATGCCCCCTCAACCTGTTAGATAATGGCCCACTTTCATTTTTAATGGTCTTAATGTGTTCCTTGCCCCCAAAAACCTAGGGATAGACACCAAGATCATCAAATTTGAGTTGATAGTTACATAGTTATGATCATTAAGAGGTTTTGGCGGCCATCTTGGACGCCATCTTGAAAAAAACACTTTTCCGGGGGTCCTCCTTTGGTAAACTTTTAGTATGTTATAAAGTACACTAAACCCTACCAGAATCAGTTGAGAAACCTTTTGTAGCAATTTTTTGGGGGTTGATGGGGTATTTTCCATATATCGACCTTACTAACAAACAACATTCAGGTTTTAAAGCTTTCTGACAATTGTAAACAAACTCATATTAATCTTCTATATTTTAATTCAGACAAAAATTCACATTATACATACATCAAAGATATTACAAAATTAATAAAACCACAAGTATGTAAAAGAAAAATAAAATATATATTTGTATGCGTTGTCTTAACTTCTTCCATACACAAGAAAGATTAGATTAACATTCAAATTATTGTGGTGAACATAAATCAACGGTAATCAACATGCCTAAAAAAGGCTCAAATATCACATTCAAAGATGAAAAGAAAACAATAAAACATCCATTTGTTATATATGCTGATTTTGAAAGTATTTTAGAAAAAATTGATACTGCTTCTCCAGATCCAAAAGAATCATACACAAATAAATATCAAAAACATACTCCTTGTGGTTTTTGTTATTATATCAAATCATCCGTTTGTGATGAATATAACAAGTTAGAGGTGTATAGAGGCTCAAATACCCCAGAGGAGTTTGTGAAACGACTAGAAAAAGACTGTGTCCGATTAACCAAGATAATGAGAGAAACCAATAAACCAATGTCCTTAACAAGTAAAGAAAAAAAGAAAATTTAGACAGCCAAAGGTTGCCTGTCATATTTGTGAGAAGAAAATTGGTAAAGGTCTAAAGGTTAGAGACCATTGTCATCTCACTGGTAAATATAGAGATCCGGCTCATCAAAGTTGTAATATTAATTATCAACTCCCCTCTTTCATTCCTGTTTTTCTTCATAACAACGCTCATTATGATACACATCTATTTATCAAGGAACTCTCAAAGACTTCTGGAAGTATCTCAGCAATTCCAAACACGGATCAGAAATACATTTCATTCACAAAAACAATTCACACATCTCCTATTACTCATATCAGATTTCTTGATACATTTAAATTCATGGCAAGTCCATTGGCTAACTTGGTTCAAAATCTAAAAGAGTTTCCATGTCTTTCAGAGTATCTTTTAGATAAGATTTTCTAACACAAAAGGGAATTTAGCCCTATGACTATATGGACTCATTTGAGAGATTCAATGAAACACAACTTCCTTCAAAAGAAAATTTCTATAACAAATTAAACAACAGTCATATATCTGATAAAGATTATGTACACGCACCAAATGTTTGGGAAAAATATAACATCAAGAATCTTGGCGAGTATCACGATTTGTATCTCAAAACTGATGTGCTTTTATTGGCCGATGTATTTGAAGCCTTTAGATCTGGTTGTCGCACTGGATATGGATTGGATCCTGCTCACTACTACACTGCTCCTGGATTGGCTTGGTGTGCGATGTTGAAAATGACAAAACAAGTTTGGATTTGATAACCGATGTTGATATGCTTTTGATGATTGAAAAGGCAAAGAGAGGAGGAATTTCACAAGTCTGTTCAAAGAGATATGCTAAAGCAAATAACAAGTACATTCCAAATTATGATCCATCAGTAGAGAGCTTGATGTATTATGATGATGTATTATGATTGTATTATGTATTATGATGTATAATACAATTGATATTGTATTACTTGATGTATTATGATGCGAACAACCTGTATGGCTGGGCAATGTCTCAGGCTCTTCCTTATGGAAAACTTAGATGGGTAAAGGAAAAAGATTACAAAAAGGTTTTACAAGATGTATGTATCTCTACACAAAAAGAATTGGATGATTCAAAGGTTGGTTATTATTTTGAGGTCGATTTGAAATATCCAGAGGAACTTCATAACCTACACAAAGATCTCCCATTTGCTTGTGAAAAGGAAAGTCCAAAGAATGAGTGGTTAAGTGATTATCAACAATCATTTAATGTAGGTGAATCAACAGAAAAATTACTTACTACATTATATAACAAGAAAAATTATGTTCTACACCAAAGAAATTTGCGACAATATTTATCAAAAGGTCTAAGAGTAGAGAAGATCCATAGGGTTCTAAAGTTCAATCAAAGTCATTGGTTAAAGGGGTACATTGATTTTAATACACAATGAAGAACAGAGTCAAAAACAGATTTTGAGAAAGACTTTTATAAATTGATGAATAATGCGGTCTTTGGTAAGACCATGGAAAATGTGAGGAAAAGACAAAATATCAGACTATCAACATCTTGGAAACGAGCATCAAAATTAATTAATAGACCGAGTTTTACTAGAGCTGAGGTCTTTACTGAGAACTTTTGTGCGATCCATTTGATTAAAGAGAGTATTGGAATGGACAAACCTATTTATATTGGAACATCAATTCTTGATTTATCAAAGTCATTAATGTATGATTACTTTTATAATAACTTGAGGAAGAAATATCAAAATGATGTTAATCTACTTTATATGGATACATAGTTTTATTTTGCAAATTAATGCTGATGATGTTTATTCAGACATGAAAAAGGACATTAATATCTATGACACTAGTAATTACAGTGCAGAGAGTGAGTTGTTCTCTTCTAAAAATAAAAAGGTGATTGGAAAGTTTACGGATGAATTAGGAGGAAATGTCATGAGTGAATTTGTGGGATTGAGGTCTAAGGCTTATGCTTATAAATACATTGTGAATAATGTTGAAAAGACTGATAAGAAGTTAAAAGGTGTAAAGAAAAATGTTATAAAAGAAACAATAAACTTTAAGGATTATTATAACTGTTTAACAACAAAGAAAGAAGAGTTTAGAAAGATTAATTGAATAAGAAGTTATAAACATAAATTATATTCAGAAGAGGTGAATAAGAAAGCATTGGGGGCTTTTGATGATGAAGTTTATTTTAGAAAATGGAATTGATAGTCTCCCTTATGGTTATATAAGTATATATAAGTGATAAGTTAAAAAGGGGGGTTAGGGATTTTAACGGGCTACCGCCGCCTTTTTACTATTATATAAATGATAGAACCAAGTACCAACCAGACTAAAGAGTGGAGGTGTAATCAACCTTGGTATATAAATGGTAAACATAACGAATGTGAAAAATATCAAATAGGTATAATTGAGAAGACAACTGGTAAAAAAATGTACAAAACAAATAAGAGAATTAATTTAAATACCGGTGAATTGGGTAAAAAAGATGGAAATATTTTTGAGTGGACGGAAAACTTTGATGGTTGTCAGGAAAATATATACTTTAATTTTAAAATGGTATGTGGCACTGGAGGCGCTCAAACAAGAACATTGAGGGAGGTTTATCATTTTATTTTAGCTCAGTTAAAATATCTTGACAAAGAACCAAACTCAAACATATACTTTGTTAATATATTAGATGGTGAAGAGAGTTGTAGGAGAATTAAATTATTTCCTACGCATAAACAAATATTTGTAGGATCGATGTTTGAGTGGTCTACTCGGGATCATTGATAGTAAGAGTACCATAAGACCAAGGGGGAATAATTGTTTGAGTGGTCTAATGAACAACATTAAGGATAGGTGTCAAAAAGGCTAAAAGGTTCGTAAAGAGGTGAGAAGAAAATTAACATGTAAGTGAATGGGTCAATGTTTGAGTGGGTCAAAGATAATCTGCCAGATGATATGTAGAAGAAGGATTATAGGTCTATAAGAGAAAACAAATATTTGTAGTGTTTGAGTGGTCTAATAAACAACATTAAGGATAGGTACTATAGACAAAAGGTTCATAAAGATGAGGGTGGGAGAAATAGAGGTGTTAATGGGCAATGAGGTTAAGAGGAAAATTAACATGTAAGTCAATGGGAAAATGAGAGTGTCCCACAAGCAACATATATACACTACTCTCGTGTGTGTTTTACGTCTGGTGCGGGAGCGCTCCATTTAGGTTTTAGTTACATCGTCACGTTTTCCTTGTTCCCGGGTTCCGTTTAATAAACCTGTTTATTTTTGTACATTTTAAATCCGCCTCTGTTTGAGTTAATTTTTGCAGGTTGAAGACTGCCAGCAGGATCCGTGAGGTAAGTGATTTTCAGCATCCTCATCCTCATCCTCCTTACCCCTCTCTCTCCCCGCGTGAATGAACTCTGCCATATTTGATGAACGCCCGGAGTTAAAGCTTGCTCAGCTAATCTGTTTCCTGGAAAAGATTTTAATCGCCATGAACGTGACAATATCATAAACTAATTGCACTTATGATTGCAAAATGTCGTCGTTAAAAGGAGGAACCCCAATTTACACAGCAAGTGCCAAAGTCTAACTCTTATTGCATCCAGAAATGTGCAAGCACAGACCACTTGAAAAAAAAAGTTACACATGAGTAATAAACGGTCAAAAGGTGTCTTATGAAGGAAACAAGGTAAGGCAGGCAGGTTTGAAAACAAAAATCTCAACATGAGCAATGAGAATCACTTGGTCCAGGTGGTGAAAGAAGAAACGAAAGGAGAACAATGGAGCAACAAGCTTGACTTTATCTTTACTATGATTGGAACTTTAGTCGGTCTTGGAAATGTATGGCGCTTCCCATATCTCTGCTACAAAAACGGAGGAGGTAAGGAGCTGTATATTTCATTTGAATTGTTACGAAGTCTCATCTTGATATTCTTGTCTGTTGTAGCATTTAATCAAGTTTGAAGAGACCATATTTTCATTATGTACGGAAGAGGGTGCTGGATAAATGGTAAATTAAAAAATTTCGAAAAAGAAGGGATGAGGAAATGCGAATGCCAACTAATGCTAGTAGGGAAAACAACGATGTCTTGGAAGCACGAATGAGTTCCTTGTCAGGTGGAAAATAAAATCCAGGATGGGCAACTCAAAGGTAATTGTGCTTCCTCTGCCCCATCCTGTCTCCACTTGCATGCACATGGTTTTTTTTATGCCACCAGCGTCGAAGTCACCAGAGACATTGTATTTTGGGGTTGTCTATCCTTCAGTCTGTGATTGGATACCTTGAGACCGTTACTGCGATACCTTGAGAACGGCTGAAGGGATCTTAGTCAAACGGTGCAAGCAAGTATGTATAATGATGAACTGATTAGATTTTGGGGCCAAGACGTCAAATGTCAGATGTCCCATCAGGTAAAAATTCTGTTACAGAGCTAACTTGTGAACCAGTCATGAGATTTTCACCAAACTTGGTATTATTATATATTATGATGCAAAGATAAGCGGATTTGATTTTGGGGTCAAGAGGTTCAAAGATCAGAGATCATGTTAAGTTACAATTATTTGTTACCGTGATAACTTAAGAACGGCTGAAGAGATCCAAATCAAACTTGGTGCAGGTATATACAGGTATATGTAATGTAGTGCAGGTACAGTCAAGTGAAAAAGTAAGTACACCCCATGTAAAGTTTTGACTTTTTCAACATATTTCAACATACAGCTATTTGATCTTCATTTCAACAATATTGATAGATAAAGGTGATATAATATAACAAATATCATGAAACATTTACATTTTGTAGTCCATTGTATAATTTAAATAAACATAAATGCAAATTTAGCATGTGGAAAAAGTAAGTACACCCCTACATTTATCACTACTTCAAATACCTAAAATTAGAATCAGGTGCACCAGCTCAGGTGCAAATGATTAGAACATCGTTAGAGAGGATCTTGGAGGGACCTGTCTTATTTAAACCTCAGACATTTAGTTTGGTTTGCTCTTTGTTGTTGAAGTGTGCGGCGTCACCATGCCTAGATCAAAAGAGCTCTCTGAGGCCTTCATAAAGAAGGTTATAGATGCCTACGAGTCTGGGAAGGGATTTAAAAAGATCTCCAAACAATTTGAAATCAATCATTCGACTGTCTGGAAGATAATCTTCAAGTGGAGAAGATTCCAAACAACTGCCAACTTGTTCAGGCCAGGCCGCCCCAGCAAGTTCAGCCCGAGAGCAGACCACAAGATGCTGAAAAGTCCCTATGAACCCCAGAATGTCATCACGGGACCTACAGGTAGTTCTTGCCACAGTTGATGTCAAAGTGCACGAGTCTACCATTAGAAAGAGGCTGCACAAACTTGATCTCCATGGGAGGTGTGCCAGGAGGAAACCTTTGCTGTCCAGAAAGAACATCAGGGCAAGACTAAAGTTTGCCAATGAACACCTAGGCAAAGACCAGCACTCCTGGAACAATGTGCTCTGGACAGATGAGTCAAAGGTAGAGCTATTTGGTCACAGTACCAGAAAACATGTTTTGACGAAAACCAAAGACAGCATTTGACCAGAAGAACCTGATACCAACTGTAAAGCATGGTGGTGGAAATATGATGGTTTGGGGCAGCTTTGCTGCATCAGGGCCTGGGCAGCTCTCCATCATAGAATCCACTATGAATTCTATTTTGTACCAGAGGGTGCTTGAGGATAATGTGAGGCCATCTGTCGGAAAGTTGAAGCAAAACGGAAGGTGGATCTTGCAACATGACAATGACCCTAAACATACCAGTAAATCCACCAAGGAATGGCTGAAAAGAAAGAAATGGAGGGTTCTGGAATGGCCAAGTCAAAGCCCGGATCTAAATCTCATTGAAATGTTGTGGGGGGATTTGAAACGAGCTGTGCATGCAAGAAACCCCTCAAACATGAGATTGAGATCTTTGAGATCTCGCGAGACATTCTCAGATCTCGCGAGACAGATCTCAAACATTGAGATCTCGCGAGATCTTGGAGACGGCGGCAGGGATTTTCGAAGCTCCACACGGTCTCCACGTTTTTCGAAGTTAAGTCTGTTCACAATTGTATTTTGTCGAAACTGTATTTATCTTTCGGTGTGTGAAGTTATTGTGTGCAACTTTGGTTGTTTCTCGGTGTTTATCTTTCATAAATTGATCGTCTGTTTGCCGTGTCGCGAGCAAGGCCTTGTACAGTGTGCACTGTACAACCTTGAGGCTTTGTTTTTCTCTCAGTGGTCCGTCGTTTGTGATCCAATAACTTTCGTTCTCTGTAGTCCCAGTCTTTTCACCCATAGCCTACTTCCTTGTGTAAATCTCAACTCAAAAAAATAAAAATAAAAAAAATAAAAAAATATTTCCTTCTCTGTTCTCATTCGTTTATTCATTCTTATTCGTTCGTTCGTTCTTCGACCACGTGTTTCTCCCCCATTTCCCCAGATAGTTTTCACTCATTAACCTTCAATGTTTACACTTTCCCCTCAAGTTATGTATTCCGTCATATTTTATAACACCTTTTTCTTCTTCTTCTTTAAAAGGCTGCTTTCGACTTGCTCACCAAATCAATTCATCCCAAAAAAAATATCCATCTCCTATAGTGCCTTTGTTCTACATTCCCTAAACTCTCCTGCACTCCATCCTCCATCCAGCGTCCTTAAACGTATTTTTAACTCGAAGGTCACAAGAAACTCATTTTGCAATAAATGTTCGTTTCCCATAAATCGTACACTTTCAAAAATCCAATCTCACCCCTCCCCTCCAAATCTTCCCCATAACCCCTCCCCTCCAAATCTTCCCCATCACCCCTCCCCTCCAAATCTTCCCCATCACCCATCCCTTTCAAATCTCCCCCCTTGCCCCCTCCCTCCTAAACTACTCCCTCACCCCTCCCCGCCAAGACGCCCCCTCGCCCCTCCCCTCCTAGACTCCTGCCTCACCCCTCCCCTCCAAATCTCCCCCATATCCCATCCCTTTCAAATCCCTCCCCTTGTCCCTTCCCTCCCAAACTCCCCCCTCACCCCTCCCCTTCAAATCTCCCCACCCTCATTGCTTCTCAATTTCCCCCCGCTCACTCCCCCTCCTCAAAGCGTCCTCCCCGCTTCTTCCCCCTTCAAACTCTCACCTCCATCTCCCCCAACCTTCTGCCTCGCTCTTCCCCCTCCTCAAATAACACCTCATTGTGGCTCACCCAATCACCATCAAACCTTTTGTCCGCCCCATCCTTCCCTTTCTCCGAGCTATTCTGAAATCTCTGACACACCTTCAACAGCTCTCCCTACCTCTTCCACCTCTTCCACATCTTACCCTACTCCTCCTCCCCCCTGTTCTGTATCTGATGCTCCCCCTTCCTCTTCATTAACGGTATGGACCTCAAACATCCGGGGCCTTCGTTCAAACTTAACTGATCTCTCCATACAGGTTGCTTCTGTCAAACCAGACGTGATCTGCTTAACAGAAACTTTCCTCCTTTATGATGTCTCTGATTCCATAGTATCTCTCCCGGGCTACTCCCTCCTCCGGTATGATAGACCTGAGCCTCGTCCTGGAGGCGGGGTTGCTATCTTTATCAAAAACTCTCTTCCTCACTCGCCCTGCACTGCACTCTCTCCACCTCACCCCCAGGAATACCTCTGGCTACGGCTTCCCCTTCGCTCCCACCTCTTGTTCATATGTGTGTTGTACCGTCCACCAAACAGTGATGACTCCATCTACATCTCGCTGTCTGATGATATGGACCAACTTCTATCTACTCATCCCAACTCTCTCTTCCTCATATGTGGTGATTTCAACTGTCATCATGCCAGTTGGCTGGGTGTGGGTACCTCTCTCACCAGCCATGGCTCCTCAGCAAAGGACTTCTGCGACTCACTGGGACTGACACAATCTGTCAATTTCCCGACCCGGATCTCAGTCAACGGAACATCTTCTCTTCTGGACTTGGTTATGACTAACTTCCCTGAAAATGTCTGCTGCTCTTCTTCTGCTCCGATCGGATCATCTGATCATGTCCTTGTTAAAGTGGACATCTCTCTGACCATCCTCAGGGAGCCTGCTCAGCGTCGACGAGTCTGGCATTTCACTCAGGCCAACTGGCACGGTCTTCAAGCAGCCATCAATCATCTGGACTGGTCTCCCATCTCTACCACCTCTGACATCAACTCATCCTGGGAATTCTTCCAAAGTAAATTGCTCTCTCTCATGCACAGATTTATCCCATCTCGTCTTCAGTTGTCATACCCTTCCTCCCGTCCATGGTACACGGAATCTTGTGGTGAGGCTGTTGCCCAGAAACAACTTGCCTTCGTCTCCTGGAAAGCAAATCCAACGGAAGGAAATCTCATTTCCTTTCACAAAGCCCGAAACAAGTGTGTGTCCACCCTCAGGAGAGCCAGGAAACAATATCTCTCCGTTCTCAAGACCGAACTCTCTTATCTGTCTCCCTCTTCCAAATCCTGGTGGCGTCTGGTCAAATCCGTTTCTGGTGTTTGTTCCCCCTCCATCCCCTCCCTTACCTCAAACGGCTACACAGCTGACTCCGCACGTGAAAAAGCTGAATGCCTCAACTCTGTGTTTGCCTCTAAATCTTGTGTCCCAAACCCATCCCTCTCTGTACCCACCATACCCAGTCGTACCCTGCTGCTCCTGGACTCCGTGTCCTTTCCTCCTGACAAGGTGGAAAAGTTTCTGTCAACCCTCGACTCTGATTCTGCAACTGGACCCGACGGCATCAGCCCACGGGTCCTAAAATCCTGCTCTGCTGCTCTATCTCACCCTCTCTCTGTTCTCTTCACCCTCTCTTTTGCTCAAGGTCAACTGCCATCTGCTTGGAAATCAGCCAACATCACCGCTTTGCACAAAAAAGGTGCAAAAACAGATCCTAGCAACTACAGACCAATCAGCCTTCTCCCAATTATCAGCAAAGTCATGGAATCCATCATTGCTTCTGATATGAAATCTTTCCTCTTCTCCAATGGCTTGATCTCTGATCATCAATTTGGTTTCAGACCAGGTCACTCTACTCTGGACATGCTGCTTCTGCTGTCTCAACAATGGATGGAGGTCCTCAATGCCAAACAGGAAATTAGAGCTGTCTCCCTCGACATATCACGTGCCTTCGACACGGTCTGGCACCCCGCTCTGCTCACCAAACTCTCCTCCTTTGGTATCCATGGAAATCTCCACGCATGGCTGGCGGACTTCCTCTCTAGTCGTCGTCAACGTGTGGCCCTGAATGGGTTTCTCTCATCTCCTCTTCCTGTTCAGGCTGGAGTTCCCCAAGGCAGTGTTCTGGGCCCCGTGCTTTTTCTGGTCTTCATCAATGATCTCTCTGACTCTCTCGAAAATCCTCTCTATCTCTTTGCTGATGACTCCACTCTCTGCCGCTCCATTCCTCTTCCCTCAGATCGGCAGTCTGCTGCCTCCTCACTCTCTGAAGACCTGGACAAAATCACAGACTGGTCAAACAAGTGGAACATGTCTTTCAATCCTGACAAATCTCACACTCTTACTATGTCTCTCCGAAAAGATGGACTGGACAACCCTCCCATCTACTTTCTCAACAATCCTCTCCAAGAAGTTCTGTCGCTCAAGATTTTGGGTCTCACTATCTGCCATGATCTTTCTTGGGAAAACCACATTTCCAAGCTGGCCTCCAAAGCCAGTCGCCGACTGGGCATCCTCCGTCGTGCGAAGTCCTTCCTCGGCACACCTGAGCTCCTCACCACATACAAGGCTTTCATCCGCAGCTCAATGGAATACTGTTCTCCCCTATGGGCTGGTGCTCCTGCCTCACACCTAGCTCGGCTTCACGCTGTTGAAACCAAAGCTTTCAGAATTATTGGAATCTCCCACGATGAAGCTATCTCTGAGGGCCTTTCACTCACTCACCGCAGGCAGGTAGGTGGTCTTTCTGTCTTCTACCGACTCCTCTCCGGCCTTGCACCCCCAGCTCTCTCTGTGCTCTGTCCCCCAAATATTCCTACAGGTCGCACAAGATCTGCCAGCAACCCTCTGATGGTTAAACTGCCGAAATCTCGGCTCTCCGCTCACCTTCACTCTTTCATTCCTCTTTTCTCCCGCCTCTGGAACAAACTCCCTCACTCCCTTCAATCCCACTCCTCCCTCCAGGTCTTTAAAACAGCTGTTCACCACCATCTCTTATCTTCCCCCATCCAAAACCTTGATCTTTTCTACCCCCGCTAATTCACCCCAGATCCACCTTGTTTGAAATTCCAACTTCTTTCCTGGAAGTCCTGGCAGTGTCCATATGTTTTATACCTCTCCCACTGCCCCCTTCCCACGCCCCCCCCCCCCCCAAAGCCCTCGCCCTCTCTCAGATCTCTCGATGTCTCCATGTCTCTCGGTCCCTGCTCTCAAATGTTGTGTTTGTGGCCTTCCCCCTCTCTCCCCATCTTGTCTACCGCTCCCTATGTTACATGTTTTATGTGTCGGTTTGTCTTTCTGTGTGATAAATGTTCGCTCTTTCACGAGCCTCGATATTGTATACAAAAAAAAAAAAAAAAAAAAAAAAAAAAAAAAACATCGCACAGCTGAAAGAATTCTGCATGGAGAGTGGGCAAAAATTTCTCCCAGTCAATGTCAGAGACTGGTAGACAGTTATAAGAAATGCCGACTTGAGGTTGTTTCTGCCAAAGGGGGCAATACCACCTATTAGAGCCAAGGGTGTACTTACTTTTTCCACATGTGAAATTTGCATTTATGTTTATTTAAATTATACAATGGACGACAAAATGTAAATGTTTCATGATGTTTGTTATATTATATCACCTTCATCTATCAATATTGTTGAAATGAAGATCAAATAGCTGTATGTTGAAATATGTTGAAAAAGTCAAAACTTTATGTGGGGTGTACTTACTTTTTCACGTGACTGTATATGTAATGAGGTAAAGATGAACTGATTCGATTTTGGGGTCATGGGGTCAAAGGCCAAAGGTCAGAGGTCATGTTAAGTAAAAAATATGTTGCCGCGCCAACTTGTGAACCAGTGATAGGATGTTGAACACACTTGGTATGGGTATATATGATGCAAACAACAAACAACAACAGGCATTTTCAGGCCATTTTCCCTACTAGTGCGGGGGTTAACCTTGCGGCCCCCATGACAATCTTCTCCATTTTGCACTATTTTCTGCATCTCCCCTTGTTAACCCCCTTGCCTGCATTTCTTCTTCCACCACCTTTAGTCAAGTCTTTCTCGGTCTTCCCCGTCCTCTACTTCCTTCTACATTCATTTCCATCACTCTTCTCAACCAGTCACTTTCATCCTTCCTCAACACATGACCAAACCATCTCAACCTGTTTCTCTGCACAGCATCCATCACAGGCTCTATTCCAATCAGCTTTCGCATTTGTTACATATTTATGTGAATGAATGTGAATTACCATGCAGGTCTTTGCTTCCGGGTGTAGTATATTAAGTTGTTGGGTAGTTGTTGTGGTTGGAGGGTCAGGAGCCCTTCTGAAAGAGTGGCAGGAAACGGAAGTGACCGGAAACGGAGGAGGAAAAAACACTAGGGAAAGAAGGAGGTTTCTTCTTCCTCGCCCCGCTCCGACAAAAGGTGGAAGCGACCTTGCGCTGCGTGGAAAACGCGCCGTTTCGAAACGTCTGGCGAGAGGAGTTACCTGGGCGGTAAATACCTTTTGACACGTCCAGTCACCGTGAGTTCGTGCACGAAACCAAGCGTCCGGGACAGTTTGCCCCGTCTACAAAGACGCGTACGGGTCCGCACGTTGGGCCTCGCTCGCGTCGGAAGCCGCGCTGGGTTTTGCCCCGTCTACAAAGACGCGTACGGGTCCGCACGTTGGGCCTCGCTCGCGTCGGAAGCCGCGCTGGGTTTTTGCCCATCTACAAGGACGCGTAAGGGTCGCACTTGGGGCCTCGCGCACGTTGGACGCCGCGCTGGGTTTGCCCCGTGGCTTGGCAAGGAGGTGCGCTGCAGCCGCGGCCCCAGTACGAGACTGCACGTTGGGAGCACGTCCGCCCGGGGTTCGTCCAACCGCCCGTGTGCGGAGAGGAGAGACATTGACCACGGAGGGAGTCAGGAGTGGGGCTCACGTGAGGAATGTATAAGATTAAGATGGCCATCTTAGAGTTTGTGTAGATGAGTTCACATGGTTGTAATATTGATTGTGCCTGGTTGTGTATTGTTGATTGCTCGGGGAAAATCTCCGGGGTTGTGTCTTTGAAAGTGTTTGGTATCATTACCATTGGAAATATATACTTGCACATCAGTTGTCTCCTGGGTGAAATTCCTATGGATTGCGTGGCGAATGCGCCTATATAATACTATTTGCTGGCGAAGGTCCTCTCACGGTCCGGGGGTCACCGAGACCTGGTATGCACTGAGGGGACCACGTAACAGAATTGGGGGCTCGTCCAAATTACGATTTGCGGTTTCGCAATTGGGTCTACGTCCGGGATCTAAAAGTGTATAAAATAATAAAATAATAATATTTTTGGTAATTAAAATTTATTAATTAATTATTAATTGGTAATATTTTTTTTTGAGAAATTGGGGAAAGTCTTGGGGTGAAGGTTAACAGGTGTTAACGATAGGCACCATGGCGTTTGTGGCACAGAACTTTGGGGTAACCCCGAGTGAGGCACAGTTCCGAGCGTTGCTAAAGTCGGATCTCTTGAAATTGGCCAAACATTTTAACTTGGAGGTCCGAACTAATTTGAGGAAGGCAGAGTTGCAGGCCACGGTGATACAATCTATGGTGGGATTAGGAACATGGGACGAGTTAGCCTGGGAGTGGCTACCCGAAGAACCAGAAGACGTGGAGCTCCGGAAACTGGAGTTGCAATTACGGAGCCAGGAACGGATCAAAGAAGAAGAAAGGAAAGCAGAAGAGAGAAGAGAAGAGAAGCAAGCAGAGGAAAGGAGAGTGGAACGAGAACTCCAGGAAAGGTTAAAAGAAGAAGAAAGGAAAGCAGAAGAGAGGAGAGAAGAGAAACAAGCAGAGGAAAGGAGAGTGGAACGAGAACTCCAGGAAAGGTTAGCAGAAGAAGAAAGGAAAGCAGAAAAGGAAAGAGCAGAAGAAGAAAGGAAAGCAGAAAAGGAAAGAGCAGAAGAAGAAAGGAAAGCAGAAAAGGAAAGAGCAGAAGAAGAAAGGAAAGCAGAGGAGAGGAGAGAAGAGAAACAAGCAGAAGAAAGGATGAAAACAAGGGAACTCGAAGCAGAGGAGAGAAAAGCGGAAAGGGAATTAAAGGAACGTGACATGGAGCTTCAGCAAGAAATCAAATTCAAGGAGCTGGAGTTAATGAGAGAACGGGGAGAGGCACCACCCTTGCTGACGGGGTCGACACCTAACCAGAAAACCTGGGATGTGGGCAGACATGTGAGGCTGGTTCCACCGTTCAGTGAAAAGGAAGTCGCGAAATTCTTCCCACACTTTGAGAAAGTGGCTCGACAATTAAACTGGCCGGAGGAGGCCTGGACCATACTCGTGCAAAGTGTGCTGGTGGGGAAAGCTCAGGAAATTTATTCGGCGCTACCAATGGACCAATGTGCAGATTATGAGGTACTGAAGAAGCACATCCTCAAGGCCTATGAGTTGGTTCCGGAAGCTTACAGGCAAAAATTCAGGAATGCCAGGAAGAGGGAGAGTGAGACCCATGTGGAGTTTGCCAGAGTGAAAGAAAACATGTTTGATCGGTGGTGTGAGTCAAAAGGAGTCGGGAAAGACTTCGAGAAATTGCGGGACTTGATCCTGGTGGAGGAATTCCAGCAGTGTGTCCACGAGGACATCAAAGTGTACCTGCAGGAAAAGAAGGTACCAAAGTTGTGGGACGCAGCCACCAGGGCAGATGATTATGCCTTAACCCACCGAATAGGGGTCCAGGAACCTAACTCCTCGCCTAGATCTCCGCAGGGGAGGTGGGGAACAGCAGGTGCGGAGAACGACCATACATGGCGGCGGCCTCGAGAGGATTATGGGGACACTTATGATACCCCACCGGTTCGAAATCGGAGGGATGAGGGCCCAAGACAAACTTATAGTTCGGGGGGCCCGAGGCAGACCACGAGTTTTTCCTCCGGGCCTACTTGCGCTTTTTGCAAGAAACCTGGACACTTGATGTCCAGTTGTTACCGCAGGAAAAGCGAAGACCCAGAGCGGAGTCCGACTACTACGACTCCAAACGCAATGGCCATTGTGAGAAATCGCCATCAAAAGGGTTACCAACCCTTTATTTCAGAGGGGTTTGTGTCACGGGATGGAGCCTCGACTAACCGGAAACCGGTTAGGATATTGAGGGACACAGGGGCACATCAATCTTTAATGCTTGAAGGCATTTTGCCATGGTCCGAGGAGACGGCAACGGGGGATAGTGTTCGTTTACAGGGGATCGGGGGCGGTGTTAGTGCTCCCCTTCATGTCATCCATTTGGAGTCCGATTTGGTGTCAGGACCGGTCACCGTCGGTTTACAAGCCACGCTTCCTGTAGAGGGTGTATCTGTGGTTATTGGGAATGATTTGGCCGGGGGTCAAGTTTATGGTAACCTGAGGGTTGGTAAAGAGCCCAGCAGGGAAAATAACGCCACACCAGCTCGGGATGGCGACAAAAGTGCCAAGTTATTTGTAGGGGGACTGAACTTCAAAACAGAGGAAGAAGTTCTGACCTCCGTCTTCAACAGATATGGGCCGCTGGTGGAAGTGCGGTTGGTAAGAGACTGGGAAACGCAACAGTCAAGAGGGTTCGGCTTTGTCACGTTTGCCAGCACAAAAGACGCCAGAGAGGCAGAGAAGAATTGGAATGGCAAGGATTTGGAGGGTCGGACCATAACAGTAGGGAAGGCATTTCGTAGGCGTCGAGAGGTCTACAGGAGAGGACAACTGGGCGGTAGTTTTGGTGGTGGCCGAGAAGGAGACCGCTATTCATGGGACTACAGGGACCAGTGGTCCCACCATAATTATTAGGGAAGTTCTGAAAAGTTGAAGCACTGAAGGCGGCGGAGCCGCCGAGCCAAGATTCCTACACGAATTAACCGTGAACGCCGTTCCTAAAGGCGTCCAGGCAGGGAACTTTCATGCACGGACTAACCGTGAACTCCACGTTCCTCAAGGCGCCCATGTAGAGAACTTTCCTGCACGGACTAACCGTGAACTCCGCGTTCCTAAAGGCATCCATGTAGTGAATACTCGGCTTGGCCTCCCGGAAAAAGTGCTATCGAGTTGCGTAACTTTGGATCTGTGATCAACCCCTTAACCTTCATTCCCAAGATACGGACGGGCAAAGTCAGAGGGTCCTGAGATGGAGTTTGATTTGGCAGGGACAAGGTCGTTGTTGGTACTTAGTCCAGAGGGAGTAATCTGGAGGGGTTGGGGTGAAATTGTGGTTGCTTTATTTTTAAGTGATAACTGTGCCCGGGGGGAACGGATAATGTGGGGGGGGGGGGGTTGAGTTATTTGGGTTTGTTTCTTCAAATTGGCCGGCAAAGAAAGTTTTCGCTGGGTTCAAACTTTCTTTCTTGAAGGGGGGGAGTGTTACATATTTATGTGAATGAATGTGAATTACCATGCAGGTCTTTGCTTCCGGGTGTAGTATATTAAGTTGTTGGGTAGTTGTTGTGGTTGGAGGGTCAGGAGCCCTTCTGAAAGAGTGGCAGGAAACGGAAGTGACCGGAAACGGAGGAGGAAAAAACACTAGGGAAAGAAGGAGGTTTCTTCTTCCTCGCCCCGCTCCGACAAAAGGTGGAAGCGACCTTGCGCTGCGTGGAAAACGCGCCGTTTCGAAACGTCTGGCGAGAGGAGTTACCTGGGCGGTAAATACCTTTTGACACGTCCAGTCACCGTGAGTTCGTGCACGAAACCAAGCGTCCGGGACAGTTTGCCCCGTCTACAAAGACGCGTACGGGTCCGCACGTTGGGCCTCGCTCGCGTCGGAAGCCGCGCTGGGTTTTTGCCCATCTACAAGGACGCGTAAGGGTCGCACTTGGGGCCTCGCGCACGTTGGACGCCGCGCTGGGTTTGCCCCGTGGCTTGGCAAGGAGGTGCGCTGCAGCCGCGGCCCCAGTACGAGACTGCACGTTGGGAGCACGTCCGCCCGGGGTTCGTCCAACCGCCCGTGTGCGGAGAGGAGAGACATTGACCACGGAGGGAGTCAGGAGTGGGGCTCACGTGAGGAATGTATAAGATTAAGATGGCCATCTTAGAGTTTGTGTAGATGAGTTCACATGGTTGTAATATTGATTGTGCCTGGTTGTGTATTGTTGATTGCTCGGGGAAAATCTCCGGGGTTGTGTCTTTGAAAGTGTTTGGTATCATTACCATTGGAAATATATACTTGCACATCAGTTGTCTCCTGGGTGAAATTCCTATGGATTGCGTGGCGAATGCGCCTATATAATACTATTTGCTGGCGAAGGTCCTCTCACGGTCCGGGGGTCACCGAGACCTGGTATGCACTGAGGGGACCACGTAACACATTCCATCATTTGTCTTCCTCTCTCTCAACGATACATCTGCACATCCACCGAACCATTCACATTTCCACCCTTTCCAGCCTTCGTTGCTGCTCTAAGTTCATTACCCATGTCTCGCTCCCATAAATCACAACACTTCTCACACATGCAGCATACACCTTTCCCTTCAGCTTCAACGACACTCCCCTCCTCGTCAGCATGCCACTCAGTTCCCGAAACTTCTTCCATGCACATCTCACTCCAGCAACCGTTGCCGAGTCTGATCCACCTTCTCCATTCAGCATGTCTCCGAGGTAGCAAAATGTTTTCACACCTTCCAGCTTCACGCCGTCTCCAAGATCCAACTCAACATTTCCTCCATCTGTAGCTCCCCCTGTGCACACCTTACATTTGAATGTAGCTGCCACACTGGTTAATGACCCTCTCAGACCACTACATTTTTGATGAACCTACTCAGCGCACATTGTACATTGAATGGTGTTCACTCCGACACCCTTCCTGCACACAGCACATGGCCACTTCCCAGTTCTTTCCACCTCACCACATGCCATCACCTTCATTTTTTTCCTATATTCACCTTCAGACCTTTTGTCTGCATACATTCCTTCCACCTGTTCATCTTCACCTTCAGTCCATCCATACTCTCCGCAATCAACGCCAGATCATCTGCATACAACAACTCCCACGGTAAACCCTCCTTTACATTCCGAGCCAGCACCTCCATCACAGCTACAAATAGTAGTGGACTCAGTACCGACCCCTGATGCACTCCCACCTTCACCTCTAACTCACCACTGTTCCAGTCCTTCGTCCTTACAGCTGTGCGCGCTCTCTAGTACATTGCCATCACTACTCTGATCAACCATTCCTCCATTCCTAACTTCCTCAATGCCCATGTAACTACTTCGAGTGGAACCCTATCGAATGCTTCCTCCAGATCAACAAACCTAAGAAACAACTTCTTCCTCTTCTCCATGTACTTCTCCTGCAACTGCCTTGCAATAAAAAGCCGTTGTTCCTTTTCCTGGCATAAATCCAATCTGCATTTCGTCGATCTTCACTTTCTTCCTTTTCCTCCTCTCCAACACCCTTTCCAATACCTTCATTCCATGCTCCAATAATTTTATCGCTCGATACGAGCCACAGTCCAGAGGGTCACCTTTCCCCTTCTATAGAGGGACGAGGGTACTCAGTTCCCAATCCACTGGAATGCGGCCTTCTTTCACCACCAGATTACAGATCTCTGTCATTCTCTTCACACCCCCAACTTCCCGCTGCCTTCAACATATCTCCCGCAACTCCCGTCGGCCCTCCCGCTTTTCTACTCTTCATTGCTTTTATCCCTTGGTGGTATTGGGCTAGCGGCTCGGATGCCAGCTTAGGATCCAAGGATCCTGGGTTCGAATCCCGGTCGATCGCTGAATTTACGCCAGGTGGGTTGACTCAGCCTGTCATCCTTCCGAGGTCGGCAAATTTGAGTACCAGTACACTGGTAATTCCCTGTTTATCGTAAAAAGGCGACAAACATGGTTGGCGGCAGGAAGGGCATCCGGCCGTAAAACATTGCTTCAAAAAGGGGACCAAAAAACAACAACAACCACGGTCCCCGGAAAGGCCAACCCCTGCTTTGCGGGGAAAAATGGCCTCTAAACGGTGGTTTTATTGCTTTTATCGCTTCCTCAACTTCTCTCTCAGTTATCTCCTCTGCCGGTCCTAAAATTGGGTTACTCTCGATGTTGCCATCCCATTCATTCTCTGCATTCAACAGCATTTCCATATATCTCTTCCATCTTCCTTTAATTCCATCTGGGTCCACAATGACTTGTGCCACTTCATCCTTCAAGCAACTCACCCCCATCACATCGCACCTCTCTTTTGCTATCTGCTTTGCAATCCTGAATACCGCTCTCTGACCCTCTTCCGAATCCAAGCGTTCTCTGAACATTTTCCTACATACCTCCTGTGCCTTTGCTATCTCTTTCTTTGCAGCCTTCTTGGCTGCCTTATAACTTTCATGCTCCGCCTTTTCTGCCCCCGTTCCCTTCGCCTTCTGCCACTCCTTGAACTTCTTCCTCTTCTCGTCAATCCTCTTTTCAACTTCATTATCCCACCACCATGTTTCCGAGTGCCTCGGTGGTCCTTTTGTCCATCCACATACCTCACCAACGGCTCCCAACGGTATATATGATGCAAAGATTAACTGATTAGATTTTGCAATCAAGAGGTAAAAGGTCAAAGGTCATGTTAAGTAAAATTTATGTTGCCATACAAACTTGTGAACAAGTGATGGGATTTTGAACAAACTTGGTATAAGTATCTTACTATAATTCACCAAATGTCCGTCTGTCTGTTCGAAGGTACCGTAAAAACTGCTGAACCGATCGCAAAGATATTTTGGGTGGTTAATCCTGGGACCCCTGGGAGTAAAATAGGCTATTTAGTTTTCCCAATTTCAACTTTGATCTCCAGCATTCTCAGGTTTGGTCTCCCGCATAACATTCGCGTTCGCATAACGTTCATTGTGACGATGTTGTGATGATGTAAGTGTTCACGGTAGTGTTTGATGTGACGGTGTGAACGTAATTTCGTAATGTTTTTCGTTTCGTAATCCTTTAATGAACGTTTAATGTTTAATGAACGTTTAATGTTTAATGAACATTTAATGCCCTTCGATGTCCGGGGCCGCACGCGCGCTAGACTGGATGGGCCAGCATGTATCTTGCCCTTCGCCGTCAGGCTCGGGTAAACCGCTGAGCCCCATCCGTGATGGGGACTGGGGCTTGAGACAGTGTCCCACGAACGAGGAATTCCCAGTAAGCGCGAGTTATCAGCTCGCGTTGATGAAGTCCCTGCCCTTTGTACACACCGCCCATCGCTACTACCGATCGGACGGTTTGATGAGATCCTCGGATCAGCCACTGCACGGGCTGTTCTCGGCTCGTGCTGGTGCACCGAAAAGATGAGCGAACTTGACTGTCTAGAGGAAGTAAAAGTCGTAACAAGGTTTCCGTTGGTGAACCTGCGGAAGGATCATTATCGGGACAACATGAGAGCGAGCGAGGCGTACGTGGTACGTGATCGTCCATGTACTGTTTAGCCATGTTCTGTTTAGATTTTGATGATTTGCGTGTGATATGATTCAACGAATGTTTATATGAATCGTTTAAAATAAAAAAAACCCTTCAATTTCTGATATTTTACCTTTTCATTTGGGCTTCCCAATTGAAGCCCCGCTCGTAGGGCGGGTACTGTTGCTAGTATATTATAATGCAAAGATGAACTGATTACATTTTGGCATCAAAGGTGAGGATTGAGGTGATTTTGGTGAGGTCAGTGGTCATGTCAGGTAAAAATGTGATACTTGACACGAGCTGAATGGAATAAATCAAAGTTGGTAGAAATATGCATAATCTATATAATAATAGCGTAAGGACTCGACTTTGTTATCCCTTTTACGCCGCACCCAGTGACCCGATGCCCACGGCACTAATGGATTTACGATCTACGAACCGTGCTCTTTGTTTATCACATACAGCCATACTCGAAAAATCTGAATTAGCCGACGTTGGGACCCAAAAGCATCCGATTAACTGCCGATATGATGCCATCTTATGACGCCATCGTATTGGCGTCTGCTGGGCGAAGGCGAAGCAAGCCGTCTGCTGATTGGACAGGCGAAGGCGAAAGCAAGCCGTCCACTGAGTGGACAATCCAGAGCATGCATTTGTGCCAGTGTCGGCGATCGTTGTTCATATACGCACTCTTCATTCTCATCTTTCTTCCTAACTCTTACTCGGACAAGCAAATCCCCTATGCCATCGATAATGGTACACTCTATCCATACACCACATCCTCCCTTCCATGGATGTTCCACGGGTTTCGGCTAGTTATGTAATATTGTGGGCGGAGGCATTTCGGTCGACGTCATGACGTCAAAGAGTGTCGTTCTATTTGTTTTTTTTGTATACAATGTCGAGGCTTGTGCAAAATCTAACACATAAAACACAAAAACATAAACACACATAAAACATATAATAAAGGGAGTGGGAGACAAGAGGGGAAAGAGAGGGAAGCATACAAGCACAACAACAGTAGAGAGCAGGGACATCGGATGATCTATGGAAGGGAGAGGTGTGGGGTGGCGGGGTACATGGTATAAAACAAATGGAGTCTATGGTTTAAGTGTCGGTTGCAGCAGAGGGTGAGAAAAATCGGATGAATGTTGGCATTTTATTGGCAAAAAAATGCATTACAATAGCCGTTTGAATGCATCTGGTCGGACGCGCTGTGGAGATGGGAGAGCGGCGGTAGAAGCGAGTGGTGGAAAGGAGGGAGGGGATTAGTGATTTATTATCTATATATTAAAGGAGCAGCAGTTTTTTGTCTGTCTGTCCGTCATGCCATGTCATTACGTCTATGATGTGATTACGGTGTACGATGGCTGACTTCACCGACCGCCATTTTAATTTATATGCCATTCGGGCCGAACACGTCGTTGAAGCGGTCGAACCTATCATATATCACAATCTGCATGCTCTACCTTTACCTTTTTCCTTCAGTGTGAAACACAAACAAACCGATTGTTAAAATGACCATTAAATATCGAAAGCATAATTGTTACGGGTCTTCCAACGACACAGTACGTATAGGCCTTCGGCTTCATGCCTCACCTTCAGGCTGCTTTGGACAAATTAAGCTCAGGTTTCTTAATACAGTAGTAAAGTTATCTTAACAACAATAATAACAACGTTAACAATAATAATATAGTAAATATAACTGTAACACTTTAATCCCAATGTCGTGAATGCAAAGTTAATGGATTGAAGCGGTGCATGGTTCATGAATCAATGATAAGCTGTGTACGGTACTAATAACCGCGAGAGTAAGGAAAAAGCCTCGGTTTATTGATGCATTAGTATCATTTTCGTAATAATGATAACATAATTATCTAAGAGCAACGGAACAATTCCATGTTTGCTCCATGGTAAATGCACCTGGATCAGAGAAACAATGACATGTCCATGATATAATTGCTTGGCACATGCATAATACATTTCTCAAAAGGTTATTTACTGCAATGTCAAATATATTTTCTTCTTTGTTTATAGATTGACAGGTAGCTAAAAGCCATTGCTGAAATGTACACAATTAAAGCAATTAATGACATTTGCAGGTGCATTCCTCATCCCTTACTTCATGTTCGTGCTGTTTTGTGGCATCCCTGTCATATTTCTTGAGTTGGCAGTCGGACAATTCACAGGACAAGGTGGGATCACTTGCTGGACAAAGATGTGCCCACTGTTCACAGGTCAGGTATCAGCATGGCTCTTTTACATGCTTTGCAGCATTGGCTCCTTTGCAACCAAAGTGCATATCGCCACCCACATCCTGTACATACAGGCTTTGTTTGTGGCTGTCTTCAGTCACTTGTTAACTGCATTGCTCTACAATGCAATGTAGAATAATGTAGAATAATGTACAATACTGCATTATACACTCATAAACACTGCTTTGAACTTCCACACAGCTTTACAAACGTCATTCATAAAATTTGGAAGAGGGTATATTCTGACCTCTAACTTGAAACAGGTGTTGGAATTGGAGGCATCGTTTGCCTGTTTCTAACTCTTGTCTACTACATCGTCATAATGGCTTGGGCATTGTTCTACCTGGCTTACTCTTTCACCAATGATCTTCCCTGGGCTACCTGCAACCACACATGGAACACACCTACCTGCCTGGCTGATACGGTGACACACAATTTTACTCCTGGGGGAAATGGAACCAACAACTACAATTACACTTCGCCTGCCACTGAATTTTGGGAGTAAGTAACCAAAGATTAAGTGGAATCTTATCAGCTATATTGATAAATGCTCAGCATTTCCTTCTTGGTAGTTAGTCCATGGGGAAAAATGATGACTATCATGCAGCTACGTATATTTACCAAACTAAATTAATGAGAAAGATGTGTTGTACATTTCCTAAAGCAGTTAATATTTAAAAATATTTAGCAGGTCAAATGAAGAAGGCTATCAGTACAGTAACATAAGGCTGTGCATGACATAATACACAGTAATGCTCATTTCAGTTTTATAGATATTCTCGACAAGTAACAGGTGTCCACAACCATCCTTGACCATGTTGTGGAACGTTGGCTGAGGCCCTCACTTTTTTTCCTGCCCTTACTTTTTCACCTTTATTCGCTTTTAAATTTATTTTCTCCGCAACCGCTTGAGCGATTGACATGAAACTTTCAATATACAGAAGGAGTGCCTACCCATAGAGAAGCATTTAAAAAGTTACATGATGGGACAATGTGGGATCACTTAATGGAAAATGCAGCTGGCATTCCAAAAAGTCTGTTTTCTGCAAGCATAGGTTGCAGGGTGTTTCACGTATCAGGAATAAATGGCCTTGGCCGAGCGAAAAGAGTGTCAGTCATTGTGTCTCCTCCTTAACTCCAAAACCATGACACATAGTGCCTTTGCATTTTGTATGCATACTAATGGAACTCCAAGTGAGTGCAGGAATGAAAGCTGGGAATTTTGGTAAACTTAAACACAACTTTTGAAGATAATTAATTGGTTTCTTAAATTAAAAAACAACAGGCATTATCCTTGGTCAGTCTGCATTCACCTCACAGTGGTCTTAATCCGTCATTGTGTTTCTACCTACAAAAATGCCTTGCCTTGGAACAGATTGTAACGGTTTCTAATAAGTTTCTGTATGATAAAGTGCTCATCATCGAATTCCTCATCTTCTTAACCACAAATTGATAATCACGTTCCAAGCCAGCTGTTCCTTATCAACCATTTCGTTGGAGTGCTTGCTTGAGTGCTTAATCTGCATGGCGAGCGCTCTCCAAGCTGCTTGGTAACACACACACACACACACACACACACACACACACACACACACACACACACACACACCAACGCATACATACACACGAACTAACAGACTGTCTGATGAAACAAACACAACACAGTCACTGAGCTTGGGGGAAGTGCCGTCACTGCCATCACTTCCCGGGATACTTTGGGTACCAGCGACGTCATAACAATGGCGCCGTTTTTCTCACTGCACTCAGTGGGGCATATCTTAAGGAGGAAACTCCTCCTCCCCATGGATGCCAAGCTATGGGTATTGTGCATGTTCTTATGCCTTTTTTTCATGCTGAACATACCATTATTAAAATCTTTGGTATGACTCAAACCTGTCCAATCCGGATGGGTGTTTTTGAGGACACTATGTCCTTACTGGATGGCCATTTGCTCCCTTCGGCAGCTCATCTAACCGTTGTTAGGTGCTGTTTTTAGTCCTGGCAGGTTGTCACAGTCACCCTCCCCACCAGCAAAGCCAGTGAGGGGTGTTGGTTTAGTCGCCGACAAGCTGACCAGGCGGCAGGTGGCACCGAGTTCCATGTTACCACTGACAGTCCCAAAAGACTGACCTGACAGAATGACTGATGCTCAACTTTGGCTGCTGTTATTCAATGTTTGTTCATTTTCACTTTTTTGTGTGATCTGCTTAAATTGAGGATGTTATTTCATTTCATTATGAGCTTGGAGCGATGTTGTTTGTTATTTTCTCACAATTAAAAACTTACTTGGCGAGCTTCCTGGCACTTTGCTGAAGGGTGTCTTCTCCTGACTCCTCTCTGGCGTAGCCCCCCCCCCCCCCCAGCCCTGTCTGTGCTCTGTCCCCAAAGTACTCCGACAGGTCGCACAAGATCTGCCTGCAACCCTCTTCTGGTGAAACTGCCAAAATCAAGATTCTCTGCTCACCTTCACTCTTTCATTCCTCTTTTCTCCCGCCTCTGGAACAAACTCCCTCACTCTCTTCAATCCCACTCATCCCTCCAGGTCTTTAAAACAGCTGTTCACCACCATCTCTTCTTCCCCCATCCAAAACCTTGATCTTTTGTACCCCTGTTAATTCACCTCAGATCCACTTTTCTGAAATACCGACTTCTTTCCTGGAAGTCCTAACAGTGTCCATGTGGTTTTTTTTTTCCTCTCCCACCCCCAACCCCCCTTCCAAAGCCTCCTCCCCCCAAGCCCTCTACCTTCCACAGATCTCCCGATGTCCCTGCTCTCAAATATTGTACTTGTGTGCTTTCCCCTCTCTCCCCATGTTGTCTCCCGCTCCCTTTATTTCGTCTTATGTGTCCGTTTTTTTGTTTGTTTGTTTTTTGTCATTAATGTTAGCACTTACACGAACCTCAATCCTGTATACAAAAAAAAACCAAACAAAAAAAACAAATAACTCACAATCTTCTCTAAAAATAAGTTGAAATTGACAAAAATATTTGGTCTCCACAATTCTTTATTTCACTGTTAATATTACAGAACCTTTGTTTTTGATTCAGAACTTAATATAGTAAGGGCATTTTATGAGATATTTCACAAATCTGTTAACTAAATTGTTACCAAAAAATTTCTTCACCAATATGTTTGTAAAGGTGTGTAATAACATGTGTTAAAATGTTGAAGTTCAACTCCCGTGGGAAACCCAGAAAAAAAGCTGTTGAATTCGGGTACCGAAAAATTATTTTCGAGAATTTTTATTTTTTTTAATCGGCCCTTAAGTAACTTATGAGGGGTCAAATAAGGGTTTTTCATGATTCTGAGTTGATTGTTAACATTTATATTTTCACTTTTACATTTACACACAAAGTAGCTTTTATTTCACATACATATATAATACTCAAGAGTTATTTCTCATTCACAATGTCAGAAGTTTCAACAGTCATTGTCTATGTCTTCTTCAGACTCAACAACATCATGACTGCAGTTTCTGCATGTAATGCCATTACAGACTCCACAGGCCGAGATGCACGTGACCCCATTCTTCTTGCAGCTGCATCGCCGGTTGCTGCAATCTCCATGACAATTACAGCTCGTGAACTGCAATAGCTCCTCAGGAGCCGTGGGGTCCAGTGTTGGAACTGGCTCATACCCATGCACACCTATTGTCCATCCATAGTCACTGGGGTTCAGAGACATGCTCTGTAGAAGGATCCAGTCCCGGGTCTGCAGGTAGGCACGGAGTGAATGTTGTGCAGCTGCACCCTCTGTTGGAGGTAGAGTCTCTGGTTTGATCACTCCTGCCGCTGCCTTCCTTGAGAACATGTTGTACCGAATTTCACCCAATGTAGTATCTCGTCCATGGTAAATGTACTTGAAAATGGTGGTGGTGCCAGAGAGGTGACTTCGATCCAACCCATTGAGTGAAAGGGAGTGTTTCCGTGAATAGAGACAATGTTTAAATCTATATTGTCTCCAACAAACTGAGTGACTGCATTGTTTGTTTCCCCAACCTCCATAAAGACCACCTGATCATTACTTGACAATTCACTTTCACTGGCTGGCACTTTGGCTGTCATCACTGATTGATCCTCAAGCGCAGCATCAACCGCAACCTCATCATTGATCTGTTCATCGGTTTCCTCCACAATGGTGTCAAGAGTGCCAGAAGTATCTGGAACATCATCTCCACTCCTACTATTAAGGAAGCAGTATTTGTAGTTTTGTGTCTCCATGTAAGACTCAGTGTATCCCAGCCAGTGGAACTTGTTGAGCATCCATTTTGACCCAAATCTATGATCAAGTTGTATGGCAAGCGCCATTTGGTGTGGCAATACTCCAGACCGAGGTCGACAGGCCTTAATAAAATTCTGCCCCCAAACGGCAACTCTTTCGTCTGTCTTGACAATCGGTCTCAAGAACATCTGAAGGCTTGCAGGAACAAGTGTCAGCTGACTATCGATGTCAGTCATACTGTGTGTGGTGGGGTATGACTTTGGACCTAAATCAATCAAGGCAATATCATTGGATATGAACTTGAGTGCCGTCTTTATGATCTGAGTGTTCTCATCTCCATGGTCAAGATTAGCATGATGCCCTCGCAGAATATTGTCGGTGCCATCTTTGAGACAGAGTACATCTGCCCTTCTTTCCTGTGTTGTGAAATACAAGGTGTCTTCGTATTTCTCTGGAAGTTTTATCTAGAGAAATACGAAGCCTCTCGCTCCTCATCAATACTCCTCTGTCCTCTCTTCCTTTTTCCTTCCTCATCAGTCTTGGACAAACTGTCACCTCTCGCAAACATAAGTTTGCATCGCAAATGGTACAGTGTTTCTTCTGCTACCAAGTCGTTGATCCCTTCCAGGCGTCCAGTGACTTCAGTGCCCCAGTCATCCCCGCGATTCCGTGCTGTCTTCAGCAAGCTTGCCTTCAGTGTATCTGCAGTCAAATTATCTGGCACTCTGTATTTCTTTCTAGCTTGTGCTGGATTATTTTTGTAGAGCTGGGCTGGTTGGTTGCAAAGAATGCATACATCCTTATACAGGAGGTCAACTGACTGTGATCTTCTAGAACTGCAGCCAGTTGATGAACTGAACTCACAAGTAGTGCGTCTTCTCTTCAACTTTGATGACTCTTTCTCTGCCTTTGATGCTTGAGCTGACTTCTTGGTGGTTGCAACAAAGTTGTTGTACAGATCATTTTTACACTTCTGGTGGTACCTCAGTTTTCCTTCCTTTTGAGCCTCCTTCATACGTTCCACAACAGTAACATTTTCGACAGTTTCTGCTTGTTTCAATAAAGTTGAGTATCCCTTTGGAGTTGCCTGTATGAGCCTTTCAGCTGGTGTATCCGAGCGTGCACAGATGAAGCAATTGAGCACAGGTGGAGTAACGCCTGTATGAGCCTTTCAGCTGGTGTATCCGAGCGTGCACAGATGAAGCAATTGAGCACAGGTGGAGTAACGTCTTCATCCATATTGCTAGACTCTATGTCCTGCAAAGTAGAAAATGAGATATATTTAGAAATTATTTTTCCACAAAGGAGTGTCTGTGGTGAAATATAAATGTTAACAATCAACTCAGAATCATGAAAAACCCTTATTTGACCCCTCATAAGTTACTTAAGGGCCGATTTAAAAAAATAAAAATTCTCGAAAATAATTTTTCGGTACCCGAATTCAACAGCTTTTTTTCTGGGTTTCCCACGGGAGTTGACCTTCAACATTTTAACACATGTTATTACACACCTTTACAAACATATTGGTGAAGACATTTTTTGGTAACAATTTAGTTAATAGATTTTCATATGTTTCCCTTACTAATATATCCTTTTAAATCAGAAAAGAAAAAGAAATGGCATTGACAAAATTATTGACACCCTAAACTTAATATTTGGTAACACAGACTTTGGACAAAATAACTGCAGTGAAGTACTTCCTGTAGCCATGAATGAGCTTCCTACGCCTCTCTACTGGCAGTTTGACCCACTCTTCTTGTGCAAACTGCTCCAGTTCTCCCAGATTTGAAGGGTGCCTTCTCCCAACTGCTGTTTTCAGATCTCCCCACAGGTGTTCAATGGGATTTAGATCTGGACTCATTGCTGGCCACTGCAGAACAGTCCAGCATTTTGTCTTGAACCATTCCTGGGTGCTTTCTGAAGTGTGTGTTTGGGGTCATTGTCCTGCTGCAAGACCCATGACCTTCAACGGAGACCCAGCTTTCTGACACTGGGTTGAACAATGCTCTCCAAAATGCCTGGTAATCTCCTGATTTCATGATGCCATGCACACATTCAAGGCACTCAGTGCCAGAGGCAGCACAGCAACCCCAAAACATCACTGAACCTCCTCCATGTTTGACTGTAGGGCAGGTGTTCTTTTCTTTGAAGGCTTCATTTTTTTTCTGTAAACATAGAGATGATGTGCTTTATCAAAAAGCTCTAATTTGGTCTCATCTGTCCACAGGACATTCTCCCAGAAGGATTTTGGCTTGCCCGGGTGTGTCTTGGAAAACTCCATTCCGGCTTTCTTATGTCTCTCTCTCGGCAGTGGCGTCCTCCTGGGGCTCCTACCATAGAACCCCCTTTCATTGAGTTGGCGACGGATGGTGCGAACTGAAACTGTCCTACCTTGTGTCAAGTTCGGCTTGAATCTGTGTGGCAATTGATCGAGGTGCTTTCTCCACCATTCGAAAAATTATTAGCTGCAATCTTCGATCAAGTTTTCTCTTGCAGCCATGTCCAGGGAGGTTGGCTGCAGTGCCATGGGCCTTAAACTTCCTGATAACATTGCGTACGGTGGACACAGGAACATCAAGGTCTCGGGAGATGGACATGTAGCCTTGAGATTGTCCATGCTTGGCTACAATATTGTGTCTGACCTCCTCAGACAATTATCTGATTGTCTTTCTTTTCTCCATGCTCATTGCGGTACACACAGTAACACAAAACAGCAGAATGACTGCTTTTTTCTGTTCAAACTGGTTGAATGAGTAATTTTTACATTGCAGGCACCTGCAGCTCACCATAGGTGAGTTAAATTCCAAAGTAAAGGAGAATCACCTGCTTGAAATCTAATTATTTCTAACAACTTCTAAACGGTGCCAATGATATTGTCCGGGCCATTTTAGGATCTCTGTGTGGAATAAGCTAAGATTTAGTAATTGTTTCAGCTTTTTTTGTTTTGTTCCACTGCAAACCAAAGAAATACATGTGTGGATACCAAAAGACGTTTTAATTTCAACAATTTTCTGGAAGAAATGGTGCATTATTTGAAAAAAGTGTAAGGGTGCCAATATTTTTGTGGCGATTGTATGTTTTACTTCACAAACATAATATTGCATGCATATCTGCACATCTCCGGTCGTAACTACTGAAGCATTGTAGTGTAAGGTAGTCAGTCAGCCCAGATGGGATACCTGCTGTCGAAGTGTGGTCGAAGTGTGGAAGGTGGTGGGTGAAGAGGGTTCTGACATCTTGCTATAGCTGTTCAGGAATATTTATGAACA
This sequence comes from Myxine glutinosa, assembly GCF_964187855.1. NCBI lineage: Eukaryota > Metazoa > Chordata > Myxini > Myxiniformes > Myxinidae > Myxine > Myxine glutinosa. Next base: position 183,072,391 of record NC_136264.1, on the reverse strand, counting down.
AAAAGAAATGCCGAATGGGTGGAGAAAAGTATATTGGTTCACATTTGCAAGCAGGAAGGAGATGTGCAGGTATGGGCGTCAATGTACCACGGTGAACAACTCCTCCTGATACGTGCACGAAAAGCCCCTCAAATGGACCATCTTGTGAATCCCCTTTAAATAAAGCAGGGGCAGTGATGACTCCTCCTGATACGTGCACGAAAAGCCCCTCAAATGGACCATCTTGTGAATCCCCTTTAAATAAAGCAGGGGCAGTGATGACTCCTCCTGATACGTGCACGAAAAGCCCCTCAAATGGACCATCTTGTGCATCCCCTATAAATAAAGTAGGGGTTGTGATGACTCCTCCTTATACGTGCACGAAAAGCCCCTCAAATGGAACATCTTGTGTACCCCCCATCAATATATCAGGGGCAGTGACCCTGAGTGACCCTGACCCCTTCGGAAATTACCTGCACAAAAAACGCAGGTTGTTCCTCTGTGCCAAGTAGTCCCAACTACCTGAAGCACTATCACAAACATAATACCCAGGTACATTCACCGTGGCTCCGGTCGTAAGTTTGTTTATTTGCAATCAGGTCACTCCATCCCCGTCCTCTGGTCGGCTCAGCGCACTCTCACTCTTCGTCCCAGCGCACCTGGTCACAGCAACGCACACGATCGCACCTCCTGCCTACGAACCCTGGCTAAATCACCTGAATTCATCCCTGCTGTTCAAAACAACATCAAGCTCACCCTGTTCAACACCCGGTCCCTCAACAACAAATGCCTCATCCTGAACGAATACATCCTGGATAACAAACTGGACTTTGTCTGTCTCACCGAAACCTGGCAACAACCTCTGGACTACTACACACTCAACCTCACCACACCCAATGGATATTCCTACGTCAATAAACCACGCTCGGAGGGCCGAGGTGGTGGAATTGCCGTTATCCACCCTCAAGACATCAAGACCAACCTCATCTCCATCTCATCTGCTCCATCATTTGAACACCTGGCTTTTAAACTCTCTGGTCGCACGCAGTCAGTCATGGCTGTCGTCTACCGCCCTCCCAAACCACACCCATCATTCCTGTCTGACTTCTCCTACTTTCTGACCCAGCTATGTTCCCTCTCCCCCTCAATCCTCCTCCTTGGTGATTTCAATATCCACATGGACTCCACTGACTCCACAATAACCACTGACTTCACTGATTTACTCACCTGCTTTAACCTCACTCAACATGTCGACTTTCCTACCCATATCCGTGGTCACATTTTGGACCTTGTCTGCTCCACTGGATTAAATTTGCACCATCTCTCTGGCTCCGACCTCACCCTCTCTGACCACTTAGCCATCACTCTGACCATCAACATCCCCGCCCCAACACCAAGGCATTATCGCACTATCAACTTCCGTAAGCTAAACGCTCTTTCACCTACCTCATTCTCACCCACCCTCTCTGAAAAAATGTCCACTTCTCCCTTCATTGACCTCCACACCCCTTTCGACCTCACTGACTACTACAACCACACTCTCTCCTCCTGCCTTGACCAGCTTGCACCTGTAAAAACCAAAACAGTTTCTTTCACCCATTCTGCTCCCTGGTTTACCCCTGAACTCCGCCTGATGAAAACTCGTGCTTGCCAACTTGAAAGACTCCGCAATAAAACGGGTCTCACAGTTCACTCCCAAGCCTACAAGGACCACCTACAACACTACAAAGATGCCCTCTCCCGCGCCCGCTCCGCCTACTACTCTCAAATTATCCACTCTGGCTCCGGAAACCCAAAAGCACTCTTCTCGACAATGAACAAACTCCTCCGCCCCCTGAACACCACCACCCAGTCATTCACAGTAGACAACTGCATCTCCTTCCTCTCTTTCTTCCAACGCAAAATTGACAACATCTACAACAGCTTGACCACCGCCGCACCCGCTCCTCCTCCAACCACCTGCCCCCCCTTGTCCTGCCATCCCCTGTCTCGGTTCTCCCCAATCTCCCCTACTGACCTCTCTGAACTCCTCATAGGAATGAAAACTGCCACCTGCACTCTTGACCCCATCCCCTCCAGCTTTGTCAAGGCCTCCCTCCCTGCTCTCTCTCCACTTATCATTGCAACAATAAACTCCTCCCTGTCTACAGGCATCGTCCCACCTTCCCTCAAAATTGCTGCTGTTACCCCCATTCGAAAAAAACCTGGTCTAAACCCTGACACCCTAAACAACTTCAGACCCATCTCCAACCTACCCTTTCTGTCAAAAGTTTTGGAACGTGCTGTAGCCACTCAACTCAAACATCATCTCTCTGCCAATAACCTGTATGAAACATTCCAATCCGGATTCCGCTCCAACCACAGTACTGAAACTGCTCTCCTCAAAATCACCAACGACCTTCTCCTCTCCTCTGACGCTGGCAACCTCAACATTCTCGTCCTCCTCGACCTCAGCGCTGCCTTTGACACCATCGATCACACCATCCTCCTCACCCGACTTGAATCCACCTTTAACGTTACCGGCACTGCCCTCTCTTGGATTAAATCATACCTCTCTGACAGACGCCAGTTCATCTCCATCAATAACTGCAAATCCCCCACTGCTCCCCTCCCCCAAGGTGTCCCCCAAGGTTCAGTTCTTGGCCCCCTCCTCTTCATCCTCTACCTGTCCCCCCTCGGTCACTTAATCCGCCGTCATGGTCTCCAATTCCACTGCTTCGCCGATGACATCCAGCTTTTCATCTCCACCAAGTCCGTCTCCACCGACACCCACTCTATCCTGACAAACTGCATCACTGAAATAAAATCCTGGCTTCAAATCAACTTCCTCAAGCTTAACTGTGATAAATCTGAAATAATCATCATTGGCCCAAAAACGCTCACAAAATCCACCCATAACTTTGCCCTCAACATCGACGGTATCCCAGTATCCACCTCCCCTCACATCCGGAATCTTGGCGTCATCTTTGACCAAACCCTTTCCTTCGACAAATACACTAAACAGATCACAAAGTCAGCCTTCTTTCACCTGAAAAACATTGCCCGTCTCCGCTCATCCCTCTCCTCCACGGCTGCAGAAACCCTCATCCACGCCTTCATCACCTCCCGTCTGGACTACTGCAATAGCCTCCTCTATGGTTCACCCTCAAAAATCACCAATAAACTCCAATACATTCAGAACTCCGCTGCCCGTCTACCCACCCATTCCCGGACCCGTGACCACATCACCCCTGTCCTTTACAAGCTTCACTGGCTCCCCATCCCCCAGAGAATCCAGCACAAAATCCTCCTCTTGACATACAAAGCCCTCCATAACCTGGCCCCATCCTACCTGGCTGACCTCCTCTCCAGACATACTCCCACCCGCAACCTCCGCTCTGCTGGTACCAACCTCCTGACCCCCTCCATCCGGACCAAATTCAGATCCAGGGGGGACAGGGCCTTCTCCATCGCTGCTCCCACCCTCTGGAACTCACTACCTCACACCATCAGAGACTCCTCCTCACTCACCACATTCAAAACATCACTAAAGACCCACCTGTTCAACACTGCATTCAACATTCAACCCACAGCATTTAACCCCTGACTATCTCTTCTCCTTCTCCCTCCTTTTGCTTTAAATATTTCCCTATTGATTCTTGTCTTTTTGAAATTGTTGTTTTCATGTATTGTTATGCATTATGTTTTCCACTCTGTCAAAGCGCCTTTGGGCTTCTGGAAAAGCGCTATACAAAATAAATGAATTATTATTATTATTATATCTGTGAAGATCACCGCCGATGTAAAATGAAGTAAAACACACGAAAAGGAATATTTTATGTAATTGTTGTTGTTTGTGTGCTCCTTCCATGTACTTTTATTGCTTTGAGAAATGTTATACTGAAGCGCAGTGGAACGCGCGTTGCTTGTAAGCAAGGAGGAAGCGGACAACGCGGTAAGTTGTAAGAGTCTTTATTCAAGAGCTCCACTGTAACACTGGAGGGTTCCGGGCTGCGCGCCCGGTGTATATCCCGCGGCCACGCCTACCCCTCGGGCGTGGCCGCCGACCACTTGGTGCGCGGAATGATGCCCTCGTGCCAGTGAGCTTTCGTGTCTGCCACACGCGCCCCCCCAGAATTCCCGCGCACCTGGAGGGCCAGTTTGCGGGGCAAACGGATGACCCGGCCGAAGCGCCCTCTGGCGACTGGCGGCGTCTGGGGTGCAGGGATGCCAGCTGAGATGCTTCTGGCTGCACCCGGGATGGGTGCAGGCTCGGGGGGCGGCGTGCCAGCAGGGCTGGGCGGTGCTGGGGGTCCGCCCGCCGGGGGGCGGCCCTGACGCAGGGGGCCGAGCCACCGGCGGTGGGTGGTCCACGTCGAGGTGGACCGGCTTGAGGCGGTCTATGGAGACCCGGTCAGGAGTGCCGCCGATGTCCAAGGTGAAATGTTTCACCCCGGTCTCCAGCACGCGGAAAGGCCCGTCGTACGGGGGCCACAGTGGTGTCCGGTGGGCGTTGTGCCGGACGAAGACGTACTCCGCAGTGCGAAGCTCCGGGGCGACGTGCATAGGTGGGTGCCCGTGGTGCGCCGATGGGCACCGGGGCGAACCTCTGGGCGGTCTCTTGCAGTGCGGAGCGCTCCTGCACCACGGACCATGGTGCCGTGGAGTCGGGGAGGAACTCGCCCGGCACCCGCAGCGGTTGCCGGAAGACCAACTCTGCCGCGGATGTGCGCAGGTCGTCCTTGGGCGCCGTCCGGAGGCCCACAGGCACCCAGGGGAGCCTGTCGACCCAGCCGCCGTCGCGGAGGGTCGCGCGGTGCGCGGCCTTCAACGAGCGGTGGAACCGCTCACACAGGCCGTTAGCCTGGGGGTGGTAGGCCGTTGTGCGGTGCAGCTGGACCCCGAGCCCACGCGCGACCGCCCCCCAGAGCTCCGAGGTGAACTGGGGGCCGCGGTCGGATGAGATGTCCGAGGGGGCGCCGAACCGGGCCACCCAGTTGGCGATGAACGCCTGCGAGACGGCCGCCACCGTCGTTGACGCCAAAGGCACGGCCTCCGGCCACCGGGTGGTGCGGTCCATCATGGTCAGGACGTGGGTGAAACCACACGAGGGGGGCAGAGGTCCCACCAGGTCCACGTGAACGTGGTCAAACCGACGTTCCGGCACCGCAAACGGGGCCAATGGGGCCTGGGTGTGTCGGTGCACCTTCGCGCGCTGGCACGCGAGGCACATCCTGGCCCAGCCGCGGACGGCCTTCCGGAGGCCATGCCAGAAAAACTTGTCGGCGATCAACCTCTGGGAGGCCCTCGTGCTCGGGTGGGACAGGCTGTGGATGGAGTCGAAAATCCGGCGCTGCCAGCCCGCGGGCACGATGGGGCGAGGCTGCCTGAGGGAGACGTCGCACCAGAGGGCCGTGCCCGCGCCGTTGAACGGCACCTCGGTGATGCGGAGGCCTGTAACGGCGGTCCGCAAGGCCTGGACGTCGGGGTCGGCGGCCTGGTCCGCCGCCATCCGGGCATAGTCGATGCCGAGGTGGACCGCGTGGGCAACGGACCGGGAAAGGCAATCCGCCACCGGGTTGTCCTTCCCCGCGACGTGCCGGGTGTCCGTCGTGTATTCGGACACGGCCGAGAGGTGACGCTGCTGCCGGGCCGACCACGGCTCGGCGACCTTGCCCATCGCGAACACCAGTGGCTTGTGGTCGACGAAGGCCGTGAACGCATGGCCCTCGAGCAGATGGCGGAAGTGCCTGACCGCCAGGTGGAGCCCGAGCAACTCGCGGTCGAAGGTACTGTACCGGCGTTCGGGCAGGCGAAGCTGCCGGCTGAAGAACGCCAGTGGTTGCCAAGCTCCACGCACCCATTGCTCGTGCACCGCGCCCACCGCGTAGTCCGAGGCGTCGGTGGTGAGGGCGATCGGTGCATTGGGCACCGGGTGCGCGAGCATGGTGGCGTTAGCCAAGGCGAGCTTCGCGCCCACGAACGCCGCATCCATCTGCTCGGGCCAGGTGACGTCACCTTTGCCCGGCTTCCCTCGGAGGGCCTTGTGCAAGGGGCGCAGTAGCTGGGCGATGCGGGGCAGGAACCGATGGTAAAAGTTCACCATGCCCAGGAACTCCTGGAGCCCCCTGATCGTGCGGGGGCGCGGAAACCCCTTCACCGCCTCCACCTTGGCTGGTAGGGGGACGGCCCCGTGCCTGGTGACGCGGTGCCCCAAAAAGTCGATTTCGGCGACACCGAACCGGCACTTGGCGGGGTTCACGATCAGGCCGTGCTGGCCCAGACGTTCGAAGAGCGTGCGGAGATGGTGTAGGTGCTCTTTGCGGGATGCGCTTGCGACGAGGATGTCATCCAGATAGACGTAGACGAAATCCAAGTCGCGCAAGACGCTGTCCATGAGGCGCTGGAACGCCTGAGCCACATTCTTCAAACCGAAGGGCATCCGAAGAAATTCGAAAAGACCGAACGGCGTGATGACAGCCGTCTTCGGGATGTCCTCCGGCCTGACGGGGACCTGGTCGTAACCGCGTATGAGGTCCACCTTCGAGAAGAAGGACATATTCGCCAAGCGGGCGGAAAAGTCCTGAATATGGGGGACGGGGTAGCGGTCGGGGGTGGTGGCGTCGTTGAGACGGCGGTAGTCCCCGCACAGTCGCCATCCCCCACCGGGCTTGGGCACGATATGGAGCGGCGATGCCCAAGTGCTCTTGGAGCGCCGCACGATGCCGAGCCGCTCCAGCGTAGCAAACGCCGCTTTAGCTACCACGAGCTTCGTCGGCTCGAGGCGGCATGCCCGGGCATAGACCGGTTGCCCGGCGGTGGGGATGTGATGTTCCACCCCGTGCTTGACGGTCCCCGCCGAGAAGGCGGGCCTCGTGAGGGCCGGGAAACCGGCGAGGAGGCGGGTGAATTCGTCCGCTGCCGGAAGCGTGCAGATGAACCTGGCCGGAACCGAACCGCTCAGCAAGCCGCTTGGCGAGCTGCTCGATGAGCCGCTCCGTGAGCTGCTCAACGAGGCGGGCAGCGCGCAAGCGAGCGAGCTGAACGTCTCAGCCTGGACAAGCCTTCTGTGCTTGATGTCGACCAACAGGCCATTGGCACAGAGGAAGTCCACGCCGAGCAGTGCCATAGGCACATCGGCAGTCACGAACGACCATCGGAAAACCTGCCCTCCGAACCGTAGAGAAAGGCAGCGTTTTCCGTACGTGCGAATGGGCGTACCATTGGCAGCAAGCAACGCGGGGCCCCGGCCCGCGGACTGCTTGTCGGACGTACCGGCGGGAACGACACTCACCTGCGCTCCCGTGTTGCACAGGTAACGGCGCCCGGATAAGGTGTCCGTTATGTACAGGAGGCTGTTTAATCGGCCGGCGCTCAGTGCCACTACCGAGGGCCGGCCCGGGCGTTTCCCGACCTGCCGAATGAGCACGGCGGGCGACATTGCCGAGCCTCGTGGCCGAACCTAGCGTGGAAATGGCACCAGGTTTGCGGCGAAGCCGGAGGCCGCGGTTTCCGCGGTGGTATTGGGCGGGGCGTGGCGGCCGCCACGAGGCGCCACTCGGAGCAGGGGTGGGCACCCACAGGAGGTTCAGCGGCTACGCGGTGCGTCGCGTAGTAGGGGTGGGCACCCGCAGCAGTTTCGGGCTCAGGAGCCGCTACGGCCGCACCGAAACTCGCCTGCATGTCCAAAGCCGCGTAGAACTTGTCGGCCTCGGCCGCGAATGCACGGGGTTCCGTTGTCGCGGAACCGGCCAACGCGAGGCGTACTCGTGCCGGCAGCTGGTGTCGAAATAACGCCCAGAATAGAGTGTTCGGGGTTTCGTCGCCCATGAGCGACAGCATATGGTCCATTCGGACCGACGGTCACGTGTCACCAAGCTCGAGGAGGTCCAAGAGGCGATCGGCCCATGCGTCCACCGTGAGGCCGAACGTGGCGAGGAGGAGACGCTTGATCGCCTCGTACCTGTCGTCGGCCGGTGGGTTCCTCAGGACCGACACGACGCGGGCGGCCGCGCCGGCCCCGAGGGAGGCGACCACGTGGCAGTAGCGTGTCTCGTCCGCCGTGATGCGTCGAAGCCTGAACTGGGCTTCGGCCTGCAGGAACCAGATCTCCGCCTGAGCTTCCCAGAACTCGGGGAGCTCTATCGCTACCGCGTTGGTTGCCATGGCTGTGGCGGGTTCGGGTGGTCAGTGACGGCTGACCAGAACGTCGGAGGTCACCAATGAAGCGCGGTGTTACGAGCGTTGCTTGTAAGCAAGGAGGAAGCGGACAACGCGGTAAGTTGTAAGAGTCTTTATTCAAGAGCTCCACTGTAATACTGTAGCGTTCCGGGCTGCGCGCCCGGTGTATATCCCGCGGCCACGCCTACCCCTCGGGCGTGGCCGCCGCCCACTTGGTGCGCGGAATGATGCCCTCGCGCCAGTGAGCTTTCGTGTCCGCCACAATACCATCTATAGTTTTGAGTGCTGCTTCCATGTCCTTCTAAAGGATTTCTGCTTTGGTAGAATAAAAGTTTCCATTCAAACCGCTGCGTGAAGAAACCATTAGTGCTTCTTCTTTTTCAAAATCTGAAAGAGGCTTTTTCATTAAATCAATGATTATCTTTCAAACTGTAAGCCTCGTGTTGGCTTAACGGTTAAGGTGGCTGCCTTAATATCTTACAGTGTTTCGCTCGAACTCTTGTGATGCTGTTAAATAACATCAGGTGGGTTGATGACAAATCAGTAAACTCAGTGACTGATGACATTGATGAAACATCATGAAGAAACTATCATTTCATTATTCCCTGCGTTTTTTTGCGAAATACACCGCCCAGGAAAAGCGATGGAGACCCACACCATTGGAGCAGTGGAGGGGAAGAGGCTCGGAGCAAACATACAATTTTAACAGGATGGTATGGTCCTCTATACAGTCATGTGAAAAAGTATGTACATCCCATGTAAAGTTTTGACTTTTTCAACATATTTCGACATACAGCTATTTGATCTTCTTTTCAACAATATTGATAGATAAAGGTGATATAATATAACAAATATCATGAAACATTTATATTTTGTAGTCCATTGTATAACTTAAATAAACATAAATACAAATTTCGCATGTGGAAAAAGTAACTACAACCCTACATTGATCACTACTTCAAATACCTAAAATTAGAATCAGGTGCACCAGCTCAGGTGCAAATGATTAGAACATCGTTAGAGAGGATCTTGGAGGAACCTGTCTTATTTAAACCTCAGACATTTAGTTTGGTTTGCTCTTTGTTGTTGAAGTGTGTGGCATCACCATGCTTAGATCAAAAGAGCTCTCTGAGGCCTTCAGAAAGAAGGTTATAGATGCCTACGAGTCTGGGAAGGGATTTAAACAGATCTCCAAACAATTTGAAATCAATCATTCGACTGTCCGGAATATCATCTACAAGTGGAGAAGATTCCAAACAACTGCCAACTTGTTCAGGCCAGGCCGCCCCAGCAAGTTCAGCCCAAGAGCAGACCGCAAGATCCTGAAAGAAGTCTCTAAGAACCCCCAGAATGTCATCACGGGACCTACAGGTAGCTCTTGCCACTGTTGATGTCAAAGTGCATGAGTCTACCATTAGAAAGAGGCTGCACAAATTTGATCTGCATGGGAGGTGTGCCAGGAGGAAACCTTTGCTGTCCAGAAAGAACATCAGGGCAAGACAGACTAAAGTTTGCCAATGAACACTTTGGCAAAGACCAGCACTTCTGGAACAATGTGCTCTGGACAGATGAGTCAAAGGTAGAGCTACTTGGCCACAGTACCAGAAGACATGTTTGGCGAAAACCAAAGACAGCATTTGACCACAAGAACCTTATACCAACTGTAAAGTATGGTGGTGGAAATATGATGGTTTGGGGCAGCTTTACTGCATCAGGGCCTGGGCAGCTCACCATCATAGAATCCACTATGAATTCTTCATTGTACCAGACCGTGCTTGAGGATAATGTGAGGCCATCTGTCGGAAAGTTGAAGCTCAACCGAAGGTGGACCTTGCAACATGACAATGACCCTAAACACACCAGTAAATCCACCAAGGAATGGCTGGAAAGAAAGAAATGGAGGGTTCTGGAATGGCCAAGTCAAAGCCTGGATCTAAATCCCATCGAGATGTTGTGGGGTGATTTGAAACGAGCTGTGCATGCAAGAAACCCCTCAAACATCGCACAGCTGAAATAATTCTGCATGGAGGAGTGGGAAAAATATCTCCCAGTCGATGTCAGAGACTGGTAGACAGTTATAATAAACGCCTACTTGAGGTTGTTTCTGCCAAAGGGGGCAATACCACCTATTAGAGCCAAGGGTGTACTTACTTTTTCCACATGCAAAATTTGCATTTATGTTTATTTAAATTATACAATAGACTACAAAATGTAAATGTTTCATGATATTTGTTATATTATATCACCTTTATCTATCAATATTGTTGAAATGAAGATCAAATATCTGTATGTCGAAATATGTTGAAAAAGTCAAAACTTTACAAAACTTTACACTTTACTTACTTTTTCACGTGACTGTATGCTTTTTGCTTTCTCCTTCTTCGGGATTGCCTTCTTCTTTGGAAAGCAGCGAACGAAACAAACAAAAAACGAAGGATTTCTCGTAAATCGATTCTTTTTCCAAGTAAATTGATTGTCAGTTTTGCAACTATTTCAAGTAAGTAAAGCGATGATTGCCTTTCCAACGGTGCCTTTTTTCGGTACACACAGTGCCACCCCGAAGGTGGCCGGAGGCATTATGTTTTCGGGTTGTCCGGCCGTCCGTTCGCGTTAAACCTCGTTTCTTTCAGCAACCACATGTCCGATTGAGACAAGACTTTCAGAGTTGGAGCGACACACGAGGAGCAACTCATAGGTCACGTGGTATGGCAGCCATCGTGGATTAAACACAAATAATTTTTTAAAATCTCTCGGAAACCACTGAATGGAAAAATTTGAAACTTCACACATTGTCAAGTACTCCCAATGGGGAACAAAAGCATGATAATGATGACATCATAGGTGAAGTTGTATACCAGCCATAAATGTTTTAATCAAATGCCTTATCCTAAAAAGCTGAAATTGCATGCACATGATCTATGACCCATTTGTATTGAAATATTAAATTTATGACATCATAGGTCACATGGTTTGGCAGCCATATTGGATTTAACCTAAAACCTGAAAAAAACATCTCCCAAACGACCAAATTGATTAACTCAAAACTTTACGCGTGTCACTGACAAGACATGGTGATTAAAAGTTGATCACGAAAACGTCATTGGTCACATGGTGTGGCAGCCATATTGGATTGAAGGAAAATATTAAATAATTATATCTCTGAAACTGCTTACCCTATCGATGCAAAATTTTTAAAATGTCATCTAATACCATTGTTACATATAGTTTGAAAATGATGACGTCGTAGGTCACGTAATTTGGCAGCCAACTTGGATAGAAAAACAAAGACTTGCAACCAATATGATGCTGATGTACATGGAAAGTGGCTATTAGTTTTGTTAATACCATGAAATCCCGACATTGATGGATTTGACATTCGCTGACCCCGCGTATTCGCAGTTTATAAAATGTGACCTGCTTCTACTTTTGCGGCCCCTGTGCTACACCGATTCACATATTTTTCCAAGTGCATAAACCATCTGCCACCAGAAACATAAAGCAGCTCTATGTGAGCATAAACAACCCTAACCCTAACTACCTCACCTGTATCCCCTTTGGTGCACGATTCATCAGCACCCTCACCTGCGTCTTCAGAGGAGTTCACTGGATTATTCCAAGTCTCTTCTCGCTGCCGTTCCATCTCTCATCCATCAGATTGGCAGGCAGCCGCCTCTTCACACTCTGCTGACCTCGATAAAATTACAAGCTGGTCAGACACTTGGAACATGTCTTTCAATCCTGACAAATCTCACTCTCATTATGTCTCTCCAAAAAGAGCTTCTGGAAAACCCTCCCATCTACTTTCTCAACAATCCTCTCAAAGAAGTTCTGTCACTCAAGCTTTTGGGCCTGACTATCTGCCATGATCTTTCTTGGGAAAATCACATTTCCAAGCTGGCCTCCAAAGCCAGTCGCCGACTGGGCATCCTCCGTCGTGCGAAGTCCTTCCTCAGCACAACTGAGCTCATAACTGTTGTGCCGTGTACGACGGCTGAGTGAGGCCCCTGTGTGCTGGCCGAGTGAGGCCTGTTTTGTCTGGAATAAAGATGGTGCTTGATCCTCTCTACCTGTCCGCATCTGAGTACCAAAGACACAATTGGCAACGAGGATTTGTTGAGGAAGATTGGCTACGTCGTATTGAAAGGTCTCAGAGTATGCAGCAGACAACTTTGTACTTTTTGTTCAGCAGCTTTGCTTCCATTTCATCGCAAACGACATCGATGATGCGGGGAAGCGGAAAGCGATTCTTCTGTCGTCGCTGTTGGTGGAGGTGTTCTTTTTACTGTCTGACTTGATTTCACCTACGAAGCAGTCAGATGATGCTATCACCTTCGAATCCAGACTCAAGACGTTGCACAGCCATATTAAAGCAGGCAAGTCACCACAGTTATCGCGGTACAAGTTTGACAACCTGGTTCGGTTTCCCGATGAGGTGGTAGCTACTTTTGTTGCCAACTCGAACATCTGGCAGGAGATTGTTTTGGTGATGATGAGCAGTCACAGAAAGCGAAGGATCATTTTATCACTGGGTTGCGAGATGAGAAGATGGTCACATCAATTCTGTGGATAAAGTTTGAAGAGATTACTTTTGCTAATGCTCCCATTCCACTAATGCCGATTGGCCCCGATTAGCCCCGATCTCCAGGTCAGGAGCGATCGGGACACTTTGGGAAAAAACTGGTCATTTACGCTGTATCTACGTCCTAAGTACACTCCGATTACGATCACTACGCTGTAACCACGCTCATCGTGGGTAGATCGGGTCCCTGAAGACCCGATCGTAGCCGTTTAGAGCCGCTGTGTTCCCGCTCGCGTACGCTGTAATCACGCTGCATTCGCGATTGCCGCCGCTCTGACACGATGCATTCCCGATCGCCGCCGATCTAAAACTGATCCAGCGCCGATGCTGCCGATCTATTGCCGTTTCAACGACGTCATTCCCGACCAAACCGATCTAACTACGCTCTATTCCCGTCTTTAAGCCGACTAAAAAGCAGATTTCAGGTCCCGATCCATATAAATAGGGCCCGATTTGCTTGCCGATCATCAGTATCGTCGAAGACAGCCATGGATCAACATCAGAGAAATGGCCGTCTGCAGCTCGCTCTACTTCTCCAACAATATGCAATTAATGAAAGAAGAGCTGCTCAAGTGAGAAGAAGAAGAAGAGCCCCTCAGTTCTGGGTCCGGCCATGGTTGACAGAAGAAAGAAGATTGCAGTTTGGGCACTACGACCGCTTGATGAATGAACTGAGGCTGGAGGACATCAACTCTTTCCAGAACTTTGTGAGGATGCCACCTGCTCTCTTTGATGAAATCCTCCACAGAATCACCCCCAGGATTGAGAAAGAAGATACCAGGCTGAGAAAGGCCCTACAACCTGGAATGAAGCTCGCCATCACCCTGAGGCATCTGGCTACAGGAGACCTCTACCCAACTCTCTCCTACGACTTCAGGGTCAGCAGAAACACCATCGTCAAGTTCATTCCGGAGGTGTGTCAAGCCATCGTTGCAGAGTTCAAAGAAGAAATGGTGAAGTGCCCTACCACCCCAGAAGATTGGACAGAAGTCGCTGATGATTTCGAAAGTAAATGGAACATCCCTCATGTGCTCGGGGCTCTTGATGGCAAACACGTCGCCCTCAGATGCGCACCCAACTCAGGCAGCCTCTACCACAACTACAAGGGCTTCTTCTCGATCGTGTTGATGGCACTGGTGGACGCCGACTATAAGTTCTTGTGGGTGGATGTTGGTGGAATGGGACACATGTCAGATGCTCAGATTTTCAATGCTTCGGAGCTCAAAGAGTGCATAGAGAATGAAACCATTGGATTCCCCGACCCCCTGGCCATGCGGAACGATGATGAAGAGATGCCATTCTTCATCCTTGGAGATGATGCCTTTGCTCTCCGCACCTACTTGATGAAACCCTATGCCAGACGTGGACTCTCTCCTGAACAACTCGTCTACAACTACCGCATCTCAAGGGGTCGACGAGTGGTGGAGAACGCCTTTGGCATCTTGGCAAACCGTTGGCAATGCTTGCTCAAGACACTACAACAGTATCCTGAGGTGGTGCGTGACCTGGTCGAAACTGCTATCTGTCTGCACAACATGCTCCGCATCCGGTTTGCAAGTATTCAGCATGCCGAGGTGGACCAGGAGGATTATCGACACAACATCATCCCTGGTGAATGGAGAGATCAAGCCAACATGTTAGAGGTGGAGCAGGCAGTTCGAGGTAACAGGGACAGTGTAGAGGCCAAGCGTCAGAGGGAGGTACTGAGACTCTATTTTAACAGCCCTGCTGGTGCAGTTCCATGGCAGGAGAGGATGGTGAGACATCATTAGAGACACTATGGGAAGGAGTTGAAAGACATTTTGGAGGACATTGTTGTATTGTTATGTATTGCATTGATAATGATTTCTATTGATATTCATGTGACAATAAACATTATGAAACTTGATATTCAATGTTTGCCTTGTGTTGGTTGGAAAGGGAGAAGTTATTATTGCTGGGTTGAGGGGATGAAAATGCATTGCAAAATGAAAGGTCTTCAAAATAAAAGCTAAAAATTTGACAAGTTTTTGCTGGGTAGAGGCGATCAAAGTTTGCATTCACTTAATTAAAAGGTCATAAAATTAAAAGCGGTAAAATTGATCATTAATAATATTTGTTTAACTTGTACCGCTTTTAATTTTAGACCATGGGGTTATTGGGCAATGCAATTTGGCTCATGCAGTTATCAATTCCACTTAACAACGTCGACAAAAAGTGTCGTGTCGAAATACTTGATCGGGTGAGGCCGATGCAATCCGGACCGATTTATATACAGCGGCTTTGATCGGCATTGGAGCGGGACGGACAGGTAACGATCGTCGTCGAAACGGCACAAGATAATCCTCCCGCTGCAACGACGCTGTAATCACGATCACGCCGTTCTAACTACGATCAAGCCGTTCTAACTACGATCGTTCCGATGGACTACGTTGCATTCACGCTGTAATCACGATCAAGCCGTTCTAACTACGATCATTCCGATGGACTACGTTGCATTCACGCTGTAATCACGATCAGTCCCGCTATTTCAGATCGGGATGGAAATTTTAAACATGTTTAAAAAATCGCCCCGATCTATTTTTTTGTCCCGATCGACAAAGATCGAAGACGTTCCGTTTACGATCATGCCGATTGATCCCGTTCCAAATAGGATCGTTCCCGTTGTGCAGATCGGGGTCGATCGGCATAAGTGGAATGGGGGTATAAAGCAGTTGAAACTGCAGCTGTCGTAGAACAGGCGAGAAAGGATGTTCGTGCCATTGTTGAGGACGACTTGGCGGTTAATGCCATAGCAGCTGGAGGGTCACGTGCTCGCAATTCCCCATCTAGTCAAATTAGGAATAACATCAACAAAAAAATAGCAATTTCATTGGGAGACCTCCACCAGAGGATATGGTGTATTGGTGCACCCTTTGGTTGAATCATTGGTCTCGTTTGCTCGCCTCTCCTGAAGAGACCAAGCAATCCTCTATAGTCTACTCTATACTATAGGCTTAGACTCGGACATAGACCTTATCGCGAATCGGTAAATATCAACAGAGGGCGCTCCACCGCAAAGCATGATGGGATCGAAAAGGGGGCAAACGTAAACACGAACCCAGAAGAGGAAGCGTCTGTCTACGATCGACGCTGTGTTTACGGAAAGGAAGATGGCTAATGTGAAAGAAATTCAGCGTTTTTTGGCATTAAAATCCAGCAATTTAAAGAAATATTTGAGGGAAAGGGGGGTTCCCATTGGAGAAGGGAAACAACAGGAGCTTGCTGAGAAGACTTTTGAAACCTCGATCTGCCATACAAATATCGCCGGGCTGGAACTTGTCTACAATGTTCGTCATCTTTACAATTTTTTTGTCCGACGTGTTTCCTCCTGTAGGTTTGGAAATGTATGAAATTGTTCCGCTAGGTGTAATACCAACAAGGCACTTGAGAGTAGGTCTTGACTTATATTGGCTGTACACTTACGAATTTGATGCTGCCAGGGAAGGTCTATCTATTTGGATTTCAGTGCAGTCGATTATGCATCTCACAGTACCCTCATACTTGTGGAAACATGCTGGATAGTACTTCATAGGGCCTTCTTTGCTGGGCCAGTGGATGAAGGCAGCCAGCTCCTTTGCCAACAGTGGAATTCCAAGTGGACAAAACTTGGGAGACGGTGCTTTGTCCTAATTGTTACGGGGTCCTCCCCTATCCCCTGGTCTCGGTAAACCTCTGAACCCCGAGAGGGTCCCCGGCAGAAAGATATGTTATCCTTGGTTGAAATTAATCAATAATGAAACCACACCAAGGGTGATGAACAAACAATAAATATATTATAAATCACACAAAAAGAGCCATACAACAATGGGGGCAATCAAACCTACAATCAAATCTTAAGATGGTAACCTTATCTATTCCTTTAACCCAAACTCACAGCACTCCCCCAATGTCTCTGTACCCCTCCAAGGCGAAGTCGACTCGCTCCAGCGATCGTTGGATCAATGTCTGATCACAATCAATTGAGGCGTGGATGATCGAATCAGCCCACAGCTCACGTGGTCCAACACCCCGCACAATAGCGGCGGAATGGGAAACCTCCCAAAGACGCGCTCCGACGTACACGTTTGCGGTTCAATCAGCGAGTCTCCTTATAATCCTCAAGAGCCACTTTCTTGCACAGCCGTCCCCGGCAACCCACCGGGGAATAATGCCGGCCGACGCGACAAAAACCTGTTCACTGCAGGTTGCGCGTGTGGCGAAGATGGCGGACGGCTTTCACTCGAACCGGGGTTTTGAGGCAAGGATACTCCGGAACCACAATGAGGATACCCGACTACACAGGCTCCACAGCACTCCAGCGATATCTCCTATCGCACGAACTTCCTTTCACGGATGCAAGGTTCACTCGCACTGTACGCTCGACCGCTCGGTCCGGAGCTTCAACAAAAACGCCTGTTCACGATCTCCTCCCGCCTCTTCTCCTTCGCTCCCCTTCTCTTCCGGGTCACGATCCGGATTTCCGGCCACATTTTACCAGGAGCGCTTTTAAACCTTTTAACCACAATAACCCTTACTGAGAACCAACAATAATAATAATACCCACAATAATTAGGGCCGAATCCGTAACATAATCCAAAGCGAAATGCGAGGTCCTCCTCGCGAAGATTAAGCCGAAGCTTCATGAGTGTCATGAGTAGTTGATCCTCTAAAGATTGAGATCGCTTAACTCCGAGTTTTGTAGTATTGTTTATTTGCCAGGTCTTGTCTTCCATTGATAATTTCCCCTTATAATAATGAAGGTTCTGTGTGTGAGGGGATACTTCTGCCAATAACCACTTAAACAGGTCATAACTAGGTAAACCTGTATAAAGTCTCACAAGTTCATCACAGTTTGCTATGTCCGAAACAGTATGCTTCTTGTTACATACTGCAATGGCGGCTTTCAGTTTTGCGACGGTGTCCTTGGCTTGCAAATACTGGCTCATGAGCTGATCACAGTTCACAGTTAATTTGTTGATTTTGTCTTCCAGGTGTGTGACCCACTCCGCACTAAATGACTTGTTTCGGAATGTAGGGTGACAGTAATCATGGTTGTCAGCAACAATATCTTCAAACTGGGATGGATCAACATGAATACCGATAGACCTATGAGTTGCAGTTCTTGTCTTCGGCCTTGCTCTTGGAGTAGACGTGTAAGACCGCTGAGGTGGTGGTCGTCTGGGCGTCTTTGGACTTTCATTACAGCCCTTCAGGTAAAGAGTAGGATGGGGTTAATCAGGAAATGGTTGGCCATGAGGAAAATGGTTGCTGCACACCTTAAGGGTACCTCACACCAAAAAATGTTTTTTTACGGACGTCCACGGATGTTCTTTCTACGGCAGCGTTGCGATTTTTTGAGCAAAATCGTGAACACCCGGGAGAGGATTTTGCTTGACCGTGACCGATTCACAGCTGTTTATTATGGTTTAGTACGGACTGCTACGGCTTCGTTGCGGATATACACGGCGGAGATACGGTGCCTCTACATTTGCTTGCGATTCCTTACGGTTCCCGGCCCAGAATATAAAAACGGGGCCCCCCACCGCTCTCCACTCATTCTGCTGCTGACTTCCAAGGGGGCAAGACCTATCCAGGAGAGCCATGGACAGAGCACCCGCTGCCCAGAGAGTCCAAGGAGAGGGAGAATCCTTGCGGATGGTTAAGATGGCCTTACGGAGTCTTACGGTAGGTGTTACGGCAGTTGCGGAAGCGTTGAGGAGGCGTTGAGGAAGCGTTGCGGTCTAGATTTCCGTAGCACTGCCGTAATTGTCTTACGAGAGTTTTGGTCTGGACCAAAACTCTCATAAGAAATTACGAACCCCTCCCGGACGCTTAAGGATCCATACGAATGCTCCAGGAAGCGTTGAGGATGTCCCAGGTGCCACAAGGAATGCTTCCGGTTGTGCACGATTTTTTCGCCGCAACGCCGCCGTAAACGTTGTAACGACCCCGCAAGGCCGGTGTGAGGGGGGTTTAAGTAGCCGTTGTTACTTGAAAGCAATCCCTATTCAACAGGCGTGTCCATGTGGCACAATGTTGCTTCTTGCACGAGTGAAATCGTAGCGTATTGTCGTGGCCTTTCAGAATATTCCTACAGGATAAAATAAATTGTAAATAGTAATTAATAAAATGGCAAAATGGCAAACATAGTACATGCACATATACATGTAGTACAACCAACATTTTGGCATCACACCACAGTATACAAAAAAAAAAGAATCAGAGGGGATGATTAAGTCAGAGGAGGTATATGAATCACTAAATGGCTCAGAATGGCAATAATCCACTAAAACCCACGATTGCCTTAATATGAATGCTTTTATACAAGAATACACTCCCTAAAAGTTTCCTAATGTTAACCAATATTACTTTTATAACGTAAACAACTAAACATAGCATTTAATTCAACAAAACAAGACCCATGTAGCGGCTACCGCTGGGTTTTCACAATCGCCTTGCACCTATCAAGGACGCGGAGCGATCACCATGCCGGGCTCGTCCAGGACGCCCGGGCAGGCCCGCGCTCAACTTGCCAGGCCTCGGTCGGGACGCCCGGGCATGCCTGGGCATGCCCGGGCAGGCGTGCCCTCAACTTGCCAGGCCGCAGCCAGGACGCTGGGCCACGCCCCCTCTCGCCTTTCCTGGGCAAACGCTCCGGGATAATATATATATTGCTGCCTGATAAACGGGCTTTTCAGAGTGCCTGAGTGTTTGGTTTGATTAAAGCAACTCGGTTGAATTCCAGCTTTTTGTCGTGTCCATTCTTCCGATCGACGTGGGAGCCCCAGCTCCTTCATTGGTGACCTACCGACATGGACACGGCAGTCGCCCTTAAACTGCCTACCTTCTGGGAGGCTCACGCGGCGGTTTGGTTCGCACAGGCGGATTCCCTGTTCGCCCTGCGAGGCATCACGGCCGACGACACCCGCTTCCACCATGTGGTAGCAGCGCTCGGTTCGGCCACCGCGGCCCACGCCCTGAGCCTCCTCGAGAGCCCGCCAGCCGCTGACAAATACGGCGCGATTAAGAAGCTTCTCCTCGACGCTTTCGCCCTCCCATCGGCGGAGCGCGCACGGCGCCTGCTCGACCTGCCCGAGCTCGGCGACACGCGCCCTTCCGAGCGAATGGACTACATGCTTTCACTGCTCGGCGAGCACTCTCCGGCATTCCTGTTCCGGGAGCTGTTCCTCCGTCAGCTGCCTAACCCGGTACGCCTCGCCCTGGCAAGCACGACGATCACAGATCCCCGGGCCCTTGCCAGAGAAGCCGACAAGATCTCCGCCGCAGGACAGCGCATCGCAGCGGCGACATGGGACCCACCGCCGTCCGACGCAACACCCATGGCGCATGAGCACCCAGCACGGTCGACGACCGAACTGCCGACGCAATTGGCGGCCGCTACACCGAGCCGACCACCTCCAGCACGACGACCGGGGCCTCCACCTGACCAAGCGTAGTGTTACTATCATGCCAGGTTTGGACAGAAGGCCCGGACATGCCGACCCCCGTGCACCTTCGGCAGGCCGGGAAACGGCCGGGCCGGCGTTCATTACCAGCCATGAGCGCTGGCCACACGGGCAACTTACTGTTCATCATGGATAAAGCATCCGGACGGCGCTTCCTGTGCGACACCGGCGCCCAACTGAGCGTCATACCCGCCTCTGACCAGGACAGGCAATCCGCGGTTTGCGGCCCCTCCTTGGTTGCGGCCAACGGATCGACCATCCGCACCTTCGGCCCGCGCAACGTCACCCTCTGCTTCGGCGGCCAACGCTTTGCTTGGACGTTTGTAACCACAAACGTGCCCATGGCTCTGCTAGGTGCCGACTTCCTCTGTGCACACGGACTGCTGGTGGACATCCAACGGCGTCGTTTAATCAACGCCGAAACCTTCAGCTCCCTGGTATGCACATTGAGCAGCTCCACGCCGACCGAGCTGGCATGCGCCGTCCCGGCGGCGAACGAGTTTGCTCGCCTGCTCACGGAGTTCCCGGCCCTCACGCGGCCGACGTTTTCGGCCGTCGCAGTACGGCATGGGATCGAGCACCACATACCAACCACGGGCCCGCCGGTCTACGCCAGGGCCCGCCGCCTCGACCCAGCCAAGCTCACCGTGGCGAAGGCCGAATTCGACGCGTTGGAGCACCTCGGCATCGTGCGGCGCTCCGATAGCGCGTGGGCCTCGCCACTGCACATCGTGCCAAAGCCGGGGGGTGGATGGCGCCCGTGTGGCGACTACCGCCGTCTCAATGACGCTACCACCCCCGACAGGTACCCGATCCCGCATATCCAAGACTTCTCCGCCCGTCTGGCGGGACGGGTCATTTTTTCGAAAATTGATCTCATACGGGGATATCACCAAGTACCTGTCAGGGCGGCTGACGTCCCTAAAACGGCAGTCATCATGCCGTTCGGCTTATTCGAATTCTTGCGGATGCCGTTTGGTCTCAAGAACGCGGCTCAGGCGTTCCAGCGCTTGATGGACGGCGTGCTGCGTGACCTGCCGTTCCTTTTCGTTTACCTGGACGACATCCTCGTCGCCAGCACGTCCCGGGCCGAGCACCTCCTCCACCTCCGAACACTGTTCGGGCGCCTCAGCGAGCACGGCCTCATCGTCAACCCGGCCAAATGCCACTTCGGCACGACGGCCGTTGATTTTTTGGGCCACCACATCACCAAGAACGGGGCCGTGCCGCTGCCAACCAAGGTCGAGGCCATCACCACGTTCCCGCGTCCCCGCACCATAAAGGCCCTGCAGGAATTCCTGGGAATGGTGAATTTTTATCACCGCTTCGTGCCCCGCGCTGCTCAACTCATGCGGCCCCTCTACGAAGCCCTCCGGGGCAAGCCGGGCAAGCACGACATCGCCTGGTCTGCAGCAATGGATGCGGCCTTCCAAAGCTCAAAGCGGGCCCTCACCGACGCAACACTGCTCACTCACCCGGTGCTCAACGCTCCCATCGCCCTCACCACGGATGCCTCCGACTACGCGGTGGGCGCCGTACATGAGCAATGGGTGAACGGGGTTTGGCAGCCACTCGCTTTTTTCAGCCGGCAGCTCCGGCCGAACGAGCTCAAATACAGCACGTTTGACCGGGAGCTCCTCGGTCTACACCTGGCCGTCCGCCATTTCCGCCACCTCCTGGAGGGCCGACCTTTCACGGCGTTCGTCGACCACAAGCCGTTGGTTTACGCCATGGCCAAGGTCACGGAGCCATGGTCGGCCCGCCAACAGCGCCACCTCTCCGCCGTGTCGGAGTTTACCACGGACATCTGGCACGTCGCCGGCAAAAACAACGCCGTGGCCGACTGTCTTTGCCGGGCCAGCGCGAACGCGGTCCACCTGGGCGTGGACTTTGCGCTTATGGCGGCGGACCAAACCACCGACACCACGGTGCAAGCCCTCCGGGCGGCGGACACAGGCCTCCGCCTGGCCGACATCCCCTTCGCGGACACTGTCCTGCTCTGCGACGTCTCCCAAGGCCAGCCTTGCCCCATCGTGCCCGTCACCTGGCAACGCCGCATCTTCGCCTCCCTCCACGGCCTTTCCCACCCAGGCCGGAAAGCTTCCCAGAAGCTGGTGTCGGCGCGATTCGTCTGGCACGGCCTTCGTCGGGACGTCCGCGATTGGACCAGCACCTGCACGGCCTGCCAACGGGCCAAGGTCCACCGACACACCCAGGCCCCGCTGGCACCTTTCACCGTGCCCGAACGATGTTTCGACCACGTCAACGTGGATCTGGTGGGCCCCCTCCCCCCGTCACGGGGGTTCACACACCTGCTCACCATGGTGGACAGGACCACCAGGTGGCCGGAGGCCGTTCCCCTCGTCTCCACCACCACCGCCGACGTGGCGCAGGCTTTCATCGCCACCTGGGTCGCCCGCTTCGGCGCACCGGCGGACATTTCGTCAGACCGCGGACCACAGTTCACCTCCGAGCTGTGGGGCGCGGTCGCCCGCAACCTGGGGGTCAAGCTCCACCGTACTACGGCCTACCACCCCCAAGCAAACGGGTTGTGCGAGCGATTCCACCGCTCCATGAAGGCCGCGCTCATGGCCGGCCTTCAAGACGGCGGTTGGGCCGACCGGCTGCCGTGGGTCCTTTTGGGCCTCCGCACGGCCCACAAGCAGGACCTCCAGGCATCCACCGCCGAGCTTGTCTATGGCCAGGCGCTACGCGTCCCGGGCGAATTCGTGCCCGACGCTACCAGTCCCTGGTCCGCAGCTCACCAGCGCTCGGACCTCCAGGAGGCCGCCCGACGGTTTGCCCCCGTGCCAACATCCCACCACGGTGACCCCCAGTCCTACGTCCCCCCAGCACTTCGCACAGCGGAGTATGTTTTTGTGCGTCACGACGCACATCGGGGGCCACTCCGGCCGCCGTACGACGGGCCCTTCCGGGTGCTGTGACGGGACGACAAGTCGTTCGTCATCGACATCGGCGGCAGGTCGGACCGGATTGCGGTGGACCGCCTCAAGCCGGCGCACGTGGACGTCGACCACCCACCACGGGTGGCCCTTCCGCCGTGGCGAGGCCGCCCCCCGTCCACGGTGCCCCCCACTCGACCGCCCACCACCACACCGGACCCCCTCCCACGACCCGCCAGGGGTCGCTTCGGCCGGGTCATCAGGACCCCCCTCAAATTGACCCTGCCGGTGCAAGTCGATTCTGGGAGGACGTGTGTAGCAGCTACCGCTGGGTTTTCACAATCGCCTTGCACCTATCAAGGACGCGGAGCGATCACCATGCCGGGCTCGTCCAGGATGCCCGGGCAGGCTCGCCCTCAACTTGCCAGGCCGCAGCCAGGACGCTGGGCCACGCCCCCTCTCGCCTTTCCTGGGCAAACGCTCCGGGATAATATGTATATATATTGCTGCCTGATAAACGGGCTTTTCAGAGTGCCTGAGTGTTTGGTTTGATTAAAGCAACTCGGATGAATTCCAGCTTTTTGTCGCATCCATTCTTCCGATCGACGTGGGAGCCCCAGCTCCTTCACCCACATAATATAATTAGTGTCGCGTAGTTCCAACTGTAAAGTTTTTATCAACTTCTGAGGAGTTCATGCATTAGAAAATTACTCTGGAACCTTATTTGGTCGTAATTAGGTCTCCTCATCATACACTAGCTGTATACCAGCCTTATTAATATTAAGCTTACCTACATCTAGCTACGCTCGGGCCTACAGTGTACACTTCGTAAACACGCCAAGAAGAAGCTTCCTTAAAAGTTGTTAACATTAAAAAAAAAAAACTAAATAACTGATGCCTACCTTTCAGGATATCTCCGGTCATTATTACAACCAAAAACAGCACAATGATCGCCACCTGGCATGATTAAAAAAAGTCCTAAAAGTAGTTTAAAGTGGTAAGGATCACGTATTGTGTCAATGTAAACAAGCAGTCTGTCAAAGTGACAGCGACCGCCGGCGGCGCTATTGCCCCTTTTCCGATCCCATGACGCATTGCGGTTCCGATTCGCGATAAGGTCTATTGCGCTCTAAACTCCAATTTTATATTCACCTTGGAAAGGGTATCACCCGACGGTGTGACTTGCGGTGTGAAATTCCCGAAGATTTAAAACATCTTCACACAATGCCCTCAGGTATGGGGAACCCAAATCGCGCCTTTTCCACTTTGCCCGAGAAATGGGGTTCATCTGGTCAGGCGTACCGGAAACACTTTGCCGACTGAGCCAAGAGCACCCACGACTCCGCAAATCGGTTTGAAAATGTATCAAAGAAACAGGACAAACAATATTAATTATAAAGTCCCCAGTATTTTTCCTTCAGCCAAAATGTTTGGTGTGTGGCGTATATAGAGCCAACCGGCTCTAAAAACGCCATTCACTTAAAAAAGAAGAAGAAGAGAAACCATTTCCTGCTACTGCCTTCATATGGAACCTTGGGCTCAAGATTGTTTTGGTAAGTGTTACAATTAAATTAACTTTATTATTGTGTTACTGTCTCTATTGTGAGGTAAATAATAATATTATAACGTCGGCTTTGCTTTTAGACCGAAAAATTACCGCTTGGAAACGGAAGTGTAATTTCCCCCATGAGAAATAATTATAATGGGTGAAGAGATCCCGCATTTTTCCCGCAATAACATTTTCTCAGCCTCCGATTAGGAATTTATTCGACAAGCGAAGCCGAACCCAACCTTGTGGAAATAGTGTAGCGGTTACCGCTGGGTATACACAATCGCCTTGCACCTACCGAGGACGCGGCCAGGGAGCGATCACCATGCCGGGCTCGTCCAGGCCGCCCGGACACGCCCGGTCTCGCCTTTCCAGGGCTCGCCCAGGACGCCCGGGCATGTCCAGACTCGCCTTTCCAGGACTCGCCCAGGACGCCCGGGCACGCCCAGCCTCGCCTTCCCAGGGCTCGCCTAGGACGCCCGGGCATGCCCGCTCTCGCCTTTCCAGGGCTCGCCCAGGACGCACGGGCACGCCCAGGCTCGCCTTTCCAGGGCTCGCCTAGGACGCCCGGGCATGCCTGCTCTCGCCTTTCCAGGGCTCGCCCAGGATGCCCGGGCACGCCCGGTCTCGCCTTTCCCGGGCAAACGCTCCAGCATGATGTGTATATATATTGCTGCCCGATAAACGGGCTTTTCAGAGTACCCGAGTTTGATACGTGCAATAAAGCAACTCGGACGAATTTCCATCTTTGGCCGCGTCAACCCTTTCGACTAGCATTGGAGCACAGCTCCTTCATTGGTGACCCACGACATGGACACGGCAGTTGCCCTTAAACTGCCTACCTTCTGGGAGGCTCACGCGACGGTTTGGTTTGCCCAGGCGGACTCCCAGTTTGCCCTGCGAGGCATCACCGCCGACGACACCCGCTTCCACCATGTGGTAGCAGCGCTCGGCTCCGCCACCGCGGCCCGCGCCCTGAGTCTCCTCCAGCGCCCGCCAGCCGCTGACAAGTATGGCGCCATCAAGACGCTCCTCCTCGACGCTTTCGCCCTCTCACCGGCAGAACGTGCACGACGCCTGCTCGACCTGCCCGAGCTCGGCGACACGCGCCCGTCCGAGCGAATGGACTACATGCTCTCGCTGCTCGGTGAGCACTCTCCGGATTTGCTTTTCC
The DNA here is from genome assembly GCF_964187855.1 of Myxine glutinosa. Lineage (NCBI taxonomy): Eukaryota > Metazoa > Chordata > Myxini > Myxiniformes > Myxinidae > Myxine > Myxine glutinosa. The sequence continues at coordinate 183,046,581 of NC_136264.1, read as the reverse complement.
GAGAGCTGTTCCTCCGCCAGCTGCCTAACCAGGTACGTCTCACCCTGGCAGGCACGCAGATCGTGGATCCCCGCGCCCTCGCCAGGGAAGCTGACAAGATCTCCTCGGCAGGCCAGCACATCGGGGCGGCTACCTGGAGCCCGCCGCCGTCCGAGGCGACGCCCATGGCGCCCGAGCGCCCTGCGCGGTTGGAGGCCGAACTGACGGTGCAACTGGCGGCCGCCACGCCATGCCGACCGCTTCCAACACGACGGCCAGGGCCTCCACCTGACCAGGCGTGGTGTTATTACCACGCCAGGTTCAGACGGAAGGCTCGGATGTGCCAAACCCCGTGCACTTTCGGCAAGTCGGGAAACGACCGGGCCGGCGTTCATTACCAGCCATGAGCGCCAGCCACTCAGGCAACTTGCTTTTTATTAAGGACAAAGCGTCCGGGCGGCGTTTCCTGTGTGACACTGGCGCCCAACTGAGCGTCATACCCTCCTCCGAGCACGACAAGCAGACCGCCGTTTGCGGCCCGTCCTTGGTCACTGCCAACAGATCGGCCACATGCACCTTCGGCCTGCGCAACGTCACCCTCTGCTTCGGCAGCCAGCGCTTTAATTGGACCTTTGTGACCGCAAGCGTGCCCATGGCTTTGCTGGGCGCCGACTTCCTCTGCGCGCACGGGCTGCTGGTCGACGTCAAACGGCGTCGCCTTGTCAATGCCGAGACCTTCAGCTCCCTGGCATGCACAATGAGCAGCTCCACGCCGACCGATCTAGCATGCGCCCTCCCGGCGGCGAATGAGTTCGCTCGCGGAATTCCCGGCCCTCACGCGGCCGACGTTTTCGGCCGTCGCAGTGAGACATGGCATCGAGCACCACATACCAACTACGGGCCCGCCGGTCTACGCCAGAGCCCGCCGCCTCGACCCGGCCAAGCTCGCCGTGGCCAAAGCCGAGTTCGACGCATTGGAGCACCTCGGCATCGTGCGGCGCTCCGATAGCGCGTGGGCCTCACCACTGCACATCGTGCCAAAGCCGGGGGGCGGATGGCGCCCATGTGGCGACTACCGCCGCCTCAACAACGCTACCACCCACGACAGGTATCCGATCCCGCACATCCAAGACTTTTCCCCCAGTTTGGCGGGACGGGTCATTTTTTCAAAAATTGACCTGATACGGGGATACCACCAGGTACCTGTCAGGCCGGCCAACATCCCAAATAATGGCCGTCATCACGCCATTCGGCCTGTTCGAATTTTTGAGGATGCCGTTTGGCCTCAAGAACGCGGCCCAGGCGTTCCAACGCTTGATGGACGGCGTGCTGCGCGACCTGCCATTTCTCTTCGTCTACCTGGACTACATCCTCGTCGCTAGCATGTCCTGGGCCGAGCACCTCCTCCACCTCCGAACACTGTTCGGATGCCTCAGCGAGCACGGCTTAATCGTCAACCCGGCCAAATGCCACTTCGGCACGACGGCCGTTGACTTTTTGGGCCACCGCATCACCAAGAACGGGGCCGTGCTGCTGCCGACCAAGGTCGAGGCCATCACCAAGTTCCCGCGTCCCCGCTTCATCAAGGCCCTGCAAGAGTTCCTCAGCATGGTGAATTTTTATCATCGTTTCGTGCCCCGCGCTGCTCAGCTCATGCGGCCCCTTTACGAAGCCCTCCGGGGCAAGCCGACCAAGCATGACATCGTCTGGTCCGCGGCCATGGACGCGGCATTCACGAGCGCGAAGCGGGCCCTCGCCGACGCAACGCTGCTGGCTCACCCGGTGCTCGACGCTCCCAATGCCCTCACTACGGACGCCTCCGACTACGCGGTGGGCGCCGTACATGAACCATGGGTGAACGGGGTTTGGCAGCCACTCACTTTTTTTGCTGGCAACTCCGGCCGAACGAGTTAAAATACAGCATGTTTGACCGCGAGCTCCTCGGTCTATACCTGGCCGTTCGCCATTTCCGGCACCTCCTGGAGGGCCGCCCGTTCACAGCTTTCGTCGACCACAAGCCGTTGGTTTACGCAATGGCCAAAGTCACGGAGCCGTGGTCGGCCCGCCAGCAGTGCCCCCTCTCCGCCGTGTCGGAATTTACCACGGACATCCGGCACGTGGCCGGCAAAGACAACGCCGTGGCCGACTGTCTCTCTCGGGGCCAGCGCGAACGCGGTCCACCTCGGCGTGGACTTCGCGCTCATGGCGGCCGACCAGACCACCGACACCATGGTGCAAGCCCTCAGGGCGGCAGACACGGGCCTCCGCCTGGCCGACGTCCGCTTCGCGGACACTGTCCTGCTCTGCGACGTCTCCCAAGGCCAGCCTCGCCCCGTCGTGCCCGTTACCTGGCAGAGCCGCATTTTCGCAGCCAGCCACGGCCTTTCCCACCCGGGCCGGAAGGCTTCCCAGAAGCTGGTGTCGGCGCGTTTCATCTGGCACGGCCTTCGACGGGACGTCCGCGATTGGGCCAACGCCTGCACGGCCTGCCAGCGGGCCAAGGTCCACCGCCACACCCAGGCCCCGCTGGCACCTTTCACCGTGCCCGAACGGCATTTCGACCACGTCAACGTGGACCTGGTGGGCCCCCTTCCCCCATCGTGGGGTTTCACACACCTGCTCACCATGGTGGACAGGACCACCAGGTGGCCAGAGGCCGTTCCCCTCATTTCCACCACCACCGCCGACGTGGCACAGGCTTTCATCGCCACCTGGGTCGCCCGTTTCGGTGCACCAGCGGACATCTCTTCGGACCGCGGTCCGCAGTTCACCTCCGAGCTGTGGGGCACGGTCGCCCGCAACCTGGGAGTCCAGCTCCACTGTACCATGGCCTACCACCCCCAAGCCAATGGGTGGAGCGAGCGTTTTCACCGCTCCATGAAGGCCGCGCTCATGGCCGGCCTCCAGGACGACGGTTGGGCCGACCGGCTGCCATGGGTCCTTTTGGGCCTCCGCACGGCCCCCAAGGAGGACCTCCAGGCATCGACCGCCGAGCTCGTCTACGGCCAGCCGCTCCGCATCCCGGGCGAGTTCGTGCCCGACGCTACCAGTCCCTGGTCCGCAGCTCGCCAGCGCTCGGACCTCCAGGAGGCCGCCTGGCGGTTTGCCCCCGTGCCAACGTCCCGCCACGGTGGCCGCCAGTCCTATGTCCCCCCAGCGCTTTGCACAGCGGAGTACGTTTTTGTGCATCATGACGCACACCGGGGGCCACTCCGGCCGCCATACGACGGGCCCTTCCGGGTCCTGCGATGGGACGACAAGTCGTTCGTCATCGACATCGGCGGCAGGTCAGACCGGATTTTGGTGGACCGCCTAAAGCCGGCGCATGTGGACGTCGGCCAACCACCACGGTTGGCCCTTCCTCCGCGGCGAGGCCGCCCCCGTCCACAGTTCCCCCCGCTCGACCACCCGCCACCACACCGGACCCCCCCCCCCCCCACGACCCTCCAGGGGTCGCTTCGGCCGGGTCATCAAGACCCCCCTTAAATTGACCCTGCCGGTGCAAGTCGATTCTGGAGGGGCGTGTGTAGCGGTTACCGCTGGGTATACACAATCGCCTTGCACCTACCGAGGACGTGGCCAGGAAGCGATCACCATGCCGGGCTCATCCAGGCTGCCCGGACAGGCCCAGACGCGGCTCGCCCGGGCACGCCCGGTCTCGTCTTTCCCGGGCATGCCCAGACTCGCCTTTCCAGGGCTCACCCAGGACACCCGGGCATGCCCGCTCTCGCCTTTCCAGGGCTCGCCCAGGACGCCCGGGCATGTCCAGACTCGCCTTTCCAGGACTCGCCCAGGACGCCCGGGCACGCCCGGTCTCGCCTTTCCCAGGCAAACGCTCCGGCATGATGTGTATATATATTGCTGCCCGATAAACGGGCTTTTCAGAGTACCCGAGTTTGATATGTGCAATAAAGCAACTCGGACGAATTTCCGTCTTTGGTCGCGTCAATTCTTTCGACTCGCGTTGGAGCACAGCTCCTTCAATAGTAGGGAGGCAAAACCAGAAAATGACATTTTAAAAATAATATATTAGAAGCTGGCATCCACCATGGATAGTTAGGCCATGGGGTGGTGCTTTGGACCAGGGTGGATGCCACCCCACGTTTTTCCGAAAAGGGTCTTAAATTAACCCTTTTCCCCAAAAACACAATTTGGAAAATAGTCCAAAATGTGGGGTGGAGGTTTGCATGATTGGTCATTACTAATTAACCAATAGTCACAAAGACGCAAATGACCACTTATCTTGTAGCTACAAACATAATAGCTACTAGTACCCGACTGCAAAGCTGCAATGAGCCGGCGAAGCCAAAGCCTCTTGCCACTATTTTACCCATCACTATGGCATCAGTAGGTTAGGTAGTTGGTAGTAGGTAGGTGTAGTTGGTACCGTACCTAGTTCAAAATGACACCATTTGCATTCTGGATGAAATTAAAATTTATAAAATTTCCTTCTTGATTAATTCGGTGAATTACGTCTCAACTTCGGATATTTCCGGCCGTGAAAAACTATCCCCTACGGCCGCTAGATTTTAAAATAATAATTCTTCGTCAATTTTATAATATTTGACGCCGTTTTCAGCGTCCGAAACGCGGTAATAAGCTTTTTTGAAATATCTTTTCAAATGCTCGAATCTCATTGGTTCCGGTAATTGGTGACCATTTTCGTTGAAGATAACCAGGGCCCATGCGGGCCCGGGGTATGAGGTTGGTCTTAAAGTATTTTAATTACAAATTAGAGGTGCATAAGATTGTGAATCAAAAAAAGACGGGTGAAACAAACTCCTATTGAACTTTTTCGCAATTTGTCATGCATACTTCCGCATCCGCAAGCTGGCGGCCTCCATGGAGCGATTTGGTGCGTCAAAGCTTCGAAATTCTCAAAGGATTCAGCAAAATCGGGCTTTTCAACATAATACGTACGCGTTCATTCACAACACCGGCTTCACCGGCTACTAGTACCCGACTGCAAAGCCGCAATGAGCCGGCGAAGCCAAAGCCTCTTGCCACTATTTTACCCATCATGATGGTATCAGTAGGTTAGGTAGTTGATTGTAGGTCGGTGTAGGTACCGTACCTGGTAAGACTTGGTAAAAGAGAAGAGCAGACAGTCCTCCCCAATACCTACATACAATAAATGTCACAAGAAGCTTAAGGAAGTAACTATACGATGTGCTAGCTCAGGGCCTATTTTAAGAAATTTTAACTGGGCTTAACATACGTTTTCACAGTATGTGTGTAGTCTTCTAACTTCAGTCGCTGTCAGGACTGGTTCTCTCCGGGCACTGCGGCTTCCTCCACCAGAAGAAGTTAGCTTGCAGTAAGATCGGTGCCAACAGATCAGACGATAGCGCCGTTTCAACGGCAATGTGTGACTGTCGTTAATCAAACCGAGCTTTCTTTCTTTATGTAAACCACTTATACCGTATTTCTGGCCGTGAAAAACTATCCCCTACGGCCGCGAGATTTCTAAAAAATAATTCTACGTCAATTTTAGAATATTTGACGCCGTTTTCAGCGTCCGAAACGCGTAATAAGCTTTTGAAAAATATTTTTCAAATGCTCGAATCTCATTGGTTCCGGTGTTTGGTGACGATTTTCGTTGAAGATAACGAGGTTGGTCTTAACGTATTTTAATTACAAATTAGAGGTGCATTCGATTGTGAATCAAAGAAAGACGGGTGAAACAAACTCCTATTGAACTTTTTCGCAATTGTTTTATGCAAACTTCCGCATCCTGTCGATGGCAGCCTCCATTGCGTGATTTGGTTTTAGAAATATTTTTTCAAATGCCCGAATCTCATTGGTTCCAGTGTTTGGTGACGCTTTTCGTTGAAGATAACCAGGCCCGTGCGGGCCGAGGTTGGTCTTAAAGTATTTTAATAATAAATTGGAGGTGCATAAGATTGTGAATCAAACAAAGACGGGTGAAAGAAACTCCTATTTAACGTTTTTCAATTTGTTATGCATACTTCCGCATCCGCAAGATGGCGGCCTCCATTGAGCTTCGGAATTCTCAAGCCAAGGCATAATCTGGTTTTCGACATAATACGTACGCGTTTATTGACAACACCGGCTTTGCCGGCTATAAGTTGATAGTAACAAATTTTCAATCAGTTGATTATTAAGGGCACCAGGGTCCAAAATGTCATATGACCCTTAAAACCCCTAAATTTAGGGTACTGCTTAGTTTGAACCCCCAGAATAAATATTAACAATAACATTCAATATAGATCTTTAAAACAAATATTGTTTTAAAATAGATATATGGAGGCAGTTTTTGAAAAAGTCCTATTACTCAGTCTTAAAAGGGGTATGAATTAAACAGGGTCAAAGTTGGCCCTTTTTCACAAAAATCGAAAAAATCAGAATTTCTGGTTTGTCAACTTTATTTTCAGCAAGGATCACATGGATACCACAGTTCATAATTAGTTTGCATATTTGGGCACTATGAGATGAGGATGTATTTGTGGATACAAGGGGTCTGGGGGGAAAAGGGAGGAATTTGGACCCCTTTAATCCTAAATTACTTAATTTTAGTCAAATGCATTGATAGTATCTGACAAGTACATACATGTATTGTGAAATTAGTGCATTATGTCAACACAGAATAATTAACTACTAGCCGAAACCTGTGGAACATCCACGGAAGGGAGGATGTGGTGTATGGATAGAGTGTACCATTATGGATGGCATAGGGGATTTGCTTGTCCGAGTAAGAGTTAGGAAGAAAGATGAGAATGAAGAGTGCGTATATGAACAACGATCGCCGACACCGGCACAAATGCATGCTCTGGATTGTCCACTCAGTGGACGGCTTGCTTTCGCCTTCGCCTGTCCAATCAGCGAACGGCTTGCTTCGCATTCGCCCAGCAGACGCCAATACGATGGCGTCGTAAGATGGCGTCGTATCGGCAGTTAATCGGGTGCTTTTGGGCCCCAACGTCGGCTAATTCAGATTTTTCGAGTATGGCTGTACGTGCTAAACAAAGAGTGAGGTTCGTAGATCGTAAATCCATTAGTGCCGTGGGCATCGGGTCACTGGGTGCGGTGTAAAAGGGATAACAAAGTCGAGTCCTTACGCTATTATTATATAGACTAGCCGAAACCCGTGGAACATCCACGGAAGGGAGGATGTGGTGTATGGATAGAGTGTACCATTATGGATGGCATAGGGGATTTGCTTGTCCGAGTAAGAGTTAGGAAGAAAGATGAGAATGAAGAGTGCGTATATGAACAACGTATTTATTGCAATCTACTTAAATGACAACGCTACGATATACTTTTGAAAAATGAATGGATTCGTAATAGGAATCGGCATAGCACCACTCTGGGATTGTCCACTCAGTGGACAGCTTGCTGTCGCCTTCGACTGTCCAATCAGCGGACGGCTTGCTTCGCCTTCGCCCAGCAGACGCCAATACGATGGCGTCGTAATATGGCGTCATATCGGCAGTTAATCGGATGCTTTTGGGCCCCAACGTCGGCTAATTCAGATTTTTCGAGTATGGCTGTACGTGATAAACAAAGTGCGTGGTTCGTAGATCGTAAATCCATTAGTGCCGTGGGCATCGGGTCACTAGGTGCGGCGTAAAAGGGATAACAAAGTCGAGTCCTTACGCTATTATTATATAGATTATTATATAGATAGCTCTTAAAGGTCCACAGCCACGGAATCTCACTTTAAATGCATTTGATGTCATCTAAATGTCTTTTTATGGTGAATTCAAATATGGCATTGATTTTTTGTTATATTCACTCTGAAACATTAAAAATGAAAGAAAACCGAACCACTTGGGTACGCCCCTAAAAGTTCTGCCCCATACCTCAAAGCCGATGACGTAATCCATGTGACGTCACCTCCAGAACGCAGCTCGCTCACAAGCATGCTCCACGTGCATTTGCTTGATACAAATCAAACACTTATTTTAACTCCGAATTACATTCCGTTTCCACTTTTAGTGAGAAGTAGGGGTCTGTGCAACCATTCATAAACTTTATTTGGTGCAAATCGGATAATTTTTAGCCGGGTTACCTCAGACCGCGAGTTGTTATTTATATATTAATTCACACATAGTTGAATACGTGCAGGCTACTCCACGGAGCGACCTTGCGGGGTTGTTTTAACTCCGATTTACATTCCGTTTCCACTTTTAGTGAGAAGTACGGGTCTGTGCAACCATTCATGAACTTTATTTGGTGCAAATCGGATAATTTTTAGCCGAGTTACCTCAGACCGCGAGTTGTTATTTATATAATTCACACATAGTTGAATACGTGCAGGCTACTCCACGGAGCGACCTTGCGGGCTTGTTTTAACTCCGATTTACATTCCGTTTCCACTTTTAGTGAGAAGTAGGGGTCTGTGCAACCATTCATGAACTTTATTTGGTGCAAATCGGATAATTTTTAGCCGAGTTACCTCAGACCGTGAGTTGTTATTTATATAATTCACACATAGTTGAATACGACCCGAGTATCGCAACGTCACTCCATTTAACTTTATTAAAATGACGATAAAGACGTTTCCTTATATATCCTAATTTAAAATGTTCAAGGGAATAAAAAGACCATTTGGTTCACACCACCCATGTTCACACCACTCGACTGTCCAATCAGCGGACGGCTCGCATCGCCTTCGCCCAGCAGACGCCAATACGATGGCGTCGTAATATGGCGTCGTATCGGCCGTTAATCGAATGCTTTTGGGTCCCAAAGTCGGCGAATTCAGATTTTTCGAGTATGTCTGTACGTGATAAACAAAGAGCGCGGTTCGTGGATGGTAAATCCATTAGTGCCGTGGGCATCGGGTCACTGGGTGCGGCATAAAAGGGATAACAAAGTCGAGTCCTTACGGTATTATTATATAGATGATTAAAATGATTGGATAGTAGAATGGAAGGGTCCAAAATTGACCCTTTGATGTCTAACATTTGCCAGCAGCACACTACAGTACCTCTACAGTTCCTGTACTTTAGTTTAGTGGTCAAAGGTTAGGCATTTGTAGGTACTGGCCGACCTGAATGTGCAAGAAGTACTACTACATGAATAACTAGTCGCTGTCCTCATCCACATGGTTGTTTGGGTTGTGACACACTCCACCACAGAAACAGCCAGCAATACAAGGTATACCATTAGCAGCACATCCACATCGACCTGTACAACCACCTCGGCATTGACATGGAACGAGTTGCAGGTATTTCTCTGGTACAGAATCCAGTGTCGTTAGGATTGGCTTCAATGTGTTCCCTTCCTTTTTCCAGCCTCTAGTTATTGGATCGGGGAGCACTTGTTTGGGTTCAAGTGCTTGCCTCCAGACACAACTTTGATAATTTGCTCGTTCAACATGATGTTTAAGGGCATCCTTAGTAGGAGGGAGGGATTCAAGCGACTTTCTTCCCTTGACGAATAAGTGGTGTCTCACTTCATTGATATTGTTACGGTTTTTAGAACCTTCACTTTGTAAATTTAGTATTAAAATTTCCTATGTACATTTCCCCTCTAATTGGCTGTTAATTGAAATGAGTGCACCATAGCTGGTCCATATACAAGCACGTAGGCCACCATAGAACCTTTCTATAGTTATTTCTTTATTCTATGTCAGTATAAGGCTCTGTCTCCCATTAATTGACACTGCATTGCACCGAATTGAAATAAGATAGGATCCCTTCAATGCCCCCATGGCATCTTCAAAATGCCAGTAACTTTGGGTGGGGTTATTGGCATCACCATCGTGATTCGCATTGCCAACTGCATTCGCCCTCCATTGAACACGCGGTCAACTCGGGGAAGAAGGGTGTGGCCCCACCTCATCATCAGAGGGAGGAGTGAACCAGCCCCGATCAACCAACCAAGGATGAGGGGTTTGGCTTGAGAGGGCGGAGAGAGAACGATCGGGCAGTTTCGCGAGCGTTCCAGGGTGTGGTGCTATATAACCTGTCACGCGACGCCCCCACCTCAGGAGGGAGATGAGTGAGCCGTGACCCCCTGTGACACGCAGCTTCGACCCGCTGCTACACGGGAACCAGATTGCTGTGGGATCGGTGGCATCGGTGGCCGTCGAGGTCGAGCCCGACGTCCCGTGCGGGAGCAAGCTCCAGCTGAACCTTCCTCCCCTTCCAGCCATTCGTTCCTGCCTTCATTCCCCATTTGTGTAAGTCTGATTGTCGTCTGTTTTGTGTGTCTTGTCCTGGGGTTTAAGTTAAGCCTGTATAGATAAGTTAATATTTGCACTGTGTCTTCTCCTCCTTCTGTCTTTATTTTCGTATCTTTCCATCTTCTTTGGTTTCTTTGATTGTGTAAATAGTAATTGGTTAATAAATCCTGTTCTTCCTACCTTGCCTTCTTTCCTTCACATCCGTTTGTCCTTGTCTTTTCCCTCATTGAATACCTGTGGCACGATTTGGCCAACGAATAAGAATCGGGTCTAGTTTCTGTTAACGGTTTGAGCCGTGGGCTGCCATCCGCTCGGCAAAATAACATCTTGTCCACGGTCTCGAACGAGGTTGCTCACCTGCCTCTCCGGATGGAGCTGGGCAGCTTCAGGACTCACGTCGGTCAGTCACAGACAAGGGGATTAATCCCCCCTTGGTAAGGGGAAAAAGGGCCGACGTTGAGATCCGCAACAATATGTTCCATGTTGTCATTCCCTGTATACAAAATGCACACAAACTTTTCAACTTCACCAAATGTCATTTCAGAAAGTTCGTACTCTCCCAAGCCACTAAGCAAAGATGGGTGTTGCAGGAAGACCTTCCAGGCACTCTTTTTACCTTTCCCTGAGAACTGGCTCGTGGAATCGCACCCTGTGAGGGCATGGAATGGGATCAGGTTCTGCTTCACTTCTGATGGAATATCTATCAAGTGAAGTGGAATGTTTTTTGTGTTGTTTAGTGTTCCTGCCCTCATCCAAATTTCCGAAGTGGACCCTGTCAACAATTATGTGGCCATCACCAAGACGTCGGTGTCTTTACAGTTAATAATAATTTTTTTCAAAGCCTTGTTCTAAAGCATCTTTCGCATGGAGCAGAATACGAGTGTCCGCTTCTTCATGGTTTGCACGTAAATGGGATATGTCCCTCTCGCTTGTGGTGAATGTCTCCATCACGTTCTCAAATCCCCCTGCTATGACCAGTTCTCCATTTGGAGGAACCCTGCCAGACTGGGCCCTCAGCTCGTTGCTGAGGAAAGAAGCCAGGTTTTCCTTGTTGGCAGATAGGCTGATATATTGTCTCCAGTTTTGGGGCAGTTTCACTGCTCTATTATCGATACGCCGCCTGATTGGTCGAATTGACCCCGTCCGCTGTTCCCTTGTGCCGCTTTTGATAGACAAGTCATTGTATCTGTCAAATAAAACATCTACTCTACAACATGTGGCACAGTAATTGTTCAATACCTTGGTTACGAATGTGTCCGCCAAGTCTCCAAATGTCTTTGCACCATCTGGTTTTCCAGTTGCCTGAATGAGTGCTGGCCCATCTATGACTCCACATGACTTCTTGTCACTCTTTGGAATCTCACTTTTTACATCCACATCCTAAATCAGTAGTGTAGCTAGGTCTGCCTTATTGCCCTTATTTAATTTGAAATTGGTAGATGCAAGGGAAAGTGGGACTGGACTCAATTCATGTTCTAAAATGCTCTTCATGTCAATTTCCTGACCACCCTGAGATGCAACTAATAGTCTTCTTCGAAGATCTCTGTCAGCCTTTATGGTCTTCTCTTTACCTCCACCATCTCGGACTTTGACATGGTACATGCTCTCTAGTGTTTTTTGGTTTATGGCGCTTCATTTTTGAATAAAAGTCCTCTGACTTTTCCTTGAGTCGTGCTGTGACAAACTCCTCCAAGACCTTCTCTCCCATGGATTCTGCATTGATTAGAGCGCTGGCTACATCATCAGGTGCCACATCTGATGTGGTGATGACAACAAGTTCATTGGACAAACTGTCAAAAACTTGGAAACGCTCCAGTTCATGGACCAACTTCTTTGTATCCGATTCGTCACGTGCTAGTCGAGCAGGTCCAGCTTCTTGGTGTTCCCAGTCACTGTTTATATCATCAATATCCATGTTAAACATTTTAAATGTGGCATCAGATATGGCAGATTTTTAATTCAGAGTTAAACACCATTTGTCCCTCACAGAATCAATCCTTGTGATCACAACTAATCCTCCACATACCTTGGCCACTCTGTTTATGTGCTCTAAGGCTTGGTCTGTTGCAACCTGACAAAACTTCGATTCTGAACGCTTGATGGAGAATTGTCCATTTTCAAATTGGCGGTGGACCAAGGGTGCCGTCTGTGGGAGGCTGCGCATGTCCGCAAGGTAGACTGTGCCCCAACGTGCATAATTTGTGTGATCATATTGATGGAACATTGGCAACATCTTTGCAAATGACTCCAGGTGCAGACTCCAATTTCATGTCATGAAAGTGCAAAGTCATGTAAATGAGATAATATGCTTTGAAAGATGGAATGACAGCAATGCACTTTCAGTGAACTCAACAGCAAAGATGGCCTCTATTGACTGAAAGCAACACTTTTAGGGGATAATTTATTATTTTATTGCCCCTGAATAAATTGTTGCAGCACTGTAATGATGACAAGTTTCTGTAGGCCCCTACACATAATTTAGGTTTAAAAGGGGTCCAAATTCCTCCCTTTTCCCCCCAGACCCCTTGTATCCACTTACATCCTCATCTCATAGTGCCCAAATATGCAAACGAATTATGAAGTGTGGTATCCATGTGATCCTTGCTGAAAATAAAGTTGACAAACCCGAAATTCTGAATTTTTTTCTGTAAAAAAGGGGCCAAATTTGACCCTCTTTAATTCATACCCCTTTTAAGACTGAGTAATAGGACTTTTTTCAAAAACTGCTCACATATATCTACTTTAAAACAATATTTGTTTTAAAGATCTATATTGAATGTTAATATTTATTCTGGGGGTTCAAACTAAGCAGTACCCGAAATTTAGGGGTTTTAAGGGTCACATGACATTTTGGACCCTGGTGCCCTTAATAATCAACTGATTGAAAATTTGTTACTATCAACTTATAGCTATTATGTTTGTAGCTACAAGATAAGTGGTCATTTGCTTCTTTGTGACTATTGGTTAATTAGTAATGACCAATCATGTAAACCTCCACCCCACATTTTGGACTATTTTCCAAATTGTGTTTTTTGGGAAAAGGGTTAATTTAAGACCCTTTTCGGAAAAATGTGGGGTGGCATCCACCCTGGTCCAAAGCACCACCCCATGGCCTAACTATCCATAGTGGATGCCAGCTTCTAATATTAAATGATTTTAAAAAGTTATCTGGGCCTCTTTTTTCCACTTCGCCTCCCTACTAACACGTAAATTCCCACAGGATTACTAACAGAGGACTTGAAATACCAAATCGTACCAGAAGCGGCGCTATACAATATACATTCACATGGAGAGAATTAGGATGCTTCCCCCAACCCTGAACCTCTGGGACTCTTAAAAAAATTATTTACACTTAAAACCTGCCCATGAACCATGAACTCCAACCCCGCCAGTACAATCATTATTTAACTCATTCTTTCCAGCAGTTTAGGAGTGCACCGTGGTGGAGTGCCAAATTTTGAGGTGCCAGAGCTCTGCAAAAATGCCAGTCGTGATGTCATCACCAGATCTACCTTCACATCAAGTTGTAACATGACGCTAACCATTTGAGTCTCCCAAAAATGAGTGATAAATGTATATATGCATTTTACCATGATAAACAAAAATATAACACTCACACCCACTTAATCTCACAATTAAAAATCCCCTTAGAAAAGGTCAGGTCAATGTATTGTTACGGATTCGTCGCTTCCGCCTTTGTTGTTATTGTTGCGGATCCTGGGTCTGTCGATGTACTAAGGGTGGGGATAAGTACCCGTTGCCCCTCAGACACCGGGTCCACGGGCCGTTGACCGCGAGACGAAACTCACGGCCGGCGGGTGCGTAGCAACTCCAATCGCCAATCCACCAATCACGGGTCAAAGGGTTATCGATCGCGACCCGAATACCTTCAAGCCCACGTGGCCAGGAAGACCGGGAATTGAACCCCTCGCGTTCCCACACCTTATTCCAATCAGGTGCGCCAAGCTTATCGCATGGCTTGGGTCGCGACTTTACCCTGCGTGATATACGGGCCTAATTGAGCAACCGGATTTGGTATAGAACGATGCTGGGTCAATGGGTTAAAGGACGCACACGAGCAGGTCGAAAGGAAACAAAATGCACATGTCTTTTATTTACAATGGCACAGAAAAAAGGACGAGAAGCAGACTTAACAATTCTTACCGATCTAATCCCGACACAGGCGCCTGGCACACTCACAAATGGGGTGAATCGCACACCTGTTAGACTCGTACCGGTGGACGTGCGGATGCGCACTCGTGTCCGGCAGTTTCCGCGCGTGGCGTACGGTTCGATCCGGCAGACAGCACGATGGAGGATCGCACGGCGGATGACCCAGCACCGCGGACGGCCCAGCACGGATGCAGAACCAGCTTGGAGGACAAACGAGAAGGGCAGCACGGACGAACCAGCTCGTAGGACAGACTGCTTGAAGGACGAACGAGGAGAGAGAGATTGGCACGGGCCTTTATCGGATGGAATATCCTTCTAGAAGGTTCCATGGCCTCCCATTGACCGAGGTTGGTCACGTGCGGTCATTGCGCCCCGCCTCCCCCCTGGAAGGTTTTATTCCCCGCCTCCTTTTGGAAGGTTTCATTCCCCGCCTACCACTGTCGCGGTTGATCACGTGGACTGTTTCTCCCCGCCCACGAACCAACGTCCTCATTCAACCATACGAGGGGTTGGTATCCTGCCTAACTCAACGCATATCTGCTTTAATTACTACACAATGGAATGGGAGCTAATCTTTACATTTAATAAGAAATAACTGACTAATGCAGGATACATGTTGTCGTGTAATTAACTAGAGGGGGTGTCTTAAACCGTAACATTGCAAAACCGTAACATTATTTATTGCAAAAATTTATTTTTGCATTTATTGCAAAACCGTAACATTATTATATACTTGTAGGGTTTTTAGTTTCAGGTAATATTGTTGGTAACATTTCTGTGTGAAATGGAGATGACTTCAGTAAAAGGTAAAAATAAATGTTTGTGAAGGAAAACCCGGAAAAGAAACCGGAAGAGGAGAGAGGAGGAGATCGGAGGGAGAGGAGAGAGGCGGAGATCGGAGGGAGAGGAGAGAGGAGGAGATCGGAGGGAGAGGAGAGAGGAGGAGATCGGAGGGAGAGGAGAGAGGAGGAGATCGGAGGGAGAGGAGAGAGGAGGAGATCGGAGGGAGAGGAGATCGGAGGAGATCGGAGGAGATCGGAGGGAGAGGAGACGGCCATGAGAGAGAGACAGCCGTGAGTCGCATCGAGGCTGCGAGCGGACTTTCTTGATATTGGTTGTGAATGAGTTGAGGCTTCCCATGAAAGGGATTGACCACGACATCGTCCTATATTGCGATTGCAATTAAACCGGCGTCACAGGTTTTATTACCAAGCGTGACCTATTGTTGGTGGGAAAGCAAGAGCTCCATTACAGGCCGATCTGCCATTTTTCCTCGAAGAGGCCGTCCGCCTGGTGCTTCGTGTTTTGTCGTTGGGATTCCCATATCGACATCATTGTGTGGATCGCCGTTGGTTCCCATATCGGCTCAATTCCCATATCGACATCTCACATAACTCCTCGTTCGCAGCCGCGCCGATACCTGCTTGTTGTTCTTGCCGTTCTGCACAACTTACATCTTCACCCAGCGTAGGGATTCGTGCACGGACTTTGGGGAGTGTTACATTCCACTCACGTTTGGCGTATCGTGAGTTTATTAGTACTAGGGCATGCCCGTACTATATATATATCTAAAATTATATCCCCCCCCCTCTATTTACATGAAATGGTTTGGTCCAAAGCGAACGGCTTGCGAGTGGTGACAATCCCCCCCCTCTATTTACATGCAATGGTTTGGTCCAAAGCGAACGGCTTCCGGAGTTTGGTAAAGAAATCGCCATCGCGTGCACAAACGCGCAGGAAAGCGAATGAATCGCAAATTCGTTTTTATTAGTTGTAAAACATAGTTTAACGCCAACATAGTTTGCAAACGTGAAATAAATGAATACGCTCTCAAATGTGCCATCCGAGGCAGAGTGTGCCCGCCACGTTCGGCACACGCGATCGTTCGCTGCTCTCTGATTGGTTGAATCGTTTTTTGGACATAGCTCGGTAAGTAATTGTCCGATTAATATGAAACCTTGAAAAGGCACATCCTCGGGTCCCCAGCAATATACCTGGCAAGTGAAAAGTATATCGGACCCGTGGTTGTCGAGAAACAGCGGTCACAGACAGACAAACGTACAAACGTACAGACAGAGATTACTGGAATTATAGATAGATGGCAGATAGGTGCAGGAATTGTGCCTTTGATGATACAAGCATGGCATTTGGCACACAGTCAGAGTATGTCCTAAGAAAGATATTTGGCTATAGGGCCATCGCAGATTTGTCCTTTTAAAAAAAAAATGGCCGCCATTGTTGTCACAGGACAAATCTGCAATGGCCCTATAGCCAAATATCTTCCTTAGGGCATATTCTGTGTGCCAACTCTCGTGCTTGTATCATCAAAGTCACAATTCTCCCAAATATTTCACCTGTCTGCCGTAGCCTACTATATTGCTTTGAGAGCATTGGGGAATGATGGTACCATCATATGTATTGTTCATTTGATGCAAGTGATATTTTCATGGTACTTTCTTTAAGAGTGTGATTGGCACACAGTCAGAGTATGTCCTGTATGTCCTGTTCTTTCCTGGAAGTCCTTGGTGTCCTTGTGTTTCATACTTCTCCCACCTCCCCCCACCCCCCGCCTTCCCATGCCTCCTCCCCCCAAGCCCTCTCCCTCCCACACATCTCCCGATGTCCCTGCTCTCAAATGTTGTGTTTGTGTGCTTCCCCTCCTCTCCCCATCTTGTCTACCACTCCCCTTATTTTGTGTTTAGTGTGTCGGTTTGACTTTTTGTGTGATTAATGTTAGCTCTTTCACGAGCTTCGACCTTGTATACAAAAAAAAAAAAAAAAGGTGTACTTGTGGCGGACACAAAAGCCCACTGGCGTGGTGACATCATTCCACGCACCAAGTGGGCGGTGGCCACGCCCGAGGGGTAGGCGTGGCCTCATGATATACACCGGGCGACCAGCCCGGAGCAGTTTAGTGTTACAGTGTGCTCTTACAATAAAGACGTTTATATGTTACCGCTTGTCCGCTTCCTCCTTGCTCACAAGCAGCGCGCGTAACGCCGCGCTTTACTGGTGACCCTCGACGTTGGATCTGCCGTAGCGATCCTTCCGAACACGACGCCATTGCAATGGCCAACGACAAGGCAATGGCGATTAAACTTCCCGAATTTTGGGAGGCCCAGGCCGAAGTCTGGTTCGTTCAAGCCGAAGCCCAATTTCAGCTTCGGCGCCTCACCAACGACGACCTGCGCTACTGCCATGTCGTCGCCTCCCTCGGGCCCGGCACGGCCGCTCGAGTTGTGTCCGTCCTTCGCCACCCACCGGACGGCCACAAGTACGAGGCACTCAAGCGGCTACTCCTAGCCACGTTCGGCCTCATGGACGACGCACGGGCCGACCGCCTCCTGGATCTCCCCGAGCTCGGTGAGACGCGCCCGTCGGTCCGAATGGACCATATGCTGTCACTGTTGGGCGACGAAGCCCCCGGTTCGCTATTCCGGGCGCTTTTCCGGCGCCAACTTCCAGCGCAGGTTCGCCTCGCGTTGGCCGGGACCGAGCTAACGGAACCCCGAGCATTGGCAGCCGAGGCGGACAGGTACTTCGCCGCTTCGGACACGCGGGCGAGCGTCGGCATGGCCGTCACGGCCCTCGACGCTGATGTTCAGCAGCATGTTCCACAGCATCAGCTTCTACAGCACGCTGATGTTCAGCAGCATGCTGATACGCACCTCGTGAACGCCGCCACGCCCCGCCCACCGCCGCGGCGAAAACCGCCACCGCGGGGAAACCCGCCAACTCCACCGGCCTGGCGGAGCCAGCCGCGCTCCTCCAGCTCCACCACCTGGTGCTGGTTCCACGCCAAGTTCGGCCACGGAGCTCGGCGGTGTCATCCGCCGTGCTCCTTCAACGGGTCGGGAAACGCCCGGGCCGGCGCTCAATAGTGGCGATGAGCGCCGGCCGTTCGAGCAGCCTGCTGTTCATAACGGACACCTTCTCCGGGCGCCGTTACCTGTGCGACACGGGAGCGCAGGTGAGTGTCATTCCCGCCGGCACGTCAGACAAGCACGCTGCGGGTGGGGGCCCCGCGCTGCTTGCCGCGAACGGGACGCCCATCCGTACGTACGGAAAACGCTGCCTCTCTCTGCGGTTTGGCGGGCAGGTTTTCCGATGGACGTTCGTCACCGCCGACGTGCCCATGGCACTGCTTGGCGCGGACTTCCTGTGCGCTAATGGGCTCCTGGTCGACGTCAAGCGCAGACGGCTTGTCCAGGCCGAGACGTTCAGCTCGCTCGCTTGTGCGTTGCCCAGCTCAAAGAGCGGCTTGCCAAGCGGCTTGCCGAACGATTCGGTTCCGGCCACGTGGTCTGTACGCTTCCGGCAGCGGACGCATTCACCCGCCTCCTCGCCGGCTTCCCGGCCCTCACGCGGCCCACCTTCTCGGCGGGGGCCGTCAAGCACGGGGTGGCCCATCACATCCCCACCGTCGGGCCACCGGTCTACGCCCGGGCACGCCGCCTCGAGCCGACGAAGCTGGCGGTGGCAAAAGCGGCGTTCGCTACCCTGGAGCGACTCGGCATCGTTCGGCGCTCAGAGAGCGCTTGGGCGTCGCCTCTGCACATCGTGGCGAAGCCCGGCGGGGGATGGCGACCGTGCGGGGACTATCGCCGTCTCAATGACGCCACGACTCCCGACCGCTACCCCGTCCCCCACATTCAGGACTTTTCCGCCCATTTGGCGGGCAGGTCCTTCTTCTCGAAGGTGGACCTCATACGCGGCTACCATCAGGTCCCCGTCAGGCCGGAGGACGTCCCGAAGACGGCGGTCATCACGCCATTCGGACTCTTCGAGTTCCTGCGCATGCCCTTCGGTCTGAAGAATGCGGCTCAGGCGTTCCAGCGACTGATGGACAGCGTCCTGCGCGACTTGGATTTTGTCTACGTCTACCTGGACGATATCCTCGTCGCCAGCGCGTCCCGCGAAGAGCACCTACGCCACCTCCGCACGCTCTTCGAACGCCTGGGCCAGCATGGCCTGATTGTGAACCCCGCAAAGTGCCGGTTCGGCGCTGCCACAATCGATTTTCTGGGGCACCGTGTCACCAGGCACGGAGCCGTCCCCCTGCCGGCCAAGGTGGAGGTGGTGAAGGGGTTTTTCGCGCCCCCGCACGATCAGAGGGCTGCAGGAGTTCCTGGGCATGGTGAACTTTTACCATCGGTTCCTGCCCCGTATCGCCCAGCTCCTGCGCCCCCTGCACGAAGCTCTCCGAGGTAAGCCGGGCAAAGGCGACGTTACCTGGACCGAGCAGATGGACACGGCGTTCACGGGTGCGAAGCTCGCCTTGGCTAACGCCACCATGCTCGCGCACCCGGCGCCCGATGCACCGATCGCCCTCACCACCGATGCCTCGGACTACGCGGTGGGCGCGGTGCACGAGCAATGGGTGCGTGGAGCTTGGCAACCGCTGGCGTTCTTTAGCCGGCAGCTTCGCCCGCCCGAACGCCGTTACAGTACCTTCGACCGCGAGTTGCTCGGACTTCACTTGGCGGTCAGGCACTTCCGCCATCTGCTCGAGGGCCAGGCGTTCACTGCCTTCGTCGACCACAAGCCGCTGATCTTCGCGATGGGCAAGGTCACCGAGCCGTGGTCGGCCCGGCAGCAGCATCACCTCTCGGCCGTGTCCGAGTACACGACGGACATCCAGCACGTCGCGGGGAAGGACAACCCGGTGGCGGATTGCCTTTCCCGGGCCGTCGCCCACGCAGTCCACCTCGGCATCGACTATGCCCGGATGGCAGCGGACCAGGCCGCTGACCCCGACGTCCAGGCCTTGCGGACCGCCGTCACGGGCCTCCGCGTCACCGAGGTGCCGTTCGACGGCGCGGGCGCGGCCCTCTTGTGCGACGTCTCCCTCGGGCGTCCTCGCCCCATCGTGCCCGCGGGCTGGCAGCGCCAGGTGTTTGACGCCATCCACGGCCTGTCCCACCCGGGCGCGAGGGCCTCCCAAAGGCTGATCGCCGACAAGTTCGTCTGGCATGGCCTCCGGAAGGCCGTCCGCGGCTGGGCCAGGACGTGCCTCGCGTGCCAGCGCGCCAAGGTGCACCGGCACACCCAGGCCCCGTTGGCCCCGTTCACGGTGCCGGAACGCCGGTTTGACCACGTCCACGTGGACCTGGTGGGACCTCTGCCCCCCTCGCGGGGTTTCACCTACGTCCTCACCATGGTGGACTGCACCACCCGGTGGCCGGAGGCCGTGCCCTTGGCGTCGACAACGGCGGCCGATGTCGCGCAGGCTTTCATCGCCACCTGGGTCGCCCGGTTCGGCGCCCCCTCAGACATCTCATCCGACCGCGGCCCCCAGTTCACCTCGGAGCTCTGGGGGGCGGTTGCGCAGGGGCTCGGGGTCCGGCTGCACCGAACCACGGCCTACCACCCCCAGGCTAACGGCCTGTGTGAGCAATTTCACCGCTCATTGAAGGCCGTGCTCCGGGCCACCCTCCGCGACGGCGGCTGGGTCGACAGGCTCCCCTGGGTCCTGCTGGGCCTCTGGACGGCGCCCAAGGAGGACCTGCGCGCATCCGCGGCGGAGTTGGTCTTCGGGCAACCGCTGCGGGTGCCGGGCGAGTTCCTCCCCGACTCCACGGCACCATGGTCCGCGGCACAGCAGCGCTCCGCTCTGCAAGAGACCGCCCAGAGGTTCGCCCCGGTGCCAACGGCATGCCACGGGCACCCACCGACGCACGTCGCCCCGGAGCTTCACACGGCGGAGTACGTCTTCGTCCGCCACGATGCCCATCGGACACCACTGCGGCCCCCGTACGACGGGCCTTTCCGCATGCTGGAGACCGGGGCGAAGCACTTCACCCTGGACATCGGCGGTACTCCTGACCGCGTTTCGGTAGACCGCCTCAAGCCGGCCCACCTCGATGTGGACCATCCACCGCCAGTGGCCCGACCCCCACGTCGGGGCCGCCCTCCTGCGGGCGGACCCCCGGCACCGCCCAGCCCCGCCGCCACGCCGCCCCCGGTCCTGCACCCATCCCAGGGGCAGCCAGGGGCATCCCACCTGGCATCCCTGCACCCCGGACGCCGCCGATCGCCAGGGGGCGCTTCGGCCGGGTCATTCGTCTGCCCCGCAAACTGGCCCTCCAGGTGCGCGGGAATTCTGGTGGGGCGCGTGTGGCGGACACAAAAGCCCACTGGCGTGGTGACATCATTCCACGCACCAAGTGGGCGGTGGCCACGCCCGAGGGGTAGGCGTGGCCTCATGATATACACCGGGCGACCAGCCCGGAGCAGTTTAGTGTTACAGTGTGCTCTTACAATAAAGACGTTTATATGTTACCGCTTGTCCGCTTCCTCCTTGCTCACAAGCAGCGCGCGTAACGCCGCGCTTTATACTTACTTTTTCCACAGTAGTGGGGCGGCTTAGCCCAAATATTCAAAAGAATTGTGCATTTTGTGATACAAGCACCAAATTTGGCACAAATGTACATTAATATGTTGCGAACATTTTCAGATATTGGGCCACTTGAAATTCCGTAATTTTTTTTTTCAAATTTTTTCAAATTTCGTAATTTCAAATTTTTCGGGTGACACCGTCACAATTTCGGTCTTCGAGGCCGGCCGATAGGCAAAGTGTGACCGGAAGGGACGAGGTTCTCCTGACCACGTGGCCCTCGATCTGGGAAGCGAGAGGCGTTCCATTAGTGGACGCTCCCCTCACGCCCGACTTTTGGGCGGCCCCGGCAGGCCGTTTGTTTTGACGTTCCGTGACAGGCCACGCACCCCCACCTCCGGGCCGACCGGAAGCTTGTGCTGAGTACATCATACCTGAACAACTCAGTGAGGCAGAACACAGCAGTGCACACCAGGGTGACCCCTTCAGTGCATAAACCAATTAACCTGTCCACTGCAGGGCATATAGAAATGAAGTTATTTACTGCATATAATAATAATATAAGTTCAGTTCTATATAACAATTTCTGTTATCACCACTACCACTACAACTACCACTACTACAAGCTTTGTCTGGAATTTTGTGGACTAACAGACAAACAGACATACAGACAAGCTGGGATCAAAACATTACCTCCTTCCACCATTGAGTGTAGAGGTAAACATCATGGAAATTATATCATGCCCTAGATTTAATTCATGCTTACCCGTGTATTTGCTTCACTGGTTCACAAGGTCTTTTGCATACATGTAATTCAGACTCTCGTCTTCATTGCTGACCACACAATGTTCGCAACATATTAATGTACATTTGTGCCAAATTTGGTGCTTGTATCACAAAATGCACAATTCTTTTGAATATTTGGGCTAAGCCGCCCCACTATATCGGCCGGCCTCGAAGACCGAAATTGTGACGGTGTCACCCGAAAAATTTGAAATTACGAAATTTGAAAAAAATTGAAAAAAAAAATTATGGAATTTCAACTGGCCCAATATCTGAAAATGTTCGCAACATATTAATGTACATTTGTGCCAAATTTGGTGCTTGTATCACAAAATGCACAACAGGTTTGCTATGCTGCTACACTACAGAAGGAAATGGCATCTGTTAATTTTTTGTTGAATAAATTATTGCAAAGTCAATTTTTCATTGTTTTTTTTTCAATTAGATCACCGTTATTTATCGATACTGTTTAAATGAAGATCAAATATTGATATGTCCACATATGTTAAAAAGATTAAAAAAAACATTTCATTGGGTGTACTTACTTTTTCCACATGCGAAATTTGCATTTATGTTAATTTAAATTTTTTAGTCGGAGGCGATAAATTGGCATCGTCGATCGGTGCGCGGGACGCGAACAGCGCAAATTTAAATTTTATTCCTGGTAAGAGCCGCGCGGGAAGGCGACCTCCTCTTAACGGATGGAGGAGGTGAGCGGCATGGAAGAAAGGAGAATGGAAGATGCGGGAAGCATACGAAGTGAGTCGGAAGTAGTTGGGGTTAAGCATAGTGGTGGAGCTTCCCCCGCCGTAGAGACGGCCCCGATGGATTTACAGGCCTGTTTGAAAAAATAACGGAGGGAATGAATGCCCATTATGATGAATTGAGGGGGATAATAAGGAGATGTTGTGAAAGAATGGATGCGCAGATTAAAGAAACGAAAACCACATGTGAGCAAACGAATGAGATAAAGAAAGAACAAAGGAATGACTCACATGGGGCCCAGAAGAGGTCAAGGGTGGCACAAATTGAATCGGAACGGGGGAAGCCAAATTGGGAATGGGAGAGAGTGCGGCCCATGCAGATGTGCACGAGGCTCAGGAGCCGGGAATGGCAATGGAAGTAAATGGGGAGTGTCCACAGGTGAACGTGGAGTGCCCACAGGTGAATGGGGAAGGAAATTTGGAATGTTTAGAGGTAAATGGAGGATGTTTCCCACATCGTGGCCTGGAGGTTTATCGGGGCCGGGTGGATGTCACAACACCTCAACAGGGAGATGAATTTGAATCCTTGCAGCAGCAGGGCAGTGGTGCAGAGCAAGAGGGGATAACAATAGGGGGGTCCGAGTAATGGAACCGGACCAGGTGTGTAATGATGAAGATCTGTCAGGGCTGCAAATTATTGATGGGGATGATGAGCATGATGTGACAAAGTGGCTGGGGACCTGAGACAGTCCCATGGAGGACAAGTTTTATCAGGCCCAAAGGAGTTTGGGTGATGAGGTGAGTCGGTCCGAGGAAGAGGTTGAGGTGACCGAGGGGACCCTCACCGTACACTCTAATTTGGCAACGGAGGCTCCGAAATTGAATACCCAGTTGGGGGAGTGTGTTGGCTCCGGGCTGGATTTGGACCTTGGCGAGTCGGGAGATCGACCCTCCGACGATTTGGTCCCCGTAGGGAATGTGGACCAGCTGCAGGGAGGGGCAGAACGACCCGAGGGAGTTGTTACCTGCAGCTGTGGTTTTGCGCAGGTGGTGAGAAATTGTAAAAGAAAAAAGAAAATTACATTTAAATGGGAAATTGATGTGGAGCAGCCTTGGTTGGAGTTGGTCCCCGGGCTGTGGAATGTGGACCAGGGGAGGTCATTGAGGATGGCCATGGGGAAAAGTTGCCCCTTTGTAAATTTGGGAATGCCAGCCAGCTGGGAGGCTGTGCTGGCGAGATTTGGACGTGGGGTCCAGCCATGGGTGTCGTGGTATGACCTGGGCTCCACGGGGGGTCTGGTGGAGTGTGGTGTCCCTTGTCTGTCACGGCGCCGCCTGAGCGTGTGGCTCGGGCCGACAGGGTCAGCAGACCCTGGTGGGCGTTAAGACCTCCAGGGTGTCCGAGGTGGTTTCTCAAGCCTGGGATGGCATATATTGAGGACCACTAGGGGGAAGTGTTGTGGGTCGCGCTTTGGTGGTGGCACTGTGGACAGCCAACTTGGGCCTGATGTGGTGACCGCCCGGGCAGGCGGCCTGACACCCTCCTCCTGAGACTCTGGGACAGCCGGCATGTGGTGACCTGCCATGCAGTGCTGGTCTATGGACGCGGGTCAAACCGAATGGCAGGGATGGACATAGCCTGCTGGACAACCTTGGGGCATCTGTGGAACATGATGGTGTGAGAGGGACCTTCCACAGATGTTCCGTTATGATTTATGAACTCTTGGTTTGGGAAGAGAGCCATGGGAATGTGATCGGGAATGTGTAACGAGCCGAGCATATGGGCCATGCTCGGCTGGCATGTGTATGGCAAAGCATCTTTCTTTGGTGAGTTTAGCAAAATGTGAAAAATGTTTGGCATGGGTAATCTGAGGGTAGATGCAAATTTAAGGGTGAACTTTGTGAAGAGAAATGGTGGGCACTGCATAGTGACACCATTATTGATCCAGGTGTGTAGACCAAAGTGTTGTTGGCTGTGATAAAATTGACAGGTTAGCAGGACACATCTTTCAACTGGGTACGGGGGCGACTGTGCCAATCTTTGGGACGCGGGGTCATGGGGATGGAGTTGGGTAGTCTGAGGGTCAACGTGGTGCTGTGCGTGTCCGAGGTGTGTGGACCATGACTTCTGGGTGGGTCTCCTGGTGGAGCATGGCTGTCGACTGGACCTTGATGTGGTCAAGTGTCGGTGGGCACTGGGGGGCTGCGGTTCTGTGGACTGGGGGATGAGGGCGGCGTAGGTGATGTGCGGGGAAAGCCACGCACTGCGACCGTCTCCCCCAGGGCCGAGGTTGTGCGTGCAGTAGCGTTGTTGGCAGCAGGTGCTCACCACATGGGCCAGCTGGGGCTGGTGCAGCCGTGTTCCTCGCAGGGGGGCCGAAGGATGGATGATGGGTCGCACCCTTATGGACACTCATGGGCCATGTTGGCATTTTGACTGCTCACCTTGTCCCGATGACCCTTGCACGGTAGAGGTGCGGAGCTGTCGTAGCCACAGGTAGTTGTTTAGAACAGTTCACCGTTGGATGCGGACCCACATACCTGCCAGTACCATGGGGACAAAAGCGAAATTTGGAGAATTTGGTCGGCCCAGTGATAAATTTTGGGATTGTGAAGGGTGGATGGCACTTTGGGTCTGACCAACCTGCAACTACCTGCACTTGAGGTGAGTGTTTGAGGTGTACTGTCCCAGGCTTCAGGACTTACTTATTTAAATTTGGGGACAGGTAATTCGGAGTTGGAGGCGGGTGAGAGGGATGACATGGCTGGTGATGGGGATGGAATGTGTGCCACAGAGTCTTGTGGGTGGCGTTTGTGTTAGTGTTGTGACGTGTTTTCATGTGGTCGTGAGATTGAAAGAAAATGAATGAGTGATGATTGTTGAGTTTTGGAATGTGCTTCTGGAAATATGTGATTCAACTGTGAACGGGAATTTCACGTGAAGCAGGCCATGGCAACGTTTTGTAACATCTTTTTTGCCATCTGCTTGGAATTGTGCTGGAGAATTGAATGGCAGCGGGTCTTGTGGGTGAGGAAGGTGTGTGTGTCCGCAGGTACAGATCAGGCTCTGAGGAGCGATGCCTGCGGCCCCCCTCTGCGGCAATTCCCCCTGGCAGCCGGTGGTATCTGGAAATTGGAGCTCGCCGGTGGAGGGTCTGGTTGGGCGCCGTGGGGTAAAGGAGACCCCCGGCGATCCGTGGAGCTGCGCGGAAGCAGGAGGCAACGGAGCCTGGTGTGTGGAGACCCTCACCGGCACGGTAACGGTGGAAAGGGCTGTTGGGCTGTCACGGGGCCAAGAGGAAAGGGGGGGGGGGGGCAATGAACTTGTGAGTCGGTTGACTTGTGTTTGGGAATGCGGGCACCAAAGCCTGAAGCGCCCCCACCATCTTACTTGTGCGGTACCTCCCCGCTGCCGAGGAAAGAGAAGCGCACACTTGTATATGACATCAATGCCATGGTCCTGCCGGGGGGGGGGGGGGGGCGATACGTGCTTGAATGGAATGGAATTTGTGTGTGATGACTTATGGAATGGGTATGCGTGGATAAGGGGTTGTGGTGCATGAATGTGGGCGAAATCCACCGATCCATGTCACTCACCTGTGACACCTGAACAGGGCCCGTGGAAATTTATGGGTACATTGGGATGGCCCCGCAGGTAAGGTTGTGTCTTGTGGCATCCACCGGGGGACGCGGTCTGTAGACTGGGGTTTGTACAGATGTTTAATAAAGTTTTGAATTTTTGGTTAAGGATAAGTTTGTGGTGAAGTAGATTTGGTGTGTTGTTTGTTTCCTCCCACCACAGGAACGACGAATCCTAATTATTGTAAATATTTGCCTGCATGATTGTTAAGGGGATTAGCATGCTAAGGAGAATAGGTAGGACGTCTGACTCACTTCCCACAGCCTCCTACTTTATTTCGTAGGTTAATTAAGTGTGAGACAGTAAGTGTTAAGACTGGAATGGTGGTGCCTGCAGTGAACCTAGCAGGAGCTACGGTTCTGGGGGGGGGGGGGGGGGGGGGCTGTATTATGTCGGTGGGGTAGAGGAATATCTAGAATCAGGTAGATCTGAATAGGTAACATGCTTCGTCTGTCGCGATAGGGAATCTGCCCTGTAATAAGTTCTGTGTGTTTAGTCTGGTTTGTCGGTTAAGGAGTATACCTGTGAACATACCAGGATGTTCGTGTGCTAGGTAGTTGTAGGGATTAAAGATAACAGCCCTTGTGTGTCACACCTGGTAATCAAACCGTTGTCCCTTATGACAACGCACACATGTAAACACTTAGATAGGCCCTTTAGCGCACACAGTAATTAAATCCCCTTCCCTTACAACGACTTTGGAAGAAGCCAGATTGGGGCACCGCTGGGTGGCCGCCGTCAGCTACACCACGAGCTATGACCACGCCACAGGGAACGTGTGATTGGAGAGAAGGAGCTGGAAGGTTCGGTGGAAGGCACTGGTTGGTGGCGCGCCAAGGCTGACGTCACCGCCCAGGTTATAAAAGGGCGTTGTAGGACATTTTCAGCAGCTCTGGGAGCTCTAGCTCCAGCTCTAGCCCTTGCACTCTTTGCCTCTTGCACTGCATGTCTCTGGCTGTCTTGCACTGCACGACATCTCTCTGTGCTTGAAGCTCTTGTGCTTCTTCTTGGTCTCGAGAGGTCCTGGTGGTCGTTGGTTCACCATCTGCATGGTTCGGGAGCGAGGCTCGGTACTGTGAACGGGCGGGACCTCGTGTGCGAACGGAGAGGGCGTTGGCTCGGGCCTAGTGAAGCGTGCGAGGCGGACGGAGGGTTCCTCCACGCCGGAGTTTGGAGCCGTGATTCACTGCAAGACGACGGACAGATAAGACCGCACCCTACATTCACAATTACATGACGTTTTCTTTTATTAATCCATTCATGTGTGCTGTTTCTGAAGTGAGTTGTGGGGACGTCCCAATTTAGGACTTTTATTTAATGTCGCGTTTCCCTGTCCCGATCCTTATTGCAAATAAACCCTTGTATTATTTTCCATTCCCTGCAAATCTTGTGTCCGTTTGAGTTCGTTCCCCTTCCACAGTTACGTGCTCCCGCTTCTTCCTCTTCCCTTCTTCTCTTCCCGCGTTTGATAGCACAATCTGTATTGATCGTCGCCTCCGTTAAAGCCGTTCTGGTCTTCCGCGGTCCCTGGTATTAACCAGAGGGATTCGCGCGACAACTGGTGTCAGGAGTGGGATAGCCTCTTTATATGAACTTTTCTAGTGCATTACTTGGTTCCTCCTAAGAACACAAGGGTAGTGCAGCATACACACAAGATTTATTGAAAGTCACTTATTTTCTATAGTTTGTCACATGGCACATACCATATAAAGGGGCTTTTCTATGCCCCTGGCATTTTTCCTAAGATATAGAGAGTATTACTGGTATTCTCTCTGATAACTGTCGTGGGAAACAATGGTATGCTAACAATTGACGTTTCTTGTGTTTGCCCTTTGTTGGAGTATGAGTGTATTGAACATACATTCGTCAAACTTTCAATTGATACACCTATGAGTAGAAAATGGCTTAAGTCCATCTTTCTTGCGTACTTGAGACTGTCTCTTGCCTGGTGTACAGGAGGAAGGTTCTGAGCATTTCTGGAGGAATAGATGAGGTTGGTGAACTGAAATGGGATTTAATGCTCTGCCTGCTGGCGGTGTGGATCATCTTGTGGGTGTGCTTATTCAAGGGGGTGAAGATCTCTGGAAAGGTAAACATCGGATTCATGGAAAGATGAATAAATATTTGGCTGCTTTTGGGCTTTTTCTTCTCCTTTCTATTCGTTTTAGGAACCGTTTGATGTTTATTTAATCCTGATTGGCGTTTGGAGTTTCAATCCTGTTTATGGTTTTAAATAAATGCCATTTCTGCTGTATTTTTCAGAAAAATAATCCTAAAAATGTAGCTTGACCTTAGCTCAGGTAAATCATGCATATTTATTGTCACTCCAAAAATATTTGCTTAATTGCCGATTACATCTAGTTTTGAACTGCATTTCCTTTCACTCTTAAAAAAAAAACCGTGTTGGTGTTGTTAGGGGAGTATAGTAGCAATTTTTATCGTGTATGTCAGCCTTGCCTTTAAAAAAAAGAAAAGGATGTAATATATAAAACGGATGAAAAATTGTTTATTACTTTGACACTTTTGACTGCAGTGGTTGGATGGATTTTTTTTTTATAATTGGTATTTCAGCCATGGAATTGGTATTGCAGCAATGTAATTGCTATTTCAGAAATGTAATTGGTATTTCAGCAATGTAATTGGTCTTTCAGCAATGTAATTGGTATTTCAGCAATGTAATTAGTATTGCAGCAATGTAATTGGTATTGCAGCAGTGTAATTGGTATTTCAGAAATGCAATTGGTATTGCAGCAATGTAATTGGTATTTCAGCAATGTAATTGGTATTTCAGCAATGTAATTGGTATTTCAGCAATGTAATTGGTATTGCAGCAATGTAATTGGTATTTCAGCAATGTAATTAGTATTGCAGCAATGTAATTAGTATTGTAGCAATATAATTGGTATTGCAGCAATGTAACTGGTATTGCAGCAATGTAACTGGTATTGTAGCAATGTAATTGGTATTGTAGCAATGTAATTGGTATTCCAGCAATGTAATTGGTATTTCAGTAATATAATTAGTATTGCAGCAATGTAATTGGTATTTCAGCAATGTAACTGGTATTGCAGCAATGTAACTGGTATTGTAGCAATGTAATTGATATTGCAGCAATGTAATTGGTATTGTAGCAATGTAATTGGTATTGTAGCAATGTAATTGGTATTCCAGCAATGTAATTGGTATTTAAGAATGTAATTAGTATTGCAGCAATGTAATTGGTATTTCAGCAATGTAATTGGTATTGCAGCAATGTAATTGGTATTTCAGCAATGTAATTGGTATTGCAGCAATGTAATTGGTATTTCAGCAATGTAATTGGTTTTGCAGCAATATAATTGGTATTGCAGCAATTTAATTGGTATTTCAGCAATGTAATTGGCATTGCAGCAATGTAACTGGTATTATTGGCAATATAATTGATATTGCAGCAATGTAATTGGTATTGTAGCAATGTAATTGGTATTCCAGCAATGTAATTGGCATTTCAGTAATGTAATTAGTATTTCAGCAATGTAATTGGCATCTTCAATCCAAAATTGTCAAAATCCAGAAGGTATGGTAGATTTACTTGATGCATTTAACTTTCCATTAACATGACTGTCTTGTCAGATTGTCTATTTCACAGCAACATTTCCTCTTGTGATCCTCTTCATCTTGCTTGTCCGTGGGGTTACCCTGCCAAATGCCGTCTATGGTATGAAGTACTACCTGTACCCCAATTTACAACGCCTGGGAGATGCACAGGTAATCAATGACCTTTATGATTCTGCTCTTCCATTACGATTGAATTTTTGGCAAACATTATTTATCTCAGGGGAGAAAGAATGCGTGTACATACAAAAAAAAAAAGACTATTGCCTCATAATACATAAACACTACTTCAGAAATTGAAGTAATACTCATGTGTGAAAACAAGGTATCATCTGACTTTTTAGTCATTTAAAATTGATGCTGTACAGCTTTTCCAGAGCTACTCCAGATCTTGAGCTCCACGCTGACGAGGGCCAACAAGTCCGAAACACACATCCATGTATCTTCTCTCTCCGGGATAGGCTGGTCAATAAAATAGAGAATGTAAATATCTTCCTGGAATTGGTTGCAATCCAATCTTACAGAGAAGGATGGGCTGTAGCTTTCCTAAGCTTATTCTTATTAAGTGGAGCCTATGCAACTGTTTCGCCACAAGAGCCTTTTTTATTTTAATTTCCTCGCTCTGCTCAGAACTGTTTTGTCCACTACAGATGGGATAATGTGTGGCATTTCTTCTTGATCAGGATGCATGCAACAATAGCTGATGTGGCACTTGCGTCCAGGTACACACTACAGTAATGGCATCTGATCTGAATATAAACCCCCATGCTCTTCCAGTCAAAGAAAGCTGTGTGAAGCAACCAAGAAAAGCTAAACAAGGTAAGTCCTTTGCTGTTTAAAACCCTGCCTGAGTTCCTTTACATTTAAAGCTGTAGACAAGTAGCACATGCCGAGAATCCTTATACTATACATGCCCCCTCAGCCACCATTCAGGTTTGATCACTTATTTGCAAATCATCAGCAATAGCATAGACAGAAACTGGCCACCCACGGTAATTGATTAAGTGAGAGATGATTGGTTATTCCCCCTTCAATTAATGGGTGAGAGACTGATTTGGCCTTGTTATTTATATTTTAACTGCTACTGACATTGCACATGGTGCATGCTTGGGAACCTTGGTGGTGCACGTTTCTGTTTACGCTGTTGCTGCTGATTCACCAAGAGGGTTTGTAGCATTGGGATTCTCATGTACACAACATGGCCAAAAGTATGCGGACACCCCTTCTAATTAGTGGATTCGTCTGTTTCAGCCACACCCATTGCTAACAGTTATATATAATCAAGCACACATTCCATGCAATCTCCATAGACAAACATTGGCAGTAGAATGGGCCGTACTGAAGAGGTCAGTGACTTTCAATGTGGCACTGTCATAGGATGCCACCTTTCCAACAAGTCAGTTCGTCAAATTTCTGCCCTGCTGAGGATGCCCCGGGCAACTGTAAGTACTGTTATTGTGAAGTAGAAAGGTCTAGGAGCAACAACAGCTCAGCCGCGAAGTGATAGGCCACACAAGCTCACAGACAGGACTGCCGAGTGCTGAAGCACGTAAAATTCATCTGTGCTTGGTTGCAACACTCACTACCGAGTTACAAACTGCCTCTGGAAGCAACGTCAGCACAACAACTGTTCGTCAGGAGTTACATGAAATGGATTTCCATGGCCGAGCAGCCGCACACAAGCCGAAGATCATGCACAATGCCAAGCGTCGACTGGAGTGGTGTAAAGCTCGCCGCCATTGGACTCTGGATCAGTGGAAACACGTTCTCTGGAATGATGAATCATGCTTCACCATCTGGCAGTCCGACGGACGAATCTGGGTTTGGCGGATGCCAGGAGAATGCCACCTGCCCGAATGCATAGTGCCAACTGCAAAGTTTGGTGGAGGAGGAATAATGGTCTGGGACTGTTTTTCATGGTTCGGGCTAACCCTAATCCGAGGCGAACCTAGGTGGCTAGGCAAACTAAGGGGCCTAAGGGGCTAGGCCCCTTAATTCCAGTGAATGAAAATCTTAATGCGACAGCATACAATGACATTCTAGACGATTGAGTGCTTCCAACTTTGTGGCAACAGTTTGGGGAAGGCCCTTTCCTGTTTCAGCATGACAATGCTGAAAGGTAGAAGACAGAAAGACCCCCTTGCACAAAGCAGACCCCCTTGCACAAAGCGAAGTCCAAACAGAAATGGTTTGGCGAGATCGGTGTGGAAGAACTTGACTGGTCTGCACTGAACCCTGACCTCAACCCCATCGAACACCTTTGGGATGAATTGGAACACCGACTGTGAGCCAGGCCTAATCGCCCAACATCAGTGCCCGATCTCACTGATGCTCTTGTGGATGAATGGAAGCAAATCCCCGCAGCAATGTTCCAACATCTAGTGGAAAGCCTTCCTCGAAGAGTGGAGGCTGTTATAGCAGCAAAAGGGGGACCAACTCCATATTAATGCCCATGATTTTGGAATGAAATGTTTGACGAGCACATACGGGTGTGATGTTCGGTTGTCCACATACTTTTGGCTATGTAGTGTATGTGCTACTTGTGAATGTCTGCAGCTGTAGAGAAACCCAAGTATGGTTTGAAACATCAAAGGGCTTACTTCGTGTAGCTTTTCTTGATTGCTTTATGCAGCTTTGTTTGGCTGGAAGAGCATGGGGATTAATTTATAGAAATCCTAGCCACCTGCGATAATTGATTAGGTGAGAGCTGATTGGTTATTCCCTCCAATTTTGGGTGACCAGAAGTGATTGCGTCTTGTTGTATATGCATAGAATCACCTTTAGAGGCCATTTTTCCCCCCGCAGTGCAGGGGTTGGCCTTTTATGGGCACCGTGGTCCCCCTTTTTGAAGCAATGTTTTATGGCCAGATGCCCTTACTGCTGCCAACCCTGTTAGTCGCCTCTTGCGACACACAGAATTACCAGTGAACTGGTAATCAAATTGTCGACCTCAGAAGGATGACAGGCTGAGTCATCCTCCCTGGCGTTAATTTAACGATCGACTGGGATTCGAACCCAGGATCCCAAGCCGGCACCCTAACCGCTAATAGTAAGGGCATTTTATGAGATATTTCACAAATCTGTTAACTAAATTGTTACCAAAAAAATTCTTCACCAATATGTTTGTAAAGGTGTGTAATAACATGTGTTAAAATGTTGAAGTTCAACTCCCGTGGGAAACCCAGAAAAAAGCTGTTGAATTCGGGTACCGAAAAATTATTTTCGAGAATTTTTATTTTTTTTAATCGGCCCTTAAGTAACTTATGAGGGGTCAAATAAGGGTTTTTCATGATTCTGAGTTGATTGTTAACATTTATATTTTCACTTTTACATTTACACACAAAGTAGCTTTTATTTCACATACATATATAATACTCAAGAGTTATTTCTCATTCACAATGTCACAAGTTTCAACAGTCATTGTCTATGTCTTCTTCAGACTCAACAACATCATGACTGCAGTTTCTGCATGTAATGCCATTACAGACTCCACAGGCCGAGATGCACGTGACCCCATTCTTCTTGCAGCTGCATCGCCGGTTGCTGCAATGTCCATGACAATTACAGCTCATGAACTGCAATAGCTCCTCAGGAGCCGTGGGGTCCAGTGTTGGAACTGGCTCATACCCATGCATTCTCTTCATCCAGCCATTCCAGTTGGAGTGTGGGAACTCAGGATCGTTGGCTTTGATCACCCACCCCGCTGCCCAGAGTGTGTCACCTGGAGTGAGGAGTGGCTGATCATGAGCCAGGGAGGAGGAAAGCTCAGCGAGGGGGAGAAACATGATCGCGTTCGTTCCTATCTGTTTCCTGTTCGTAAATGGAATAATCTTTACTTCAGTTCCTCTCAGGATCTTAGCTTTGTCGAGTGCCTTCAACTTCACCTGGGGGAAAGCTGCTGTTGTCTGTGGATCTGGCAAAGGTGGTGCCGGAGAGGTGACTTCGATCCAACCCATTGAGTGAAAGGGAGTGTTTCCGTGAATAGAGACAATGTTTAAATCTATATTGTCTCCAACAAACTGAGTGACTGCATTGTTTGTTTCCCCAACCTCCATAAAGACCACCTGATCATTACTTGACAATTCACTTTCACTGGCTGGCACTTTGGCTGTCATCACTGATTGATCCTCAAGCGCAGCATCAACCGCAACCTCATCATTGATCTGTTCATCGGTTTCCTCCACAATGGTGTCAAGAGTGCCAGAAGTATCTGGAACATCATCTCCACTCCTACTATTAAGGAAGCAGTATTTGTAGTTTTTTGTCTCCGTGTAAGACTCAGTGTATCCCAGCCGGTGGAACTTGTTGAGCATCCATTTTGACCCAAATCTATGATCAAGTTGTATGGCAAGCCCCATTTGGTGTGGCAATACTCCAGACCGAGGTCGACAGGCCTTAATAAAATTCTGCCCCCAAACGGCAACTCTTTCGTCTGTCTTGACAATCGGTCTCAAGAACATCTGAAGGCTTGCAGGAACAAGTGTCAGCTGACTATCGATGTCAGTCATACTGTGTGTGGTGGGGTATGACTTTGGACCTAAATCAATCAAGGCAATATCATTGGATATGAACTTGAGTGCCGTCTTTATGATCTGAGTGTTCTCATCTCCATGGTCAAGATTAGCATGATGCCCTCGCAGAATATTGTCGGTGCCATCTTTGAGACAGAGTACATCTGCCCTTCTTTCCTGTGTTGTGAAATACAAGGTGTCTTCGTATTTCTCTAGAAGTTTTATCGAGAGAAATACGAAGCCTCTCGCTCCTCATCAATACTCCTCTGTCCTCTCTTCCTTTTTCCTTCCTCATCAGTCTTAGACAAACTGTCACCTCTCGCAAACATAAGTTTGCATCGCAAATGGTACAGTGTTTCTTCTGCTACCAAGTCGTTGATCCCTTCCAGGCGTCCAGTGACTTCAGTGCCCCAGTCATCCCCGCGACTCCGTGCTGTCTTCAGCAAGCTTGCCTTCAGTGTATCTGCAGTCAAATTATCTGGCACTCTGTATTTCTTTCTAGCTTGTGCTGGATTATTTTTGTAGAGCTGGGCTGGTTGGTTGCAAAGAATGCATACATCCTTATACAGGAGGTCAACTGACTGTGATCTTCTAGAACTGCAGCCAGTTGATGAACTGAACTCACAAGTAGTGCGTCTTCTCTTCAACTTTGATGACTCTTTCTCTGCCTTTGATGCTTGAGCTGACTACTTGGTGGTTGCAACAAAGTTGTTGTACAGATCATTTTTACACTTCTGGTGGTACCTCAGTTTTTCTTCCTTTTGAGCCTCCTTCATACGTTCCACAACAGTAACATTTTCGACAGTTTCTGCTTGTTTCAATAAAGTTGAGTATCCCTTTGGAGTTGCCTGTATGAGCCTTTCAGCTGGTGTATCCGAGCGTGCACAGATGAAGCAATTGAGCACAGGTGGAGTAACGTC
Source organism: Myxine glutinosa (assembly GCF_964187855.1). Classification (NCBI taxonomy): domain Eukaryota; kingdom Metazoa; phylum Chordata; class Myxini; order Myxiniformes; family Myxinidae; genus Myxine; species Myxine glutinosa. The sequence goes on along the minus strand of NC_136264.1, from coordinate 183,010,788 downwards.
TTCATCCATATTGCTAGACTCCATGTCCTGCAAAGTAGAAAATGAGATATATTTAGAAATTATTTTTCCACAAAGGAGTGTCTGTGGTGAAATATAAATGTTAACAATCAACTCAGAATCATGAAAAACCCTTATTTGACCCCTCATAAGTTACTTAAGGGCCGATTTAAAAAAATAAAAATTCTCGAAAATAATTTTTCGGTACCCGAATTCAACAGCTTTTTTTCTGGGTTTCCCACGGGAGTTGACCTTCAACATTTTAACACATGTTATTACACACCTTTACAAACATATTGGTGAAGAAATTTTTTGGTAACAATTTAGTTAACAGATTTTCATATGTTTCCCTTACTATAAGCCAACACCAGGCCTTGTTGTATATCAATACATATATGTGTATATATATATGGTGGAGGAGGAATAATGGTCTGGGGCTGTTTTTCATGGTTCGGGCTAACCCTAATCCGAAGCGAACCTAGGTGGCTAGGCGAACTAAGGGGCCTAAGGGGCATGCCCTATATATATATATCTGTGCAGTGTCTGTCTTGTCTTGTCTTGTCAATGAACTACTCCCTCAATTTTTTGTAAAATCGTACCAAACTTCTGGTATGCACCTATCTCTCCCGACAGTATGTCCTAAGGGTATTTTATTAGAAAACATTTCCAATTATTCTTTTTGGTGGGGGGGGGGGGGGGGGGGGGATTTTTTCGGGGAAATTTTTTTTTTCCAACTTAACTTTTCAACTTCAATTGTTTATAAAATGTGATATCTCGTATATTACAAATACATTTGTGCATTATGATTGTTTGAATTATGATTGGTGTAAACCATGGAAAAACAGCAACTCAGGTGCATATCAGGTGCATAGATATCATTTATCTATGCAGTGCATATCAAAAAAAAGGTAATCCGAATTCAAGGGGTTAATATGCAAAGGTTGTTTATTTTGACAATTTACGTGTGGTTTACTAATTAGGAGGAGATCCTCAGCTTTCCATTGACACCTTCCATGCATCATTGCTGTCACACATGACCGAGTACATGTTCATTGAAAATGACAAGTTCAAATCGCATTTTTACAAGTTTGGCTAATCGATGCAAGTCAGGATAATTGGTGCAAAATGAACGTCAGATGTGAACTTTTCTCAGGAATGATTGGCCTTTATGCACCCACACCTTCAACATGTCCACTTCCCCTTTCAACACAAAGCTCACAGCTGTGGAGCATGCCCTGAACTGCTCGTCTCACCATAGCCGGGTCATTGCGCAAAGCATCCACTTCATGTCGAATGCGACCCTGCAATTCGTCAAGATCACGGGGAGGAGTTACGAACACCTTGTTCTTTAAATGTCCCCAAAGGAAATAATCACATGGTGTGAGGTCAGGTGATCTTGGCGGCCATTCCACTGCATGGTTGAGGGTGATGACTCGGTCTCCAAAGAGTTCCCTCAGTCGATCTCGGACAGCGATAAGACGATGTGCTGGGGCGCCATCTTGGGCCCACCAGAGATATCTGAAGACACCACGAACCTTTTGCTCAAAGTTCTCCAACAGCTGTGGTAAAACTTCATCATTGATCATCTGCAGATACCTGTTACCATTGACATTCCTTTGAAAGAAAAATGGCCCGATCACCTGACCACTTCCACAAAGTCCCAACCAAACAGAGCATTTTTGTCGATTCATGTTGGTGTCAAAATTATGTTCCGGGGGTTGTCCTGTCGGTGCATATTCAAGAACATTATGGGTATTGACCTTGCCGTCCATGGCGAAAGCAGCTTCGTCGCCGATAACGAGATACCTCAGGAAATTTACATCTGCTTCGCAATGTGCAATCAACCATCTGGCAAGCACCAGCCTCCTGGCAAAATCCCCTGGCGTAAGTTGATGCCTGATGTGAATCCGATATGGATGTTGGTGGAGGTCCAGTCTTGTGATTCGGTTGATTGTTGCCAAAGGCAATCCTGTCCCATTCCGTCTTGCGCTGGTATCCCTAGGATGCTCCAAAACTTGCAGCCTTACTGCTGCAATGTTCATTTCCGATCGCCCAGTGCGCCTCTTACCAGAATTCTCCTTGTTGCGGTTGACGCTAGTGCCATGCTCTTGGTATTTTCTAACATTCGCCCAGATGGTTTTGCAAAGCCAGTCGCCGACTGGGCATCCTCTGTCATGCGAAGTCCTTCCTTTGCACACCTGAGCTCCCCACCACATACAAGGCTTTCATCCGCAGCTCAATGGAATACTGTTCTCCCCTCTGGGCTGGTGCTCCTGCCTCACACCTAGCTCGTCTTCACGCTGTCGAAACGAAAGCTTGCAGCATCATTGGAATCTCCCGCGATGAAGCTAACTCCAAGGGCCTTTCACTCACTCACCGCAGGCAGGTAGGTGATCTTTCTGTCTTCTACCGACTTCTATCTGGCCTAGCTCCCCCTGCTCTATCTGTGCTCTGTCCCCCAAATATTCCGACAGGTCGCACAAGATCTGCAAGTAACTCTTCTGGTGAAATTGCCAAAATCAAGACTCTCTGCTCACCTTCACTCCTTCATTCTTCTTTACTCCCACCTCTGGAACAAACTCCCTCACTCTTCAAATCCACTCCTCCCTCCAGGTCTTTAAAACAGCTGTGCACCACAATCTCTTGTCTTCCCCCATCCAAAACCTTGATCTTTTCTGCCCCCGTTAATTCACCCCAGATCCACTTTTTTCCCCGACTTCTTTCTTTCCTGGAGGTTCTCACAGTGTCCATGTGTTTTATAGCTTTCCCACCCCCCACCCTGCCTTCCCATGTCTCCTCCCCCCAAGCCCCTCTCCCTCCCACGGATCTTCCGTTGTCCCTGTTCTCTGCTGTTGTACTTATGTGCTTCCCTCTCTCTCCCCATCTTGTCTCCCGTTCCCTTTATTGTATGTTTTGTGTGTAGGTTTTTTTTTTTTGATTGATGTTAGGTCTTACATGAACCTCGATCTTGTATACAAAAAAAAATGAAAGAAAAAAACCCGAAGAAGGGGTTGTTACCTGCAGCTGCGGTTCTTGCACACACGAGGCCAAAATTTTTAAAAGGAAATTTCAATTGAAATTGAAATGGGAGGACAATTTGGCACAGCCTTGGAGGGAATTGGTCCCTGGGCTGCGGAGTTCGGACTAGGAGAGGTCATTGAGGTTGGCATCGTGTAAAATTTGCCCCTTTCAAAATTGGTCTGTGCCAGCCAGCTGGGGGGTTGTAGTGGCAGGATTTGGACGTGGGGTCCAACCATGGGTGTCATTGTGCAGCCTGGGCCCCACTGGGGGTCTGGTGGAGTGTGGCGTCCCTTGTCCATCGGAGCGCCGTCCCGAGCAAGTGTCTCGGGCCGGTAGGGTCATCGGACCCTGGTGGGGGTTAAGACTTCCGGGGGTCCGAAGTGGTTTCTCACAGACACCGGGTATGTTGCATCATGAGGGCCACTAGGGGGAGTTGTTGTGGGTCGCGCTTTGGTTGCAGCACCACGGACGGCCAACAAGGGCCTGATGTGGTGACCGCCCGGGTATGCGCCCTGGCAGCCTCTCCCTGAGACTCTGGGACAGCCAGCATGTGATGACCTGCCATGCTGTGCTGGTCAATGGACGCGGGTCGAACCGCATGGACAGGAATGGATATAGCCCACCGGACAAACAGTGGGGCATCTGTGGAACATGATGGTAAAAGCATGGTCTTCCACAAATGTTCCGCTGTGGTTTGTGGACTCTCGGCTTGGGAAGAGAGCCATGGGTTTGATAGAATTGGGGAAATTGGATAGTTTGATAGAATATCCGATGCTTTGGTGTTTGCCATTGATTTTGTTACTGTTTAGTTCTTTCATTGTGAAGTTTTCCATGTCAATTGGCAGTATCCCATTTACAACTGTATGAGTAGGGGCTATGATCATAGTTGGGGACAGTCCTAGGAGGTTTACCAGTGGTTCATCAGTGGTTTACAAAGCTCAAAGTTTCCCTGGTTACTATTTTTTCTTCCAGTAATTTTGTTTAGCGTATGCCATATTAGCTGTGACTGCTAATCTTCTGCCGCAGATGTAGTTTTGATGGTTTTGTCCCTAATATACCTTTCTTGACACTCATCATAAGCACATTTTAGTTCTTGTTTTGCGTTAACGTATTCTATAATATTAGTTGCGGTTCCATTTGCAGACTTTGCAATGTATGCAGATTTCAGTGCTGCACACTTTTCTATTACATTTTCATCTTCCCACATACTCCACACATTTGCAATTAATCATTTATAGTAGATGTTTCTCAGATGCGTAGTTGTGAGCGGGCCAATATTGTTGTGCATAGCATCGGCCGTTTGGGTACTTGTGGAGCCTTGCATTGCGTCAAATCGGTTTTTCACTTCCACTGTGTACGCCTGAAGAATTGAATCGTTTTTCAGCTTATTCCATTTGTCCTGTGGTGGTTTTTTTTTTACTTTTGATGTTTGTTCGCAGACTTAGTCTTACTTTAGCAGTTACTATCCGATGATCTGAACCTACCGAGTGGAAGCTGCCGTTCGACTCGCAATTCATGGCACTGTTTTTCCACTTTTTGTTGATCAGAATGTAATCCAACTGTGCTCTATGTTGGGTGGTGGAAGTGAAGTCCAAAGTTTACCTTTCCGTTTTTGGAACACATTACTCGTAGAGATAAGTTTACATTCCGCCATAAGATCTAATAGATATCTGCCGTTCCTATTTGTGATATTGTTTACACTCAGCTGGCCCAGGTTTTGCATTAATATCCCCTATGATGATGTTGTGTTTCGGATTTCGCGTGCGTCTTCTTCCGATGATACATTGGTCGGATTGTAGCATGATATTATTGTTGCTTCAGAATTACCATTGAAGGTTGCTACCATTGATGCGACTATTAATAGGACTCAATTTTATTCAGGCTTTTATATGCAGTTACTAATAAGTAGGCCAACACCACAAACTGAAGCGTTCAGGGGTTTTTTAGTGGCTGAGCTAGTAACTAAGGTCTACCCTTTTCCTACTCCTTTACAATGGATGTCAACATGGTAAATGTGGTGTTCTTGAAGGCAGATTAAACTGATGCCAAACCTCTCCGCGTGTGCAACGGTTTCATTTATCTTTTCCGGTGAGCTAAGTGTCCGTGTATTGAATTTTGCTACAAAAGTGGGATGTTTACATTTTAGAAGATTCTGCTGTTTATAGTGTTGTTGTTGTTGTAGTAGTTGTGGTAGTTGACCAGTCACTGAATTTTTGATCCCAGCCTGGTCGCTACCCGGGTGACGCGGCCCTTGTTTTTTTACCTGCGGAATGACCAATGCAGTATGGTAGAGAGATATGGTTTTCCATTGTCATAGTGTCTTTCGGTTGTTGATTATACTCATGTGGTTGCAAGTTCTACATGAGTATGCGGTATTCTTTTCAGCAGAATTTATGATCTTCATCATTTAAATGCTGGGTAACAAGTATTTCTGCTTCGCCATTTCGACTACTGAGGCCCTGCTGCCGACATCAAGATTTTTGTCATTGAGGTTTACTCCTCAAGGTTTTGACTATACTCCGCCTGTCCCCCTACCCTCCGACCTGACTGGTTTGGTTAGATGTGTCCAGTATAGCTCATTGGGTCATCGGGGCACACAATCCGCTCCACGATCGACAACGTGATAGTCAATTGGAGTGGAAACTGATAAAGAATGAACCCAAGTGGAAAATATTTGGAAGAAGTTTGATATTAAACATCTTGGGGAATATCATGATTTGTATCTCAAGACTGATGTGCTCTTATTGGCTGATGTGTTTGAGGGTTTCAGAGCAGTTTGTCAAAAGAAATATTCATATGGATTAGACTGGAATTCGGACCTGAACCAAAATCTAATCGGCTTGTTCTTGTTGCCTAACCAACTCATCCACATAGTTTTGTCATAAGCTGTCCACGACTTTTTGGAATACAATGCTATATATCGTATTTGGCATCATCACTCAATGGTGAAGAATCTCTGGAAAATTAAAAATTAATTGTATCCGGATCTGGATTCGAATCTTCACCAAAATTACTGTAAATCAATTCTTCCTCGTCACATGCCCCACCTGTCCACCAAGTTTCGTCCAAATCTGTCCACAACTATTTGAGATATCTTGTTCACAGACAAAAAAACAAGAAATATGTTGTGCATAGCATGACACTTGCAAAATCCCCAAAAATAAGTTGTTGACCTTTGGCCTATGTTGACCTCAAAAATAATTGGTGATTGAATTCAGTGATCTGATATGCAAATCATCTTCAAATTTTAAGTCAATCGGATGAACAATGAGGATTTTAGAAACGTCACCTAAGTTGTTGACCTTTGGCCTATGTTGATCTTTTGGCCTATGTTGATCGTTTGGCCTATGTTGACCTCAAAAATAATTGGTGATTGAATTCAGTGATCTGATATGCAAATCATCTTCAAATTTTAAGTCAATCGGATGAAAAATGAGGATTTTAGAAACGTCACCTAAGTTGTTGACCTTTGGCCTATGTTGATCTTTTGGCCAATGTTGATCTTTTGGCCTATGTTGATCTTTTGGCCTATGTTGACCTAAAAAATAATTGGTGATTGAATTCAGTGATCTGATATGCAAATCATCTTCAAATTTTAAGTCAATCGGATGAAAAATGAGGATTTTAGAAATTTGATAAAGTTGTTGACCTTTGGCCTATGTTGATCTTTTGGCCTATGTTGATCTTTTGGCCTATGTTGACCTCAAAAATAATTGGTGATTGAATTCATTGCTCTGATATGCAAATCCTCTTCAAATTTAAAGTCTATCAGCTAAAAATTGAGGATTTTAGAAATTTGATAAAGTTGTTGACCTTTTGACCTCAAAATCAATAGGCTTCCTCCTCTAAGAGTTGGTGAAGTTTCATCAAGATCAGTTTAAAATTGTGACCTGTAGGCGATTAACATACAAACAGACAGACAAACAAACAGACAATAACGCACAAGACCAACCAATCATACACTTGAAATATCTTATAGATTTTCGCAAGTAGCAAACAGTCAGGGGTGAAAACATAACCTCCATCCACCTTTGGTCTGCCGTCTGCCACATGGCTGCTTTGACTGGCACCACAAAATAGTGTATTGCCGATAAACTCAAAAATAAAGTAAGGAACATTGGGAGGATGTAGGAGTATGGGGATGTAATAGAAGGGAGGAAGTAGATAAAGGAGAGAGGGTAAAGAAAAAATCTGTGGTTTTTGGGGTTAATAAATTCCCCTCGCTGTTTCGGGATTCAGGACAATCAATTGCAGCATATGTTGCTGATCTGAGACACGTATCGGAATCCTGTGAGTTTGGGGAGACGCTGTCGGAAATGCTCAGGAATAGATTTGTGTGCAATGTCCAAGACGAGCGCACTCAACATAGGTAGTTTATCGGAAAGGAATTTGGATTTCAGGAAAGGAATGGACATCAATAGTTCAGGGAATTGAAGTTGCTGCTAAAAAAAACCCAAAAAAAACCATAAAGTTCAGGCTGATAACAAAGAGGACAGGCAGCCCAGGAGTACTGGTTACCAGCGCAGTCATCCATGGTAATGGTGACACCCAACATGGGAGGATGGAGCAAATTTCAAAGGGAAATTGCACAGGATGTTGCTGATGTTCCAGTACATGCCATTCACCTGATAAAATTGGTGGTTTAAGGGTGCTGAGTGCAATTACCGCCAATGTGTTGGGAATATTGCCAAGGCTCGTAGAGATAAGGAGAAGTTGGGGAAGCGAGTTCGGAAACAGAAATGGCAACATGCAACAAATGTGGTTCAACATGATTGTGAAGTAGATTGTGTGGACGTTGTGGATGACGTGTTTTGGGGATCTCGTCCTTGCATGTATCGGCATTTTGTCTCGGTGGGTAAAATGAATCTTGCCTTCTGTGGGTTTGTTTCCCAACAGGTTTGGATGGATGCAGGGACGCAAGTCCTTTTTTCGACAGCCATTTCCGTCAGCCTCTTAACATCCATGGGAAGCTACAATAAGTACAACTACAACTGCTACAAGTGAGGTTGTAGATTTCGCTCCAGCTTCAGTGTAGTCAATGGCACCCAAAATGTGCAGTATTTATTATACATATAAATGTGAACGTCTGTTTTTCGGTTGTGCCTCATGGAAAGCCTAATGAAGTGACTTAGAGAGGAAATAGGGGGTCCATGGGGGGGGGGGGGTTTGTATACAAGATCGAGGCTCGTGAAAGAGCGAACATTAATCACACAGAAAGACAAACAGACACACAAAACAAATAACATCGGGAGCGGTAGACAAGATGGGGAGAGAGGGGGAAGGACACAAACACAACATTTGAGAGCAGGGACCGAGAGACATGGAGACATCGAGAGAACTGTGGGAGGGAGAGGGCTTTGGGGGGGAGGCATGGGAAGGGGGGGGGGTGGGAGAGGTATAAAACATATGGACACTGCCAAGACCTCCAGGAAAGAAGTTGGAATTTCAAACAAGGTGGATCTGGGGTGAATTAGTGGGGGTAGAAAAGATCAAGGTTTTGGATGGGGGAAGATAAGAGATGGTGGTGAACAGCTGTTTTAAAGACCTGGAGGGAGGAGTGGGATTGAAGTGACTGTGGGAGTTTGTTCCAGAGGCGGGAGAAAAGAGGAATGAAAGAGTGAAGGTGAGCAGAGAGCCGAGATTTCGGCACTTTAACCATCAGAGGGTGGCTGGCAGATCTTGTGCGACCTGTAGGAATATTTGGGGGACAGAGCACAGAGAGAGCTGGGGGAGCAAGGCCGGAGAGGAGTCGGTAGAAGACAGAAAGACCACCTACCTGCCTGCGGTGAGTGAGTGAAAGGCCCTCAGAGATGGCTTCATCGCGGGAGATTCCAATGATTCTGAAAGCTTTGGATTCAACAGCGTGAAGCCGAGCCAGGTGTGAGGCAGGAGCACCAGCCCATAGGGGAGAACAGTATTCCATTGAGCTGCGGATGAAAGCCTTGTATGTGGTGAGGAGCTCAGGTGTGCCTAGGAAGGACTTCGCACGACGGAGGATGCCCAGTCGGCGACTGGCTTTGGAGGCCAGCTTGGAAATGTGGTTTTCCCAAGAAAGATCATGGCAGATGGTGAGACCCAAAAGCTTGAGCGACCGAACTTCTTGGAGAGGATTGTTGAGAAAGTAGATGGGAGGGTTGTCCAGTCGATCTTTTCGGAGAGACATAGTAAGAGTGTGAGATTTGTCAGGATGTCAGGGGTTAACTTTTTACGACATAAAACATGGGCGCATCAAATTTCGACGAGCGGCTTGCCCAAGGGGCGTGGCAGCAGGGCGTGCCCAAGGGGCGTGGCTTCCTCTGACTATAAAAAGCTCACTAAACTAAATTGCATGACTGACTATTTAATACCCTCGCCTGAGGGGAGGGTATTGCATTTGAGTCCGTTTGTCTGTCTGTCTGTTTGTCCGCACAGAATGAATATGATTTTCTCTGCAACCGTTGGTCCGATTGACAGGAAACTTTCACCATAGGTGCACCTCGACCTGTAGCTTCTAATGATAATTATGACGTCATAGGTCACGTGGTTCGGCCATCTTGGAAAAACCGAAAAACTTTGCACCTCTATATCTCCGAAAGCGCTGAATAGAAAAAATTGAGACATGGCTCATTGTAAAGAACTCTCCATGGGGAATAAAATATGTTAATGATGATGTCATAGGTGCCTCGATTATGACGTCATCATTTGACAAGTACAAAACTTCATCCGATCAAGATGAAATTTCTTGAGCATAATCTAGGAATAAATTAGTGGAGAAAAATAATGATGACGTCATCGGTCACGTGCTTCGGCCGCCATATTTGTTTTAACACAAAAGCTTTAAAAACCATTGAAAATACATCCTGGCGAGGGTTTGCAATCTCTGATTGATCTTTCTTGTTTTCCTGGCAATGGTGGGTAACTCTGCTCGTTTTAAATATAATTAACGGGCATCGTTGTATATTTTAGAAAGGATCATTTAAGTGATTTGGTTCACCAATAATCTTTCCTCAATGTGGGGCCAAAATTCTTGAAAATATGAGAATCTATATCTTAGTTTATACCATCTACCAGGGTGAGCCATAAGCCCTCTTCTTGCACCTGTTTCATCGTCTTGTTTGTGTTTCTCCTCTAGTGGTACCATACCATTGCTACCAGCCTCTCTTCCACTGTAAATGGACTGGTGTCTGCCATCTTGGTTTAATGTATTATTTGTATTATCTGAAAAAACTAAAACTACAAATGCGTGGTATAAACAAATCTTGTATAAGCAGCTAAAACCGTGTCCTAGGACTTATGACTCACCCTGCAGAACCCTGATTTCCCAACCATTTACAACTTCCGTCAATTCAAAGTCAGGATAGAAAGCTCTGTTTTTTTCTCAATTTCATTTTCTTCTTCCACCCATCCTCATTACCTTCACATTTGTTATGCGCACACCACCCCTCCCCTTCCTCCTCTCCTTCTGCTGTTTGATGAAAAGTTATATGCTGTGATATTGGATGCAGTCCAGTTGCAGGTACAGAGTGGTGCACACCATTAAACTTTCTATTCATGTGTGAGTCTATTATGCGTGTGTTTATAGAATACACACATGATGGGAGATGTTGAGTTAATCTTTTGATCCCGAAGTAAATGCGCGTTTCCCATTCGGCACGTCAGAACATTCGGTATTCATGGCATTCTATTACTTTAAGTAATTGACCATTACATTACGCAAGTTGCTAAAAGAAATAGCATTACGTAATTTCTGAACGGCCCCATTTTATGGTTAAACAATCCGCGACCGTGTGACGAATCAGCTCGTTCTGATATAACCGTGGTGTAGGGTGATATGGATGAGAGGTGTCGAGTTAATTTTTCTAATAGTGCATTGAATGTGTGTTTCCCAATCGGCCCTATACCGGATTTTGTCGCAGGTTGTGACTACGGTACGGTCACTCTTGTTTTAAGTGAGGAACTGCTGGGTGAGTTGGCTCACCAGTTCACCACATTGGCCCACTAGTAATGGTGAATCTGCTGAACTGTTGGTGAATCTGCCAAAATGCCGTTTCTGACGATAAATTTTTCCAAAATTTCCTGGAGGTGGACCCCCAGATCCCCTCCACACCCCCTTGCATCGCCTCTCCTCCCCATTCGGCATTATGACTTCTTGTACACGCTCCTCCCCTCCCCCCAATCTGTCTTGAAATTCCTGCATCCACTCCTGCAACCCACCCCTTCCCATGTCATAAAATATTTAAGCAAAACTACAAATAAAGAAAACTGAAAGGTCAGAGAATGGTGAAACAACTGTGCGTTTAATTACCTAGCAGTTAGTAGAGTGCTCGCCAAGCAGCTTAAGCACTCAAGCAAGTCCTCCAACAAAATGGTTGAAAAGGAACGGCTGGCTTGGCAAGTGATAGCAAGCTGATTGCTTCTGGTTTCAATGGCCGAAAATATCAGGCAGATCCGACCCACCAATCCCCACTCATTTAATACCTTGAAATAAACGCAATCTGGGTCCATCTTATGGACAGAATTTTTTTAATTGATGTTTCAAATATTCTGGTTTCCTACAAGTATCGCAGGTCCCAGTACAGTATAGTGACACCCTTTCCTATGGAAGTATGAATTAAGTTAAAATTTATTATTAAGTTAAGTTAAAAAAAAACTAACCCTAACAGAGCAGAAGAAGAGATGACAGACTTGCTTCAACAAATAAATATATACACTTAGGTATAAGAATTGCAATGTTGGTAAACTTTTCAGATTTCACTCCACATTTCGATACTTATTTATTGAACAGGATCCGATCCTCAAACACAAATCCAGGTTTTGATTATATGCTTTAATTATCCATTAGAGTAGATTGTGTTTCCAAGGCAAATCACGTTTGAATAGGCCGAAACAAAATGACAGTTTAAGAACCCAGCAATGTGACAGTGGGCTGACTAAGGTTGTGGACCGCCATTTTAGTAAGGCTCTTTTGGGTTTTTCTGCTATGAGCACCCCATTAATCATCTTCAAAAAAGGGTGTTTTAACACACCAAAACACCCAGTTTTCATTGATGCAATCCATTGGAGACGAGAAGTATGCATGCAAAGTTTGGGGCCGCTAGGTTTCATGGTTTTGGAGTTATGGAGGAGACACACACACACCCACACTGTCTTTTATTACATCCACCACCAAAGGTGGATGGATTCGGAGGAAATTTGGCAGAGAGGAAGTGTATGTGACACGGACTAAATGATTAGATTTTGGTGAAGATACAGATTCGGATCCGGCTAGTATAATTTTTCAAGTGATTCTTCACCATTCCAATATAGGGATGTCCAGATAGGGACAAACACGATAAATAGCACGGCATCTCAAAAATGTTGTGGACAGATTTGGACGAAACTTGGTGGACCGGTTGGGTGTGTGACAAGGGAGAATCAATTCAATTTTGGTGAAGATCTGGATCTCGATAGAAAAATTTAAGTGATTCTTCACCCTTGATAGATAGGGCCAAAACAAAATATAGCAAGATGTCTCAAAAAGTTGTGGATGAGTTATGACAAAACTAGGTGCATAAATTGGTTAGGTGACAAGAACAAGCTGATTCAATTTTGGTTCAGGTTTGGTTATTATAGATTTTACAGTTAGAATACCAATACATACACTACATGACCAAATGTATGTGGACACCCGAACATCATGCATCTCATTCCAAAATCATGGGCATTAATAAGAAGTTGGTCTCCCTTTGCTGCTATAACAGCCTCCACTCTTCTGGGAAGGCTTTCTACTAGATTTTGGAACATTGCTGCGGGGATTTGCTTCCATTCAGCCACAAGAGCATTAGTGAGGTCGAGCACTGATGTTGGGCGATTAGGCCTGGCTCACAGTCGGCGATCCAATTCATCCCAAAGGTGTTCGATGGGGTTGCGGTCAGGGTTCTGTGCAGGCCAGTCAAGTTCTTCCACACCGATCTCGACAAAGCATTTCTCTATGGACTTCGCTTTGTGCACGGGGGCATTGTCATGCTGAAACAGGAAAGGAAAGGATATGGAAACATTTGAAAAATTTCAAACTAATTAAAGGTTCAGGACAGGTAGTCAGTCAGCATGGATTTACGAAAGGGAGATCGTGTTTAACAAATTTATTACAGTTCTACGAAGTAGTTTCTGATTGGGTGCAAGAGAGAAGTGCAGTGGATGTGATGTATCTTGACTTTCAGAAGGCTTTTGATAAGGTACCCCATAGAAGGTTATGGGTAGGTACCTGGATGCATTGGTGATGGAGGGGTACAGGGATATTGGCTTGTGTGGGTGGTAGGTAACACAAGTGTGGATGGGTGACGATACTGGGGTTAGTGTAGTGCAGGAACAATGGGCCGAATGGCCTCCCCCTGTGCCAAAGTTCCTTGTGTATCCTTGTGTAAGTCTTTGCCTGGTCTCACTGATGTAGATCTTTGTGCATGAGTGCACATGAGTTCATAGAGGTACCGTCAAAATAGTCCATCACTTTTAATACTTTTTTTGGTTCCTGAAATCCCAGTGGTTGTCTTGATAAAATGGTGGGTGTTACAGTGACTCCATGAACACTTTCACATTACTTGTGGGAGGTCAGAATGTAGTGGTCCTTTTTGCATGGAATTTCGCAAATTTCTGTACCACTTAAGGGAAATGAGAAGTGGTGGTGGGAAAATTGGGGTGGATTCAGGATCGTTCTGGAAAAGTTTTAAGTTTGGCTGGGTGATGTTCCTTAATTGAAGGTTAATGGAATGGTAGATCAACATCAATGGGATCGTTTCTTCAATGAGATCCTTTCTGCAGCGGTCACAATGGAGGTGGGAAAGGCCTGGTCGTCAAAGAACTTCCACATCTCATTGCATTGTTGCTCCTGGAGATTGTGGAGCCTGAGCATTTGGGAATATGGAATTGAAATTTTGATGTGGAAGGAGTTGGAGGATGAATTTTTGAAGTACCTGTGTTAATCCATAAGAATGCAATTGACATTGGTGGAAACTATGTTCTCTTTGAATAAAGAATTCATATCGAGAAAGGCGACAGAAGTAACTGAAATCTCCCATATTAAATTGAGGGGAGGGTGGAAATGATCGACAAAGTTAATAAAGTGTTCAAGATCATTTTTAATAAGGCACCAATGGAGTTTTGTATTTAGCATCCAAATAATTCTGGCATGAGAATGTCAAACTGGTCAAAAAATAATTTCTCAAGTCAAATGCAAAATATTTGCATACCTGGGACACATTTTTGAACCCACGATACACCATTCATACAGTCACGTGAAAAAGTAAGTACATCCCATGTAAAGTTTTGACTTTTTCAACATATTTCAGCTATTTGATCTTCATTTCAACAATATTGATAGATAAAGGTGATATAATATAACAAATATCATGAAACATTTACATTTTGTAGTCCATTGTATTATTTAAATTAACATAAATGCAAATTTCGCATGTGGAAAAAGTAAGTACACCCTTGGCTCTAATAGGTGGTATTGCCCCCTTTGGCAGAAACAAACCTCAAGTAGGCGTTTCTTATAACTGTCTATGAGTCTCTGACATCGACTGGGAGAAATTTTTGCCCACTCCTCCATGCAGAATTCTTTCAGCTGTGCGATGTTTGAGGGGTTTCTTCCATGCACAGCTCGTTTCAAATCCCCCCACAACATCTCGATGGGATTTAGATCCGGGCTTTGACTTGGCCATTCCAGAACCCTCCATTTCTTTCTTTTCAGCCATTCCTTGGTGGATTTACTCGTATGTTTAGGGTCATTGTCATGTTGCAAGGTCTACCTTTGGTTGAGCTTCAACTTTCCGACAGATGGCCTCACATTATCCTCAAGCACCCTCTTGTACAATGAAGAATTCATAGTGGATTCTATGATGATGAGCTGCCCAGGCCCTGATGCAGCAAAGCTGCCCAAACCATAATATTTCCACCACCATGCTTTACAGTTGGTATCAGGTTCTTGTGGTCAAATGCTGTCTTTGGTTTTCGCCAAACATGTCTTCTGGTACTGTGGCCAAATAGCTCTACCTTTGACTCATCTGTCCAGAGCACATTGTTCCAGAAGTGCTGGTCTTTGCCTAGGTGTTCATTGGCAAACTTTAGTCTTGCCCTGATGTTCTTTCTGGACAGCAAAGGTTTCCTCCTGGCACACCTCCCATGTAGATCAAATTTGTGCAACCTCTTTCTAATGATGGACTTGTGCACTTTGACATCAACAGTGGCAAGAGCTACCTGTAGGTCCCGTGATGACATTCTGGGGTTCTTAGAGACTTCTTTCAGCATCTTGCGGTCTGCTCTCGGGCTGAACTTGCTGGGGCGGCCTGGCCTGAACAAGTTTGCAGTTGTTTGGAATCTTCTCCACTTGTAGATGATATTCTGGACAGTCGAATGATTGATTTCAAATTGTTTGGAGATCTTTTTAAATCCCTTCCCAGTCTCGTAGGCATCTATAACCTTCTTTCTGAAGGCCTCAGAGAGCTCTTTTGATCAAGCCATGGTGATGCCGCACACTTCAACAACAAAGAGCAAACCAAACTAAATGTCTGAGGTTTAAATAAGACAGGTTCCTCCAAGATCCTCTCCAATGATGTTCTAATCATTTGCACCTGAGCTGGTGCACCTGATTCTAATTTTAGGTATTTGAAGTAGTGATAAATGTAGGGGTGTACTTACTTTTTCCACATGCAAAATTTGCATTTATGTTTATTTAAATTATACAATGGACGACAAAATGTAAATGTTTCATGATATTTGTTATATTATATTGTGGCGGACACAAAAGCCCACTGGCATGGTGACATCATTCCGTGCACCAAGTGGGCGGTGGCCACGCCCGAGGGGTAGGCGTGGCCTCATGAGATACACCGGGCGCGCAGCCCGGAGCGCGCCAGTGTTACAGTGAGCTCCTGAAATAAAGACGCTTATAAGTTACCGCTTGTCCGCTTCCTCCTTGCTCGCAAGCAGCGCGCGTAACGCCGTGCTTTACTGGTGACCCCCTCGACGTTGGATCTGCCGGAGCGATCCTTCCACACGCGACGCCATTGCCATGGCCAACTTCATCAAACTTCCCGAATTTTGGGAGGCTCAGGCCGAAGTCTGGTTCGTCCAGGCCGAAGCCCAATTTCAGCTTCGGCGCCTCACCGGCGATGACACGCGCTATTGCCACGTCGTCGCCTCCCTCGGGCCCGGCACGGCCGCTCGGGTTGTGTCCGTCCTTCGCCACCCACCGGACGGCCACAAGTACGAGGCACTCAAGCGGCTACTCCTAGCCACGTTCGGCCTCACGGACGATGCATGGGCCGACCGCCTCCTGGATCTCCCCGAGCTCGGTGACACGCACCCGTCGGTCCGAATGGACCATATGCTGTCACTGTTGGGCGAGGAAGCCCCCGGTTCTCTATTCCGGGCGCTTTTCCGTCGCCAACTTCCAGCGCAGGTTCGCCTCGCGTTGGCCGGGACCGGGCTAACGGAACCCCGAGTATTGGCGGCCGAGGCGGACAAGTACTTCGCCGCTTCGGACACGCGGGCGAGAGTCGGCGTGGCTGTCACGGCCCTCGTGGCTGATGCTGCTAATGCTGCTGATGCTGCTGATCCACAGCATCAGCTTATACAGCATACGCAGCATGCTGATACGCACCTCGTGACCGCCGCCACGCCCCGCCCACCGCCGCGGCGAAAATCGCCACCGCAGGGAAACCCGCCAACTCCACCGGCCTGGCGGAGCCAGCCGCGCTCCTCCAGCTCCACCACCTGGTGCTGGTTCCACGCCAAGTTCGGCCACGGAGCTCGGCAGTGTCATCCGCCATGCTCCTTCAACAGGTCGGGAAACGCCCGGGCCGGCGCTCAATAGTGGCGATGAGCGCCGGCCGTTCGAGCAGCCTGCTGTTCATAACGGACACCTTCTCCGGGCGCCGTTACCTGTGCGACACGGGAGCGCAGGTGAGTGTCGTTCCCGCCGGCACGTCAGACAAGCACGCCACGGGTGGGGGCCCTGCGCTGCTTGCCGCGAACGGGACGCCCATCCGTACGTACGGAAAACGCTGCCTCTCTCTGCGGTTCGGAGGGCAGGTTTTCCGATGGACGTTCGTCACCGCCGACGTGCCCATGGCACTGCTTGGCGCGGACTTCCTGTGCGCTAATGGGCTCCTGGTCGACGTCAAGCGCAGACGTCTTGTCCAGGCCGAGACGTTCAGCTCGCTCGCTTGTGGGTTGCCCAGCTCGCCGAGCAGCTCAACGAGCGGCTTGCCAAGCGGCTTGCCGAACGGTTCGGTTCCGGCCACGTTGGTCTGTACGCTTCCGGCAGCGGACGCATTCACCCGCCTCCTCGCCGGCTTCCCCGCCCTCACGCGGCCCACCTTCTCAGCGGGGGCCGTCAAGCACGGGGTGGCCCATCACATCCCCACCGTCGGGCCACCGGTCTACGCCCGGGCACGCCGCCTCGAGCCGACGAAGCTGGCGGTGGCAAAAGCGGCGTTCGCTACCCTGGAGCGACTCGGCATCGTTCGGCGCTCAGAGAGCGCTTGGGCGTCGCCGCTGCACATCGTGCCGAAGCCCGGCGGGGGATGGCGACCGTGCGGGGACTATCACCGTCTCAATGACGCCACGACTCCCGACCGCTATCCCGTCCCCCACATTCAGGACTTTTCCACCCGTTTGGCGGGCATGTCCTTCTTCTCGAAGGTGGACCTCGTACGCGACTACCATCAGGTCCCCGTCAGGCCGGAGGACGTCCCGAAGACGGCGGTCATCACGCCATTCGGACTCTTCGAGTTCCTGCGCTTGCCCTTCGGTCTGAAGAATGCGGCTCAGGCGTTCCAGCGACTGATGGACAGCATCCTGCGCGACTTGGATTTTGTCTACGTCTACCTGGACGATATCCTCATCGCCAGCGCGTCCCGCGAAGAGCACCTACGCCACCTCCGCACGCTCTTCGAACGCCTGGGCCAGCATGGCCTGATTGTGAACCCCGCAAAGTGCCGGTTCGGTGCCGCCATAATCGATTTTCTGGGGCACCGTGTCACCAGGCACGGAGCCATCCCCCTGCCGGCCAAGGTGGAGGCGGTGAAGGGGTTTCCGTGCCCCCGCACGATCAGAGGGCTGCAGGAGTTCCTGGGCATGGTGAACTTTTACCATCGGTTCCTGCCCCGTATCGCCCAGCTCCTGCACCCCCTGCACGAAGCTCTCCGAGGTAAGCCGGGCAAAGGCGACGTTACCTGGACCGAGAAGATGGACACGGCGTTCACGGGCGCGAAGCTTGCCTTGGCTAACGCCACCATGCTCGCGCACCCGGCGCCCGATGCACCGATCGCCCTCACCACCGATGCCTCGGACTACGCGGTGGGCGCGGTGCACGAGCAATGGGTGCGTGGAGCTTGGCAACCGCTGGCGTTCTTTAGCCGGCAGCATCGCCCGCCCGAACGCCGTTACAGTACCTTCGACCGCGAGTTGCTCGGGCTTCACTTGTCGGTCAGGCACTTCCGCCATCTGCTCGAGGGCCGTGCGTTCACTGCCTTCGTCGACCACAAGCCGCTGATCTTCGCGATGGGCAAGGTCACCGAGCCGTGGTCGGCCCGGCAGCAGCGTCACCTCTCAGCCGTGTCCGAGTACACGACGGACATCCAGCACGTCGCGGGGAAGGACAACCCGGTGGCGGATTGCCTTTCCCGGGCCGTCGCCCA
Organism: Myxine glutinosa; assembly: GCF_964187855.1. Taxonomy (NCBI): domain Eukaryota; kingdom Metazoa; phylum Chordata; class Myxini; order Myxiniformes; family Myxinidae; genus Myxine; species Myxine glutinosa. The sequence continues at coordinate 182,992,111 of NC_136264.1, read as the reverse complement.
CGCAGTCCACTTCGGCATCGACTATGCCCGGATGGCAGCGGACCATGCCGCTGACCCCGACGTCCAGGCCTTGCGGACCGCCGTCACGGGCCTCCGCGTCACCGAGGTGCCATTCGACGGCTCGGGCGCGGCCCTCTTGTTCGACGTCTCCCTCGGGCGTCCTCGCCCCATCGTGCCCTCGGGCTGGCAGTGCCAGGTGTTTGACACCATCCACGGCCTGTCCCACCCGGGCGCGAGGGCCTCCCAAAGGCTGATCGCCGACAAGTTCGTCTGGCATGGCCTCCGGAAGGCCGTCCGCGGCTGGGCCAGGACGTGCCTCGCGTGCCAGCGCGCCAAGGTGCACCGGCACACCCAGGCCCCGTTGGCCCCGTTCACGGTGCCGGAACGCCGGTTTGACCACGTCCACGTGGACCTGGTGGGACCTCTGCCCCCCTCGCGGGGTTTCACCTACGTCCTCACCATGGTGGACCGCACCACCCGGTGGCCGGAGGCCGTGCCCTTGGCGTCGACAACGGCCGCCGATGTCGCGCAGGCTTTCATCGCCACCTGGGTCGCCCGGTTCGGCGCCCCCTCAGACATCTCGTCTGACCGCGGCCCCCAGTTCACCTCGGAGCTCTGGGGGGCGGTCGCGCAGGGGCTCGGGGTCCGGCTGCACCGAACCACGGCCTACCACCCCCAGGCTAACGGCCTGTGTGAGCGATTTCACCGCTCATTGAAGGCCGTGCTCCAGGCCACCCTCTGCGACGGCGGCTGGGTCGACAGGCTCCCCTGGGTCCTGCTGGGCCTCCGAACGGCGCCCAAGGAGGACCTGCGTGCATCCGCGGCGGAGTTGGTCTTCGGGCAACCGCTGCGGGTGCCGGGCGAGTTCCTCCCCGACTTCACGGCACCATGGTCCGTGGCACAGCAGCGCTCCGCTCTGCAAGAGACCGCCCAGAGGTTCGCCCCGGTGCCAACGGCATGCCACGGGCACCCACCAACGCACGTCGCCCCGGAGCTTCGCACGGCGGAGTATGTCTTCGTCCGCCACGATGCCCACCGGACACCACTGCGGCCCCCGTACGACGGGCCTTTCCACGTGCTGGAGACCGGGGCAAAGCACTTCACCCTGGACATCGGCGGTACTCCTGACCGCGTTTCGGTGGACCGCCTCAAGCCGGCCCACCTCGACGTGGACCATCCACCGCCAGTGGCCCGACCCCCACGTCGGGGCCGCCCCCTTGCGGGCGGACCCCCGGCACCACCCAGCCCCGCCATCACGCCGCCCCCCGGTCCTGCACCCATCCCAGGGGCAGCCAGGGGCATCCCACCTGGCATCCCTGCACCCCGGACGCCGCCGATCGCCAGGGGGCGCTTCGGCCGGGTCATTCGTCTGCCCTGCAAACTGGCCCTCCAGGTGCACGGGAATTCTGGGGGGGCGCGTGTGGCGGACACAAAAGCCCACTGGCGTGGTGACATCATTCCGCGCACCAAGTGGGCGGTGGCCACGCCCGAGGGGTAGGCGTGGCCTCATGAGATACACCGGGCGCGCAGCCCGGAGCGCGCCAGTGTTACAGTGAGCTCCTGAAATAAAGACGCTTATAAGTTACCGCTTGTTCGCTTCCTCCTTGCTCGCAAGCAGCGCGCGTAACGCCGCGCTTTAATATCACCTTTATCTATCAATATTGTTGAAATGAAGATCAAATAGCTGTATGTTGAAATATGTTGAAAAAGTCAAAACTTTACATGGGTTGTACTTACTTTTTCACGTGACTGTATGCATGTATCATTAATCAGCAAACGAAAAGCAGTTGAGAGCGAGAAGTTTCACGAGGCAAAGAACAATTTCTGTGATTGGTACTTTTGTACGTAGTCTGATTATCACAAATGTGGCTGAGCCAATCAAATCTCAATCCCATGAGATATCTGGAATTTATGATGTTCTCTCAATCTTACATTATAACGATGAAAGACCCTGTAGAAAAAAAGGTGAACTTTGTTTTGTTTGTTTCCAGGTACACAATCATCGTTGGGTGCATAAATAGTTGTGTGAGTTTCATTTCTGGTCTTGCCATTTTCTCTGTGCTTGGATTCATGGCGAAAGAGCAGGGAGTGGACATAGCAACTGTTGCAGAACATGGTAAGTTGAACTCAATTTTCTACCTTTTCCACTGCACATGTTCATATCCCCAGAAGATAATCCCTGTCGCTTAATTTCGTAATACAGGGATATCTCATTTGAGCGAGTCAAATAAATTTGCAAGTAAACAGGCATACATTTTAATTTTAATATTGTTGCAGGAATGTGATAGGGGATAAAGGGAGTAATATAGATCAGTTGTCACTCAGACTTATTTTGTATCAGAAGTCTGGTATCTATGTGGAAATGGGAGGGAACATGTCGAAGAATGTATCAGGAGCACTAATTGTGCTTCCACTCACCCTCGGTATGTGTTTAAGCCACACTCTTCCCTCCTTGACCCCCTGATCATCCCTCTGTAATCTGTCCTATATGTCTTCCATGACTGAACTGACGACCCAGGCCCACTAGCAAAATGCCCTGCTTCACATCACGACTTTCCTGATGCTTTGTGACTAAGCTCCATGTGCAAAGGCCACCGTGGCTACACCAACGGTGGTGGGCATGTAACGACATGGTGCAGTCCATGTGCAAAGGCCACCGTGGCTACACCAACGGTGGTGGGCATGTAACGACATGGTGCAGTCCATGTGCAGGGTCAATAAACTGATGGTCACGGGGTGAGTGGGCATGTAAGGCTGTAAGGGTGTGGCACTGGTAACAAAAGGGAAGAGTGGCAGTTCCACTGCATTGCCATTGGAGTTGGAGGCCCATTTCAAGGAGTTGCGGTTTTCGTGATTGTGTCCTCGAGGTGCTGAGGACCGTGCCAATGTGCAAACGACTACAGAAGGAGCAACTTGGCCCGGACTGCACGCAGAGCCACAACGGACTCCAATCCAGGACCAACTCCAAGCCACGACAGACTCCAAGCCACGACAGACTCCAGGCCAACTCCAGCATCGGGAGAAGATTTATCTTGTGTCCTATCTCCCTGTCTCCCTCCCTGTCTTAGCTATCTGTGGTACGGATGGGATAAGCTTGGGGTTAGGCCAAATGCGATATTCTGGATGCGGGGATTTAGTGTGATTGAATATAAACTTCTTTCTTCTTCTTCTTCTCCTCCTTCTTTGAGCCATTTCTTATTATGAAAACCTGTTCAATGTTGGTGTGTTGGCGGTGCATGGTTTCGTTCATTGGCATTATGATCCCGGCGTGGGTAGGAGTTTTGGTGCAAAGCCCTTTATGGGCTCATCAAATGTGATAGGATTATTCAGGGTTTGCTCGGCTTAAGTATCAACAAACGAGGAACCTATTGTGACTGTGACAATAAATATGCAGTTCACTGTGACAGTATTAACAAAGACATGAAACATAAGTGTTTCGGTCATTGTAGTGCTACTTTTGAAACAGACTGTACAACAAATCATAAAAATGCAAATTCAACTAAAAATGAAATTTTATTGCAGGTCCAGGGTTGGTGTTTATTGTTTACCCCAGAGCAGTGGCCATGATGCCTCTTCCTGGCCTCTGGGCTGTGCTCTTCTTCATCATGCTGATACTGTTGGGGATTGACACTGAGGTTCGAAATTAACCTCAAAATTATGCACTGTAGTCTTATGCAGTATTTCCCTTATTGGCTGGTCAGAAAGTCTATTCTGTTAATAAATGTGTAATGACATGAAATTCTTATACTGGAGTAAAGTAAGAATAAAAAGAGAGTAAAGAATAATGGGGGCTGGTCAGGGTGGGATAATACACCGATATTATTGATTTCCAAAATATAAAAAAGGGATTCCACGATGCTCTCTTAACTCTTACACTCATACCTTTTTCTGATGTAATTTTTCTTTGTATACAATGTCGAGGCTCCTGGAGGGACTACAGCACAGGTAGTATGAATTAGGACATAGCAGCATGAAAGAAAGGGTATAAAGGGTGGGAGAAACACAACCAGCAGGGTTAAAGGACAACATAGAGGGAGACTTTGAGAAATAAGGGATGTGGCGAAGAATGAGGGCAAGGGGAGGACAAAGGGATCAAGGTAGATGCAGTCGCAAACTCGCAATCACTTCAGTGGAACCCAGACATATGTGTGTTTGAGGAGGGTTAATGAGGGTAGAAAAATAATGGTAGTGGAAGAGGAATGTGGTGAGCAGCTGTCTTGAAGCCCTGTTGGGAAGAATTAGATTGGAGACACTGAAGTGCAGTATTCCATGAGAGCGCAAGCAGTATTCCAGCAAACTATGGATGAAAGCCTTGTATATACGTAGATAAAAGTTCAGATGTGCCAAGGAAAGACTTTATACAATGTTGGATACCCAATCGGCCACTTAGTTTCGAGGCCAAATTGTATATGTGGTTTGCCCAAGAACGTTCATGGCTGATATTGAGGTCCTAAACTAAAGTGTGAGTGACTGAACTTCTTCAAGTCGATTGTTAAGGAAATAGATGGGAGAATTCACTAGATGGTCTTTCCAGAGAGACAGAGTGAGAGTTTAAAACTTGTCGCGATTGAAAGACATATTCCAAGTGTTTGATCAGTTTGTAATTCTATCAAGGTCTGCAGAGGGAAGAGGCTGCTGTCAGCTTGTCTGAAGGGTGAGAGATGTTCCAGCAGAGGGTGGGTTGTTGATGAAGATTAGGAATTGGACTTGGACTAAAACACTGCTTTGGGGCACTCAAGCCTTGACAGAAAAAGGATCCTTTTGAAAGCCACATGTTGGCTACAAGAGTAGAGGGAGTCATTAAGGCATACGTATGTGGAGGTGGCCTTGGATGCCATCTGTAGAGAGTTTGGAGAGAAAGGTGGGATGCCCGACTGTATCAAATGCTCGAGATATGTCGAGAGAGACGGCCCTGATCTCACGTCTGAGATTGAGGGCCTCCATCCATTGTTGGGAGAGTAGGAGAAGCATGTCTGGGGATAGAGTGACCGAGTTGAATTTGACTTGATTGTCTGAGATCAGGTCATTGGAGAAAAGTAATGATTGATGTCAACTAAGATGATGGGATTCCATGACATTTCAATTTCAATGATGGGATTTCAATGATTGGATGTGAAATGATATTTCTGTCATAAAGGGATCCGTTTTAGCACCTTGTTTATGTAATGCCGTGCTGTTGGCTGACTTCCAAACAGATGTAAGATCTAAGTAAAGAAGGATTTGCAGTGTTGGTTGAGGTTGAAATTGTGAAATTGTATTGCTGTGTGTCTGGTTTCAGTTTGCTTTGATTGAAGGAGGAATTAAATCTGTACTTGACAGACTTCAAATGCAACAGCACCGTGTGCCATTCTTGACTGGAATTGGCATCATCAGTTTTGGTATTGGACTCACAATGGTTACGGAGGTGAGTCTTCTGGATACGATATCAATACAGCAAATGCATTTTTTATAAGGCCTTACACTTTGATAACAGCCCTGTACCCAATACATGTGTATATATATATATATATAAATATATATATATATATATATATATATATATATATATATATATATATATATATATATATATATATATATATATATATATATATATATATATACATACATACATACATATACACACAGTCACGTGAAAAAGTAAGTACACCCAATGGAAAGTTTTGACTTTTTCAACACATTTCAACATACAGCTATTTGATCCTCATTTCAACAATATTGATAGATAACGGTGATATAATATAACAAATATCATGAAACATTTACATTTTGTAGTCCATTGTATAATTTAAATAAACATAAATGCAAATTTCGCATGTGGAAAAAGTAAGTACACCCTTGGCTCTAATAGGTGGTATTGTCCCCTTTGGCAGAAACAACCTCAAGTAGGCATTTCTTATAACTGTCTACCAGTCTCTGACATCGACTGGGAGAAATTTTTGCCCACTCCTCCATGCAGAATTATTTCAGCTGTGCGAGGTTTGAGGGGTTTCTTGCATGCACAGCTCGTTTCAAATCCCCCCACAACATCTCGATGGGATTTAGATCCGGGCTTTGACTTGGCCATTCCAGAACCCTCCATTTCTTTCTTTTCAGCCATTCCTTGGTGGATTTACTGGTATTTTTAGGGTCATTGTCATGTTGCAAGGTCCACCTTCAGTTGGGCTTCAACTCTCCTACAGATGGCCTCACATTATCCTCAAGCACCCTCTGGTACAATGAAGAATTCATAGTGGATTCTATGATGGAGAGCTGCCCAGGCCCTGATGCAGCAAAGCTGCCCCAAACCATAATATTTCCACCACCATGCTTTAGAGTTGGTATCAGGTTCTTGTGCTCAAATGCTGTCTTTGGTTTTCGCCAAACATGTCTTCTGGTACTGTGGCCAAATAGCTCTACCTTTGACTCATCTGTCCAGACCACATTGTTCCAGAAGTGCTGGTCTTTGCCTAGGTGTTATTTGGCAAACTTTAGTCTTTGGCAAATCAATTTTCGCTCTTTCACGAGCCTCGATCTTGTATATAAAAAAAAACAAAAAAAAAAAAAAAAGTCTTGCCCTGATGTTCTTTCTGGACAGCAAAGGTTTCCTCCTGGCACACCTCCCATGTAGATCAAATTTGTGCAGCCTCTTTCTAATGGTAGACTCGTGCACTTTGACATCAACAGTGGCAAGAGCTACCCTGTCGGTCCCGTGATGACATTCTGGGGTTCTTCGAGACTTCTTTCAGCATCTTGCGGTCTGCTCTCGGGCTGAACTTCCTGGGGCGGCCTGGCCTGAACAAGTTGGCAGTTGTTTGGAATCTTCTCCACTTGTAGATGA
>NC_136264.1:182975291-182980291 GCF_964187855.1 Myxine glutinosa | reverse complement strand
AAACAGGATGGGAAACCAAATGGGGGTAATGAGGGACGAAGCGAGGGGTACCGGTGAGAAGTTAGACAAAAATTTTGAGGGGTTAGACAACGGGATAAAAGAGGTAAAGAATGGGTTAACGGGGGTGGAAAACGGAATGGCTGCCCAGGAGAATCAGTTAGAGGGGGTGAAAAATGGGTTAATGGGGTTAGAAAATAGGATGGAGGACAAATTGCGGGAAATAGGGGAACAATCTGCCAGGGAAATCAAACAAATGGGAGAGCAAATAGAGGAGGTGAAAATCGGGGTAGAAACCAAACTGGATGCTCAGAGGGATGAATTGGGACAGATGAGGGTGGCATCTACAAAAGAGATGGAGGAAATACGACGAGGTGTAAGTGAGGAGGTTTCGGGGCTGCGCGAGGAGGTAAAGCGAGGTGAGAGGCGTATGGAGAAAGAGGTGAGAAATAATACGGCTAAGTTACAAGGGGGAATAGAAGATCTGACGGAGGAGGTGGAACAGCTGACAGAGGGACAAACTAAGTTAGTGGAGCAGGTTCAAAGGAACACTGCAGTACTCGGAGGGTTAAAGGCGACACAAAAAGAAATTAAAAACGAATTAATAGCGACACAGAGGCAATGTCAGATGGTACGGGAGGAACTGACAATGAGGGTGGACGAGGTGACAGAGATAATGGAGACAAAGGACCGGCAGGTGAGGATGCACATAGAGACGGTCACGGTAGCCCTAGAGGACGAACTTGAGGGGACGAACCGAGAAATAAAAGAGGTTAAACAAAAACTAGAGGAAGTGGAAGAAGAGGTGAGTGAAATTAAGAAGAGACGGACAGAAACTAAGAGAGAAATCCAGGAGGAGGTAATGGAATATGTACAAGGTCTGTGTTCAAATCATGATGTGATGCTCACTAACCAAATAAAGAGTTTGCAGGTGGCAAAGGAGGTGCGGAGACGAAGTACGGAGGTGAGTGGCAATGTATATGATGTGAGGAAAGCTTCAGTCGGCTTGGGGATTGGTTTGGATCCGGGTGTTCGTGAAAGGCCGTTGGTGAAGTGTGTGACAGGTCAGGTGTGCGAAAAAAGAGGTGTGCGAGAATGTCCGACCATGGGGTGTGTGAGGAAAAAGTGCACGCCGAGGAGTGAGTGTGCCGTCAGGAGTGAGCCGGTCGAAGCGCGTGTGCGAGGGGGTACATGGAAGCGCGGTGTGGTGAGTGTTACGGAGGGAGTAACGAGAGAGTGTACACCTGTGGTGAGTGTTACGGAGGAAGTAACGAGAGAGTGTACACCTGTGGTGAGTGTTACGGAGGAAGTAACGAGAGAGTGTACACCTGTGGTGAGTGTTACAGAGGATGTAACGAGAAAGTGTACGTCTGTGGTGAGTGTTACAGAGGGTGTAACGGGAGAGTGTGCGCGAGAAAGGTGTGTAACGGACGGGTGCATGAGGAAAGAGTGCGCGGTAAAGAGTAGTGGTGAGAGTAGTGAGAGTGAAACGGAGCGTGAGTTGGTTGTGACAGGTGAGCGAGGATGTACACCTGGAATGGAAGGATGCACACCTGGAATGGTGGAGCGTGTGTGGGAGGGCACATTTGAGTTGGTGGTGAGGCACGTGGTTGGGTGTGCGAATGAGAGCACACCTGTGATTGTCACAGAGGAGGTGACCGAGGAGGGGGCGCGAAGAGGTGTGTTGGTGAGGTGTGCGACCGACGAGTGTGTGCCAAAGTGTTCGGTGGTCGGGTGTGTGACCAAATCGGCGAGCGGAATGAGTGTACCGAAGTGTGTAAGGAAAGGTACGAGGAGAATGGGAACAGCTGCATGTATGGGCGGGAAAGGGGTAGCGTATGCGTGTAGGCGTCCAGGTGAAGCGTCGACGGTAACCGGTTTAGCGGTTGGGGCGACTTATAGCCGAATCGGGCCCTCGGTGCGTGCCGGGCTTCGCGTGCCGCGAGAACCAGCGGGGATCCGAGCCACGGCGGGTTCGAAAGGACCGCCGTGCGCGATCCACGCTGGGCCTCGCGTGGAGCGGCCGCGTCCGGGCTCCACTGGGCGGAGCGGGCAGCTGGATAGGACGGGTCGTTATGGCGACCACGTTTTGTTGAGACGTGCCGGCAGGTCGGGATCGGGACATTGGATGGCTCCACGCCGAGGTGATGCGTGGGATCTCGGCCCGGGTAAGCCCCCGCCCCTGCCCCGAATGCGGGACGCATCCAGCCGCCAGCACAAAAGAATCCGCGTTCATGGCTCTGCTGTACGAAGCCGGGCTGTAGATGTGAATTGGCGCACCGAGAGGATGTAATAAGTAGACGGATGATGATGGTAGTGATTTGAAACGAAATTTAGAAAAGTGAATAGAATTGGCAGTAAATGGAAAATTTTTGAATTGGTTGGAAATCTGGACGAACAAAATTGATAGTGAGAGACCCCCGATCTGGTGGGATGGCAAATCCACCATCCCTCACAGACGTGGGGGCAAAGGAGCAATAGCTTATGGGGTGTATGGCAGTGAAAACTAGCCCGGGTGGGTTAGGTTATATTGATAGGGCCCTAGCGAAGATGACATTAGGTGACGTTAAGGTTAGTTAGTGACTGATACCTGTAGTGGGGACGCAGGTAGATTAGTGTGGATTATAATGACGTGGGAGCGCAATAGTTTAAAGGGACGACTGGGAAGCGCAAGTTTCAGAGGGGAGTAGTTAGCTGAGATGATGCCGTGTGTGTGAGGATTGAACAGGTGTGATTGAACAGGTGTGATTGCACAGGTGTGCAACTGAACAGGTGAATGGAGCAGTGTATGAGGGAGTAGTGGTGATTGCGTGTTGTGTTGACCAAATGGTCCAGGAAGAAAGGAGGGTGCAGGTGGCACCAGGTATGATTGCACAGGTGTGCAACGACAGGTGAATGGAGGACAGGTGTGTGGAATAAATGGTTGTATGGAATAAATGGTATGGAGTAGTGGAATGGATGGTCGTGGAGTGAGAATGGTGGAAATTGTGGAGTGGAGTGGATGGTGCGAAGGTGTGAATGGGGGAAGAGTGGACCCCCATCACGGATACCCGGGGCGGGTAGTGTAAGTGTTAGGTAGAGGGTACAGGTAAATTGTGGTTGGATATTGGCATCTGTGGTGCGGGTGACAGAATGGTATGTGGATGGGTGCGTTGGTGTTGTGGAAATGGCTGGGCGTGTAGCCTGTTAGTGTGAGTAGTTGGTTTGGGCACTCCACCACTGTGAGGATGTCGGCCAGGTGAGGCCGCAGGTGGGCTCTGGGAGCCGGTAGTAGTTGTTGTGAATGGGGCCCGAGGATCCGGAGGACGGACCCGGGTAGCCCAGTGCCAGAGGGCACCATGGGGTGACAGAGCCAGGAGAGGGGCTGTCCCCAGGTAGTTAGGTTAGGGTGAGGAGCTAGGTAAGCTCGGGTGGCAACTACAGTGGTGGAGGTGTGCAGGTGGGTAGACCTGTTGGGAGAGGTACACGTCGCAGCCCAGAAATTGTGCTGGAGCACCGGGAGATGAATCGGGGGAGTGAGACCCCAAATTGAGGAGCACCACAGTTTGGCCAATGGGAATTGGTTATTAGAACCCATAGTGTAAGTTGGCCAATGGATTGGCAGGGAAAGACCCCGGGTAGTGTAAAGTGTGTTAAAGTCATTTAGAGGATAGTTAGGATGAAGGATCTCCTCGCACCATCTGCATCCACTCACCTGAGGTGACAGGTACTCCACACCATGCCATGTTTTGATTATTTTTTATGATGCAAATGTTTGGATTGTGAGACGCATCATGACGTGGGTGTGACATTGTGCGTAATTCCATCTCTCCCTCCTTATGAGGATTGATGATGAATTGGTGATGGCAAATTTTGAAGTAAAGGGATTGTGGAGACGAATTTGGTATCGGGGAAATATGGGGAAGACGTGACAGTAGTGACGAATTTGTAAATGTGTAGATTTTTGTACATATGGGGTGAGAACAAGGGTAGGGTAGGTGACAGGGGGGTGACGTACGGTAGGGACGAGCTTTCTCACTTCGGCCTCCGTACGCATTTCACCTTGCATTGCCTTATTGACGTGTACCCTTGTGACCTTACCCCTCGCTCAATTGTCCTTCTTTTGTCTCCCACATGACCTGTGCGCCATTGGGTGCCGATGGGAGCGTGCGTGAGGTGGCCATTGTGCGCCCGAGATTCCCAGAACCAGCATGCATTGCGTTGATGTACCACTTTATGGACCGCTGTTCTGCGGCCAAGTACCACTTGATGGACCCCAGGTTCTGGGGCAGGGCACCTCTGTTGGAAACCGGCCATAGTGGCCAGGGAATCTTGCTTGCGGACCTCGGTAAGGTGGCACCTATGCCAAACAGGTGGACCACCCTTAGTTGGCCCCTGAGGCCCTAAATAAAAATGGACACAAGTTGTGCTTTTTATTATTTCCAACTAGGCCGCATGAAGCCAGAAGACGTCGGAAAGAACATCGGCCCAGCAGAGAAAGAGAAGACCACCACCAGTTGTTTTGTTGTGTTTATTATGAGCCATGGTGACTGCGCACTGGATGGTGCTTTTGGGTGCTTTGTGGTGCTTTGTGGTGTTTGGTGCTTTTGGGTGCTTTGGTGGTATTGGTACTGGTGCATCGATGCAATGCGTGCTGTCTCCTCCCTCCCAACAGGAATTTCTTTCTCTTGTTCCCTAAAAAGAAAAAAAAACAAAACACAGGTCCTGGGTTGCGTTGTAAATAAGAAATCACGTCATTGTAAATAATGCTCCCCACCGTAAATGTATAGTTTGAGAATAATTCCGTAATTCGGTTAGCTGTGGGCTTGAGTCTGTTAGACAGGATGCAATGCAATAGGGGGACATACTTATTTGTGTTTTAAAATTGTCACACTCAGGGTCAGGTTAATTGTAGAGGGAATTACACCTACGTGTCACACTAAGTTAAAGTTTAATAGGCCCGAGGACGGACCTGAAGAAAGGGGGGTGCAGTGTAACGATTTTGAGAAGTGTGTAACGATTTT
>NC_136264.1:182910291-182972791 GCF_964187855.1 Myxine glutinosa | reverse complement strand
AATAATATTTCGGGTGATAACACAGAGATGGCCGAGAGTTATACACTGCTATCACTTTTTTTTCATATCTAGGGACATATATCTTGCTAAAAATCACAATGAGCCTTACTCCATCTGTATGGTACCGACCGGTCAATTTGGGCGGTCTGGCTCATAGCCTAATAGATTATGTGCCTGCAATTTCAGATTTTTAGGATAATGAATTCGATTAAAACATTTTTGGCTGGTATACCACTTCACCTATGATGTCATCATTATCATGCTTTTGTTCCCCATTTGGAGTACTTGACAATGTGCCAAGTTTTAAATTTTTCCATTCAGCAGTTTCCGAGAAATATTTTTTAATTATTTTTCTTTTAATCCAAGATGGCTGCCATACCACGTGACCTATGACGTCACAATTATCATAAAAACATTCTGCATGGGTGTCACTCCAACCCTGAAAGTTTTGTCTCAATTGGAAATATGGTTGCTGAGAAAAACGAGGTTTAGCCTGTACGGACGGACGGACGGACAACCCGAAAACATAATGCCTCTGGCGACTATGTCGGCGGAGGCATAAAAAACCCAGATTATCCTCAAATACTGTACTTCCCAACAGACTACAGGAATAATCCCCGAGTTGCTCAAATCTTGACAGAGCATCTGCAATTACATTGTCTTTGACTTTGATGTGTCTAATTTCCAAATTTAATTCCTATAAAGACAAGCTCCATCTCATCAATGACTGATTTTTGTTTTTCATTTTATTAATGAACGTTAAAGGATTGTGATTTGTGAAAATTACAACTGGAAAAGTAGTTGTACCTAAGTATACCTCAAACTGTTGCAAAACTAGCAGAAGAGCAAGGGTCTATTTTTCTGTCGGAGAATAGTTATTTTGGTTTTTGTCAAACTTCTTCGAATAATAGCATAAAGGATAATATACCTGCAGCATCTTCCTGTATCACAACAGCTCCAGCCCCCATATCACAAGCATCTACCACTAATTCGAAGTTTTTTTTCATGAAATTTGGTGCTGCAAGATTTGGAGAACTCAACAGTATGGCATTAACTTTGTCGAATGCAGACTGACATTTGCCATTCCATCCAAATTTTGCGTTTTTCTTGAGCAGATTAGTGAAAGGGACAAAAACGACAAAGACATTTTTGCAACATCTCCAATACCCTACCACCTGCAAAGTCAATTTCAATCATAAAAGACACTCCTTATATTGGAAGAGTAGAAATGATGCCGACAGTAACAGGTCGTGACAATAACTCAGACTTCAGGTGAGCCAAGAGGGGCATTAACAAGGCCACCAACACCTTGTCACAATACACTAGCACCAGTCGGTCTTCTCAGATAGTGGCAAGATGCCCTTTAACACCAAAGACGGAGATTCCCCCGTGTCTCTCAATATTTTAACAGGTTGGTGAATGTCAGTGTCGCCTACAGCTGACAACACCTTCTGTAATGAAAGGTTCATATCCCTCATTAATAATGTCTAGATCTGGCATCAGATCCTTTTTTGATGACCCATCAAAAGCCACTGACCATAAAGGGTGTCTCATTAACTCATCCATTTGAATAGGCTGGCATCGAATACTTCTGATATCAAGCATTGCTAAGGCAGAACTTTTCTTGAACCTTCATCTGTTTTCCCATTCATGTTCATCTGCATCTCCTTCTGTCTTCTCTGTCTTCTCTGTCTTCTCTGTCCTCTCTCTCTGTTCTCTCTCTCTCTCTCTCTCTCTCTCTCTCTCTCTCTCTCTCTCTCTCTCTCTCTCTGTCACTCTGTCACTCTGTCACTCTGTCACTCTGTCACTCTGTCACTCTTTTCCTCCCTCTCACTCTCTCACTCTTTTCCTCCCTCTCACTCTCACTCTTTTCCTCCCTCTCACTCTCACTCTTTTCCTCCCTCTCACTCTCTCACTCTTTTCCTCCCTCTCACTCTCTCACTCTTTTCCTCCCTCTCACTCTCTCTCTCTTTTCCTCCCTCTCACTCTCTCTTTTCCTCCCTCTCACTCTCGCTTTTCCTCCCTCTCACTCTCTCTTTTCCTCCCTCTCACTCTCTCTCTTTTCCTCCCTCTCACTCTCTCTCTTTTCCTCCCTCTCACTCTCTCTCTTTTCCTCCCTCTCACTCTCTCTCTTTTCCTCCCTCTCACTCTCTCTCTCTTTTCCTCTCTCTCTCTCTCTCTCTCTCTCTCTCTTCTCTCTCTCTCTCTCTGTCACTCTGTCACTCTGTCACTCTGTCACTCTCTCACTCTTTTCCTCCCTCTCACTCTCTCACTCTTTTCCTCCCTCTCACTCTCACTCTTTTCCTCCCTCTCACTCTCACTCTTTTCCTCCCTCTCACTCTCACTCTTTTCCTCCCTCTCACTCTCTCTCTCTTTTCCTCCCTCTCACTCTCTCACTCTTTTCCTCCCTCTCACTCTCTCACTCTTTTCCTCCCTCTCACTCTCTCTCTTTTCCTCCCTCTCTCTCTCTTTTCCTCCCTCTCACACTCTCTTTTCCTCCCTCTCACTCTCTCTGTTCCTCCCTCTCACTCTCTCTCTTTTCCTCACTCTCACTCTCTCTTTTCCTCTCTCTCTCTCTCTCTCTCTCTCTCTCTCTCTCTCTCTCTCTCTCTCTCTCTCTCTCTCTCTCTCTATCTCTTTATATCTCTCTATATCTCTCTATATCTCTCTATCTCTCTATCTATATATATATATATATTGTTACGGACACGGCAAGGATGTTGTTTGCTGAGCGGATGGCCGCCGCGCCCGAACAGTTACCCCGACTAACCCGATTCCTGAACGTTGGCCAAAATCGCGCCACAGATATTCAATGGGGAAAAGACTAAAGCGAAGGATGTGAAGAAGAAGAAGAAGAAGACAGAAGTAGGGAATACGGATATAATTTATTTGCTATTTACAACCAAAAGAAACCAAGGAAGAAGGAAGGATAATAAAATAATTTACAGAAGAAATCAGAGACACAGTGAAATTCGCTAGCTTATCTAAACAGGCTTAATTAATACCCTGGGACAAGACACACAGAACAAACTCACGTACACGAATGGGGAAATTGCAGGCAGGAATGACAGGAGGTGGGTGGCTGGAGGGGGAGGAAGGCACGGAGCTGGCTGGAGCTTGATCCCGCACGGGACGTCAGGCTGGAACTCGACGGCCGCCGATGCCACCGATCCTGACGTGGGCGCGGGGTAACGGGTCGGAGCTGCTTGGTGGAGCCAACACTGCTGGTGTGGGGTCTGGCGTGACGGGTTCTCTCTCCCTCTCTCACAAACTCCAGGACTCTTTCTCTCTTTGCTTCGCTTCGCCCCTTCTCTCCTCTCTCTTTCTTAGTCCAACCCAGTCCAACTCTTAGTCCAACTCTTAGTCCAACTCTTCTTCTCTTGCTTAGTCCAACAACAACTTTCCCTCTTGCTTAGTCCAACAACAACTTCCCCTCTTGCTTAGTCCAACAACAACTTCCCCTCTTGCTTAGTCCAACAACAACTTCCCCTCTTGCTTAGTCCAACAACAACTTCCTCTCTTGCTTAGTCCAACAACAACTTTCCCTCTTGCTTAGTCCAACAACAACTTCCCCTCTTGCTTAGTCCAACAACAACTTCCCCTCTTGCTTAGTCCAACAACAACTTCCTCTCTTGCTTTCGCGCGCGCTCTATATAGCGCCTCAGGCGATCAAGCCGCGGGTGTCCAGGACACGCCCATCGGTGAGCTCGCCTCGGCCCTGATTGGTCGGCACGGCCCTCTGGCTCCGCCGTTGATGACGATGGGCAGGCACGCCCAGGAGTCGGCAGCTCCTCCCCCTTCTTCTCCAAGCCGACCTCGTGGCGAATGGAGTCGCGGAGGGAACAGTTGGCAATTGTTGGAAGGGGATTGTGAATGAAAGGGGATCTACTCTTATTTCACTTGGTGCAATGGAGTATTTAAATTAATGGAAGACAAATCCTTAGCCTAATACACATAATAAGGATATAACTACTGAACAGGGATATATGGTGTCCTTCGTGTATGCTTTATGGAATTAACTACGGGAACGCCCTTTGACCTTTATACAACAGACTGGAGGCAGGAGGGTCCAGAATAAAGCAATAATAATAAAAAAAATACAATAAAAAAACACAATCCTCAGATCCACAACACTGCACCCTCCTCCTCTTAGGCACGTCCCGGGCCTCTTACGTTAACTTTTAGTGTGGCATGTAGGTGTAGTTCCCTCTACATTTAACCTGACCCTGAGTGTGACAGTTTTAAAACATAAATAAATATTTCCCGCTGCTCCATTGCACCCTACCTAACAGACTCACGCCCACAGCTAACCGAATTGCGGAATGGTCTTCAAACTATACATTTACGGTGGGGGCGCATTATTTACAATGGCTCTGCTTTTATTTACAATACTAACCCAGGACCTGTGATTGTTCTTTTGGGGGGGAGACAGTCTGCCCTGCATCGATGCACCATGAAAGCACCCACAATGCACCAATACACCCTCAAGCACCAATCGGTGCAGTCACCACAGTTCATTAAAAAATAAAACCAACAAACCCTGCTGGTGGTCTCTTGCTCTTCGGCTCCCTCTGCTGGCTATTGCTATCTTCCTGGTGTTGTCATCTTCTTTGCTGGCGGCCTATTTGCAATAATAAAATGCACCCAACGTGTCCATTTTTATTTATTTATGGCCCACAGGGCCGACTAGTGTGGTTCACCTGTGGGGCATAGGTGCCCTGTGACCAAGGTCCGCCAGCAAGATCTCGGGCCTTCATGGCCGGTTCCAGCAGAGGGGCCATGCCCCAACCCTTGGGGTCCATCAGTGGTGCTCAGCCACAGACATGTGGTCCATAAGGTGGTGCATCGATGCAGACAGCTGTGGTTGCGAGAGGTTCGGGCGCCCAATGGCGGACTCACGCATGCTCCCCTCAGCGCCCAGTGGCGCACAGGTCCTCATGTGGGAGACAAAGGGGGGGAAAGACAGATGAGCGAGGGGTAAGGTCACAAGGGTACACATCAATAAAGGCAATGCAAGGCAAGTGCGTACGGAGAGCGAAGTGAGAAAGCTCGTCCCTACCGTACGTCACCCCCCCTGTCACCTACTCTACCCTTGCCCTTACCCCATATTTACAAAATCTACACCTTTACAAATTCGTCACTACTGTCACGTCTTCCCCATATTTCCCCTATACCAAATTCGTCTCCACAATCCCTCTAACCAAAATTTGCCATCACCCAATTCATCATCAATCCTCATAAGGAGGAAGAGATGGAACACAGCACAATGTCACACCCACGTCATGATGTGCCTCACATTCCAAACATTTGCATCAATAAAAATAATTAAAAACAACCTGGCATGGTGTGGAGGTACGTCATCCCAGGTGAGTGGATGTAGATGGTGCGAGGAGACTTCAATCCTAACTATCCTCTAAATGACTTTAACACACTTTACACTACCCGGGGTCTTTCCCTGCCAAACCATTGCCAATCTTACTCTATGTGGTTTTAAAAACCAAATTCCCATTGACCAAACTGTGGTGCTTATCAATTTTGGGTCTCACTCCCCCGATGCAACTCCCTGTGCCCTTGCACAATTTCAGGACTGGGGCGTGTAGCTCTCCCAGCAGGCCTACCCACCTGCACACCTCCACCACTGCAGTTGCCACCCGAGCTTACCTAGCTCCTCACCCTAACCTATCTAATTGGGGAAGGCCCCTCCTGGCTCTGTCACCCCTCGGTGCACTCTAGCACTGGGCTACCCGGGTCCGTCCTCCGGATCCTCGGGCCCCATCCACGACAACTCTACCGGCTCCCAGAGCCCACCTGCGGCCTCACCTGGCCGACATCCTCACAGTGGTGGAGTGCCCAAACCAACTACACACACTAACAGGCTACACGCCCAGCCATTTCCACAACACTAATGCACCCATCCAAGTACCATTCTTCCACACGCACCACAGATGCCAATATCCAACCACAATTTACCTGTACCCTCTACCTAACTCTTAGACTACCCTCCCCGGGTATTCGTGATGGGGTCCACTCTTCCCCCATTCACACCTTCGCACCATCCACTCCACTCCACAGTTTCCCCCATACTCACTCCACGACCATCCATTCCAATACTCCATATACTCCAGACCATTTATTCCATACACCTGTTCTCCATACACCTGTCGTTGCACACCTGTGCACTCACACCTGGTGCCACCTGCACCCTCCTTCCTTCCTGGACCATTTGGTCAGCACAATACACATCACTATCACTCCCTAATACACTGCTCCACCCACCTGTCCAGTTGCACACCTGTGCAATCACACTACAACTCACAATCATTGACTCATACCCTGCTCAATACACTTTCGATCCTCACACACACGGCATCATCTCTTCTAACTACTCCCCTCTGGAACTTGCGCTTCCCAGTCGTCCCTTTAAACTATTGCGCTCCCTCGTCATTATCATCCAAACTAATCTACCTGCGTCCCCACTACAGGTATCAATGTCACTACCTAATCTTAACGTTACCTAAGGTCATCTTCTAGGTCCCTACACACTATATCCTAACCCTCCCGGGCTAGTTTTCACTGCCAAACCCCATAAATCTATTGCTCCTTTGCCCCCGTTGTGAGAGATGGCAGAGTTGCCATCCCACCACATCGGGCATCTCCCACTATCAATTTTGCTCATCAAATTCCAGCTAATTAAAAATTTGACAATCACTACCAATCATCTGCCAATCATCACTCTGCCAATCCTTTGCCAATCATCAAATTTTGTTTTTCTAATTTCGGGGCCAAAACACTATCCTCATCATCACAGTCTACTCACTAGTGCCTCTCGGTGCGCCAATTCATCTCCAAAGCTCGGCTTCGTAAAGCTGAGCAATGAATGCGGGTTGCTTGGTGCCAGCGGCTGGATGCGTCCGGCACTCGGTGCAGGGAAGGACGCTTACCCGGGCCGAGATCCCACACACCATCTCGGCACAGAGCCGTCCAATGGCCCGATCTCGACATGCCGGAACGCCTCACCAAAAAGGGGTCGCCATGACGACCCTTCCTATCGGGCTGCCCGCTCCGCCTAGTGGAGCACGGACGCGACCGTTCAAAGCACGGCCCGGCGTGGATCCCACACGGCGGTTCTTTCGAAACCGCCGCGGACCTCCGCGGCACGCATAGCTGCCCGGCGCGCACCGAGGGCCCGATTCGGCTATACGTCGCTCTAACCGCTAACCCGGTTACCGTCGATGCTTCACCTGCATGTTCACACGCATACACGACCCCTTTCACCCTCACTGAGCTCGGTGCTCCAACGCCGCCCGTACACCCCGCGTACTTCGTTATTGCACTCGTTCTTTCGCTCACAGACTTCGTCACACACCTGACCACAGCACACCTTTGCACACACTCGTCGTTCGCACACCTCACCAACACACCTCTTCGTGCCCCCTCCTCGGTCACCTCCTCTGTGACAACCACAGGTGTGCTCTCACTTGCACACCCAACCACGTGCCTCACTACCAACTCCAGCGTGCACTCCCATACGCGCTCTACCATTCCAGGTGTGCATCCCTCCATTCCAGGTGTACATCCTCTCTCACCTGCCACAACCAACTCACGCTCCGTGTCACTCTCACTACTCTCACCTCCACACTCGGTCGCACACTCACCCTTACTTTTGACAGCGCACTCTTTCCTCATGCACCCGTCCGTTACACACCTTTCTCGCGCATCCTCTTGCGCACACTCTCCCGGTACACCCTCCGTAACACTCACCACAGGTGTGCATTCTCCCTTACTCTTGACAGCGCACTCTTTCCTCATGCACCCGTCCGTTACACACTTTTCTCGCGCACACTCTCCCGTTACACCCTCCGTAACACTCACCACAGGCGTGCATGCTTCCGTTACATCCCCTGTAACACTCCCCACGACGCACTTCCATGTGCCCCCCCCCCCCCCCGCACACGTGCTACGTCCAACTCACTCTTGACAGCACACTCACTCCTTGGCGCGCACTTTTTCCTCACACACCCCAGAGTCGGACATTCTCGCCCACCTCCTCCTTCGCACACCGTACCTGTCGCACACTTCACCAATGGCCTCTCACGAATACCCGGATCCAAATCAACCCCCAAGCAAACTGAAGCTCCCCTCACATCATATACATTTCCGAATATATCGCCACTCACCTTGGCACCTCGTCTCCGCACCTCCTTCGCCACCTGCAAACTCTTTATTTGGTTAGCGAGCACACCATCACGATTTGAGCACCGACCTTGTACATATTCCATCACCTCCTCCTTTATCTCCCTCTTAGTTTCCCTCCGTCTCTTCTTAATTTCACTCACCCTTACTTTTGCTTCCTCTAACTTTTGCTTCACCTCCTTCATTTCCCGGTGCGTCTCCTCAATCTCGTCCTCTAACGCCACCTTAACCGTTTCTATGTGCGTCCTCACCTCCCGGTCCTTTGTCTCCATTACTTCTGTCACCTCGTCCAACCTCGTTGTCAGTCCCTCACGTACCATCTGACATTCCCGCTTCGTCGCTATCAAGTCGTCTTTTAGTTCTTTTTGTGTCGCCTTTAACCCTCCTAGTACCGCAGTGTTCCTTTGTACCTGCTCCACTAACTCCGTCTGTCCCACCGTCAGCTGTTCCACCTCCTGCGTCAGGTCCTCTATGCCCCCTTGTAACTTAGCCGTATTATTACTCACCTCTTTCTCCATACGCTTCTCACCTCGCTTTACCTCCTCGCGTACCCCCGAGACCTCCTGGCTTACACCTCGTCGTATCTCCTCCTTCATCTCCTCCATTTCTTTAGTAGATGCCGCCCTCATTTGTTCTAATTCATCCCTCTGAGCATCCAATTTACCTTCTAGCCCAATTTTCACCTCCTCTATCTGGTTCCCCATTTGTTTGATTTCTCGGGCGGATTGCTCCCCTATCTCCCGCAATTTGTCTTCCATCCTATCTTCTGGCCCCGTTAACCCATTCTTTACCTCTTTTATCCCGTTGTCTAACCCCTCAAATTTATTGTCCAACCCCTTAAAATTATTGTCTAATCCCTTAAAATTATTGTCTAACCCCTTAAAATTATTGTCTAACCCCTCCAATTTATTGTCTAACCCCTCAAATTTGCTATCTATCTTCCCAATTTGGGCCCTGGTACCCCTCGCTTCGTCCCTCATTCTGTTTTCCAATCCTACATTCTCCATATGGATGATTGCCTGTATTTGCGCCATGAGGCCCTGCATGTCAAAGCCTGCTGGTAGCGCGGGCTCGGCTACCGCGCGCTCGTACGAGGCACCATTTTGCGCCTGTTCAACCACGTGCGCGAGGGCGCCATTTGTGCGCCTGACACCTCCTCAACCACCTCCTCATTGCTCTCCTCCATTTCTTCCCTGTGGTCCTGTGTTACCCCTAACCCCTCTTCTAGCTCACCCACCTGCATCCGATCGCCTTGACTAGCCATGGTTCGATTTCAAAGTTCGGGTTTTTCTAAAACAAAACAAATTTCGGCAGCTCGTAATTTTGAGCGTGTTAAGCGCGCTTCGGGTCCAATTTCGCTCCCGACACCTATTGTTACGGCCAATTGTACAATTGTGTCCAAAATTTGGGCTAAATAAATGTAGTCCCAGGTTCGAATCCCAACTCCTGACTACCAATTGTTACGGACATGGCTAGGATGTTGTTTGCTGAGCGGATGGCCGCCGCGCCCGAAGAGTTACCCCGACTAACCCGATTCCTGAACGTTGGCCAAAATCGCGCCACAGATATTCAATGGGGAAAAGACTAAAGCGAAGGATGTGAAGAAGAAGAAGAAGACAGAAGTAGGGAATACGGATATAATTTATTTGCTATTTACAACCAAAAGAAACCAAGGAAGAAGGAAGGATAATAAAATAATTTACAGAAGAAATCAGAGACACAGTGAAAATCGCTAGCTTATCTAAACAGGCTTAATTAATACCCTGGGACAAGACACACAGAACAAACTCACGTACACGAATGGGGAAATTGCAGGCAGGAATGACAGGAGGTGGGTGGCTGGAGGGGGAGGAAGGCACGGAGCTGGCTGGAGCTTGATCCCGCACGGGACGTCGGGCTGGACCTCGACGGCCGCCGATGCCACCGATCCTGTCGTGTGCGTGGGGTAACGGGTCGGAGCTGCTTGGTGGAGCCAACGCTGCTGGTGGGGGGTCTGGCGTGACGGGTTCTCTCTCCCTCTCTCACAAACTCCAGGACTCTTTTTCTCTTTGCTTCGCTTTGCCCCTTCTCTCCTCTCTCTTTCTTAGTCCAACCCAGTCCAACTCTTAGTCCAACTCTTAGTCCAACTCTTCCTCTCTTGCTTAGTCCAACAACAACTTTCCCTCTTGCTTAGTCCAACAACAACTTCCCCTCTTGCTTAGTCCAACAACAACTTCCCCTCTTGCTTAGTCCAACAACAACTTCCCCTCTTGCTTAGTCCAACAACAACTTCCTCTCTTGCTTAGTCCAACAACAACTTTCCCTCTTGCTTAGTCCAACAACAACTTCCCCTCTTGCTTAGTCCAACAACAACTTCCCCTCTTGCTTAGTCCAACAACAACTTCCTCTCTTGCTTTCGCGCGCAGCCGCGCACTCTATATAGCGCCTCAGGCGATCAAGCCGCTGGTGTCCAGGACACGCCCATCGGTGAGCTCGCCTCGGCCCTGATTGGTCGGCACGGCCCTCTGGCTCCGCCCTTGATGACGATGGGCGGGCACGCCCAGGAGTCGGCAGCTCCTCCCCCTTCTTCTCCAAGCCGACCTCGTGGTGAATGGAGTCGCGGAGGGAACAGTTGGCAATTATTGGAAGGGGAATGTGAATGAAAGGGGATCTACTCTTATTTCACTTGGTGCAATGGAGTATTTAAATTAATGGAAGACAAATCCTTAGCCTAATACACATAATAAGGATATAACTACTGAACAGGGATATATGGTGTCCTTCGTGTATGCTTTATGGAATTAACTACGGGAACGCCCTTTGACCTTTATACAACAGACTGGAGGCAGGAGGGTCCAGAATAAAGCAATAATAATAATAAAAACACAATAAAAAAACACAATCCTCATATCCACAACAATATATATATATATATATATATATATATATATATATATATATATATATATATATATATATATATATATATATATATATATATCGACTGCAAACTGTATACTAAAACAAGCCGGCATGCTTGGGTACAATTGTGAACTCTTCTTCATGGAGCTGCAACATGTCGATGCAAGACCAAGATGTCTTGAACGTCTGGCGGTCCATTTCAGCAACTCGGCAAATGGGGACATACAACAGAACCCCTTTTCTACAATGTCCTCTTTTCTGCTATTCCTCACTCACGTGCTTTTGTGCAACGTTTTGTGAGTGCTGGCGTGAAAACGACTCGGGACCTTCGTGACTGTAACAAGAACAGTTGGTTCTCCGCAGGACATCTTCAAGTAAGAACTGGCATCAGATCTTTGAGGAGCGTAGCCAAGGTCCTACAGGAAATCCTGTGTGTTTTTAGGCACTTGGGCCTGAGCTCAACCGCCAACATTGGTGACCACCATACACCACCACAGATCTGTGCTAGCTCTAGCCTGCCGGCTGATAGCGCCACAACATCTATCTTGCTATCCTCATCGCCACTTTCCAGCAAGGATAAAAAGAGACTGTATCGGTAGTGTATCTCAGTTTGGTTTCCCTCGTTACAGCCAGTTTTTTTTGGGGCTCGCTGGAAAGAGAAACTGCCTTCTGGGTCTCCCTCCCATCCGCAATGGTCTGCAATGTATGTTTCACCGATTGTTAAAAGGACTGGTGATATTGCTTGGAGACTCGCCCATATGGTGTTGCCCTCCAATGTTTTATTACATCGTTTTAATGAGGATAACTCAGTGGAATGCCCTTTTTGTATGATTTCTGAAGACCTTTCCCATGCCTACGTAGATTGCGCAAGACTCTCTCCCTTCTTTGTTTTTTTTATCAACTTTTTAAAATCGTATGAACTTTTCTTTTTCGACACATGTTTTTATCTTTGGAACACCACTGGGTTATAAAAAACGCTCTGAGACTGCTCTTGTTAATTTCTTAATTTCTATTGGAAAACTAGAAATCTATAAGACAAGAAAAGCAAAGCTCCTGGCAAATGCTGATATTTTACGTGATGTGGTAATTGTTTTCAAGGCTTTGGTCATGGCAAGGTTGCGTTTGGAATTTCATTTTTTCCAAATGAAAGATGATCTGCAAACCTTTTCGGAAAAATGGTGTATAAAGGGTGGGGTTTGCAAACTTGACAATGGTGTGTTAAACTTTCTATTTTCGTGTTTTGGTGTTTTTATTCATGACTTGTGTGGTTTTCTTACTTTTATAATAAAAGAGTTTCAAAAGTCTCTCTCTCTCCCTCTCCCTCTCCCTCTCCCTCGGCGCGGGCGATTTGGTCTCTTCGTGTGCTTGCTTCTATTTGTAAAGCTTCCCTGTGTTTCCCCTTCTATGTTGAGACGAGAGTGAGAGCCATAGAGCACACCTATCGTGCAGGTTAAGGTAATCGCCGTTTCTGGGCGGTTCCCTGTTGTTTTTTTCCCCGACTTATTTTATTCACTTCAAACCTTTTTTTTCTCGCTTATATTTCCTTAGTTTGTTTTTTTTAACGCTCCCTTTCCCTAAGCTGGGAAAGTCGGAGTGCATTCCTAACTTCCTCTTCCCGAGCTGGGAGGACGAGGTCGAGCCTCGTGTGTCCAAACATGGCGGCTGCTCATTCGCAGCGATATGCAGCGTTTGAGCAATTATCACGCGAGCATGGCATTGCGTGTTCTCCACCCGAGGGTATTACAGTCGAAGCCATTATTTTCGCGATCGGGAACATGATCGGGTTTGATAAGGTACGTGCCCCATCGCGTATGAACAAACGGGTTATCGTGTTCGTGTCCGATGTAGAGCACATTGCTCTCATCGTACAACAAGGTTTGTCCCTCGACTCCGGACACTTTGTTATGGTTTATCCCTTGGATACTCCTGCTCAGAAAGTGGTTATTTCAAATGCACCACCATTCCTGGATAGCGAAACCATCCTTGCAGCGCTGCAGCGATATGGGCAATGTGTGTCCCCATTAATAATGCTCCCGTTGGGCTGTAAGGATGAACGTGTCAGTCACGTGATGAGTTTCCGTAGGCAGGTCTTTATGGTTCTCAAAAAGGAATATCCCTCCTTGAATGTTGCTTTAAAATTCACGACAAATGGCCGCGATTACCAAGTATACATCACCACCGACACCCTAAAGTGCTTTGGTTGTGGTGCAGTGGGACATATGAAACGGTTTTGCCGCAATCAGAAGGAACAGCCTAACATGGTCGAAACGGGAAACAATGACTCGCAGATTAATGTTAACGTTTCCTGCTCGACAAATGTGCAGGATAAACCAGGTAAACAAGTGGACACGCCCCCTCCCGTTGAACCAATGGACAGCGCAAATGAGGGGTTTGTCACCGTTTCCAAAGTAAAAAAACGTAAATCGGCTGTAAGAAGTGCGTCACCTTCTGGGAAAAGGCAAATCAGTGAAAACTCCATCACTGGATTTCAATGTGAAAACAGGTTTGCCTTATTGGAGGAAAAGGACACCTCCACTAGTACAAACATCATCAAGGAAAAAGTGGATTCTAACTTTCCAATCCCAGTGAGTGTCGCTGATCCTTCAGACAGTGTCATCTCACACGAGGACGTTCATTGTGCAGCTTCCTCCTGTCAATCGCAAGAGGAGG
This sequence comes from Myxine glutinosa, assembly GCF_964187855.1. Taxonomy (NCBI): domain Eukaryota; kingdom Metazoa; phylum Chordata; class Myxini; order Myxiniformes; family Myxinidae; genus Myxine; species Myxine glutinosa. The sequence continues at coordinate 182,959,027 of NC_136264.1, read as the reverse complement.
AAAAGCACTTAAAATCTCCCCCTAAAAAAGGAATAAATTAGGAAAATAAAGGTGCAGAGAGAATAAAAGAGGATAATTTAAATCCACTGGCGGAGAGTGACATCCATGAACCGAGCATGGTGGTCATGTCACAAACATGCGTGGAGCCCCCCACCTCGCATCCCGAAGAAGCTTCAAATGTGACTCCGGCACAAAACGTTCCTGAAGAAGTTTACTTTATTGAAACTGAGCAATCATGTGATGTGCGCCAGGAAGCTGAAACACCAATTGATTCCCCATATGAGGAATCTGATGGTGAGGGTCAAGAGGAGTCCTCTCAGATTCTAAAAGCTGTAAACAGCCCTTCGGATGACGAGCTTCGGGACTTTTTGAGAGATTCCTATCGGAAAAGGAACATTGAACTGAAAGATCATTTCCCTGATCTGCAGGTGTTGTTTTTTAAATTGAAGGAAATTGTGCGTAACCCTGACACTCCAAATTTCACTGATGCTCAGAAGCACCGGCTAAGAAAAATGATCCAGAAAGCTCGGCAGGAGCTTCGTAAATGAGGTCCCTATGGGTTTTTTGATCTATTTAGTTATTTATCTTCTTTCTTTTTCCGAAAGAATGAGTGTTAGTTTTGGCAGTCTAAACATTAATGGTGGTGTTAGTTTAGAACGCAAAGTTCAGGTAAAAGATCTGACCCGGCGTTTGCACCTGGATGTCTTGTTACTGCAAGAAACGCATGGAGATCTGAATGGCCAAGCCCAATGGAGAAGGCTAATGAAGGGCCAGTGGTTCTTCAGTGATATCAATTGTCTCACTGCTGGAATTGCTTTCTTTGTCTCCTCCTCATTAACACTCACACAAGTTCAATATAATGAAATAATTCCCGGACATCTGGCTTGTCTTCAATTCACTGCCAATAATCAAATCTTTGTTTTTGTAAACATATATGCCCCCTGTAAGAATGCTGAAAGGCAAAACTTCTTTCTAAAGCTAGAGGATCTTCTGAGTACAATTGACTTAAATTGCTCTTTTATAATGAGTGGCGACTTCAACTGCACTCTTGACCCTGCGTTAGATAGAAACAGTGCGGAGCCACATCCTAGATCTGCCAAACCTTTGGAGAAAATCATCAAGACAACGGGATTAATAGATGTCTGGCGTATTCAGCACCCTATGCAACGGCAGTTTACTTGGTCTAGATGTACGTCTCAGATGCACACACTAGCCAGGTTAGACAGAATTTATGTCAATACTGTAATGCTTGACAAGATATTGAAATCTGATATCGTGCCTTCTCTTTTTTCTGATCACCTGGCTGTAACCTTGTCCTTTAAGCTTGCTCTGCAGCAACATGGCAGTCCATATTGGAAGTTCAATGTCATGTTGCTGGAAAATGCTGCTTTTTGTGAAGCTTTCAAAGTGTTTTGGATTAGCCTCAAAGAAAGAAAGAATAATTTTGATAACCCGATATTGTGGTGGGACTACGCAAAGGCACAGATCGCTGTCTTTTGCCAACAGTTTAATTACTTCTCTTCTTTCAGTGTAAAAAGGGAGAGGTTCACACTAGAAAAGGAAATAATGAAGTTGCAAACTGATGTGGCAAATAGCCCCAATAGAACAAATAATCATTTGCTTATGGAAAAGAAGACTCTACTAAACAGCCTAGTCGAATACCAAGCAAAAGGTGCAATGGTCCGTCTACGGATGGATCAGCGATATAATTTAGAAGCACTGACCAAATTTTTTTTCCATTTTGATAAAAAGACTACCAATCAAAGGCAAATTGAAACCTTAAAGCTCTCAACTGGTAACACTGTGACGTCACAAGATAATATAAAGAGGGAGGTCTATAACTTCTTTTCAGACCTGTTTATGGCAAATGATGTTGACGATGGCTCAATAAGTTACTTCACATCTGACTTACCCATGCTAAGTGCTGCTCAAAGGGATCAGCTTGGCTCCTTACTTTCCTTGGAAGAGCTTACACTTTCCCTTGCTTCTTTACCTACGGGTAAATCTCCTGGATTGGACGGCCTCCCAATAGAGTTTTATAAATCCTTTTGGCCCTTATTAGGCCCAGAACTATTGGAGGTCTTTAATAGTTCATTACGTTGTGGTGACTTGCCGATGAGCTGCCGTAGAGCAGTCATTAGTTTATTACCCAAGAAAGGAGACTCTCAGCTCATTGATAATTGGCGTCCAATCTCTCTTCTAACTTCAGATTATAAAATATTTTCTAAAGTTCTAGCTCGACGCATCGCCCCACTCCTAGAGTCATTGATTCAAAGTGATCAGTCTTTCTGTATCCCTAACCGACAGATACACGATAACATTTTTTTTATTAAGAGATCTTTGGGATGTGTGTAAAATAAAAAATAAACATATGTCACCTACAGGGTGAACCGTATCTTGCCAAAATGTGAAAATTCCGTTTTTTCGTCATGACGTCATCAAATGACGTCATAGCGTCAAACTGTTTACAGATCTGGGAAGCACTCATCAAGGGCATTCATATGAGGTATTACTCGATATGGTACCTACGATTTCAAAATTTGACCTTGGGGTCAATAATTTTCGACCTCCAGCGCTAACCATGAAGGTCAAGGCCGATCGCCACCAAAAACTAATCAGCTGAGCGCCGGACCATATACTAGATTCCCATGAAGTTTGGAGACGATCCGATCAAAGTTACTCAAAAAATAAGGGTTTCGTTGACCTCCATGATTGACCGCAAAGTGACCTTGACCTTTGACCTTGACCTTCAAAATTTTGTGTGCTGAAGGGTATCTCTATAGGACTCTGATATGCGAAGTTACAGGAGTTTCCAATAATAACTGTGGTCTACAGAGTGATCTAAACGTGAAAAAAAAAAGATTAACCACAAACAAAAAAACAAAAAAACAAAAAAACAAACAAACATACAAGCTGACTAATACATCTTGCAAAAACTTCGTTTTGGCAAGATAATGACAATCTTGGTTTGATTGTGCTTGACCAAGAGAAGGCTTTTGACCATGTAAGTCATGTATATCTTTTCAAGGTGCTAGAGTGTTTTGGACTTGGTCCTGTTTTTCTTTCCATGGTAAAACTGCTCTATAATGGCATTTCCTCAATACTCAGAGTAAACTCTGAGCTAACTTCACCTGTAAAGGTTGGAAGGGGTATCCGTCAGGGATGTCCTTTATCTGGTATTCTGTACTCTTTAACCATTGAGCCTCTTTTAATCAAAGTCCGCAGCATCTTAACCGGATGCAGAAATTTGCTCACAAGGCCTGTGAAAGTCTCTGCATATGCTGACGATATTTGCATCATCGTACATAATAGTGATGAGATCAAGAAACTGGTGGATTGCTTGGACTATTATGGTTCAGCTTCTTCAGCTTTGGTAAACTGGAACAAGTGCCAGGCGATGTGGATGGGCCCATGCCAGCGCCCTATGCCTGTCCTCCCGAAACACCTCACCTGGTCCCTCAACGGAATGAAGTACCTTGGTGTTTACATCGGTGATGAAGCAACACAAGCGAAAAATTGGGAGGGTCTCGCTGACTCTCTCGAACAAAAGCTGCGGAAATGGAAAGGTTTGCTGGCCTTGCTTTCATACCGGGGACGAGTCCTGGTCATAAACAACCTAGCAGCATCTATACTGTGGCACAGAATCAAAGCCATTCCACCTCCTGAACGCTTTCTGCTGAATATACAGAAGACAATAATAAACTTCTTCTGGAGTGGAAAACATTGGCTTCATCCAGAGATCTTGAATCTTCCCTTCGAGGAAGGCGGGCATGGTCTTGTGGACATCGTATGCAGGGCTATGGCATTTGGCATCGCCTCAATCTGGCGGCTTCTCTATGGTCCATCAGACCTAGCCTGGAGGTCCACTGCTCTCCTCCTCCTCCGTCAAGCCGGCATGCTAGACTATTCATTTGGTCTATTCCTAATGAACATGAAATGTATTGATCTGTCCTTGCATCCACCATTTTACAATATAATTTTGAATGCTTGGCGTGTTTTCATGGTCGACCGTGATTATGTTTCCTACACCCAAGAGATGTTTTTCAGAGAGCCTCTTTTCCACAACTCTCTCTTCAAAAGAATAAGAACGGAACGCTCTTTTATTGATTATTTTGTTCAGAATGGTGTCCATCACGTTGCTGATCTAATGATTGAGACTAGGAGATGGTTAAGTGCTGCAGCACTTGCAAATAAAGTTGGCATGCGGTCTAACCGCATAATATCTGCTGTGCTATGCGAAATACTTAGCGTATACCGCAAAGTTAAGGTGCACTGGGAGCAATCTGCTCGCACTGGTGATGGCCCAATTGTTTGTGAGCGAAGCCTCTGTTTCCCAAATTTAGAAGTCACCCCCACTGTAATGAATTCTGGTACAATAATAAAATATTTACCAAAAATACGTTTTGGATCTGCAGGTCTGGAAAATCGTGCAATATACCAGGCCTGCGTCAAAGCAATCCGGCCCTCCTTAGGAACTTGGCAGTCAAGGAAGTGGCACAATTGCTTGCCTACAGAATACCCCTTCCAACCTAACTGGAAAGCCTATTATCACATACTTATTCCAAAGAAAACTGCCGACCTGTCGTGGAGGTTGGCACATTGGGTATTACCCACCAATAAGCTCTTGCATGTTTTTTCTTCTGAAATATCTGACCATTGTCCCTTCTGTGGTGCTCTTGAGACAGTGTCACATGCTTATGTTGAATGTGCACGCTTGATTCCTTTATTTGGTTTGCTGCATGAAATGTGCATGAAGCTTTCTTTAAACTTTACTTTGAATTCTTTCATTTTTTGCTTTGCCTCAAACACACACCAAATAGAAGTGGCCCTAGCGAACTTTCTCGTTGCCATGGCAAAGAAAGCAATATATCGCACAAGGAAAATGCAAATTGAAAATCCTACAAGATGCACAGATAACCTCCCGGCCTGTTTTAAAGGACTTGTTTTTGCCCGGATTAAAACAGAATTTTGTTTCTATACATCTATCTATAATTCCATTAATCTCTGTGTGTATGTGTGTTTGTATGTGTGTATGTGTGTATGTGTGTATGTGTGTATGTTTGTCTGTGACCGCTGTTTCTCGACAACTACCGGTCCGATATACTTTAAACTTGCCAGGTATATTGCTGGGGACCCGAGGATGTGCCTTTTCAAGGTTTCATATTAATCGGAGAAGTAGTTACCGAGCTATGGCGATTTCTTTACCAAACACTGCAAGCCGTTCGCTTTGGACCAAACCATTGCATGTAAATAGAGGGGGGGGGTTCTGTGGTCGTTGCGAATGGACCAAACCATTCATGTAAATAGAGGGGGGGGGGGGTTCTGTGGTCGTTACTGCCACGTGGTTTCAAAGTTTTTTTTTGTTGTTGTTGTTTGCACGCATGTTTTTTTGCACCCACGTACGGGCACGCCCTAGGATGTTTACACACACACACCCCTACACAAATTTTTTTTTTTTTTTTTTTTTGGCAAGGAACGGGCACCCACGTACGGGCACGTCCTAGCTTATATATAGTACGGGCATGCCCTAGTATATGGATAAAGTATTGATCTTCAAAAGTATATGGGCATTGAATAATGTGCTTTGCTCTGTGCAAAATGGTGTGCTGATTACAGATTGATCACTCCTCGAGCATGATATGATTTCTTTGTGAGGAGCAAAACACTTTATTTATTTTTTTCCTGTTCCCTTTCTTGATGTACTAATGGTCTTCATGTAAATGTTCCCTTTAAAATGGTTTTGCTTGTTTTTTTTACCTCTGATTTGTGAAATGCTTTGTGAAATGGTTGTATTTATACGTTTTACAAAATATACTTTTTGATATTTTTGTAATAAAAGGATGTAAAAGTCTCTCTCTCTCTCTCTCTCTGTACAAGTAGAAGGAAATATTCAAATATGTACCTGCCCTTGTTCCTCCCACTCCTCTACCCATCAGATGACTAAAACATTGCGATTAATCTGGGTCTTTTCATTGCAGGGGGGCATGTACGTGTTTCAGCTGTTTGACTATTATGCAGTCAGCGGAGTCTGCTTATTGTGGATCACATTCTTCGAATCCATTACTATAGGTTGGTTGTATGGTGAGTCCAAACTGTAAACCTATAATAATGATTAAAATCAAATACCTGGGAGGGAGGGAGGTAGTTATGTGAGTTTACTCATTTTAGTTAATTTATGATAGTCAAGATGGACAAGTCTTGCACTCAATTCCAGTAATTATAGACTTATGTATACATGGTGACTGAAATAAGAAAGCAAAACTGTGTTGTCTGTACATGAAACAAAGTATTCTGAAAGATCATCATTAACAAAAATGGCAAGGCTCAATCAGATCAACATTACCTGGTCTGGTTAACCTGGTCATTGAGTAAATAAATAATTAGCATTATCTTCTTCCAACGAGCAGAAACTGTTGAAGTGTTATCTCGTGGATGATGCGTCACTTTAAAATCTGAAAAATCTTCTGATGCTTTTACTTTGGTAAATCACCACTGGCTCTCTGATAACACCAAAGTGATCATTAATAGCACATATTAAAGGCACAGCAACAGCATCGACCCCACACTTATGCAATCTAAAAATTATAGTGGTCAGAATACCAGATTTCCAAACACTCTTGGAGTAGCCAAAAACGCACGGTATGGAAACTACAAAAATCGGCAAATTAAACAGAAAAGGCGGCAATAAATATTGGTTAATTTGAGTTACCAAAATACACATGCATTCACTACTACCAACCACGACCAAAATACATTTATTCACTACTACCAACTACCAAAAAATACATTTATTCACTACTACCACCAACTACCAAAAATACATTTATTCACTACTACCAACTACCAAAAATACATTTATTCACTACCACCAACAACTACCAAAAAAATACATTTATTCACTACCACCACCAACTACCAAAAATACATTTATTTACTCTTACCACCAACTACCAAAAACACATTTATTCACTACTACCTACAACTACCAAAAATGTATTTATTCACTACTACCAACAACTACCAAAAATACATTTATTCATACCACCAACAACTAACATTCATTTATTCACGATTACCAACAATTACCAAAAAATACATTTATTCACGACTACCAACTACCAAAAATACGTTTATTCACCACTACCAACAACTAACAAAAATACATTCATTCACGACTACCAACTACCAAAAATACATTTATTCACTACTACCAACAACTAACAAAAATACATTTATTCACAACAACCATCTCCCAAAAATACATGTATTCACTACTACCAACAACCATGAAAAAAAACACATTTATTCACTACTACCACCAACTTCCAAAAATACATTTATTCACTACTACCACCAACTACCAAAAATACATTTAATCACTACTACCACCAATTACCAAAAACATTTATTCACTCTTACCACCAACTACCAAAAATACATTTATTCACTACTACCACCAACTACGAAAAACATTTATTCACTACTACCAACAACTACCAACAAATACATTTATTCACTACTACCACCAACTACGAAAAACATTTATTCACTACTACAAACAACTACCAAAAAGACATTTATTCACTACTACAAACAACTACCAAAAATACATTTATTCACTACTACCAACAACTACCAACAAATACATTTATTCACTATGACCTACAACTACCAAAAATACATTTATTCACTATGACCACCAACTACCAAAAATACATTTATTTACTCTTGCCACCAACTACCAAAATACATTTATTCACTACTACCGACAACTACCAAAAATGTATTTCTTCACCGCTACCAACAACTACCAAAAAATACATTTATTCATACTACCAACAACTAACATTCGTTTATTCACTACTACCAACAATTACCAAAAAAATATTTATTCACTACTACCACCAACTACCAAAAATACATTTATTCACTACTACCACCAACTACCAAAAATACATTTATTCACTACTTCCACCAACTACCAAAAATACATTTATTCACTACTACCACCAACTACCAAAAACATTTATTCACTACTACCAACAACTACCAACAAATACATTTATTCACTACGACCACCAACTACCAAAAATACATTTATGTACTCATACCACCAACTACCAAAAATACATTTATTCACTACTACATACAACTACCAAAAATGTATTTCTTCACCGCTACCAACAACTACCAAAAATACATTTATTCATACTACCAACAACTAACATTCATTTATTCACTACTACCAACAATTACCAAAAAATACATTTATTCACGACTACCAACAACCAAAAATACATGTATTCACTACTACCAACAACCATGAAAAACACATTTATTCACTACTACAAAATACAAAAATGTATTTCTTCACCGCTACCAACAACTACCAAAAATACATTTATTCATACCACCAACAACTAACATTCATTTATTCACTACGACCAACAATTACCAAAAAATACATTTATTCACAACTACCAAAGTAGTGTAATAATGTTGCTTCTGGGACACCTCCGTTTAACATGTGAAATCCCTATCTAATGTCATTTACCCCCTTGTCTTTTTCAAAAATCATAAACACCTCTATTTCTCCCACCCTCATCTTTATGAACCTTTTGTCTGTAGTACCTATCCTTAATGTTGTTCATTAGACCACTCAAACACTACAAATATTTGTTTTCTCTTATAGACCTATCATCCTTCTTCCACATATCATCTGGCAGATTAATCTTTGACCCACTCAAACATTGACCCATTCACTTCCATATTAATTCTTTCCCTCCCTCATTGCCCCTAAACACCTATATTTCTCTCACCCTGTTCTTTACGAACCTTCTAACCTTTTGACATGTTATCCTTATTCATTAGACCACTTAAACACCTGTGATCCTTCTGACCTCATGGACCTTTTAACCTTTTACTCTTAATATCATCTGGTGAATATAACCCACTCAAACAACGACCCTACAAATATTTGTTTATGCGTGGGAAATAATTTAATTCTCCTACAACTCTCTTCACCATCTAATATATTAACAAAAAATATGTTTGAGTTTGGTTCTTTATTAAGATATTTTAACTGGGCTAAGATAAAATGGTAAACCTCCCTCAATGTTCTTGCTTGAGCGCCTCCAGTGCCACATACCATTTTTAAATTAAAGTATATATTTTCCTGACAACCATCAAAGTTTTCCGTCCACTCAAAAATATTTCCATCTTTTTTACCCAATTCACCGGTATTTAAATTAATTCTCTTATTTGTTTTGTGAACTTTTTTACCAGTTGCCTTTTCAATTATACCTATTTGATATTTTTCACATTCATTATGTTTTCCATTTATATACCAAGGTTGATTACACCTCCACTCTTTAGTCTGGTTGATACTTGGTTCTATCATTTATATAATAGTAAAAAAGGCGGCGGTAGCCCGTTAAAATCCCCAACCCCCCCCCCTTTTTAACTTATCACTTATATATATCTTATCACTTATATATATCTTATCACTTATGTATATCTTATCACTTATATATATATCTTATCACTTATATATATATCTTATCACTTATATACTTATATAACCATAAGGGAGACTATCAATTCCATTTTCTAAAATAAACCTCTTATCATCAAAAGCCCCCAATGCTTTCTTATTTATCTCTTCTGAATATAATTGATGTTTATAACTTCTTATTCCATTAATCTTTCTAAACTCTTCTTTCTTTGTTGTTAAACAGTTATAATAATCCTTAAAGTTTATTGTTTCTTTAATAACATTTTTCTTTACACCTTTTAACTTCTTATCAGTCTTTTCAACGTTATTCACAATGTATTTATAAGCATAAGCCTTTGACCTCAATCCCACAAATTCACTCATAACATTTCCTCCTAATTCATCCTTGAACTTTCCAATCACCTTTTTATTTTTAGAAGAGAACAACTCACTCTCTGGACTGTAATTACTCGTGTCATAGATATTAATGTCTCTTTTCATGTCTGAATAAACATCGTTGGTATTAATTTTCAAAATAAAACTATCTGTATCCATATAAAGTAGATTAACATCATTTTGATATTTCTTCCTCAAGTTATTATAAAAGTAATCATACATTAATGACTTTGATAAATCAAGAATTGTTGTTCCAATATAAATAGGTTTGTTCATTTCAATACTCTCTTTAATCAAATGGATCGCACAAAAGTTCTCAGTAAAGACCTCAGCTCGAGTAAAACTCGGTCTATTAATTAATTTTGATGCTTGTTCCCAAGATGTTGATAGTCTGATATTTTGTCTTTTCCTCACATTCTCCATAGTCTTACCAAAGACCGCATTATTCATCAATTTATAAAAGTCTTTCTCAAAATCTGTTTTTGACTCTGTTCTTCTTTGTGTATTAAAATCAATGTACCCCTTTAACCAATGACTTTGATTGAACTTTAGAACCCTATGGATCTTCTCTACTCTTAGACCTTTTGATAAATATTGTCGCAAATTTCTTTGGTGTAGAACATAATTTTTCTTGTTATATAATGTAGTAAGTAATTTTTCTGTTGATTCACCTATATCAAACGATCGTTGATAATCACTCAACCATTCTTTCTTTGGACTTGCTTTCTCACAAGCAAATGGGAGATCATTGTGTAGGTTATGGAGTTCCTCTGGATATTTTAAATCAATTTCAAAATAATAACCAACTTTTTCTTCATCCAATTCTTTTTGTGTAGAGATACATACATCTTGTAAAACGTTTTTGTAGTCTTTTTCCTTTACCCATCTAAGTTTTCCATAAGGAAGAGCCTGAGACATTGCCCAGCCATACAGGTTGTTCGCGTCATAGTACATCAAGTAAGAACTCTCTTTCGTTGGATCATAATTTGGAAGGTATTTGTTATTTGCTTTTGCGTATCTACTCGAGCAGACTTGTGAAATTCCACCTCTTTTTGCCTTTTCAATCATCAAAAGCATATCAACATCGGTTATCAAATCCAAATCTTGTTTTGTCATTTTCAACATCGCACTCCAGGCCAATCCAGGTGCTGTGTAGTAGTGAGCAGGATCCAATCCATATCCAGTGCGACAAACAGATCTAAAGGCTTCAAATACATCGGCCAATAAAAGCACATCAGTTTTGAGATACAAATCGTGATACTCGCCAAGATTCTTGATGTTATATTTTTCCCAAACATTTTGTGCGTGTACATAATCTTTATCAGATATATGACTATTATTTAATTTGTTATAGAAATTTTCTTTTGAAGGAAGTTGTGTTTCATTGAATCTCTCAAATGAGTCCATATAGTCATAGGGGTAAATTCCCTTTTGTGTTAGAAAATCTTTATCTAAAAAATACTCTGAAAGACATGGAAACTCTTTTAGATTTTGAACCAAGTTAACCAATGGACTTGCCATGAATTTAAATGTATCAAGAAATCTGATATGAGTAATAGGAGATGTGTGAATTGTTTTTGTGAATGAAATGTATTTCTGATCCGTGTTTGGAATTGCTGAGATACTTCCAGAAGTCTTTGAGAGTTCCTTGATAAATAGATGTGTATCATAATGAGCGTTGTTATGAAGAAAGACAGGAATGAAAGAGGGGAGTTGATAATTAATATTACAACTTTGATGAGCCGGACCTCTATATTTACCAGTGAGATGACAATGGTCTCTAACCTTTAGACCTTTACCAATTTTCTCCTCACAAATATGACAGACATTGTTTTTTATAAATTCCCTTTTTTCTTTACTTGTTAAGGACATTGGTTTATTGGTTTCTCTCATTATCTTGGTTAATCGAACACAGTCTTTTTCTAGTCGTTTCACAAACTCCTCTGGGGTATTTGAGCCTCTATACATCTCTAACTTGTTATATTTATCACCAACGGATGATTTGATATAATAACAAAAACCACAAGGAGTATGTTTTTGATATTTATTTGTGTATGATTCTTTTGGATCTTGAGAAGCAGTATCAATTTTTTCTAAAATACTTTCAAAATCAGCATATATAACAAATGGATGTTTGATCTTTTTATTTTCATCTTTGAATGTGATCTTTGAGCCTTCTTTAGGCATATTGATTACCGTTGATTTATGTTCGCCACAATAATTTGAATGTTTATCTAATCTTTCTTGTGAATTGAAGAAGTTAAGACAACGCAAACAAATATATATTTTATTTGTTCTCTTACAGACTTGTGGTTTTATTAATTTAGCAATATCTTTGATGTATGTATAATGTGAATTTTCGTCTGAATTAAAATATAGAAGATTAATATGAGTTTGTTTACAATTGTCAGAAAGCTTTAAAACCTGAATGTTGTTTGTTTCTGTTAGACCATAAACATTAACTGATAAATTATTCATCTTTTCAAATTTAGGAATATCATTTAAAGTCATCGGAAACTTTAGATCTTTCGTATTTAATGTATTCTCATATTTTTTATAATGAGATACTCTTTCATCATGAAAATGTGGAGGATGTAAGTGTGCTAAAATAGACCAGAGAAAACATTTATTGTCTTTATTTTTGATATTGATAACTGCTTTTCTATTTTTGATAACACTGGGTAAATCAATGTAAGAAGAAGCTTTTAGAGGATCTGATTTAAGAATATGAATGTCTATGTAAATAATTTTTCCTATATTGAATCCACTTCCTACGATTGAATTATCCACATCTTGCTCTTGTTTAATAAGTTCATCATAGACTCCTGATGTTTTAAAATCTTGATATGAAGATATAAAGTGTGGCTCAGTTCTCATGTATGGTGCATCTATAACTCCTTCATCCTTTGTCATTTCTAATTTTACTCCCATATAAAATTTAAGTGGTTTCATTTCCTTTAGTGTTTTTTCAATCAACGTTTGAACAGCAGGTTTAACTATTTCTACAGCATCAACTATAGACTCTGGTTCAGGAGGTTTGAAGTTAAAGACTCTTATTTTAATATGTCCTTTGAATGCTCCATCAGAGTTTTTAGTTGTGATAAAATTTGATAAATGTAGATTTGTTTTAAGATGTATTTTGAAGCCTTTCTTGAGGATATTTTTATTACATGTAGAACAGTGTTTTGTTTCAGGTGGAAGAGGGGAAAGTTTGTTTAAAATGTTGTATGTATGTTTTGCGGTGAGAATATGTTGTTTATAATATTTTACTTCCTTCTCGCAAGTATCACAATAAACCATATTTATAGCGTGAGAAAACGTGGTGTTTTATATATATCACTGTGCTTAAAATAAAACACTTTTGAGCTTTACAGCTCCGTTTTATATATATCGCTGTGCTTAAACTAAAACACTTTTTCACTCAGAATCATCTAAGTCATAACTATCACATGAATACTCAGAATCATACTCAGAGTCATCAATAAAGCTACTCTCATAACTATCATTTGAGCACAAACTATTAGTATCATAACTATCATCTGTGTTCAATGAAATACTATCATCACCATCGTCCAAGTTCAATGAAATACTATCATCACTATCGTCCGAGTTCAATGAAATAGTAAAATCTTCACTGCTGTATTGACTCATATTTAATTAGCAAGAAAAATATTCCCATCAATATCTATATACTTTCTTTCATTAACAGATTCAATCTCTACAATTTTTATATCAAAAGTTATCTTTAAATAATCTCTAACTATCATAGAACGAAATGACATTTCACCAGAAATATTAACATCATTCATTTTACTTAGATCTACACCCTTTGGATTATTAAAGAAAATACAAATGTCTCCTCTAGAATTATTAATGGTCTTATCATTCTTTTTCAAAGTATCGTGGTCAATCACTTTTTCAAGCTTTGAATAAATTGCCAGGAGTAGAGGAGAAACTTTTGTTAGATTTACTTTAATGGATGTCTTTCCAGGTATAGTTAGAGCTCTTCCTTTAAATGAAATAGAGGGGCTCATGTTATTTTCCATAACTGGTTTTACCCAAAAATTTCCATATTTATCTTTGTTCAATTTAACATCTTTGACATATTTTTCTATATCTTCCACCGAAGTAGAGATTGATTGAAATTTGTCTTTTGTGCTTTGAAACATTGTATTTATTAATGAATAAACTTGCGTTTAGTTTAAGTAAAAATTTACCACATAAATATGATAAGTTCTGAAGGATATTTAGAATTTCCAGACTCTCCATATGATAAATTAGAGAATTGTCCGGCTTGTGATAGAGTGGGGCTTAATGATGAGGATTCATATAAACAATGTTTATTCTGTGATTATATTCTAATTAATGATAATAAGAAATATAAAAAAACATATAACTCTTTTAAATTAGAACCAAAAATGAATTACTTTACAAGATTAATAAGAGAGATGAATGTTAAGCATTATGGTGATAATACACCATTTCTTACAAGGAAAGAGACTCTTTGTATTGAGGAAATGTATAAGGGTTTAATGATATTTATTATTCAAAATAATTTTAATGGAAATGTTAATACAAGATACTACATAAATAAAATAATGAATTATTTTGAAATTAAACCCGAACTCAGGATAAAATATAGAGTTTCTAAAATAGCTCAAAAAAAGTTGGATAACTTGTTTTCCAAATATATAAATGAATGATTTTTTACCCGTTTGGGAAAATAAGATAAAATTTAATAACCATAAAAACATTCCAAATTCATTGAGATGTCTAATAGTTGGTTCAAGCGGATGTGGAAAAACCTGTTTACTTTTAAAGATGCTCCTTGGTTCTAATTTTTTAGATTATGATAATTTAATAATTTTTACAAAGTCAAGTTTTCAACCCGAGTATCAACTACTCTCACAGGGTTTTAATGCGGGTCTTAAAAAGGAAGACATTATCGGTTTATTTAAACTTCAAAACAAACTAAATGATTATAATATTGATGATATAATACAATTATTTTGTGATACACAGAAATCAAAATCGAAACCCATAACTTGTATTCTCAGTGATAATACGGATGATATACCTTCACCTCAAGATTTAGATAAATCAAAAAAGAACCTTGTCATCTTTGATGATTGTGTTAATGAGAGAAACCAAACAGTAATGGATAGCTACTATACAAGAGGGAGACATTCTTCTTGTAATTGTATATATCTTAGTCAATCATATTTTCAACTCCCTCGACGCTCAATAAGAAACAATGCCAATACTTTTATTTTATTTAAGTTAAATTCAATAGATGTAAATAATTTTTGGAGAGATAATTGCTCTACGTTATGTAGTAAAAAAGAATTTGAAAATTATATGAAACACACGATTGGAAAATATAAATATATTGTTGTGAAACAAGATGAGATACTAAATGATATTTTTCAATACTAAATGAATACTGAAGAAAGAGAAAGAAAGTTTAAGGAACATCAACAATTAGTTTCAAAAGTTGTTAAACAACAGGAAGAGATAAAGAAGAAACGGAGACAGAAACTAACTGGTGAAGAAGCCTTTGAAAGAAAACAAGAGAAATTCTTTAAACCACTTTTGAAAACTCAACACCCTACAGTTCCCACGGTAGAATTTACTCCGAAAAAACTTCAAATGCTCAAAGATTTTAGTCAGATAACAAAACAAGAACTTGGTGAATTAGAATATGATGACGAGGGATTATTTCGGAAACTTGAGCAGGTAAATCAACCCCCTAATTATGTTGTGGAAGCTCTTCAAAACAATGAATATTCTGCGGGTTCAAAAACCAGAGCAGGTCTCATTCCAACAGAAGAACCAGCAGTGTTTCATCTTGTGGAAGAAAAGGTATTGATATTTAATGATGAATTGATGTTCTTGAGTTCTACTCAACCAAATGTTAAATTAACTCCAAGATTAATGTTTCTTCTAACAAACCCCGGATTCAGCGGTTCAAAATATTTTGAGGAACCACTTGATATGGAAAGAGAGGAAGATAGGGTATATATTGAGTTGTTAAATACACTTGATTATGGAGTTTCTGTTGCTGGTAAAAGTAAGAAGAATGAGAAGGAGAAACATATTATTGATGCTTTAAGTAAGCTTGGTTCGGGTGTTAGTTTTCTTCCAAATGACCCATCACAATTAGTTAATAGGCTATTATTGTTATTAGGTAGTAAGAAGGCTGGAAACAGCAATTGTTTTAATGAATCCTCAGCCATTTTAGATCAGTTGATGAACATGAAAATAATTAATAAATGTCAATACAAAGATATTTTATTAGATATTAAATAAGATGAGAAGCACAATTCTTAGTTTTAATTTCACAACGAGCGATTACACAGCTTCATTCCCTTACCCACTACAACTTGACCCCCTTACCTCATATGAGGCATCTTTGTTGTCAATGGAAACTTACAATACCCTTTTTAATATCACAGAGAAAAACAACAAGTTTAGTTATAATCCAGGCACTGCCTACAAAACTATAACTGTTTCACCTGGAGCTTACGAGATTTCTCAAATATCTTCAGAAGTCTCTCGCCTTATGAAAGAAAAAGGTGATGAACCAAAAAATATTGTAATAGATATTCAAACACACACTTCAAAATCAACTATTAAACTGAAAAATAATTATAAAGTTGATTTCACGATTGAAAATTCGTTCAGAGAGCTATTGGGTTTCTCTTCAAAAAAGATTGAAAATAACGGGACGTTTTACAGTGATAATGTTATCCAAATATCCTCCGGTATAAATTCAGTATTAATTCATTGTGATTTGATTGATGGTGCTTATAACGATGGAATAAGAACAAATACAATATTTTCATTCAGTGCATACTCAACCCCGATTGGTTATAAATTTAATATGGAACCAAAAAATCTTGTCTATTTACCTGTGTCAGGAAAAACCATATACAGAGTAAATTTTAGGATAACCGACCAAGATAATCGTATGATATCCTTTAATGATGAAATTATATCCATCAGAATTCACCTACGTGAAGTTTTTCAATAAATAAATAATGGTTATTGTAAGAAAACACGAGTTGGGAAAATATAAAATAATTACAGGGGAGGGCATGTTCCTTTCACCAGACTATACAAGGTATGTGGGTAAAGGATACTATAAACCTAAGAGACAACGGGGTGTGGGTCATCAATTTCGAAATAAAGGAGATGGGATAATTGATACTCTAATGGGTATTGGTTCAACCATTCTTAAACATAAAGACCTAATTGGTTCAACTGCTTCTCTCATGGGAAATGTAGCAGGTGTTGTAAAGAGTATAAAAGATGCTCAAAAGGAGTCCCATAAATTACAAGCAATCAAAGAAATTAAAAAAGGTAAAACTCAACTATCTTCACAAGAACGACAAAAAATCATTAAAATACTTGGGTCAGGGTTTCAACAATTTTAATACTATATAAATACAAGTATGGAAGCGATTGATAGTATCTATGATTTGGATGATACGATTATCATTTCAAACTCTACTAAAAAGGAAGACTATTTTAAGGTAAATGCTATTACAGGAACCGACTGGAATTCAAACGGAACAAAAAGTTTTGAAATAAATAATCAACAAACTTACTTGAATATAGCTGATAGTTTCTTGCTGTGTAAATTTAAATTCACTAAGGCTGCGAATAATACTAATGCTACACTCGTAAATGATTTCTTCTGGAAAATGTTTGACAGTGTTCGCCTGTATATTGGAACACAAGAGGTTGAAGCGGTTGATTATGTCTCTGCTACATCTGAAATGATGAAATTTACACTATATTCGTTTGGTGATAGAATGGGTAAGGGAGCTGTTGAAGGCTTTATTCCTGATATGTCAACGGGAACAAACACAGACCCTGGTTATAGTCAAAGGAAGTCAATGTATAATGATGACGCAAAAGCTGAGAATAGTTTTACCGTAGCAGTACCTCTTAAAGGTATATTTGGATTTTGTGATTATGATAAAGTTTTGTATGGTCTTAAAATTAGATTTCAACTACAAAGGAATGATAATGTAAATAGATTGCTTTTTGGGGCTGAAAATGCTTTTGGCGACAATAATAAATTTGTTATTAATGATTTGTGTTGGTATATCAATGAATATACTCCTAATCTTAAAACGGAGGAGATGTTAAATAGAAGACTTAACTCAAAGAAACCGCTAAATGTATCATACCTTAAAAGAAGATGTCAACACGTTAAACTGGAACACACTACCTACACTTGGAATTTGGGTGTTCTTGAAGGAAAGCCACGATACCTATGGCTCATTTTTAAAAAACCAGATGGAGAGGAGGGTACTAATAAGAATAATGCGCTGAGTGATAATGCTAAGGTGAAACAACTTCGGGTTTCTCTTGATGGCACATTTTATCCGCGAGATAGATTGGAAATTGATTGGGAAAAAAATGATTATGCGGAAGCCTACAAGTCCTACCAAAAAGTGTGTGAAAGTAATGGTAATAATGATCCTATTTTGGATATGGTTGCATTTAAAGGTTTATATACAATCTACGCAATTGACCTGAGTTCTCAAAAGGAAACTATAAAGTCTAATCGAGTGGATACTTCTCTATACATTGAAAGAGGGGAGAATGAAGAAGTTGATGCTTATTGTTTGCTTTTGGAGGAAACAGAATTACAGATTAATACAGATAATGGTGTTATGATTAATATCACATAGGTTTTTTCTCATAAATAAATGGTAGGGGTATATGTTAATCAAATCAATCTTAATAAATTAACATCTTGTATTCAAAATCAAAAGCCTTGTATTATTAATGTTAATACAATTCAAAGAAAAGGAGCTGTAAGAATTGATGTTTTACTCACACACACACAAGTAAAAACACTAAATGATGTTGGATCACTTAAAATTAAAATGACGAAACCTATGTTAAAGAAATATTCAATAGACGAGTCAAGAGGAGGATTTCTCCCGTTTCTAATTCCTTTATTTGCTGGTTTAAGTGCGGCGGGAGCATTGACTGGTGGTATTTCAGCAGCGGTAAAAACTGCTAACGAAAGGAAGGCACAACTAAAAGCTCAAAAAGAATTGGAAAGACATAACAAGGAGTTGGAGAAACAAATTAGTGGAAGTGGTGTAATTGTAGATTTTGCTCAAAAACTTGAAAGTCTACCTGATAAAGCTAGATTGTTGGTTGGTGATATGCTTTCCTCTATCGCTCAAGCGGGTGTTAAACTAACTAAACGGGGTAATGGATTGTATCTTTCTCATAAATAAATGGATAAATGGTTTAAACAATTTGGAAAGAATACAACGTCAAATATAGAACTAGCCAAGTATTGTAAAACACTAAAAATTGATAATGTGGTAATCTGTATGAGAGATGAATTAATACATATAAATAAGAATACAAAGAATATTATTATGAATTTAGACACACAGAATGGTTCTCATTGGGTTTGTATTCATAATAGTCAGGATAAATATTATTTTGATAGTTATGGTATGCCACCACCTGTTGAAGTAATACAATTCTTACAGAATGGTGTTTATCAAACATTTCAAGTTCAAGAAATTAATTCTAAATGTTGTGGTCAATTATGTTTATATGTATTATTTCAACTCAACAATAATGAAAATTTTTATGATATCATTTTTAATCTAATATAAATGACTTATGTTGGAAAAGATGGTTCTATCTTTGGAAAATCCTCTCAGGATATTGATTTATCAAATTATTATACAAAGGCACAGGCTGAACGACAAAAATATAGTGTAAGTAAAAATATTAATATGAAGAATACTTATAAATTAATCAATTATCCAAACCCTACAGATGCGAATGACTTAATTAGATTAAGTGATTTATCACAATATATATTTTTAAAGAAAACAGCACGTTTTGTG
The DNA here is from genome assembly GCF_964187855.1 of Myxine glutinosa. Taxonomy (NCBI): domain Eukaryota; kingdom Metazoa; phylum Chordata; class Myxini; order Myxiniformes; family Myxinidae; genus Myxine; species Myxine glutinosa. The sequence continues at coordinate 182,939,242 of NC_136264.1, read as the reverse complement.
AAAGAAGTAAAATTTACAACCACAACACCTGGTTATACTGACCATACACCTTTCCTCATTGAATTTAACTACCTGCTTACAATTGAATTTTATAAAGAAGGACATTTAGTTAATATGCGAATTAATAAATGGGGGTATGATATGCCTGATTTAGGGTATAATTGGTCTTTTTCAATAAACATAGAAGACCTACATGATTTAAATCAGTCTCGTAAAGAAGAATATTATCCACTTGGTGAGGATAAGGATTTATGTGGAAGTACAATTAGTAAACAACAAATACGTGATTTTAAGAAAAGAAAAATATATGATAGTATAGCGATGGTTCGCATGACAAAGAAGGAAGGTAATGAGATAAGGATAGAAAGCCGAGGAATACAAACCGATTTGGTAGTGGGAAGATGGGGTGGTATTACCTGTCATAATATTAATCTCACATATATTTCTGATACATAAATGGCAGGAAGAAGACTACAAGAGAATTATAATTTTTGTATTCAAGGATACCTACAAGAAAAGGGTGCTCGGTATTACATACCTTATGATTTGGAGCATATACATGGGAATTTTGTCATTAAAAACTGGCCTTATACTGATATTGTTAAACCCACAAATAGAGACTTGTTTAAAATATTAAATAAAAATGAACTTCTCAAAGTTATGAAATATAAAACTCTTTTAGAAATCGTCAACAAATCTTATTGGTATCCTATTATGAGAAAAATAATTATAGATACAAGAATATCTCAAAATCCAGATGAGTATATGTATAATATTCTTTGGGGTTCAAACTCAAGGGTAGCAAGGGATGAGGAAGGAGTTGAAGAAGAGAAGGAGGAAAGAGAGAAAAAGGAGAAGGAGGAAAGGGAGAGGGAGGAGAAGGAGGAGAGGGAGAAAAAGGAGGAGAAGGAGGAGAGGGAGAAAAATGAGAAGGAGGAAAGGGAGAAAAGGGAGAAGGAGGAAAGGGAGAAAAGGGAGAAAAAGGAGAAGGAGGAGAGGGAGAAAATGGAGGAGGAGGAGAGGGAGCAAAGAGAGAGGGAGGAAAAATATAAAAAGATGGAAATCATTGAGATTCATAAAAGATTGAGTGTATTAAAGCAAATAAATCAATCTCAACGCACCGAAGAGGAAATTAAAGAATTAACAACTCTTATGAAGATAATGGTTTCAAAAATAAGAACGTCAATGTCTTCAATTTCAGGGAGGAGATTTAAACGAGAAAGTGGTGAAGAAGAAGAAGAAGAAGAAGGAAAAGATTATGTGATTGATGATGTTGGTGTCATTGACTTTAGTTAGTTTTTATTTGTAAATAAATGGAGGAGAGAGTGAAGGCATTCCTTAGGATTCTTTATGTTTTAAAAATAAAGATTGAAATGTATATGTTGAAAACCAAAAAGGTTTTGATACTCTGTCGGAATTTTTCTGATAAATAAATATGAGTTATTGTCTCAAATGTAAAAAGAAAACTAAATCTAAAAATATCTCTTATGTTAAAGCTAAAAATAATAGAGTTTATCAAAAAGGAATATGTCAAGTATGTGGCTCTAAAAAGTGCCAATTCATCTCTCCTAAAAGAGGAGGAGACATACAAAAGTTTCTGTCAGGAAGTAAATTTACAACAACTGGAATTCCAGGGGAATTACACCTTCCAGGGTATTCTTTCTGTGGTCCAGGAACAAACTTGGATAAAAGATTAGATGAGGCTGACAATCCTAAACCTTGGTCTAAACCTACAAATAGGGTTGACGAAGTGTGTATGAAGCATGATATTGCTTATGGGAAAACCACTACGTTGACTGAAAAACATAAAGCCGACAGCGAAATGTTGTATAATTTGTCTTTGATACAAAATCCAACGTTGAGAGAGAAAGTTGATAGGTTTATTGTGAGAAATTTGATAAATGCTAAATTGAAACTTGGTCTTGGTTATTCCTCAAAAAACTATTAGGCTCTAATGATGTCATCAAGACTGAGGAGCTTTTGGCTGAAGAATTACACAAACCTATAATCACAAAGTTTAAAAGAAGGAAGGTTTATTCTAAATACACTGAGCACATATGGTCCGCTGATTTAATTGAATTGAATAATGACAGGGGATACAGGTATGCTTTAACCGTTATTGATTTGAGGAGTAGATTTGCCTGGGTTGTCCCTTTAAAAAATAAAAGGGGTGATACTTTAATGTTAGCCTTTAAGCTAATATTTGATCGGGATAAAAGGAAACCAAAGAAGTTATGGACTGATGAGGGAACAGAGTTCTATAACAAAATATTCATGAAATTTCTTAAGGGGAAGGGTATTAAATTATACAGCACCTTTAATGAAGGAAAGGCAGTTGTTATTGAGCGTTTTAATCGTACTTTAAAAGAGAAATTATATAAAAAATTCACACAACTCGGTTCTCAAAAATGGGTGTATTTAATTCAGGATATTGTAGATAATTACAATAATACAGTTCATTCATCAACACAATCAAAACCATCAGAAACATTTACAAAATTAGAATATGAAAAGGAGATTAATTTGAGAAAGCCCAAGTTTAAAGTTGGTGATATTGTAAGAATATACAAATGGAAAAGTCATTTTGAGAAAGGTTATACACAAAAATGGACTCGTGAATTATTTAAAATCATTGATGTAATGGATACAGTCCCTTGGACCTACAAATTATATGATTTAAATGGAGAAGAAATCTTGGGTTCATTTTACTCACAAGAATTACAAAAAACACAAGTAAGCAGCTAATACCCTTGAAAATAATAAATAAATAAATAAAATGTAATGGGGATACGTTTTTAAATCTGTGAACCCCAAACACAGAATCCCACAACTTTTTAGTTGGGGCTTAACTTTTGTGTGTGTATAATGGGGATACGTTTTTAAATCTGTGAACCCCAAACACAGAATCCCACAACTTTTTAGTTGGGGCTTAACTTTTGTGTGTGTATAATGGGGATACGTTTTTAAATCTGTGAACCCCAAACACAGAATCCCACAACTTTTTAGTTGGGGCTTAACTTTTGTGTGTGTATAATGGGGATACGTTTTTAAATCTGTGAACCCCAAACACAGAATCCCACAACTTTTTAGTTGGGGCTTAACTTTTGTGTGTGTGTGTATGTGCGAGTGAGTCATAATAATATACAAACCCTAACCCAACCCAAGCCCTAACCCAACCCCATCCCTAACCCAAACCCATCCCTAACCCAACCCATCCCTAACCCAACCCCATCCCTAACCCAACCCCATCCCTAACCCAACCCCATCCCTAACCCAACCCCATCCCTAACCCAACCCCATCCCTAACCCAACCCCAACCCTAACCCAACCCCATCCCTAACCCAACCCCATCCCTAACCCAACCCATCCCTAACCCTCACATTCAAAATCCCAACCCTAACCCAATCCCATCCCTAACCCAACCCCAACCCTAACCCTCACATTCAAAATCCCAACCCTAACCCAACCCATCCCTAACCCAACCCCATCCCTAACCCAACCCCATCCCTAACCCAACCCCAACCCTAACCCTCACATTCAAAATCCCAACCCTAACCCAACCCCATCCCTAACCCTCACATTCAAAATCCCACCCAAACCCTAACATAATCTTTCTTTTCTTCTTTTTTAAATACGTATTTCTTTTTTTTTTTTTCCTCTTCCTCCAATTCTGTCTTTCAAGGCTTTTAAGTTTGAAGAAGTAGAAATGGGAAGAAAGAATTTTCCAGCATTTTCTTCCTCGAACTTTCTTGATATTGCTTAAATCAAGCGTCATTAAATAAAGAACATTGTTCATTGCTTTAGAATCCAAAGAGTCTCCAAGAGGAACCCCACAGGTAGAGTCTCCAAAATAAAACCAACTTTCCAAGTTCCCAAGGTATAACCACATTCCTGTTGAGCCTCCAAGATAGGTATCACATTCCGAGTCATCAAAACAAAACCCCCATTCCGAGTCTCCAAAAATATAACCATCTTTCCAAGTCCCCAAGGTAAAACCACAATTTTCAGAAATATTGGGGGTTTCCGTGATAAGTCTCACATAGTATAACTGCGGACCATCAGGGAAAACTTCCCTTTCCCAATTTTTTAGGGTTTCTATGATGTGTCTCACATAGTATAACTGCGGACCATCAGGGAGAATTCCCATTTCACAATTTTTTAGGGTTTCTATGATGTGTCTCACATAGTATAACTGCGGACCATCAGGGAGAACTCTCCTTGCCCAATTTTTTAGGGTTTCTATGATGTGTCTCACATAGTATAACTGCGGACCATCAGGGAGAACTCTCCTTGCCCAATTTTTTAGGGTTTCTATGATGTGTCTCACATAGTATAACTGCGGACCATCAGGGAGAACTCTCCTTGCCCAATTTTTTAGGGTTTCTATGATGTGTCTCACATAGTATAACTGCGGACCATCAGGGAGAACTCTCCTTGCCCAATTTTTTAGGGTTTCTATGATGTGTCTCACATAGTATAACTGCGGACCATCAGGGAGAACTCTCCTTTCCCAATTTTCAGAAATTTGTGGGTCTCCAATGTATGACTTGTATTCTGGCTCATCAAGGTAGAACTTGTTCAGTGGGTTTTGTTTTGATAACTCACAACAAGTATCATCATGGTAAAACTCTTTTTCAGGATTTTGTGGATCTCCAAGGTATAACTCTTTGGCTGGGTCATCAAGGTAGAACTCGTTCTGGGGGTCTTGGTTGTTCAAAATGTCTTCAAACAAAAAAATAACTTCATCCCAAGTTGTGTTAAAAGCAGAATTTTCATTTCGTATCTCAGATACAATTTCCTGTGAAAGAAAATAACAATGTATTAATTTAATACAATATTTTTTATTTGTATAAATCAAGCTCTATGAATATTAAAATAAACTTTGTTAACTCTTACACGAGTCTCATCTTAAAAAAAAAAAAAATAAAATAAAATAAATAAATTAAATAAATAAATAAATAAATAAACAAACTTACCTCCATTGATAAGAGGTTCGAGTCCAGTTCATCAATCTGAAGGTTGAGTTCTACACAGGTAGTAGGACTCCATGGAATAGCAAAGTTATCCCATTCCATTTCGGCATAGTAGTCCATTCTCAAGTGAAGCAGAAAGCGTGTTTGAAAAAGCCTGTGTGGTCGGTGCCTTTTATAAGGACTGGGTGTGTCTTCCTGTGGAAATTCCCTGGGCGTGTCTTAACTGGAAATGATGTGATGGAAATTCCCTGAAAATGATGTAATGTATTACCTGGAAATGATACAATGCTGAAGAGTTTATAAAGTGGGTGGGACTTAGCAAAAGTGGGAGGAGCTTAGCAAAAGTGGGCGGGGCTTAGTAAAAAGTGGGCGTGGCTTAACAAAAAGTGGGCGGGGCTTAGTAAAAATGGGCGTGGTTCACCAAAAAGTGGGCGGAGCTTACCAAAAAATGGTATGTGGCACTGGAGGCGCTCAAACAAGAACATTGAGGGAGGTTTACCATTTTATCTTAGCCCAGTTAAAATATCTTAATAAAGAACCAAACTCAAACATATTTTTTGTTAATATATTAGATGGTGAAGAGAGTTGTAGGAGAATTAAATTATTTCCCACGCATAAACAAATATTTGTAGGGTCGTTGTTTGAGTGGGTTATATTCACCAGATGATATTAAGAGTAAAAGGTTAAAAGGTCCATGAGGTCAGAAGGATCACAGGTGTTTAAGTGGTCTAATGAATAAGGATAACATGTCAAAAGGTTAGAAGGTTCGTAAAGAACAGGGTGAGAGAAATATAGGTGTTTAGGGGCAATGAGGGAGGGAAAGAATTAATATGGAAGTGAATGGGTCAATGTTTGAGTGGGTCAAAGATTAATCTGCCAGATGATATGTAGAAGAAGGATGATAGGTCTATAAGAGAAAACAAATATTTGTAGTGTTTGAGTGGTCTAATGAACAACATTAAGGATAGGTACTACAGACAAAAGGTTCATAAAGATGAGGGTGGGAGAAATAGAGGTGTTTATGATTTTTGAAAAAGACAAGGGGGTAAATGACATTAGATAGGGATTTCACATGTTAAACGGAGGTGTCCCAGAAGCAACATTATTACACTACTTACCAACAACCAAAAATACATGTATTCACTACTACCAACAACCATGAAAAACACATTTATTCACTACTACCACCAACTACCAAAGGTACATTTATTCACTACTACCACCAACTACCAAAAATACATTTATTCACTACCACCAACAACTACCAAAAAAATACATTTATTCACGACTATCAATGACCAAAAAAATACATTTATTCACTACTATCAATGACCAAAAACACATTTATTCACGACTACAAAATACAAAAATGTATTTCTTCACCACTACCAACAACTACCAAAAATACATTTATTCATACTACCAACAACTAACATTCATTTATTCACTACTACCAACAATTACCAAAAAATACATTTATTCACAACTACCAACAACCAAAAATACATGTATTCACTACTACCAACAACCATGAAAAACACATTTATTCACTACTACCACCAACTACCAAAGGTACATTTATTCACTACTACCACCAACTACCAAAAATACATTTATTCACTACCACCAACAACTACCAAAAAAATACATTTATTCACTACTATCAATGACCAAAAACACATTTATTCATGACTTCCACCAACTACCAAAAATACATTTATTCACCACTACCACCAACTACCAAAAATACATTTATTTACTACAACCACAAACTACCAAAAATACATTTATTCACTACTACAAACAACTACCAAAAAGACATTTATTCACTACTACAAACAACTACCAAAAACACATTTGTTCACTACTACCACCAACAACCAAAAATACATTTATTCACTACTACCACCAACTACCAAAAATACATTTATTCACTACTACCACCAACTACCAAAAACATTTATTCACAACTACCAACAACTACCAACAAATACATTTATTCACTATGACCTACAACTACCAAAAATACATTTATTCACTACTACCACCAACTACCAAAAACATTTATTCACTACTACCAACAACTACCAACAAATACATTTTTTCACTACGACCACCAACTACCAAAAATACATTCATTTACCCTTACCACCAACTACCAAAAATGCATTTATTCACTACTACCTACAACTACCAAAAATGTATTTCTTTACCTCTACCAACAACTACCAAAAATACATTTATTCATACTACCAACAACTAACATTCATTTATTCACTACTACCAACAATTACCAAAAAATACATTTCTTCACTACTACCACCAACTACCAAAAATACATTTATTCACTACTACCACCAACTACCAAAAATACATTTATTCACTACTACCACCAACTACCAAAAATACATTTATTCACTACTACCACCAACTACCAAAAACATTTATTCACTACTACCAACAACTACCAACAAATACATTTATTCACTACGACCACCAACTACCAAAAATACATTTATTTACTCTTACCACCAACTACCAAAAATACATTTATTCACTACTACCAACAACTAACAAAAATACATTTATTTACGACTACCAACTACCAAAAATACATTTATTCACTACTACCAACAACTAACAAAAATACATTTATTCACAACAACCATCTCCCAAAAATACATGTATTCACTACTACCAACAACCATGAAAAACACATTTATTCACTACTACCACCATCTACCAAAAATACATTTATTCACGACTACCAACTACCAAAAATACATTTATTCACTACTACCAACAACCATGAAAAACACATTTATTCACTACTACCACCAACTACCAAAAATACATTTATTCACTACTACCACCAACTACCAAAAATACATTTAATCACTACTACCACCAACTACCAAAAACATTTATTCACTACTACCAACAACTACAAACAAATACATTTATTCACTTTGACCTACAACTACCAAAAATACATTTAATCACTACTACCACCAACTACCAAAAACATTTATTCACTACTACCAACAACTACAAACAAATACATTTATTCACTATGACCTACAACTACCAAAAATACATTTAATCACTACTACCAACAACTAACAAAAATACATTTATTCACAACAGCCATCTCCCAAAAATACATGTATTCACTACTACCAACAACCATGAAAAACACATTTATTCACTACTACCACCAACTACCAAAAATACATTTAATCACTACTACCACCAACTACCAAAAACATTTATTCACTACTACCAACAACTACAAACAAATACATTTATTCACTATGACCTACAACTACCAAAAATACATTTAATTACGACTACCACCAACTACCAAAAACATTTATTCACTACTACCAACAACTACAAACAAATACATTTATTCACTATGACCTACAACTACCAAAAATACATTTATTCACTACGACCACCAACTACCAAAAATACATTTATTCACTACGACCACCAACTACCAAAAATACATTTATTCACTACGACCACCAACTACCAAAAATACATTTATTCACTATGACCTACAACTACCAAAAATACATTTATTCACTACGACCACCAACTCCCAAAAATACATTTATTCACTACGACCACCAACTACCAAAAATACATTTATTTACCCTTACCACCAACTACCAAAAGTACATTTATTCACTACTACCAGCAACTACCAAAAAAAACATTTATTCACCACTATCACCAACCACCAAACATTCATTTAATCAGTGTGCCCCGAAATTTGTACAATTTTCAATCCAAATGCATTGCATTGTGTTAGCGGAAACGACATTAAACATTGAACAATGTGCACAATTTTTGTATCCACAAACAACTTTTTGAACCTGTATGTTGACCTATTTGTGGTGTAGCTTTTGATTAAAAATAATTGGTGACGATATTTATGGCAGGAGCAAACAAGTTCTACAATGCTTTGGAGGACATGATCGGATTTCGGCCCAATCCCTGGATGAAGTTGTGCTGGAAATTCTTAACTCCGACCCTTTGCATGGTTGGTGTCCGCTCATTGACTGACTGCAAAACCTTCCCTTTGACCCCCGTGAATTTTACCCATCATGCATTGTTATATATTTGTTTGCTGTGAATTTATTTGGCATATTCTATTAGAGCAACCCTTCAGGAACATTTCTAGGGTGGGTGTCACTCCAGATTGTGGTATAACTTTTTTTCTACAGGCCAATGTCTGTGGTGGGGTTGGCTCTCAAAAAGAGTCTGAAATGGGGGCGATGATGTCATACAGGTGTTATTTAATGCAATATTTTTTGCAATATTGCTGGCAAGTCAGCTCGTGGACTCTCACTCCACGATTGTAGGATTTCCCATGATAGATAGAAGTTGATGTACTGCCACCATAGACACCAGATTCTATCAGAAGATCTTCTATGCCCAAGTTCTCATACTTTTTACCCAGAAGAGCAAGGAAATTCAGAGCAATGTGAAATCATCCCATGCGGATGACAGTATCTGAGACCTTGACTGGCACTCTCCACTGAATCTCCTTACCCTTTACATAGATGGCAAGGTTAAATGTGAGAACGCTCATCTTCTGTTTGAGGCTTGCCATTATTATTTGTGTAGTCTTCATCACTGTATAGATTGTGCTGTAGTCAGTAGGAGAACCTTCATTCAACAACAACAACAACATGCATTTTAAGGCCATGTTCCCTGCTAGAGCGGGGGTTAGCCTTGCGGTCCCCATGACAATCTTCTCCATTTTGCCCTATTTTCTGCATCTCTCCTTGTTAACCCCCTTGCCCGCATTTCTTCTTCCACCATCTTTAGCCAAGTCTTTCTCGGTCTTCCCCGTCCTCTACTTCCTTCTACATTAACTTCCATCACTCTTCTCAACCAGTCACTTTCACCTCTCAACCAGTCACCAACCTTCATTCATTGGGCAATAATCCACCACAGTGTTGCACGGTCTGGCAAATGAAACCATTGCATATAAACCGCTCCAACCAGGCACGTGCTGTTGGCTGGGGTCCATTAGCTGGTTTGGCGAGATGTTAACGTCGAATAATTTAGTTGGACTGCCTGATGATGCCAAGTGCTATAAACACTGTAACCCGTCTTTACATGTCTTTCCAATAAAATTTGCAATGCTGGGTCTTTGCCATGGGTGCTGAACTTGCACCATCATTGCACTATTGAGAGATGTTTCTTTGAAAATGGTCAGCTTATGGTGTGTGCTCGAGTAAGGGACCAAATTGTCTTCATTGGTGCAACACAACAGTAATGGCATGTGTCCTGTGTTTCCCATGTAATCTCCTAATTGACATCGTTATTGTCACCAGTCATCTGAATGAAAGCACTGGGAGAGATAATAGATGGAATGACAACCCCTCTTCTTATAACTTCGCCAGAATCTACTTTGCGAGACCAATATCATTGGCCTCCATCTCATCGTATGAGGAACAGTGGACCCATTCTATTTGGTATAGTGATCAGTTATTTTGCTCTGGTTATGTGGTGTATTACCATGGCAAGACTTGTGTGTTTGTGGGTATTGACTCTTATATGTGATGAGAAATGCAAAATATTGTTATGTCGGTGGGTAGGGGCATATATAGATTTAGGTAGATCTGCCTTGGTCGGTGCTCCAATGTCACAAAGAAGAAGAACCACTTCGATGTACAGTAAGTCAGGGACCCGTCTAGCCCATTTGTTCGGATTAAGGTGTATCTTCATCCCCATTACGAGGAATGGGGCATGTTAAATAGTTGTAGGGATTATGCTAATTCCCACGTGTGTGAAACCTGTGATCATTCCATTTGTCCCGTATGGCAATGCACTCATATACATTAGTTAGGCCCAATAGCACACCACATTAATTAATTCCCCCCCTCACAATGACTGACCAGAAGAACAAACAGCAAGCGACCACGCACTTGGGCTGACAACACCGGCAGGGCAGCAAACATCGACCAGGCAGGCAATAGCCACACCCAGAAGACTCTTGATTGACAGGGGCGGAGGGGCGAGTAAGAGCAGGTCGCTGATTGGCAGAGTAGGGAAGGACGTGTGATTGGTCAGGGGAGGGGCAGAAAGCTTCCCGGTGGTTGGTGGAAGGAGCGACACACTGGTTGGCCACCGACTGATGGCATGACACGAAGGGCAAAAAGCGCTCGGCCAATGAGAGGGGACGGACACGATCGGAACATTCGAGAGGTCAAGGGGTGCCACGCTGGTTGGCACAGAGGAAGGCTGACATCACGGGACGGCGAGTAAAACCTCTCGCTCGCTGGCATTTTCTCTCTTCCCTTTGCCCTCTTGCGTTGGACTGTCCCTCTGCGCTGGACCTTCTCTTGCCATCGGACTCTGGTGGAGGAACGAGGAGTTCGAAAGACGGTGGAGAGAAGGAGCGCTGACGATTCTCCTTCCCTGCGTTCGCGTGTGAACGACGAGCGTACGGGCGAGGCTCGCCGCCGAAGAGTGACGAACCAGGTGCGAGTGAGGCTCTTGGTGAGGCCTGACGGAGCGGTGAACAGGGACGCATCGAGGACTGGTGAACGGGGGTGCGGGGAGGCCTGCTCCGCGCCAACACCGATTCCTGACGGACGCTGACTGCCAGACAGAGATAAGTCCCCACAAAAGAACACAACGGTTTCTTTGATTCACTCTTCCCCTGTACTTGTATTTGAAGTGAGGTGTGCAGGATCCCGATTTAGGAGCATTATTATTTGCCAGAATAGATTCCGGCAAGTATGTTGGTTGGTTGGTTTGTCTGTCTGTCTGTTTGTTACTTGCTGGAATAGATTCCGGCAAGTACGTTGGTTGGTTGGTTTGTCTGTCTGTCTGTTTGGGTGCAATACTACGTCTACATCATTGCACATAACATTGCCATACCTTACACACATATTTGCCTTGCCCTGGAATAGACTGTGCCCAATTTTTAACTCTCTAGGCCCAAGGTCAAGCTCAAGGTCACCCAAAACGTGAAAATCGTGGGAACTGTCATTGGTTACTAGGCAACGGATGCTCACACGGTTACACATTGCAGTTGGACATCGCCGTCACTGCGATGCGAAACGAAACACGCCTCAGAGATGTCACATTCACAATCGCTATGTGGTTTTTTTTTGTTTTTTTTGTTTTTCTGTATACTGAATCGAGGCTCGTGAAAGAGCTAACATTTACTTCACAAACAAATCAACCAGACAAACAAGATATATAAAAAGAGGGAGCGGAAGACAAGATGGGGAGAGAAGGGGAAGCACACAAACACAACATTTGAGAGCAGGGAGATGTGTGGGAGGGAGAGGGCTTGGGGGGAGGAGGAGTGGGAAGGGGGGTGGGAGAAGTATAAAACAACAAGGACACCAAGGACTTCCAGGACAGAAGTTGATATTTCAAAAAAGTGGAATTGGGGTGAAATTAGCGGGGGTAAAAAAGATCAAAGTTTTGGATGGGGGAAGATAAGAGATGGTGGTGAACAGCTGTTTTAAAGACCTGGAGGGTGGAGTGGGATTGAAGAGAGTGAGGGAGTTTGTTCCAGAGGCAGGAGAAAAGAGGAATGAAGAAGTGAAGGTGAGCAGAGAGTCTTGATTTTGGCAGTTTAACCATAAGAGGGTTGCAGGCAGATCTTGTGCGACCTGTAGGAATATTTGTGGGACAGAGCCCAGAGAGAGCTGGGGGGGCAAGGCCAGAGAGGAGTCGGTAGAAGACGGAAAGACCACCAACCTGCCTGCGGTGAGTGAGTGAGAGGCCCTTGGAGTTAGCTTCATCGCGGGAGATTCCAATGATTCTGAATGCTTTGGTTTCAACAGCGTGAAGACGAGCTAGGTGTGAGGCAGGAGCACCAGCCCAGAGGGGAGAGCAGTAATCCATTGAGCTGCGGATGAAAGCCTTGTATGTAGTGAGGAGCTCAGGTGTGCCAAGGAAGGACTTCGCACGATGGAGGATGCCCAGTCGGCGACTGGCTTTGGAGGCCAGATTTGAAATGTGGTTTTCCCAGGAAAGATCATGGCAGATAGTGAGACCCAAAAGCTTGAGTGACAGAACTTCTTGGAGAGGATTATTCAGAAAGTGGATGGGAGGGTTGTCCAGTCGGTCTTTTCGGAGAGACATCGTAAGAGTGTGAGATTTGTCAGGATTGAAAGACATGTTCTAATTGTTTGCCCAGTCTGTGATTTTGTCCAGGTCTGCAGAGAGTGAGGAGGCTGCAGACTGCCGATCTGAGGGATGAAGAATGGAGCGACAGAGAGTAGAGTCATCAGCAAAGAGATAGAGAGGATTTTCAAGAGAGTCAGAGAGATCATTGATGAAGACCAGAAAAAGCACAGGGCCCAGAACACTGCCTTGGGGAACTCCAGCCTGAACAGGAAGAGGAGATGAGAGAAACCCATTCAGGGCCACACGTTGACTACGACGAGAGAGGTAGTCCGCCAGCCATGCGTGGAGATTTCCATTGATACCAAAAGAGGAGAGTTTGGTGAGCAGAGCGGGGTGCCAGACTGTATCGAAGGCACGTGATATGTCACGGGAGACAGCTCTAATTTCCTGTTTGGCATTGAGGACCTCAATCCATTGTTGATAAAGCAGAAGCAGCATGTCCAGAATAGTGACCAGGTCTGAAACCAAATTGATGATCAGAGATCAAGCCATTGGAGAAGAGGAAAGATTTCATATCTGAAGCAATGATGGATTCCATGACTTTGCTGATAATAATTGGGAGAAGGCTGATTGGTCTGTAGTTGCTGGGATCTGTTTTTGCACCTTTTTGTGCAAAGCGGTGATGTTGGCAGATTTTCAAGCAGATGGCAGATGACCTTGAGCAAAAGAGAGGGTGAAGAGAACAGAGAGAGGGAGTGAAAGAACGGAAGAACAGGATTTTAGGACCCGTGGGCTGATGCCGTCAGGTCCAGTTGCAGAATCAGAGTCGAGGGTTGACAGAAACTTTTCCACCTTGTGAGGAGGAAAGGACACAGAGTCCAGGAGCAGCTGGGTACGACTGGGTACGGTGGGTACAGAGAGGGATGGGTTTGGGACACAAGATTTAGAGGCAAACACAGAGTTGAGGCATTCAGCCTTTTCACGTGCGGAGTCAGCCGTGTGGCCGTTTGAGGTGAGGGAGGGGATGGAGGGGGAACAAACACCAGAAATGGATTTGACCAGACGCCACCAGGATTTGGAAGAGGGAGACAGATAAGAGAGTTCGGTCCTGAGAACGGAGAGATATTGTTTCCTGGCTCTCCTGAGGGTGGACACACACTTGTTTCGGGCTTTGTGAAAGGAAATGAGATTTCCTTCCGTTGGATTTGCTTTCCAGGAGATGAAAGCAAGTTGTTTCTGGGCAATAGCCTCACCACAAGATTCTGTGTACCATGGACGGGAGGAAGGGTATGACAACTGAAGACGAGATGGGATAAATCTGTGCATGAGAGAGAGCAATTTACTTTGGAAGAATTCCCAGGATGAGTTGATGTCAGAGGCGGTAGAGATGGGAGACCAGTCCAGATGATGGATGGCTGCTTGATGGATGGTATGTACTCCCGATACGTGTTTCCTTCACTGTAAAAACTACCAAGTCAACAGCTAAAAGGATTTTGAGCCGATAGATGTTATGGCCTTGGCAAGCTCGATGGAGACAGCGATCTGTTTGCTTATACACCGCCCAAATAGCTATGCTGGCTACGCTGCTAGTTATACACCGCCGGCAAGAGTATACATGTATAGATTTCAAGAGTATACATGTATAGATATATATTTCCCGCCATTTTGATCCAAAATGGCCGATAAAAAAGTACATTCCGGCAAGTCCTCAGTCTCTTACCAATTTCTAGTCTGTCTGTCTGTCTGTTTGTTTGTGCGCATTACTACGTCTACATCGTTGCACATAGCATCGCCATACTTTACACACATATTTGCCTTGCCCTGGAATAGACTGTGCCCAATTTTTAACTCTCTTGGCCCAAGGTCAAGCTCAAGGTCACCCAAAACGTGAAATCAGGGGGGTCGAGTTTTGATTTAAAATATACAGCATTTCAAACCACTAAGACTCTGAAAGGACAAGAGATATGCATACACTTACTGTTACTGACATATAGGAAGTCGCATACAACATTTCATTTGGCACCATGACCTTTGACCTTGAGTGACCTTGAACGGTCAAACTCAAGGTCAAAAATTGTTTTTTTTATTAATAACACTGTCAAACATTATCCGATTCCCTTTTAACCAACACCCCTGAAAAAAAGGACATTCCGGCAAATCCTCGGTCTCTGACCGATTTCTAGTCTGTCTGTCTGTCTGTCTGTTTGTGCGCAAGTACTATGTCTACATCATTGCACATAGCATCGCCATACTTTACACACATATTTGCCTTGCCCTGGAATAGACTGTGCCCAATTTTTAACTCTCTAGGCCCAAGGCCTCCATTATGACGTCATAATTCGACAAGTACAAAACGTTATCCAATCAAGATGCAATTTCTTGAGCATAATCTAGGAATAAATTCGTTTAGAAAACAAATAATGATGACGTCATCGGTCACGTGGTTCGGCCGCCATATTTGTTTCAACACAAAAGCCTTAAAAAGCACTGAAAATACATCCTGGCGAGAGTTTGCCATCTCTGATTGCTCTTTTTCTTGTTATCCTTATTGTCAAGGTCACCCGAAACGTGAAATCAGGGGGGTCGAGTTTTCATTTAAAATATACAGCATTTCAATTTTCAAACCACAATAACTCTGAAAGGACAAGAGATATGCATACACTTACTCTGTTACCTTCCATTGCTTAGCGTATATACATGTATAGATTCCCCGCCATTTTGATTCAAAATGGCCGATTTTAAAAAAGTACATTCCGGCAAGTCCTCGGTCTCTGACCGATTTTTCATTTATTTATCGTCGCGTCCATTGTTCTCGGGTTCCGAATCATAAATCGTTTCTTTTTGTACATAATTCCGTTTTCGGTTGTGAGTTACTTTTCTCAGGTTGAAGACTGCGTGGGGTTGTGAAGGTAAGTGGGCATTCTCCCCCAAACCCCCCTGCTCACGTATGATCCGCCATTGAATTGGATAACGCCTCATTAAGCTCGATTGCTATCCGTGGACGCTCTGTCTTAATAGAGTCGTCCACAGGACAACTGGCGTCAGAAGTGGGATTTGAACCCAATAGTATAACAACTGGTGTCAAGAGTGTGGAGAATTTGGACGAAAAAATAATATAGTTGAGGCGATACATTTTCTTAGTCAATTGGTGTGCGAGACGCAAGAATGCGCCACTAAATTTTAATTTTTTCTGAGGTAAAATTCGTGAGCGGGAAACGCTTTAGCCAACAGCGTAATGGCGGACGCTGAATTGTGCGCATGGGAGGGAGATGCCGAGGTTTGAAGTGAGCCGATTATAGATGGGGGGAATTGAGAATAGAAATGGAACCTCCCCTGTCCCGGAGCGAGAAATGGAAGGAGCCGCCACGACATCCGACCAGGTTTGGGATCGATTACTTAGGCAAATTGAGGGAATGAAAAATGAATTGAAGGGAGAGATAGGGGAATTGAATGAAAAAATGGATTCCCAAAGGAATGAATTGAAGGACGAAATGAGAATGAAATGGGAATTGAGGGGGTTAATAAGGGGAGGTCGGAAACGATTGGGGGCCTGTAGAGAACAGAATGGTGCCAATGGGGCCCAAGAGCAGGAATGGCAGCAGAATTGGAATGTGTGGAAGTAAATGGGGAAGTTTGGGAAGGACATTTGGAAGGAAATGGGGAGTGTCAAAATTTATTTGGGGAATGTTTGCACATGAAGGCTTGGAAGGTTGGCGGGACCGAGTGTATGCCGCAACACCCCAGCAGGGGGATGTATTGGAATCCTTGCTGCACAAGTGCAGTTGTGCAGAGCAAGAGGCGGTAAAGGTATTGGGGGTCTGTGTAATGGAAATTGACCGGGTATTTATTGATGGAGGCCAGATGGGTCCAGAAATTATTTGTGATGATAATGTAAATGATGTGACCCAGTGGCTGTAGACCTGGGACAATAGCATTGAGGTAGAGTTTGACCAGGCCCAAAGGAGTTTGGGGGTTGAGGTGAGTCGGTCCAAGGAGGCGGTTGAAGTGACCGAGCAGACCCTCACCATGAACCATGATTGGGTAACAGAGGCTCCGAAACTGGATACCCAGCAGAGGGAGTGTGTTGGCTCCGAGCTGCATTTGGACCTGGGAGAGTCGGGAGATAGAGCCTTGGAGAAATTGGTCCCCATAGGGAATGTGAAACAGCTGCAGGGAGGGGCTGAACAACCTGAGGAAGGGGTTGTTACCTGCAGCTGCGGTTTGGCACAGGTGATGAATTTTTTTTAAAGGAAAAAGAAATTTATATGGAAATGGGAAATTGGATTTGGAGCAGCCATGGTGGGAGTTGGTCCCCGGGCTGCGGAGTGTGGACCAGGAGAGGTCATTGGGGATGGCCTCGGGGGAAAGTTGCCCCTTTCAAAATTTGGTGATGCCAGCCAGCTGGGGAGCTGGGCTGGCGAGATATGGATGTGGGGTCCGACCATGGGTGTCATGGTACGAACTAGGCCCCACAGGGGGTCTGGTGGAGTGTGGCGTCCCTTGTCTATTGGGGCACCGCCCGAGTGAGTGTCTCGGGCCGGCAGGGTCACCGGATCCTGGTGGGGGTTACGACCTCCAGGGGGTCCGAGGTGGTTTCTCACAGGCCTAGGATGGCGTACTATGAGGACCACTAGGGGGAGGTGTTGTGGGTCGTGCTTTGGTGGTGGCATCACAGACGGCCAACATGGGCCTGATGTGGTGACCACCCGAGCATGCGGCCTGACACCCTCTCCCTGAGACACTGGGACAGCCAGCATGTGGTGACCTGCCATGCTGTGCTGGTCTATGCAAGCGGGTCGATCCGCATGGACAGGAATGCTATAGCCTACTGGACAACCATTAGATCATCTGTGGGACGTGATGATGTGAGAATGATCTTCCACAGATGATCCGTTATGATTTGTGGACTCTCGGCTTGGGAAGAGAGCCATGGAATTGATGAATCGGGAAATTGTAACGTGCCGTGCATATGGGCCTTGCTCGGCTGGCATGTGTATGGTGAAGCATCCTTCTTTGGTGAGATTAGTAAAATGTGAAAAATGTTTGGCACTTGTAATCTGAGGGTTAGATGTAAATTTAAGGGTGGATTTTGTAAAGAGGTGTGGTGGTCACTGAAAGCAGTGACACCATTATTGATCCAGGTGTGTTAGACCAAAGTGTTGGAGGTTGTGATAAAAATTGACAGGTTAGCAGGACACAGCTTTCAACTGGTTGTGGGGGCGATTGCGCCAATATTTGTGACGTGGGGTTATGGTGATGTAGTTGGGTGGTCTGGGGGTCAACGTGGTGCTGTGCGTGTCCGAGGTGTGTGGACCATGTCTCCTGGAGGAGTCTCCTGGTGGAGCATGGCTGTCGACTGGACCTTGGTGTGGTCAAGTGTGAGTGGGCACTGGGGGCTACAGTTGTGTAGACTGGGGGATGAGGGCGGCATAGGTGACGTGATGTGGATGCCACGCACTGTGACCATCTCCCCCAGTGCCAAGGTTGTGAGTGTGGTAGTGTTGTTGGCAGCAGGTGCTCACCACATTGGCCATCTGGGGCTAGTGCAGCCGTGTTCCTCGCAGGGGGGGCGAATGATGGATGGTGGGTCGCACCCTTATGGACGCTCATGGGCCATGTTGACATTGCGGCTGCTCAGCTTGTCCCGATTACCCTTGCACGGTAGAGGTGCGGAGCTGTCGTGGCCAAATGTAGTTGTTTAGAACAGTTTACTGGAGGATGCGGATCCACATACCTGCCAGTACAGTGGGGAGAAAAGTGAAATTTGTTGAAATTTGATTGGTCCAATGGGAGAAATTTTGGGATGTTGAGGATGGATGGCACTTTGGACCTGACCAACTGGTAGATAACTGCACATCAAGGTAGAGGTACACTACTGGTCAAACGTTTTAGAACACCTCAATTTTTCCAGTTTTTATTGAAATTTACGCAGTTTAATGTCCCAATGTACTCTGAAATTAAGCATAGAACAAATAAATAATTGGAGATGAAAAATAAATCATAGAATCATTTTGTTCAACAAAATTTAATTCAAATTTTTGACTCGGCAAAGTAGCCACCTTTTGCAGATATAACCGCCGAACATACTCGTGGAATTCTTTCTACAATGGAAATCAAATATTGTTCGGGAAGTTCTTCCCAACACTGTTGCAGAAGTTCCCACAAATGTGTTGCACTTGTAGGTTGCTTTGCTTTTACCCTTCTGTCCAGTTCATCCCAAACCAGCTCGATGGGGTTTAAGTCTGGAGATTGTGCTGGCCATTCCATGATTTGAAGCCTTCCGTCTCGTTCTTTTCCTCGAAGGTACTTTTGACATAGCCTGGAGGTGTGTTTAGGGTCATTATCTTGCTGTAGGATGAACCCCTGACCAACTAGGCGTATACCAGAGGGTATTGCATGGCGCTGCAAAATGCTGTGGTAGCCCTTTTGGTTCAAGGTGCCAGTCACTCTGTGCAAGTCGCCGACTCTGGATCCAGCAAAAGAGCCCCAGACCATCACGCTTCCTCCTCCATGTTTGACAGTTGGTGTCACACACTGAGGAACCATCCTTTCGCCTACTCGACGGCGTACAAAAACCAAAGATTTCAAATTTTGATTCATCAGTCCATAAGACCTTCTTCCAGTCTTCAGTAGTCCACTGGCCCAGGCTAGCCTCTTTTTCTTATTTCACCATCTTAGCAGTGGCTTTCTTACTGCCACTCGACCTGTCAAACCTGCAGCCCGAAGTCTTCTCTTCACAGTTGAAACTGAGACTTTCTTACTTCGACCAGTGTTAATCTGTGCTTGAAGCTGTTGTCCTGTGAGCTGCCTATCACGCAAGCTGTTGACTCTCAGAAACTTGTCTTCTGATTCTGTTGTGGCTTTGGGTCTGCCAGACCTCTTCCTGTCAGAGTTTCCTCCAGTTTCCAATATACTACTTCCTGCAGTGCAATATTGTCGAAATAACGATTCAGAGGGTGTAATAACAGTCTGTTCCAATACTGCTTTTATACAGACACGGGGTTTGTAATCAAGTAATCAGCAGAGGTTGGGACACCTGTAGGAATTGTTTGCATCAACTTTCAAGGCTTAATTTACTTACATTGCTGCAGAACAGCTGTAAGTTGTTAACCCATTACTTGTTCCCTGAAGAAGGCCTTTTTTTTTTACAATATAACTGTGCAATTTACATTATTTTCCCGTTTTTGCTAACCTGAATCTTTTTTTTAACCTCGAGCAGTTTACTGCTTACCTTGGTACCATTTCAGGTTATTCACTGGACATTAAACTGCGTAAATTTCAATAAAAACTGGAAAAAATGAGGTGTTCTAAAACTTTTGACAGGTAGTGTAAGTGCTTGGATGTTTACTGTCCCAGGCTTCAGGACTTGCTTATTTAAATTGGGGACATGTAATTTGGAGAAGGGGGCGGGTGAGAGTGATGGCATGGCCGGTGAGGGGATGGAATGTGTGCCACACATTGTCTTGTGGGTGGCGTTTGTTTATGTGTAGAGGTAGTGTTTTTATGTGGTCGTGGAGAATGGAAATTGAGTGATTGGGTGTTGACGGAGTGTTTGGAAATGTGTTTGGATGAAATTATTTAAATATGAACAGTTCACCGGAGGATGCGGATCCACATACCTGCCAGTACAGTGGGGAGAAAAGTGAAATTTGGTGAAATTTGATTGGTCCAATGGGAGAAATTCACATGTTACCGACGTGGTTTTGCCCTCACCCAACAAGGGCGAAACCAGGTCGGTAACTGAGTTTTGCATGCACTCATGATTGTATTTGAAATAAGATATAAAATTATGTACTGCTACTGCTGGATGGCTCCACCGGAGTTTGGCAGGCAAGGCATACGTACGTTTTGGTGACGTCACTGCGTGCGCTCAATAGGTTGGAGCACTAAAGAATTATATTCTGATTGGTTACTCCCGCCCACATCTAGGCGACACCATATAATAAGTGGATACCAGAGATAATGTGCCGTGTGGCAGACGGTGCTTGTCGCTCCCATTAAGGTACAATGATAGCTGAATGGGATACCTTAATGGTGGTTCACCACTGATAGTATGGAGTCGCATAATGACTGAGATATATATATATATATATATATATATATATATATATATATATATATATATATATATATATATATATATTGTTACGGGTCGCGGACAAGATGTTACTTTGGGCCGAGCGGAGGGTCAACCGCGACCGTTACAGGATCCCCGATTGGCCCGACTCCCCCAACGTTGACCAGATCGCACCACAGATATTCAATTTGGAAACCTCTAAAGCGACCGAAAGAGAAGGAAGAGAGAAGAAGACAGAGTACGGAGGAATAACAGGATTTATTATACACACAAGCAAAAAGAAGGAGCGATCAAAGTTATTTACAAGCAATGGATGGAAGAAGCAGTCACACAGTGAATCGTTAGCTTATACTAGTCAATTTACTTAACCCCAGGACAACGATTAGGACAGACGACGTTCACACTTACACGGGGGATATTGCAGGCAGGTATGGCTTGAGGATGGATGGTTGTTTTGGGAGGCAATGGTGGGTCCAGCGTGGATTGCTGCCTGGCGCGTCCTTTTCGTGGCCTGCGGCCCCTTAGCTGCCCCCTTAGCTGCAGCGCAGCTGGTCGCACGATGGCTCGCACACACCTGCTCGTTCAGGCGTCTTCCTTCTCCCCAGCAACAACGAGCGACAGCAAGCAAGAGGACGGGGTCAGAGCAAGAGCGCGGGGTCAGAGCAAGAGGACGGGGTCAGAGCAAGAGGACGGGGTCAGAGCAAGAGCATGGAGTGCGTCTCGCGGCGGCTTATATTGGTTTCTCACCGAACCTTCGCGCACTTTCTCGGGGGTT
The DNA here is from genome assembly GCF_964187855.1 of Myxine glutinosa. Taxonomy (NCBI): domain Eukaryota; kingdom Metazoa; phylum Chordata; class Myxini; order Myxiniformes; family Myxinidae; genus Myxine; species Myxine glutinosa. The sequence continues at coordinate 182,917,305 of NC_136264.1, read as the reverse complement.
CCCGCTCCGCCCTCTCTTAGCCAAACCCCTTGTTCTGGGTTGGATGAGCGGGGCCGACTTACTCCTCCCCCCTATGACGAGGGGGGCGACCCATCTTCTCTAGCCACTCCCCTTGTTTGTAATGGCCGCAAATGGCGAAAACCGATCAGCAGCTGCAGGTAAGGCGCCGTCACGTTGCACAGCAGTTCAGTACTGAAATAAACGGTTGCTGTCAAAGCTCAAGTGGGGGAATCCCTGGCACTTGAGCTGCCATGGATCATCGGAGGGGCTACGCTTTATTTCGTTTGATGCAATGCAGAGTCAATCTAGTGGGAAACACATATTTAGCCTACATAGAATAAAGAAATAAACTATTTAAAAAGATATATCGTGGCCTGTGTGTAAGTTTCATGGAATTAACTAGGAGGACGGCTGCGACCATTATTTACAATACGAGGGTGTTACACACAACAAAACCATACTTTTCACATTCGTTACACTCTCTCCAAAATTGTTACACTTCTCAAAACCGTTACACTTCTCAAATTCGTTACACTGCACCCTCCTTTCTTCAGGCCCGTGCTCGGGCCTACAAAACTTTAACTTAGTGTGACACGTAGGTGTAATTCCCTCTACAATTAACCTGACCCTGAGTGTGACAATCTTAAAACACAAATAAGTATGTCCCCCTATTGCATTGCACCCTGTCTAACAGACTCAAGCCCACAGCTAACCGAATTACGGAATTGTTCTCAAACTATACATTTACGGTGGGGAGCATTATTTACAGTGACGTTATTTCTTATTTACAACGCAACCCAGGACCTGTGTTTTTTTTTTCTTTTCTTTTTAGGGAACAAGAAAAAGAAATTCCTGTTGGGAGGGAGGAGACAACACGCATTGCATCGATGCACCAGCACCAATACCACCAAAGCACCCAAAAGCACCACCAAGCACCAAAAGCACCACTCGGTGCACAGTCACCACTGTTCATAATAAACACAACAAAACAACTGGTGGTGGTCTTCTCTTTCTCTGCTGGGCCGATGTTCTTCACCGACGTCTTCTGGCTTCATGCGGCCTACTTGGAAATAATAAAAAGCACAACTTGTGTTCATTTTTATTTAGGGCCGCAGGGGCCAACTAAGGGTGGTCCACCTGTTTGGCATAGGTGCCGCCTTACCGAGGTCCGCAAGCAAGATTCCCTGGCCACTATGGCCGGTCTCCAACAGAGGTGCCCTGCCCCAGAACCTGGGGTCCATCAAGTGGTACTTGGCCGCAGAACAGCGGTCCATAAAGTGGTACATCAACGCAATGCATGCTGGTTCTGAGAATCTCGTGCGCACAATGGCCAGCTCACGCACGCTCCCCTCGGCGCCCAATGGCGCACAGGTCCTCAAGTGGGAGACAAAAGGGGGGAAGACAAATGAGCGAGGGGTAAGGTCACAAGGGTACACGTCAATAAAGGCAATGCAGGGTGAAGTGCGTACGGAGAGCGAAGTGAGAAAAACTCGTCCCTACCGTACGTCACCCCCCCCTGTCACCTACACTACCTTTGCTCTTACCCCATATTGACAACAATTTACACCTTTACAAATCCGTCGCTACTGTCACGTCTTCCCCTTATTTCCCATACCAAATTCGTCTCCACAATCCCACTATCCAAAATTTGCCATCATCAATTCATCATCAATCCTCATAAGGAGGAAGAGATGGAACATCAAGCACAATGTCACACCCACGTCATGATGCGTCTCACAATCCAAAACATTTGCACATAAAAATAATTAAACATGGCATGGTGTGGAGTTACCTCATCTCAGGTGAGTGGATGCAGATGGTGCGAGGAGATCCTTCTTCCTAACTATCCTCTTAATGACTTTAACACACTTTACACTACCCGGGGTCTTTCCCTGCCAATCCATTGGCCAACTTACACTATGGGTTCTACAAACCAATTCCCATTGACCAAACTGTGGTGCTTCTCAATTTGGGGTCTCACTCCCCCGATTCATCTCCCGGTGACCTTGCACAATTTCTGGGCTGTGACGTGTAGCTCTCCCAGCAGGTCTACCCACCTGCACACCTCCACCACTGCAGTTGCCACCCGAGCTTACCTAGCTCCTCACCCTAACCTAACTAACTGGGGAAGGCCCCTCCTGGCTCTGTCACCCCCTGGTGCCCTCTGGCACTGGGCTACCCGGGTCCGTCCTCCGGATCCTCGAGCCCCATCCACAACTACCGGCTCCCAGAGCCCACCTGCGGCCTCACCTGGCCGACATCCTCACAGTGGTGGAGTGCCCAAACCAACTACACACACTAACAGGCTACACGCCCAGCCATTTCCACAACACTAATGCACCCATCCAATGACCATTCTTCCACACGCACCACAGATGCCAATATCCAACCACAATTTACCTATACCCTCTACCTAACACTTACTCTACCCGCCCCGGGTATCCGTGATGGGGGTCCACTCTTCCCCCATTCACACCTTCGCACCATCCACTCCACTCCACAATTTCCACCATACTCACTCCACGACCATCCATTCCAATACTCCATACCATTTATTCCATACACCTGTTCTCCATTCACCTGTCGTTGCACACCTGTGCAATCATACCTGGTGCCACCTGCACCCTCCTTTCTTCCTGGACCATTTGGTCATCACAATACACATCACCATCACTCACTCATACACTGCTCCATCCACCTGTTCAGTTGCACACCTGTGCAATCACACCTGTTCCTTACACACTGCTCAATACACTTCTATACACCTTCAACACTCACACGGCATCATCTGAACTAACTACTCCCCTCTAACTTAGTGCTCCCCGTCTTCCCTTTAAACTAAGCACATACCACGTCATTATCATCCAAACTAATCTACCTGCGTCCCCACTACAGGTGTCATTCACTAACTAAACCTTAACGTTACCTAATGTCATCTTCTAGGGCCCTACACACAATATCCTAACCCACCCGGGCTAGTTTTCACTGCCATAAACCCCATAAACCTAGTGCTCCTTTGCCCCCCCCCCCCCCCTGTGAGGGATGACAGAGTTGCCATCCCACCACATCGGGGAGGTCCTACTATCAATTTGGCACACCAAATTTCAGCCAATCAAAAATTTTGCCAATCATCTGCCAATCACCGTACCATTACCAATCATCAAATTTTTGCCTTTTTCTAATTTTGGGTCCAAAACACTAACCTCATCACCCGTCTACTTATTAGATCCTCTCGGTGCGCCAATTCACTTCTAAAGCTCGGCTTCGTACAGCCGAGCAATGAATGCGGGTTCTTTGGTGCCGGCGGCTGGATACGTCCCGCATTCGGGGCAGGGACGGGGGCTTAGCCGGGCCGAGATCCTACGCACCACCTCGGCGTGGAGCCATCCAATGTCCCGATCTCGACCTGCCGGCACGTCTCAACAAAAAGTGGTCGCCATGATGACCCTTCCTATCGAGCTGCCCGCTCCGCCTAGTTGAGCACGGACGCGGCCGTTCCAAGCGAGGCACAGCGTGGATCGCGTACGGCGGTCCTTTCGAACCCGCCGTGGCTCGGATCCCCGCTGGTTCTCACGGCACGCGAAGCCCGGCACGCACCGAGGGCCCGATTCGGCTATAAGTCGCTCTAACCGCTAACCCGGTTACCGTCGATGCCTCACCTGCATGCTTACACGCATACGCTACCCCTTTCTTGCTCATACATCCAGCCGTTTCCCTGCTCTTGGTCATTGCACCTTCTCTTACACACCCAGGTACACTCATTCCACTCACAGACTTGGTCACACACCTGACCACCGAACACCTTGGCACACATTCGTCGCTCGCACACCTCACCAACACACCTCTTCGCGCCCCCTCCTTGGTCACCTCCTCTGTGACAATCACAGGTGTGCTCTCACTCGCACACCCAACCACGTGCCTCACGACCAACTCAAGTGTGCATTCCCACACACGCTCTACCATTCCAGGTGTGCATCCTTCCATTCCAGGTGTACATCCTCGCTCACCTGTCACAACTAACTCACGCTCCGTGCCACTCTCACTACTTTCACCACCACTCTTGACAACACACTCACCCTTACTCTCGACAGCGCACTCTTTCCTCATGCACCTGTCCGTTACACACCTTTTTCGCGCATCCTCTTGCGCACACTCTTTCGTTACTTCCTCCGTAACACTCGCCACACCGCGCTTCCATGTGCTCCCTCGCACACGCGCTACGACCGACTCACTCTCGACAGCACACTCACTGGTCGGCGCGCACTTTTTCCTCACACACCCCATGGTCGGACATTCTCGCACACCTCGTTTTTCGCACACCAGACCTGTCGCACACTTCACCAACGGCCTTTCACGAACACCCGGATCCAAACCAATCCCCAAGCCGACTGAAGCTTTCCTCACATCATATACATTGCCGAATATTTCGCCACTCACCTTGGCACCTCGTCTCCGCACCTCTTTTGCCACCTGCAAACTCTTTATTTGGTTAGTGAGCAGCACATCATGAGTTGAGCACCGACCTTGTACCAATTCCATTACCTCCTCCTTTATTTCTCTCTTAGTTTCTGTCCGTCTCTTCTTAATTTCACTCACCTCTTCTTCCACTTCCTCTAATTTTTGCTTCACCTCTTTTATTTCCCGGTGCGTCTCCTCAAGTTCGTCCTCTAAGGCTACCGTGACCGTCTCTATGTGCATCCTCACCTGCCGGTCCTTTGTCTCCATTACTTCTGTCACCTCATCCAACCTCATTGTCAGTCCCTCACGTACCATCTGACATTGCCTCTGTGTCGCTATTAAGTCATTTTTAATTTCTTTTTGTGTCGCCTTTAACCCTCCTAGTACCGCAGTGTTCTTTTGAACCTGCTCCACTAACTCCGTCTGTCCCTCTGTCAGCTGTTCCACCTCCTCCGTCAGATCTTCTATTCCCCCTTGTAACTTGGCCGTCCCATTTCTCACCTCTTTCTCCATATGCTTCTCACCTCGCTTTACCTCCTCGCGTAGCCCCGAAACCTCCTCACTTACACCTCGTCGTATCCCCTCTTTCATCTCCTCCATCTCTTTTGTAGATGCCACCCTCATCTGTCCCAATTCATCCCTCTGAGCATCCAGTTTACTTTCTAACCCGATTTGCACCTCCTCTATCTGGTTCCCCATTCGTTTGATTTCCATGGCAGATTGTTCCCCTATTTCCCGCAATTTGTCTTCCATCCTATTTTCTAACCCCATTAACCCATTTTCACCTCTTTTATGCCGTTGTCTAACCCCTCAAAATTATTGTCTAACTTCCCAAATTTCTTGTCTAACCCCTCAAAATTATTGTCTAACTTACCAAATTTCTTGTCTAACCCCTCAAAATTATTTTCTAACTTCCCAAATTTCTTGTCTAAACCCTCAAAATGATTGTCTAACTTCCCAAATTTCTTGTCTATAAGGGCCTTCATTTGGATCATAAAGAGATTCCAATCCACCAGTGGCGCTGCTACGGTCGCGGGCGCGGCTAAATTTGGCGCCACAATAACCATGTGCGCGAGGCCGCCATTTTGTGCACCTGATACACCCTCAACCACCTCATTGCTCTCCTCCTCCCTTTCTTCCCCTAAGTCCTGGGTTACCCCTAACCCGTCTATCTCCCCCACCGACATCCGATCGCCTTGATTGTCCATGGCGCGATCTCAAAATTCGGGTTTTATAAAACAAAATTTCGGCAGCTCGTAATTTTGACCAAAAATTTTTTTCCCTACACGTTTTAAAAATTTGCTTCGGGCCTCGTATCCCACTCCTCGACACCAATTGTTACGGGTCGCGGACAAGATGTTACTTTGGGCCGAGCGGAGGGTCAACCGCGACCGTTACAGGATCCCCGATTGGCCCGACTCCCCCAACGTTGACCAGATCGCACCACAGATATTCAATTTGGAAACCTCTAAAGCGACCGAAAGAGAAGGAAGAGAGAAGAAGACAGAGTACGGAGGAATAACAGGATTTTTTATACACACAAGCAAAAAGAAGGAGCGATCAAAGTTATTTACAAGCAATGGATGGAAGAAGAAGTCACACAGTGAATCGTTAGCTTATACTAGTCAATTTACTTAACCCCAGGACAACGATTAGGACAGACGACGTTCACACTTACACGGGGGATATTGCAGGCAGGTATGGCTTGAGGATGGATGGTTGTTTTGGGAGGCAAAGGAGGGTCCAGCGTGGATTGCTGCCTGGCACGTCCTTTTCGTGGCCTGCGGCCCCTTAGCTGCCCCCTTAGCTGCAGCGCAGCTGGTCGCACGATGGCTCGCACACACCTGCTCGTTCAGGCGTCTTCCTTCTCCCCAGCAACAACGAGCGACAGCAAGCAAGAGGACGGGGTCAGAGCAAGAGCACGGGGTCAGAGCAAGAGGACGGGGTCAGAGCAAGAGCACGGGGTTAGAGCAAGAGGACGGGGTCAGAGCAAGAGGACGGGGTCAGAGCAAGAGCATGGAGTGCGTCCCGCGGCGGCTTATATTGGTTTCTCACCGAACCTTCGCGCACTTTCTCGGGGGTTCCCGCTCCGCCCTCTCTTAGCCAAACCCCTTGTTCTGGGTTGGATGAGCGGGGCCGACTTACTCCTCCCCCCTATGACGAGGGGGGCGACCCATCTTCTCTAGCCACTCCCCTTGTTCGTAATGGCCGCAAATGGCGAAAACCGATCAGCAGCTGCAGGTAAGGCGCCGTCACGTTGCATAGCAGTTCAGTACTGAAATAAACGGTTGCTGTCAAAGCTCAAGTGGGGGAATCCCTGGCACTTGAGCTGCCATGGATCATCGGAGGGGCCTACGCTTTATTTCGTTTGATGCAATGCAGAGTCAATCGAGTGGGAAACACATATTTAGCCTACATAGAATAAGGAAATAAACTATTTAAAAAGATATATCGTGGCCTGTGTGTAAGTTTCATGGAATTAACTAGGAGGACGGCTGCGACCATTATTTACATTACGAGGGTGTTACACACAACAAAACCATACTTTTCACATTC
>NC_136264.1:182715291-182907791 GCF_964187855.1 Myxine glutinosa | reverse complement strand
GGTTTAAATCTGCAACTGTTGATACATGGTTAGAAAACGACTGAAATCCACACTTGACTTTCTATAGCTTCTTAGTTTAGATCTTTAACTTGACTTGACATTTTGTCTACACAGACACAGGAACACACTAAGTCAGAACCTTGGAAATATTATTGTTATGTCAGTTGCGTAGGGCATATATAGATCCAGGTAGATCTGCATAGGTCGGTGCTCCGATGTCATGAATAAGAAGAACCATCTCGATGTACGGTAAGTCAGGGACCTGTCTAGCCCGGTTTGTCGGAGTAAGCTGTGTATCTGTGTCCCCACCATGAGGGGGTGGGGCATGTTAAGTAGTTCTCGGGTTTATGCTAATTCCTCGTTATGTTGTCCCCTCTGATCATTCCGGTGTCCCTTATGGCAACACATTACATACATTAGCTAGGCCCATTAGCGCACACATTAATAAATAATTCCCCCGCCGCCACAATGACTTACGGAAGAACAGACCGGAAGCGACCGCATACAACGCCGGCATGAAGACAGACATCGATCAGGCAGGCAATATCCACGCCCCGAAGGATTCGTGATTGACAGGGGGGAGGGGCGAGTTGGAAGCAGGTCGCTGATTGGAGAGTAGGGAAGGTGAAAGACATGCCACACTCATTGGCCACCGACAATGACGTGCCACACGATGACGTAACACCAAAGGCGTGAGACGCTCGGTCAATCACTGCTGAGGGCGTGAAACAGCACGAACAAGTGACGTGCTCATTGGAGGAGAAGCGGCGGGACGTGAGGAAGGCACGAAAGGCCGCAAAGAAATGACGCACTGGTTGGAGGGGAAGAGAGCTGACGTCACGGGACATGCTGTAAAACCACTTGCTGGCTGACATTTTGGAGCTTCTCGTTCTTGGATTCATCCTGCCCGGACCTCGCTCCCCTTCTCTCCCATTTGGACTTCTTGCCTTTTCGTTCCCGGTTGGACTTTCGCTTGGTGGACGTTGGAAAGACGGAGGGGCACAGACGATCATCCTCGCCTGGTGCCTGCGTGCGAGTGCTGTGCTGTGTGGCATGGGACGGACTGGAGACGTGTCAGACAGAGCCTGACCCACCCAACATCCAGACTGAGATAAGCTCGCACACACAAACACAACGTTTTATTTTATTCATTCTACCATTTGTTGTGTAGTTCGAAGTCTGTTTGTAAGAGCGCTCACTAGGGGGTTTAGTTTTTACTGTCGCGTCCTTTGTTATCGAGTACCGTTTAATAAATATTTATATTTGTACATAATTCCGTTTTCGTTTGTGAGTTACTTTTCGCAGTTTGAAGACTGTGCGCGGCCGTGAAGGTAAGTGGGCATTCTTCCCCAACCCCCCCCCCCCCCCCTGCTCACATATGATCTGCCATTGAATTGGATAACGCCTCATTAAGCTCGATTGCCATATGTGGACGCTCTGTCTTAATAGAGTCGTCCACAGGACATTATTATAACACCAAATATGAAACTCGTGCTGTTTACATTCATAGGGATTACAAAACATTTCACGTAGTCATTTTACATGAAAGCATAGATTGTGATCAATGTATAGTTGAGAATTGTATCCCAACTGGAAAGAAAAACATCTGCATGTGTCGATGTAATGACTTAACTGAATTCGACGTTTCTCCCACAGGGAACTCTTATCTACTTTCTGGTGGATTTCCAACCACTTTTCTACAATGGCTACGAATATCCCCAATGGGCACAGGGTGTAGGTTGGTGTTTGGCTTTGGCATCCATGCTATGTGTCCCTCTCTATGCCCTGCTGAGGTTACTGCTTGCTGATGGTCCCTTATACATGGTAAGAAACTTTGTTATCAACACTTCTTGCACATTAAACCTGTTAGGGATAAGTGGTATCATTACTTGATATGCTCTAGAGAATTATCAGTATTAATAGAAACAAGCGAATAACCTGTTTTTGTGGATGGGATAATTCTCCCAAATTAGCATATTCAATGACTTGTAATACCTTCTCAAACCGGAGCGGCGCTGTGCCATAAATATTTACAGAGAGAGAATTGACGTCCTCCCTCCACCTTGAAGCCCTCCGACTATACAAACAAAAATTCCTCCAAAAACCCTACCGTGCACATCTCAAGCTACTCCAACCACGAGTTTTCCACTAATTCTGTCCAGGGGTAGAGGAGTGCATATAAGTCAAAAAAACAAACATAAAATAGGTGCTTCTCAAAATATATTATGATGATAAATGGCACAGGCAGAGCATAGTTTTTGTTTAAAGTTGCTCCGATGGGCCCATTTAGCTTTGGGAGCAAATAATTGATGCAGCGAAACATGAATTACTGAAGAAATCCCTTTCTCCCACACTCCAAAACTCCCACACTCTTCAATCACACTCCTCCTTCCAGGTCTTCAAATCAAAACAGCTGTTCGCCACCATCTCTTATCTTCCCCCATCCAAAACGATGATCTTTTCTACCCCCATTAATACACCCCAAATCCACCTTTTTCAATTTATTTTTTTCCTGAATGTCCCTGCAGTGTCCATTTGTTTATCCTGTGTACCCCACCTCAGCCCTCTCCCTTCCACAGATCTCCCCGATGTCCCTGTCCTCCAATGGTGTTGTGCTTCTGTCTCTCTCCCCCTCTTGTCTCCTGCTGCCTTTATTACATGTTCTATGTGTTAGCTCTTACACGAGCCTCCTAAAATCTGTGCAATTGAACGTTTTCAAAGTTATTGGCATATCTATATCTATCTCTATATCTATATCTATATCTACATCTATATCTCTCTCTCTCTCTCTCTCCCTGTCTCTCTCTCTCTCTCTCCCTCTCTCTATATAAAGCTGAAGGACCAGGTCTGTTGCTTTCACATGTCGGTGGCCTCTCTTGTTTTTTTACGGCGCAGCCCATAGGGCAAAGCCGTCCAGAACAGTTTGTCTGTCCGTATGCATGTTTTTTCCACTCAAACATACACCAATCAGCTGAGGATCTGGTCACGTGACAGGGGTGCTGTGATGTCATTACGGCGGTACGACGGCTGACTCCACACACCGCCATTTTAATTCTTATGTTGTTCAGGCCAGACATATCGTTGAACCTGTCATGTATCACAATCTGCATGCTCTACCATTACGTTTTTCATTCAGTGTGAAACACAAACAAACACATGAAACACATGAGGTAAAACACGTGAAAATAAGGATCTTTTATAACACTCGATTGTTGTCATGTCTGTGGTTGTTGTAGTTCGTGGGCCCCCTTCTGCATAGTTTTATATATTTTTCTATTGCTTCGCAAAATATCACAATTGTATTTATAATTTTGTATGGTCGTTCAGTGTCTTTCGAAAGGGTTTCTACTGTCGTAGAATAATAAATGTTTCCGTTCAAACTGCTGTGTGAATGAACCATAAAATAGCGCTTCTTCCTCTTCAAACGCGCAAAGAGGCCTTTAGAAATTCGTGACTAAACAAACGATTTTTTTACGTCGTAGATGTTTGGTTCCTGTGTTTACAACGTTTGTCTCTCCGTATGTATGTATGTCCTTCACATATTTATCCTTCATATTGTGTAAGTTTTATAGCCGACAATTACACTTATGAAAGATTGAATGTAATGCCATTTGGCTACGCCAGTTATGTTTCTTTCAACACCGTTTAGGGAACGTTCATATACTATTATGTCATATACCTGGTTGGGGCAAATTATCACACTTTAATTTTTTATTTTCCGGAGCGATTGATGTGGCTGTCAGTTGCCTATACACTGCCCAAATAAAAAGGTGGTGTCAGAAGAACGTGTTGCATGCTTAGAACAAGATCTTAATAAGATCTAACCACTTATTTATGAGTTGTTGTTGTGTGTCTGGATGTTGTGGTGTTGTGGTGTGATGTCTTTCACTGGACGTTTACATCCATACCTAAGTACTCTGTGTCTGAGAGGCAAGGTGTTAAAAACAGAGGCGATTATGTTTTGGCCATTATGTGGTATGTATGTATCATTAGCCCATCCCCCGCACATCAGGAGACAGGGTTTTGCCATCGTGTGTGTGTGTGTGTGTGTGTGTGTGTGTGTGTGTGTGTGTGTGTGTGTGTGTGTGTGTGTGTGTATGCGTGTGTGTATGCGTGTGCGTGTGTGTGTGTGTGTGCGCGTGCGCATGCGTGTGTCCATGCCATAACGTTTTTACCATTTGAGCCTTTGGCATCAAATTTTCAACAAAGCATTATTATGAGAATATGGAGAAACCAATTTAATAATTTTGGCAAAAGGTCAAAGTTCAGCTTCACCTAAAACATCTGTTTATATGCAATTAAACTGAAATTTTAATTGACCATTGAAGCTTTATCATCAAATTTTAAACAAAGCTTTATTATGAGAATATGGAGAAGACAAATTAATAATTTGGTCAAAAGGTGAAAGGTCAGCGTCACTTAAAATCATCAATTTTCATGCAGGTGAACTGAAATTTTAATTTACCATTTGAGCTTTATCATGAAATCCTCGACAAAGCTTTATTAGGAGAACATGGAGAAGACAAATTAATAAGTTGATGAAAAAGTCAAAGGTCTGCTTCACATAAAATCGTCAATTTTCATGCAATTGACCTGAAATCTTAAGAATGTGCATATTGGGTCACTTAATTGGTCCTCTAATCAAAAGCTAGAAGCTGATCATTTTTTTCTTCGTTAAAGTTTTTTAGTCCAAAGGTCAAAGGTCAATGTTGCGTCAAATCGATTTTCATCAGATTGACTTAAAATTTGAGCAGGGTTTGCATATTGGGCTCACTGTAGCCCATTGTTTTGTGGTCACAAGATCGCCTAAAATCGTCTTTTTTGTATTTCGTTTTTAACTGTTTTTGTCATGTGTAGGATACGGAAGAAGAATAAGTCTGAATACAAAGCGGACGCAGACGGGCTTTGCATTTTCAGATGCTTTCTAGTTGGTTCTTTCATTTTATTCATAAGGGTAAGCAGTTCTTAACTCTTTAATCCAGAAAAGTTTTCTACACTTACACAATTGTGTGAGCATTTTATCCACCATCCCGTCCTTTTTTCGGCCATTACCGCTTATCTTTTCTTTAACCTGAACCATGAAGCTCGCATTTTACAGTATCCATAAGTAAAATGATGGGTAAGTAGTGGACAACCAGTCGTTCTACCTGGGTTTTTCATGACGCTGTGTGCATTCATTCTTACATTACATCTCTGCATTGTTTCACAAACATATTGCATCGCGCATTTGCTACAGGTCAATAAGTAAACTCTATTTGAGGTTTTACATGGAATAAATTATTTGCTTTATTTTAACTTGTAAGATCTAGCCGTTACTGTTGTTTTTGGCAAATATGGGATAAGTTTTCCAATTGCAAATCCCACACATATACGTAATTTGCATTCGGATAAGTGTTCTCCGTCAGCTAGCCCAGAATGGCCACCTCCTACAGCCAGGTTATCTGAGTTAACTACAGCATTACCTTGGCGAGGAACATAAATTCTCTGAGGATGGTTAGCCCCAAGGGAGGCAAGTTCAGCTGGAGGCTGCCCTGCTTCACGCTTCATTTTGTTTTTTCATAGTTTTTCATAGCATCATTTTCATAGTTTGAAATGTAGTTTTTACTTATATATGAGAATCAATTAAATATTGGTTGAATATTGATTTAATATTAAACTTGATTTTGATTGATTTAATATTCAACTTGACTTGATTTAATATTCAAGTCTGCAAATTAAATGAATATTTAATATTCAACAACAAAATATTGGATAAATAATCGAATGAACCACCTTTGGAGGCCATTTTTCAGAGCAGGGGTTGGCCTTTTTCAGGCACCATGGTCCCCTTTTTGAAGCAATGTTTTACAGCCGGATGCTCTTCCTGCCGCCAACCCTGTTAGTCGCCTCTTGCGACACACAGGGAATTACCAGTGAACTGGTACTCAATTTGCCGACCTCGGAAGGATGACAGGCTGAGTCAACCCCCCTGGTGTTAATTCAGCAATCAACCAGGATTCGAACCCAGGATCCTAGGATCCCAAGCCGGCACCCTAACCGCTAAGCCAACACCATTCGGATAAATAATCGAATACATGAGAAAATTTGTCTTGTTTCAATCCAAGGTGCTGGTTGTTCTGCTTTTGTTTTCTTTGTGTAGCCCCCCCACATCGATTGGCCTTCTGGCTTTGTGGCGAGCAATATACCATTTATAAAAAAGTATATATATATGTATAAGAAACATATAAATATAGAGAAAAAGGTGGATACACACACACACACACACACACACACACACACACACACACACACACACACACACACACACACACTGCATACGATATGACGCTGGAATCTAATGAAACCTTAAGTTTAATTGGTCAATACACTTTTCCATTTCCTTTTTATTCTTGCAGGTGAGGTGTGTGTACAAAACTTCAGGAAAACAAGATTGTCTGTTTGTTGAAACTCTTGTGTATTTGTCATGGCTGAAAAACACTGGAGGCCCATACAACCCATGATTTCTTCTGGTTGATAGGACATAAAAGCATTACCTTATATTGGTGCATTTGTGTTTGGACAGGAAAGGAATGTTTAGTTCAGACTGCTATTGCCTTATGGTCCAATTTCGTGCAAGAAACCATTCACAACACATACTATTGACTGTACCCATAAAATCATATTAATAATTTGTGTTTCAGCGGCTGAAACTTCTGCTGAAACCAGAGCATGGCGACCTCGAGACTTGGAGCCGCATACGGCGGGGTCTACCAGTCGTGGTGACACCAGATACACAAAGCAATATTTCAAGCACAGATTTCAAACTTACTGCACTATAAGAATATCATTTTTTGACGAAAAGTTCATCTAGCTTCATAGAATATATTTGCCATTCCTCTTTGGGTTGGAGTAATCAATATGGACTTTTGCATAAAAGGAAAATAATATACTGTACTTAGTAATAATTTGCAAGCAGAGTTTCTGAGGGGGAAATGAGCAGGAGTGAGGGAGAGGAGAGGGAGCAAATATATTTGGATAAATTTTTTTAATGTGGTTAATTTTAAAAATTTTGATTAGGAAACGGACATCACTGAAATTATTTAATGAAATAAAATCCTAATTTGTAAATAGCACTGGACTGTAGGGCACAGCCTGAATGAACTTACAATGAACTCACAAAGTGAATGAGAAAGCATCTCAAAATGCAAAGCCCACCCACATCCGCTTTGTACTTGAACTAAACTGAACGAAAACGACAATTAAATAGAATAGTAAAATTTTATTAATTCATTTTCTCCATATTCTCATAATAAAGGTTTGTGGAAGATTTAATGACAAAAGCTCAATTGGTATAAATGTTATGGCCTGCACACACACACACACACACACACACACACACACACACACACACACACACACACACACACACACTACACATCAAAACAAGAAAACTCCTTACAATCCACAAAATGTTTCACAAAAACCAGTGCATCCCGATAATGTGCTTGATGAAATGAGAGGGGGGGAGGGGGGGAGGGGGGGAGCGGCCTGATTGAACTCAACCAGGTGCACAGATTGACGAGTGTTGGACTAGCTGAGTATGTGAAATGCTCAACAGACTATCGGATGCAATTTGTAAACAAAATAAACACAACAAACCTGAAAAAGTATCCCTAACTCACCTGGCAAAGAATTTCCAAAAACAGGTGCGAATGGAAGATGCCCCATAAGAGGGTGAAACGACAACAAATACAGCCCCAGCAATTGCAAAAAAGACAAAAGAAATACGAGTATATAAAAATAAGAAATATACACCAACAACTGGGAAAATGAAAAAAGAGCAGGAAAATACAAAAAATAATTGGACAGAGTGGGGATAGACAAGGAAGGCTCACTGGAATGGCTAAGAAGAGGTCAGCTCAACTGGGATGGCAAACGAATCATAATAAATACCCAAGATCAAGGACACTACACCAATGGATTTAAAAAGATGGCGGGACTGAGCCAGATGTACAAGTGTAGATTCTGCAAGACAGAAACAGAAAGTACTAGTCACCTGCTCTCAGGATGCAAAAAACTATTATCAGAACAACTTTACACACAACGGCACAACAAAGTATGCAAAGTTAATCATGGGCATATCTCCAAAAATTTAAGCATTCCAGTTCCAGAAGACTCCTGGAAACACAAGCCAAGGGCAATCGTTGTTAAACACGAGAACGTCATGCTCACGTACGACCTGATTATTCAATCGAGCGTGAACATAGAAAACAAAGCATTGCGTCCGGACATTGTAATCGGGAACAAAAAGGAAAACAAGACTTGATAATTGAGGTTTCAGTACCAAGTGATTTTCGTCGAAATAGCGCAGAAATCAAGAAAATGACAAAATATCAAGATATAAACAATGAAGTGAAAATATATTGGAAGCTGAAGATCATCGAAATTGTGCCAGTGATAATTGGAGCAACAGGAGTGATAAAGAAGAACCTCACTGATATTTTGAAAACCATCCCCGGGAATATTACCACAATTAACTACAACTGGAGGCAATCCGGGGTTCGGTGACGATCATCCAAAGAGCCTTTGGAACAAAACTCTGAAAAGGTTGAACATCTTGGTCCATGAACCATGATCCCTTACCGAAGAGGAGATGGTTCCTCCGCCTGAAACCAGCAAATGGAGATAACAACCAAACACACACTGAAGCTCAATGGTAAATAAATAAACACGGAAGTGATAAAAAAAACAGTGCGTCTCTTGCTCGACTCGCTGTGGACAGTGTTGTGGCATCTTTTGGACACCTTTATTAGCAAAACTCAAGCAGACTCCACGAGACTCACTCAGTTTAAATCGAGATTTATTACAAATCTTGCGGAGAGTATTTACACGAAAATACAGTTATACTTTACAGACAAAAACACGACGCGTCGTTCCATGGGAGAATTCTCTCTCGAAGCCTCGGAGTGTTCTGTTAAATAGATCTCATACCCTCTTATCTTTTACTGTTGGAATCTGGGGCCTAGACTTTCTGGCGCCCAGGCTACTTAAGAGTTTTGCTCAAGCTGACAATTCATCCCTTTTAAGGTCACCCCTTGGCCTGTTCCAGGTCGCTAATGGAGTATTGAACCCCACCCCTTGGCTAAGTAAACATAATTCTCTCTCGAAGCCTCGGACTATCTGACAAGGTGGCAGAAATCAACTCCAGATGTTAGCTCCACACGTTCTTTTGCAGCTTGAGAACTTCATTTTACAAGATTCACATTGAAGTACAATTTAACTACCTGCATAACTCGCCGACCCTAACAAATATAGAAATCTTCTATAGTTCCTCAATTTTTTTTCTCTTGTTAAATTTAAACAATTAATTTAAACAACTACCTTCAAAATACTCAAACCACAAATTTTGGGAATCCAATTTTCAATACCTAAGGCATACACCATCATCCTGGAAGAATCTGATCATAAAACATTTCTTTCCAAAATAATAAAGCATCTGCAACATTTGGTAATTATTCTTCGAAAATGGAGTGTAAGTGTAATTCTAAAGTGTAATTGTAATTGTGTAATTTGTAATGTAATTATTGTAATATTGTAATTGTAATGTAATTATTGTAATAAGTGTAATTCTAAAGGGTAATTCTAAAGTGTAATTCTGAAGGTTAATTATAAAGTGTAATTCTAAAGGTTCATTCCAAAGGTTAATTCTAAAGTATAATTCTAAAGTGTAAATCTAAAGTGTAATTCTAAAGTGTTGTGTAATTAGTGTAATTCTAAAAAGTAATTCTAATTCTTCAGAACAAATGTTGACTTTATATTTGAAAAGAAGAGGCTGATCACTTGTTTTTGAAATTCAAGTATGAAACATTTTCTTCTGATGTCTTCATAGCACCTACACTATTTCGCGTAGGATTTTCCGCTGTTGTGATAACTGGGCGGAGTCATAAACTGACCCTGCTCTGCATGTAGCATCCTTGCCACTCTTGCTGTGAGCCATAGTAGTTCTTAAACAAGACCTTCGTCCAGTTGTAGTTGATTTGCCTCCTCACTCATCATGAGTGGGCAGCAAGTGTTGATGTGATGTTGGTTGACCAGCAAGATGTGGAACAAAGATGCCAGATGCATCCACAACGATGTTAGGACCATGGTGTTCAAGTTATTCATGGTCCATACCAGGAGAACCAGCAGAATCGTGCACAGCCGTTGTAGAGGAAGAAACACAGCCGTTCGCTTACGGCTCCACACTGGTTCCCCGGAAGTTGGTGGAGCAATGACACACGTCACCGCATCCAGTAGAAGTTGCAAGTAAAATGTCATCGTTCCGCAATTGCTGACGTGATGAATGTTCGAGGCATTCGAACAAAAGTAAGTGATTGCCTTTCTTCCATACGTTGTAGTGTGATCCAGGCAAATGGTCACATACATTTTCCCTGGTGAAGGTAAACATCCATCTCCAATCTTGCAAAGGAGAATGCCTCATCATTCTTTGAGAAGGAGGGTGTATGCCAAGTTTAACTTCATTTTTAGCCACAGATTTTCTTTCTCGAACTTCTTCCCAATGCCATTATCACTCCATTTCAGATGTGATCTGGCCTTATTCTTCACTCAGCCACATCTATATCTGCTTTCCACACACACTGAATCAGATAGGGTACATCTTGACATGAAATTACCATAATCATGTATATATTATAACAGCTTCACATTTGACAATTTGTTGTTTTCCTCAAAACATTCAAAAAGTTATGTTCATTTATATACTTCACACGAATAATATCCAAATCAGGTATGTATTTTATACTACTAAACTAAGAATAGCATTTACAATTGCTTTCAGGTTAATATAGTTTGAAAATTAAACTCATGCAGTTTTTTTTTTTAACACTACTCAAAGAAAATAAATGCATTAATAATGAGTACATATGATTAAAATCACAAACAGGAATATCTAATTCCCATCAAATTTTGCACACAAGCAAACTATGCAAAATGCATCCATTATCATAGTTCCTCCCCCTTTAAAAAAAAAAGAAAAAAAAAGAAGTAATTAATGCTATAGTGTTAACTACAAGTATGTACCTTCATCACTTTAATTTTCATGGCGTGTAGCTTGTGGTGATATGAGTTCACTGATTTTTGTAAAACTGACACAATTCATAACATTTTCGTTATGGCATTATCTTTAACTCCACTGTACTCATTTGCAACATTACTTGATTCAATCTTTTTATCTCGGTGTTCATATCATCATAACCCGGTGTGTACCCCGGTTTAGAATAGGTACACCGTATCCCTGCGTGTCGTAAGAGGCGACTAAAAGGGTTGGCGTCAGGAAGGGCATCCGGCCATAAAAACATTGCCTCAAAAAGAGAACCATGACAATTACGACTAAAGATGTTCAAAGAAGAAATGCGGGCAAGGGGGTTAACAAGGGGAGATGCAGAAAATAGGGCAAAATGGAGAACATTGTCATGGGGACCGCAAGGCTAACCCCCGCTCTTGCAGGGAAAATGTCCTTAAAATGCCTGTTGTTGTTGTTGTTCATATCATCATATAGTAAGGGCATTTTATGAGATATTTCACAAATCTGTTAACTAAATTGTTACCAAAAAATTTCTTCACCAATATGTTTGTAAAGGTGTGTAATAACATGTGTTAAAATGTTGAAGTTCAACTCCCGTGGGAAACCCAGAAAAAAAGCTGTTGAATTCGGGTACCGAAAAATTATTTTCGAGAATTTTTATTTTTTTTAATCGGCCCTTAAGTAACTTATGAGGGGTCAAATAAGGGTTTTTCATGATTCTGAGTTGATTGTTAACATTTATATTTTCACTTTTACATTTACACACAAAGTAGCTTTTATTTCACATACATATATAATACTCAAGAGTTATTTCTCATTCACAATGTCAGAAGTTTCAACAGTCATTGTCTATGTCTTCTTCAGACTCAACAACATCATGTCTGCAGTTTCTGCATGTAATGCCATTACAGACTCCACAGGCCGAGATGCACGTGACCCCATTCTTCTTGCAGCTGCATCGCCGGTTGCTTCATTTATATTGAAGCTCGTGAACAATTACAGCTCGTGAACTGCAATAGCTCCTCAGGAGCCGTGGGGTCCAGTGTTGGAACTGGCTCATACCCATGCACACCTATTGTCCATCCATAGTCACTGGGGTTCAGAGACATGCTCTGTAGAAGGATCCAGTCCCGGGTCTGCAGGTAGGCACGGAGTGAATGTTGTACAGCTGCACCCTCTGTTGGAGGTAGAGTCTCTGGTTTGATCACTCCTGCCGCTGCCTTCCTTGAGAACATGTTGTACCGAATTTCACCCAATGTAGTATCTCGTCCATGGTAAATGTACTTGAAAATGGTGGTGGTGCCGGAGAGGTGACTTCGATCCAACCCATTGAGTGAAAGGGAGTGTTTCCGTGAATAGAGACAATGTTTAAATCTATATTGTCTCCAACAAACTGAGTGACTGCATTGTTTGTTTCCCCAACCTCCATAAAGACCACCTGATCATTACTTGACAATTCACTTTCACTGGCTGGCACTTTGGCTGTCATCACTGATTGATCCTCAAGCGCAGCATCAACCGCAACCTCATCATTGATCTGTTCATCGGTTTCCTCCACAATGGTGTCAAGAGTGCCAGAAGTATCTGGAACATCATCTCCACTCCTACTATTAAGGAAGCAGTATTTGTAGTTTTGTGTCTCCGTGTAAGACTCAGTGTATCCCAGCCGGTGGAACTTGTTGAGCATCCATTTTGACCCAAATCTATGATCAAGTTGTATGGCAAGCCCCATTTGGTGTGGCAATACACCAGACCGAGGTCGACAGGCCTTAATAAAATTCTGCCCCCAAACGGCAACTCTTTCGTCTGTCTTGACAATCGGTCTCAAGAACATCTGAAGGCTTGCAGGAACAAGTGTCAGCTGACTATCGATGTCAGTCATACTGTGTGTGGTGGGGTATGACTTTGGACCTAAATCAATCAAGGCAATATCATTGGATATGAACTTGAGTGCCGTCTTTATGATCTGAGTGTTCTCATCTCCATGGTCAAGATTAGCATGATGCCCTCGCAGAATATTGTCGGTGCCATCTTTGAGACAGAGTACATCTGCCCTTCTTTCCTGTGTTGTGAAATACAAGGTGTCTTCGTATTTCTCTAGAAGTTTTATCTTTAGCCAATGCTTTGAATAAGAAAGGCTCTTCTCTGGTGACTGATCAAACTCCTGCAGCTTTTCATGGACTTGGTCCATGTTCATTACCCCATGCTCTAATTCTGAGTCTAACCATTCGCAGAATTCAATAAAAACTGCCTCTCGCTCCTCATCAATACTCCTCTGTCTTCTCACTTCCTTTTTCCTTCCTCATCAGTCTTGGACAAACTGTCACCTCTCGCAAACATAAGTTTGCATCGCAAATGGTACAGTGTTTCTTCTGCTACCAAGTCGTTGATCCCTTCCAGGCGTCCAGTGACTTCAGTGCCCCAGTCATCCCCACGACTCCGTGCTGTCTTCAGCAAGCTTGCCTTCAGTGTATCTGCAGTCAAATTATCTGGCACTCTGTATTTCTTTCTAGCTTGTGCTGGATTATTTTTGTAGAGCTGGGCTGGTTGGTTGCAAAGAATGCATACATCCTTATACAGGAGGTCAACTGACTGTGATCTTCTAGAACTGCAGCCAGTTGATGAACTGAACTCACAAGTAGTGCGTCTTCTCTTCAACTTTGATGACTCTTTCTCTGCCTTTGATGCTTGAGCTGACTTCTTGGTGGTTGCAACAAAGTTGTTGTACAGATCATTTTTACACTTCTGGTGGTACCTCAGTTTTTCTTCCTTTTGAGCCTCCTTCATACGTTCCACAACAGTAACATTTTCGACAGTTTCTGCTTGTTTCAATAAAGTTGAGTATCCCTTTGGAGTTGCCTGTATGAGCCTTTCAGCTGGTGTATCCGAGCGTGCACAGATGAAGCAATTGAGCACAGGTGGAGTAACGTCTTCATCCATATTGCTAGACTCCATGTCCTGCAAAGTAGAAAATGAGATATATTTAGAAATTATTTTTCCACAAAGGAGTGTCTGTGGTGAAATATAAATGTTAACAATCAACTCAGAATCATGAAAAACCCTTATTTGACCCCTCATAAGTTACTTAAGGGCTGATTAAAAAAAAAAAAAAAATCGAAAATAATTTTTCGGTACCCGAATTCAACAGCTTTTTTTCTGGGTTTCCCACGGGAGTTGACCTTCAACATTTTAACACATGTTATTACACACCTTTACAAACATATTGGTGAAGAAATTTTTTGGTAACAATTTAGTTAACAGATTTTCATATGTTTCCCTTACTAATAAAAGTCTTTCTATCTTGGTTCCACATTTGTTTCTATTCTCATCAACATCCTATGATTTATCAATTTGTTCCAACACACTGTAACCAAGGGTTTCAACCAAGCCTCTACCAAACTATTTCCAATTTGAACTCAAAATACTACTACTCAAATACTCAAAATACTAATAATACTAATACTCAAAATACTACTAGTTAAACAATTAGAAGAATTAACTTCAAACGGTCAACAAATTCATTTTATAAACAGATCTAATTTTCATCCAATAGTTTTCCTTGCCAACTGTCATATTGTAACACTGTAATAAACCTTCGAAAATCTCTCCCAAATCAATAAATTCCCTTTTTACTTTTCCAAATACTCATCTGTAAATGACGTATTCAATTACAGTTTCTCCCAATTTGCTTGGCCTAAATGGCCGCAAAAGTGGCTGCCAACATGCAGTACCTTTTTATCTACCATGCAAGTATTCTTCCACATAAGACCTCTACCAAATTTTTAAAATCTGGGATTTCTAATTATATGGACATTACTCTCAGGACATTTCAGGCTGCTGTTGACAATCCACTGCGATAAATTAATTCCTTTACCCACAATTAATTAATTAATACAAATTGAGGATATTATCCCTATCACATTCATTTATAGATTCATTGTTTTATGAAAATCAATATTCGTTAAAATCTGGTGTTACATTTTTCGGTATCAATTTCAGCAAGATTTTCTTTACTAATCTTTTTTCCCATATCATCTATGCCTAATACACATACATACAACACAATTTATATGCTGATAAAATTCAAGTTTATATATATCAAAAATCCGTGAACAGAGTATTCTGATAAATCCATGTAAGATCTCTTACAAATTTGGCTAATTTTGTACTCCCACATTTTTCTTTATGAAGCTGATATTCATAAATAGCTTTGTTCTCATATAAATTCTTTCAAAAGGGAATCCCAAGGTTACTCACAATTTCTCACCATTAATTAATGGCTGCTTGTAACTCAGCACATCAAATCTTTGTATTCCATCTGCCTTGACAAAAGAGATAATCATCCTAATCAAATTACATTGTTTATTTTATGGATTTTCTCGATATTTGATCCCATCCACATCAAACTATCTATTTCAAGACAGGCACACTGTCGGTTTCAGCAATCTTTTAAGAGAAAAAAATACACAAACTCATGCATTATGATGCATGAGTTTGTGTATTTTTGTGTATTTTTGTGTTTGTAGGGAGAGAGAGGGATAGAGGAAGAGAGATGAAGAGGGACAGAAGTTACCGATCCCGTATGTAATATATGAACAGCGAAACGGACAATTCCCCATCATGGCTCACAAACACCGTTTCGTATTTCGTATACCGACGCCTTCACCAAAAACAACGATTCCCACCATATTTATCACTCTAGTGTTACGGATTCATCACTTCCACTGTTGTGGTTTTCATCCACTTGAAACATTTCTGGTTCCATGTATTATTATTATTGTGGTTTGAGGGAAATGACGGTTATTGTTATCAAAAGGTAAAAAGGTTAAGGTTTTAAATGAAACCGGAACCGGACAACGACGAAGCGAAAGGAGGAAAAAGAGGGCGGAGCCAAAAGTCGGGGAAGAAGCTGGTTGCTTTGCGGTCGGGATCGAACGTTGTCGAGCAAGAGTCACGTACTTTGGATTTCCTGGGAAAAAGGAATTCCTGCGATAAAGTTGCTATAGCTGTGACTGATCATCCTGCATGTCAGGTTTGGTGTTAGATTCCGAAGAATCATCGCCGGGTCGTTGCGACTGGAGGACGAGCCGTCGGCCATTTTGACCAGCGCACTTCGCGCGTCGAGCAAACTTTCTTTGCTTCGTCAACCGTTTCCACCGCTTTCAGACGTATCTGTGGTGTGTGTGTGCACCGAGGCTTTTGACGATTACTTTGCGGCTCGCCGACTGTGAACAGTGAAAGTTCATACCTGGAGGGCGCCTTTGGAGTTCCCAGTCGCCATGAGTGCGCCTTTGTGCCGCTTTAACCACGTGACCCTTTTCTCCGCTTTGGCCGCGTGCGCCTTTGTGCCGGTTTGGGCGGCGTGACTGTGCCTGTCATCTGAACGAGATTCTGGTTTCGATGCGACATCATTCCGTTGATTGGAGGGGATCAACTCTGAGCTCGAAGACGGAATATAGAGACATTGGGGAATGTTCTTTTCCACTCACTTGGAGTGCAGTGAGTTACCTTATGCATGCTAGCTGATGGTACCATCATAGGAGATATTGATTGTACTCTTGATTCCTATTATTGTTGTACTGTTATTCTTGTGTGATTTTTAATACAATATTTGTTTGTATTATTGGTGTTTGTATTATTTGCAATTGGTGTGGTTTCACCATTGTTTTGACACAGGATAACACATTCTTCTGCCGTGACTCCTCTCGGGGCTCGGAGGTACACCATGACCAGGGGGTCAGGGAGGAGCACGCAACAGAAATTGGGGGCTCGTCCAATTGACTCGGTGGCTCGAAATTGGGTCTTCGTCCAGGTTTAAATTCCCTGATAACATTCGTCAGGGATAGAATTCCCTAGCATTCCCAAAATTCCTAAATTTTGAATTTTTCTAACATTCCCAAATTTTTCAAAAAAAATAATTTTTGAAAATTTTTTTTGTGAGGGTTAACAGGTGTTAACGGATAGTCACCATGGTGTTTGACGCAGAAAAGTTTGCGGTGTCCCCTAATGAGGCACAGTTCCAAGCATTAAAAAAATCGGAACTCTTGATATTGGCCAGACATTTTAACTTGGAGGTCCGAGTTAATATGGAGAAGAGCAGAGGAAAAAGCAGAGGAAAGGAGAGCTGCAAGAGAACTCGAGGAGAGAAGAGCAGAGGAAAAAGCAGAGGAAAGGAGAGCTGCAAGAGAACTCGAGGAGAGAAGAGCAGAACAGGAACAAGAACTCGAGGAAAGGAGAGTTGAAAGGGAACTCAAAGAAAGAAGAGAAAAGGAAAGAGCAGAGGAAAGAAGAGCCGAAAGGGAGTTAAAGGAACGTGACATGGAGTGTCAGAGGGAACTTAAACTCAAGGAGCTGAAGATAATGGAAGAACGGGGAGAGGTAACATCCATGCCGGCTAGTTCGACAACTAGTCAGAACACTTGGGATGTTAGTAGGCATGTGAGGCTGGTTCCACCCTTCAATGAAAAGGAGGTAGCCAAGTTTTTTTTACACTTTGAGAAAGTGGCTCAAATGCTAAAATGGCCTGTGGGGTCCTGGACTATGTTAGTGCAAAGTGTTCTGGTGGGTAAAGCTCAAGATATCGATTCGGCTTTACCGATTAACCAATGTGCAGATTATGAGATAGTGAAGAAAACCATTCTCAAAGCCTATGAATTGGTCCCTGAAGCTTACCGGCAAAAATTCCGGCATGCCAGGAAGAGGGAGAGTGAGACCCATGTGGAGTTTGCCAGAATGAAGGAAACCATGTTTGATCGGTGGTGTGACTCGAAAGGGGTTGGAAAGGACTTCAATCTGTTGCGACAATTGATCTTGGTGGAGGAATTCAAACAGTGTGTCCACGCGGACATTAAAGTCCATCTGGAGGAAAAGAAGGTATCAGAGTTGTATGAGGCAGCAACCATGGCAGATGACTATGCCTTGACACACAGGATGGGGTTCCAGAAACCTAACTTCCCGCCTAGAGTTCGCCAGGAGAGTTATGATACATCCAGTGCGGAGAACGAAGATTCATGGGGGCGGCCTAGAGATGACTATGAGGACAGATTGGATACCGCGACTCTTAGGGATCAGAAGTCTACAGTTCCAAGACGGACATATCTTCCGGGGGGCTCGAGGCAGACCACGAGTTTCTCCTCCGGGCCTACTTGTGCTTTTTGCAAGAAACCTGGACACTTGATGTCCCAATGTTATGCCCTGGAAAGGAAAAATCAGGAGCAGAGTAAGATTAGTACAACTCCGAATGCATTGGCAAATGTGAGAAATCGTCTTTTGAGGACAATGCCTTGTGAAGGTTCCCATGCCAAAGTTACGGCATCACAGAACAACCTTGTTCCAGAGGGTTACAAACCTTTTATTTCGGAGGGGTTTGTGCCACTGGATGGATACTTGACTAACCAGAGACCTGTTAGGGTATTGAAGGACACAGGAGCACATCAATCTTTGATGCTTGAGGGCATTTTGCCATTGTCAGAGAAGACGGCAACTGGTGTTAGTGTTCTTTTACAGGGGGTTGGTGGCTGTGTTAAAGCCCCACTTCATGTCATCCATTTGACGTCGGATTTGGTGTCAGGACCGGTCACCGTAGGGTTACAAGCCACTCTACCGGTTGAGGGAATATCTTTTGTTATCGGGAATGATTTGGCCGGTGGTCAAGTTTCTGGTAACCCGATGTTTGTGGAAAAGCCTAGCAGGAAAAAGAACACTGCACAGTTAGAGCCGAAGATCCCGGGTATCTTTCCATCCTGTGCCGCGACTCGTGCTATGGGTAGAAAGCTCTCTGAAGAGAAGAGGAAGGTACTGACGTCACGCTTTGCACAGGCACGTCTTGTCAGGTACCCAAAAACGAAGTGTCAGCACACACAAGTTAGGGATGGAGGCAATGTTGAGAAGCTCTTTGTGGGTGGACTGAACTTCAAAAACAGGGAAGTTGTTCTGGACTCTGTCTTCGGCCAATATGGACCACTCTTGGAAGTGCGGCTGATAAAAGACAGGGAGACGCAAAAGTCAAGAGGGTTTGGCTTTGTCATGTTTGAAAACACAAAGGATGCCAAAGATGCAGAAAAGGATTTGAATGGCAAGGATTTGGATGGTCGGACCTTATCGTAGAGAAGGCAGGCCATGGGCGTCGAGGGGGCTACAGAGGAGGAAAATGTGGAGGTAGTTTCAGGGGTGGCTATGGCTCCCGGGGTGTAAGTAGTAGTTTTGGTGGTGGCCGCAGTCGGTATTGCGATGGAGGCTCCCAGAGTTACTGCAGCTCCCGAAGGGATGACTATCAGGGTAGTGGCCGAGAAGGAGACCGCTATTCACGTGACTACATCGACAAGCATTCCAACCATGATTATTATGAAAGTTAGGAAGAGTTGAAGCACTGAATGCTGCGGAACAGCCGAGCCAAGATTCCTACATGGATTAACCGTGAACTCCACGTTCTTAAAGGCATCCATGTAGTGAACTTTCCTACACGGATTAACCGCGAACTCCACGTTCCTAAAGGCGTCCATGTAGTGAACTTTCCGACACGGATTAACCGTGAACTCCACGATCCTAAAGGCGTCCATGTAGTGAATACTTCCAGGCCTCACCACCCAACCACCATTAAACCTGGCTCTCAGCTCGGCCTCCCTAAAAAGTGCTATCGATTTGCTTGACTTTGGATTTTTGATCACAACCCCTTAACCTTCATTCAAAAAAATGAAAAATAAAAATCAGAGGTTGATGAGATGGAGTTTGGGCTTTGCAGGAGTTCAACTGGGAAATTGAGTATGTAAAGGGCAGGAGTAATGTCGTTGCTGATGCTTTGTCCAGAGTGAGTTAACTTTGGAAATATCTGTAGGTTGTTTGAAGTTTTGTTGCTTTACTTTTGGGAAATATTGATTAGTGTTGCTCACGGGAATTGCTGATTTGGGGGTGAGTTTACTTTTGTTTGTTGGGAGAGTTTTGCCTACAAAGAAAGTTTTCACTCTGTTCAAACTTTCTTTCTTGAGGGGGGGAAGTGTTATGGATTAATCACTTCCGCTGTTGTGGTTTTCATCCACTTGAAACATTTCTGGTTCCATGTATTATTATTATTGTGGTTTGAGGGAAATGACGGTTATTAACGCACAGGTTGTAAACCTGGTGCGTTATAGCGTTTGCCTGGGAATTTCTGTCTCTCCAAAAGTGAAGCTCCGTTTCTGTCGCTCAGATGTGTAAACATGACGTCATCAAATCTATATTTAGGCTAACCATGGGCTACCCCTTTGGCTGGTACGCGGCCGCTCGCTAGTACATAATATAGGATATATTTGTTATATGTTATGTTATAGGATATATAGGATATATGTTATATGATATAGGATATATATAGGATAGGTTATAGGATATATATGTTATAGGATAGGAATATAGGACCCAAATGACCCAGAGGACCCAAATGACCCAGAGGACCCAAATGACCCAGAGGACCCAAATGACCCAGAGGACCCAAATGAACCAGAGGACCCAAATGACCCAAATGACCCAAATGACCCAGAGGACCCAAATGACCCAGAGGACCCAAATGACCCAGAGGACCCAAATGACCCAGAGGACCCAAATGACCCAGAGGACCCAAATGACCCAGAGGACCCAAATGACCCAGAGGACCCAAATGACCCAGAGGACCCAAATGACCCAAATGACCCAGAGGACCCAAATGACCCAGAGGACCCAAATGACCCAGAGGACCCAAATGACCCAGAGGACCCAAATGACCCAGAGGACCCAAATGACCCAGAGGACCCAAATGACCCAGAGGACCCAAATGACCCAGAGGACCCAAATGACCCAGAGGACCCAAATGACCCAGAGGACCCAAATGACCCAGAGGACCCAAATGACCCAGAGGACCCAAATGACCCAGAGGACCCAAATGACCCAGAGGACCCAAATGACCCAGAGGACCCAAATGACCCAGAGGACCCAGAGGACCCAGAGGACCCAGAGGACCCAGAGCACCCAGAGGACCCAGAGGACCCAAATGACCCAGAGGACCCAGAGGACCCAAATGACCCAGAGGCCCCAAATGACCCAGAGGACCCAAATGACCCAGAGGACCCAAATGACCCAGAGGACCCAAATGACCCAGAGGACCCAAATGACCCAGAGGACCCAAATGACCCAGAGGACCCAAATGACCCAGAGGACCCAAATGACCCAGAGGACCCAAATGACCCAGAGGACCCAAATGACCCAAATGACCCAGAGGACCCAAATGACCCAGAGGACCCAAATGACCCAGAGGACCCAAATGACCCAGAGGACCCAAATTACCCAGAGGACCCAAATGACCCAGAGGACCCAAATGACCCAGAGGACCAAAATGACCCAGAGGACCCATATGACCCAGAGGACCCAAATGACCCAGAGGACCCAAATGACCCAGAGGACCCAAATGACCCAGAGGACCCAAATGACCCAGAGGACCCAAATGACCCAGAGGACCCAAATGACCCAGAGGACCCAAATGACCCAGAGGACCCAAATGACCCAGAGGACCCAAATGACCCAGAGGACCCAAATGACCCAGAGGACCCAAATGACCCAGAGGACCCAAATGACCCAGAGGACCCAAATGACCCAGAGGACCCAAATGACCCAGAGGACCCAAATGACCCAGAGGACCCAAATGACCCAGAGGACCCAAATGACCCAGAGGACCCAAATGACCCAGAGGACCCAAATGACCCAAATGACCCAGAGGACCCAGAGGACCCAAATGACCCAGAGGAGCCAGAGGACCCAGAGGACCCAGAGGACCCAGAGGACCCAGAGGACCCAAATGACCCAGAGGACCCAAATGACCCAGAGGACCCAGAGGACCCAAATGACCCAGAGGACCCAAATGACCCAGAGGACCCAAATGACCCAGAGGACCCAAATGACCCAAATGACCCAGAGGACCCAAATGACCCAGAGGACCCAAATGACCCAGAGGACCCAAATGACCCAGAGGACCCAAATGACCCAGAGGACCCAAATGACCCAGAGGACCCAAATGACCCAGAGGACCCAAATTCTATGTATGTTTCTATGATGATGTATGTTTTGGTGAAAGTACATAATGTGAATACTAGTAGCAATTTTACAAAAACCATGGCATAATTTCAAATCTTGACCCGAGATGATAATTATGCTACATCATAATTTCCATGTGCCAACCTGGGCGGAATCCAAGTGGATTCACTTGACTTGTTGTTATCAAAAGGTAAAAAGGTTAAGGTTTTAAATGAAACCGGAACCGGACGACGACGAAGCGAAAGGAGGAAAAAGAGGGCGGAGCCAAAATCGGGGAAGAAGCTGGTTGCTTTGCGGTCGGGATCGAACATTGTCGAGCAAGAGTCACGTACTTTGGATTTCCTGGGAAAAAGGAATTCCTGCGATAAAGTTGCTATCGCTGTGACTGATCATCCTGCATGTCAGGTTTGGCGTTAGATTCCGAAGAATCATCACCGGGTCGTTGCGACTCGAGGACAAGCCGTCGGCCATTTTGACTCGCGCGCTTCATGCATCGAGCAAACTTTCCTTGCTTCGTCAACCGTTTCCACCGCTTTCAGACGTATCTGTGGTGTGTGTGTGCACCGAGGCTTTTGACGATTACTTTGCGGCTCGCCGACTGTGAACAGTGAAAGTTCATACCTGGAGGGCGCCTTTGGAGTTCCCAGTCGCCGTGAGTGTGCCTTTGTGCCGCTTTAACCACGTGACCCTTTTCTCCGCTTTGGCCGCGTGTGCCTTTGTGCCGGTTTGGGCGGCGTGACTGTGCCTGTCATCTGAACGAGATTCTGGTTTCGATTCGACATCGTTCCGTTGATTGGAGGGGATCAACTCTGAGCTCGAAGACGGAATTTAGAGACATTGGGGAATGTTCTTTTCCACTCACTTGGAGCGCAGTGAGTTACCTTATGCATGCTAGCTGATGGTACCATCATAGTAGATATTGATTGTACTCTTGATTCCTATTATTGTTGTACTGTTATTCTTGTGTGATTTTTAATCCAATATTTGTTTGTATTATTGGCGTTTGTTTTATTTGCAATTGGTGTGGTTTCACCATTGATTTTTGACACAGGATAACGTATTTTTCTGCCGTGACTCCTCTCGGGGCTCGGAGGTACACCGTGACCAGGGTGTCGGGGAGGAGCATGTAACACTAGCCAAACATGAAATATGTTCATATTCCATTTTGGTTTAACTCTGCCAGAGATTTGTATATAATAACTGCATAAAACGAACGATATGTCCAAAAATAATAAAAACACAGCCGCCGAGATTCGAACCAAGGCTGCTATGGTTTTCGTCCCAGCGTATTTAACCGCTCGGCCATTTCCAAGTTGGGAAAGACAAAAAAAATAACAAATATACGTATATCTCTCAATGCCATGCGTCTCATGCACGTTGGACAGGCAAAACTCGAGTGCAAAACTCGAGCGCAAACGACCGTGCAAAACTCGAGTGCCTGTTGCACGCACTCGGGTGAAACAAAATATCCCGTCTCGTGGTAATTACCATGTACGTGTACGTGCGAACGCACTTTGCGTTCCTGTGTGAGCGTATAGGGAGTGACGTCACGATGTGTGCCGCCATGAATACACAATAACCCGTGCATCACGATGGCCATTGGTGTGCAAAATTACATTTACCGACGCAAAACGAGTCTTTCAAAATCGCGATTAATATCGTTGTTGACTCATGGGTCTGTTCTACAAAAGGAAATTTATTTTATAAAAAAACGAACCAGCCGTTTCAAAGATATTAATAGTTTTGTGTTCGTACGAACGCACATGTCAATCGGACCTTTCGGCGTCCGCTCACTGACCTGACTCGCTCGCTCACTCGCGCAATCAAACAGCCCGCGGGTCAAAAAAAAAACCCCGCACACTTTAGCAAACCCGCGCACATCCACAGCGCGTGTCTGTTGTATGTAAATGATTTACACAGCGCATTAGAGTATATATTTACAGAAAAAATCGCAAAAACTCAAATAATCGCTAAAAAATCGCTAGTTGTCGCATAAAACGCATAAAATTGCTATAGATGTGCCATCCTTCCCTGTTCGTTGCTTCCGCTTATACCGGTGCCAGACAAAAGATTTCTACCATTATTTATTATGGGAACCTCGATTTTTTCTGTTCCAGGAGCGAAAAGTTGTAAACAGGACATCAGAATGTCACCTCCACCAACGTACAGCTTGAATTGATGAATTAATAATATACACAAATATACAATTTAGGTCGACCATTTTATATATAATGACACAGTATTACACCTCCATTTCAGTGGATCTTCATGAAAAAAAAGCACAGCACCATTGCTAAAGACGAATAAAGTCTTTAGTGGATCTTTGGCCTTAAAAAAGGACGAAAAACACATACAAAAAAAATAATAAACACCAAAAAAACACAAAAAAACACTGAAATTCATGGCACCTTTACTGAAATGTCCCGGGGCTTTCCGCATACCTTGAAGAGGTATACCTTGTGGTGTTGCCCACCGCCCACATTTCTAATCTATCTATAATTCCAGTAATCTCTGTGTGTATGTTTGTATGTTTGTATGTTTGTATGTCTGTATGTCTGTGACCACTGTTTCTCGACAACCACGGGTCCGATATACTTTAAACTTGCCAGGTATATTGCTGGGGACCCGAGGATGTGCCTTTTCAAGGTTTCATATTAATCGGACAAGTAGTTACCGAGCTATGTCCAAAAAACGATTCAACCAATCAGAGAGCAGCGAGCTATCACGTGTGCCGAACGTGGCGAACAGACTCTGCCTCGGACGGCACATTTGAGAGCGTATTCATTTATTTCACGTTGGAAAACTATGTTGCCATTAAACTATGTTTTAAAACTAATTAAAACTAATTTGCGATTCATCGTAACTGCGATTTGCGACCTTCCGGACAGTGAAGACTGCACTTCCGGCAGCCAATCACAGAACGCGTTGTTGCGTAGGCGTGGCCGATGTGAGAGCGAGCCGAGCCGAGCGCGTGCGCCATTACGGTTCGTAATTCGATTTCTTCCGGAGAAAATAATAATTTCTCGATTTCTTATGCGCATTATTTCTCCCAATTCAGTCAGAGCAAAGGGCGGAAGCGAAGAGCGTTG
The DNA here is from genome assembly GCF_964187855.1 of Myxine glutinosa. Taxonomy (NCBI): domain Eukaryota; kingdom Metazoa; phylum Chordata; class Myxini; order Myxiniformes; family Myxinidae; genus Myxine; species Myxine glutinosa. The sequence goes on along the minus strand of NC_136264.1, from coordinate 182,882,606 downwards.
TTTTTTTTGTTTACGGGCGTACGGGCGTACGGGCGGGGTAGAGCGTACGGGTAGCGTTTTTTTTTTTTTTTGGCAAGGAACGGGCACCCACGTACGGGCATGCCCTAGTAAGTATAAACACAATTGACATAAAGAATACTTTTACAAATCTCCATACTATCTGTGTCCAAATTCATCCTCACCAGGTTAATTGCAGACCCTTTTAAGACTAGCAGGATCGTATGGATAAGCCGATTTTTCATACCTTGAACATTCGCCTGGACGTGTCCACACCAATGTTAATCTCTTCCAGCATTGCAAACAAGGACGAGCCCCCAACTGTTGTGGCATCTTTTAGACACCTTTATTAGCAAAACTCAAGCAGACTCCACGAGACTCACTCAGTTTAAATCAAGATTTATTACAAATCTTGCGGAGAGTATTTACACAAAAATACAGTTATACTTTACAGACAAAAACACAACGCGTCGTTCCATGGGAGAATTCTCTCTCGAAGCCTCGGAGTGTTCCGTTAAATAGATCTCATACCCTCTTATCTTTTACTGTTGGAATCTGGGGCCTAGACTTTCTGGCACCCGGGCGACTTAAGAGTTTTGCCCAAGCTGACAATTCATCCCTTTTAAGGTCACCCCTTGGCCTGTTCCAGGTCACTAATGGAGTATTGAACCCCACCCCTTGGCTAAGTCAACATAATTCTCTCTCGAAGCCTCGGACTATCTGACAAGGTGGCAGAAATCAACTCCAGATGTTGGCTCCACACGTTCTTTTGCAGCTTGAGAACTTCATTTTACAAGATTCACATTGAAGTACAATTTAACTACCTGCATAACTCGCCAACCCTAACAAATATAGAAATCTTCTATAACAGGCTGATAAGGCCTATTTGTACTCACTGAATTCCGTATAATTGAGTTGCCATATAAAGAGGAATATACAATGACCTTCAAATGTATTCACCCTCTACCAATAATGCCACATTTAGATGAATTACGAATTATGTCGACACAACTTTTCCAATTGAATTTTTTTTTTTCATAACTGAAGATATCAAACTAAACACTTGTAGTTGAAGGTTACATGTCTGGAATACCTTCAAAAAACATGTACGAATAAAAATTCACTGGTTGCAAAAGTATTCAGCCCTTTATATCGGTACTTGGTGGAAGCACCTTTTGCAGCAATGCCTGCTGTAGGTCTTCTTTTTGGGTAGGTCTCTACCAGTTTGCACAGTGAGATGGTTAAATGTTTACCCATTCTTCACTTCATCTCCCATAGGAGGATAAAGTGTATTTTCCAGACAGTCGGAGATCATTTATGAAGATTAAGAATAGGATGGGGGCCGAGAACACTGCCTTTGTGTACTCCAGCCTTGACAGGGAGAGGAGAAGAAGGGTTTCATTGAGAGTCACACATTGGCTACGATAGTGCACGAGGTCAGTAATCCAAAAGTTGAGTTATTTATTTGGACGGTTTGGAGAGCAATGCTGGATACCAGACTGTATCGAAAGCCTGTGATATGTCGAGAGAGACGGCATGATCTTATGTCTGACATTGAAGGCCTCCATCCATTGTTGGGAGAGTAGAAGCAGCATGTCCAAGGTAAAGTAACCAGATCTGAATCTGAGATGAGGCTGTCAGAGAAAAGGAAGGGTATAATATCAACTGTGATGATCGATGCCACGACCTTGTTGATGATTGGAAGTAAGCTAGTTGGTCTGTAGTTGAAAGGATCAGTTTATGGAACTTTAAAAAAATCTAATGCTGTGATGTTGGCTGATTTCCAAGCAGATGGAAGATGGCCTGTGGTAAATGACAGGGTGAAAAGGGCAGAGAGAGGAAGTGCAAGAGCAGCAGAGCAGGTTTTTAGAACACGTGAGTTGATGCCATCTGGTTCAGCAGCAGAGTCAGAGTCGAGGGTTTAAATAACTTCCTCCACCTTCTCAAGTACAAAATACACAGAATCCAGGAGCAGTTGGGTCCGACTGAGAAGGGTGGGTATAGAGAGAGGGGGTTTAGAGATGCAAGATTTTGAAGCAAACACTGAATTGAGGCACTCGGCCTTCGCAAAAGCGGAGTCTGCTGTGGTGCCATTTGAAGAGAGGGAAAGGGTGCACCAGAGACGGACTTGATTAGGCAAGACCAGGTTTTGGAGGAGAGAGACATGTTTGAAAGTTCATTTTTGAGATTCGACATATATTTTCTGGCTTTCCTTAGGTTTTCCACACACTTGTTGCGGGACTTGTGGAATGAGGTTGAATTCAGTTGGATTTGCATTCCAACAGGAGAATTCCTGTTGTTTTAAAGCAACTGGCTCACCACAGGATTCAGAGTACCAAGAGCAGAAGGATGGGTGAGATAAATGAAGACAAGATGGGATTAATCTGTGCATAAGAGAGAGCTGGTTTCGGTGGAAGAATTCCAAGGCTGAATGAATATCATGGCGGTAGATATAGGAGCCGAGTCTGAAAGAGTGATGGCTGCTTGCAGTCCCTGCCAGTTTGCCTGAGTCGAACTGCCAGACTCGCCAGCACTGAGGCTGTTCTCTGAGAATGGCCAGAGAGATATTGACCATAACAAGCACATGATCAGATGAGCCAATTGGGGCAGATGGTAGAGCAAGATGCATTGGCGGGGAAATTGGTCATCACCAAATCCTGAAGGGAAGAATTGCGATTGGGAGAGATCCGGGTGGGAAAATTCATGGATTGAGTCAGTTGTATGGATTCACAGAAATCCTTCGCAATAGTGCCATGGCTGATGAGAGAGGTACCAACACCCAGCCAATTCGTTTGGTTAGAATTGAAGTCACCACACAAGAGAGGGAGCTGGGATGAGTGATTAAAAGTTGGTCCATGTCATCTGATAGAGAGATGTAGAAACCAAGGCTTTCAAGATCATTGGAATCCGTCACGCTCTGCCCTGCTATTGGCATTTTCCCTTTCTCCTGCTGTACCCTTTGTTATTACCTTTGCCACCGAAGGTGGATGGAGGTTATGTTTTCACCCCCTCTCTGTCTGTCTGTGAACAGGATATCTCAAAAGGTTGTAGACGGATTCAGACGAAATTTGGTGGAGAGGTTGCATATTATGATGTGACAAAGACGAAATGATTATATTTTGGTGAAGATTCGCATCTGGATCTGGATCCGAGAATTTTATAAGCGATTCTTTACCATTGAGTGATAGCACTATGCTGTGATGGCATTGGAACACCGAAGGGCATGTATAAAAGAAGAAGAAAAAGATATCATAAACTAATTGCACGTATGATTGCAAAATGTTGTCGTTAAAAGGAGGAACCCCAATTTACACAGCAAGTGCCAAAGTCTAACTCTTATTGCATCCAGAAATGTGCAAGCACAGACCACTTGAAAAAAAAGTTACACATGAGTAATAAACGGTCAAAAGGTGTCTTATGAAGGAAACAAGGTAAGGCAGGCAGGTTTGAAAACAAAAATCTCAACATGAGCAATGAGAATCACTTGGTCCAGGTGGTGAAAGAAGAAACGAAAGGAGAACAATGGAGCAACAAGCTTGACTTTATCTTTACTATGATTGGAAGTTTAGTCGGTCTTGGAAATGTATGGCGCTTCCCATATCTCTGCTACAAAAACGGAGGAGGTAAGGAGCTGTATATTTCATTTGAATTGTTACGAAGTCTCATCTTGATATTCTTGTCTGTTGTAGCATTTAATCAAGTTTGAAGACACGATATTTTCATTATGTAGGGAAGAGGGTGCTGGATCAATGGTAAATTAAAAAATTTCGAAAAAGAAGGGATGAGGAAATGCGAATGCCAACTAATGCAAGTCGGGAAAACAACGATGTCTTGGAAGCACGAATGAGTTCCTTGTCAGGTGGAAAATAAAATCCAGGATGGGCAACTCAAAGGTAATTGTGCTTCCTCTGCCCCATCCTGTCTCCACTTGCATGCACATGGTTTTTTTTGCCTTCACCGACGGAGGCATTGTTTTCGGGTTGTCTGTCCGGCTGTCCGTAAAGATGAACTGATTAGATTATGGAGTCAAGAGGTGAAGGGGCAGAGGTCCCGTGAGGTAAAACTTCTGTTACCAAGCTAACTTGTGAACAAGTGATGGGATTTTCACCAAACTTTGTATATATATATATATATATATATATATATATATATATATATATATATATATATATATATATATATATATATATATATATATATATATATATATATATATATATTGTAACGATTTTGAGAAGTGTGTAACGAATTTGAGAAGTGTAACGGTTTTGGAGGAAGTGTAACGAATGTGGAAACGTTACAATGTGAACGTTACAAAAGTATGGTAACGTCCTCGTAATGTAAATAATGGTCGCAGCCGTCGTCCTAGTTAATTCCATGAAACTTACACGCAGGTCACGATATATCTTTTAAATAGTGTATTTCCTTATTCCATGTAGGCTAAATATGTGTTTCCCACTAGATTGACTTTGCATTGTATCAAACAAAATAAGCGTAGGCCCTTCCAATTTCCCCAAAACCTCCCTTCCAATTGCCTTCTGCATTTTGGGCGGTTTTCTTCAAACCACCATTGGCCACGAGGTAGGGTTGGGGAAGAAAGGCGTGTCTCCACCTCGTCATAAGAGGGAAGGAGTGAACCAGCTCTAACAGCCAATCAACACCGCGGTGAGCGACCCGGTAGGCGTGCCCTCGGAGCCGGCGGCTTGATTTCGCCCGAGGTGATAAAAGCGACTGTAAGGGACTGCTTTACCAGATGACCCTGGGAGAGGAGAAAAGAGGCGGGCCAAGAGGAGCGTGAGATGCGAAACGCTCCAAGCCAAAGAGGAGAGGTACTCGGCAAGGAAACCAGCTTTGGAGAGGCGCGCTGAAAGGAGGGAGACGGCCCCACCCCAAGAAGAGGAGCAGGTGTGCCGAACCAGCGCGTGACGTCTACCGCAGTGGATACACGACAGAGGGTTTCCCGCCAAAACCGCGAGGAATTGTGAGCTGCGGCCTCCCGACCTTGCCTCCCTCTCAAGCAATCCATCTCAAGCCCTACCTGCCTGCAATATCCCCTGTGTAAGTGTGAACGTCCTGTCCTACTCGTTGTCTTGGGGCTAAGTAAAAATGAGTAGTGTAAGTTAACGATTCGCTGTGTTACTGCTTCTTCCATCCATTGCTTGTGTGTGTATAATAAAATCTGTTCTTCCTCCGTATTCTTCTTCTTCTTCTTTTTTATTTTCTTTCGGTCGCTTTAGAGATTTCCCGATTGAATATCTGTGGGGCGATCTGGTCAACGTCGGGTGGAATCGGGTTTTAATCGGGGAGTAACTGTTCGGACGCGGTTAAATACACCACCGCTCGGTCAATATAACATCTAAAAGCCGCGTCTGTAACATTTGGTAGTCAGGAGTGGGGATTTGGAACCCTGGACCAAATTTTGGACACCAAATTGTACAAATCGTCCGTAACATTTGGTGTCGAGGAGTTGGATTCGGACCTGGGACTAAATTTGTTAGGCCCAAATTTTGGAACACCAATTGTACCATTAGGGTAACAATTGGTGTTGGGAAGTAGAATTCGATCCGGAGCGCGTTTCACGCGCTCGAAATTATAACGGCGAAATTTGATTTTGTTTTACGAAAATATAAAACCCGAATTTTGAGATCGCGCCATGGACAATCAAGGCGATCGGATGTCGGTGGGAGAGATAGACAGGGTGGAATCGACCCAGGACCTCGGGGAAATGTATGTGGAGGATAGGGAGGAGGAGAAAAATAGCAATGTGGTTGCGGAAGTATCAGACGCGCAAAGTGGCGTCCTCACGCACGTGGGTGTAGCGGCACCAAATTTTGCCGCGACCGTAGCAGCGCCGTTGGTGGATTTGAACCTTTTTTTTATACAAACTAGGGCATGCCCGTACTATATCTATATCTAAAATTATATCCCCCCCCCCCCTCTATTTACATGAAATGGTTTGGTCCAAAGCGAACGGCTTGCGAGTACGGTGACAATCCCCCCCCTCTATTTACATGAAATGGTTTGGTCCAAAGCGAACGGCTTGCGAGTACGGTGACAATCCCCCCCCCTCTATTTACATGAAATGGTTTGGTCCAAAGCGAACGGCTTGCGGAGTTTGGTAAAGAAATCGCCATAGCGTGCACAAACGCGCAGGAAAGCGAAAGAATCGCAAATTAGTTTTAATTAGTTTTAAAACATAGTTGAACGCCAACATAGTTTGCCAACGTGAAATAAATGAATACGCTCTCAAATGTGCCGTCCGAGGCAGAGTCTGTTCGGCACGTTCGGCACACGTGATAGCTCGCTGCTCTCTGATTGGTTGAATCGTTTTTTGGACATAGCTCGGTAACTACTTGTCCGATTAATATGAAACCTTGAAAAGGCACATCCTCGGGTCCCCAGCAATATACCTGGCAAGTTTAAAGTATATCGGACCCGTGGTTGTCGAGAAACAGCGGTCACAGACATACATACATACATACACACAGAGATTACTGGAATTATAGATAGATGAAGGCCCTTATGGACAAGAATAGCGAAGAAATGGAAAACAGAATGAGGAGGGCAATGTCAATGAGGGACGAAGCGAGGGCACGGAGTGAGCAATTGGGGGTAATGGGAAGCCAAATGGGGGTAATGAGGGACGAAGCGAGGGGTACCGGTGAGAAGTTAGACAAAAATTTTGAGGGGTTAGACAACGGGATAAAAGAGGTAAAGAATGGGTTAACGGGGGTGGAGAACAAAATGGGTGACCGCATGCAAAAATGTGGGGAGACCATGGATCGCATGGTGGGCGAAAGGGTCCCAGGGGTGCACGACGAGGTAACGCGGGTCGAAAAGCGCTGGTTGAGCGAAGCGGAGGAAAGCACGGGTACAATGACGGGGGTAGAAATCGCGACACGGGGTTTGGAAAAGCCGGCGACCGCTGAGGTAGAGGAGGGTGTTTTATTAAAGCCAGCGGTTGCCGAGGTTAATAAAGAAAAAGCAGTGCTGGGAATTAAAATTGAAGAGATGACGGAGGTAGCCCGGGAATTGCAGGGAGAAATGGATTATGTACAAAGTCCCTGCTCACATCACGATGCTGTGCTTAACCCGAATGGAAGTTTGCAGGTTCGCGTGGAGGAAAGGATCCCCCAGGTGAGTCGTGCTGTTGTGTATTGTGCGGGGAGATTTTGTAAGAGGATGTTTGGCGACAAAAGAATTGTCGCGCGCTTGGGATCGAGGAAGCATCCGGGCGTTGGTGAAGGGTCCCGTGTGAGTGGAAATGGCACGCGTGTGAGGAAAAAGTGTGCGTCGGCGAGTGGGTGTGTTATAAAGTGTGGGAGTGAAACCGAGTGCGAGCGAGAATGCACGTCGGGGTGTACGGAGAGTGACACGAATAGTGAGTTGGTGATGGCGCAGGTGCGAGAGGGCACATCGGAGCGCGAGTGTGAAACCGAGTGCGAGCGAGAATGCACGTCGGGATGTACGGAGTGTGACACGAATAGTGAGTTGGTGATGGCGCAGGTGCGAGAGGGCACATCGGAGCGCGAGTGTGAAACAGAGTGCGAGCGAGAATGCACGTCGGTGTGTACGGAGTGTGACACGAATAGTGAGTTGGTGATGGCACAGGTGCGAGAGGGCACATCGGAGCGCGAGTGTGAAACCGAGTGCGAGCGAGAATGCATGTCGGGGTGTACGGAGTGTGACACGAATAGTGAGTTGGTGATGGCGCAGGTGCGAGAGGGCACATCGGAGCGCGAGTGTGAAACCGAGTGCGAGCGAGAATGCACGTCGGGGTGTACGGAGTGTGACACGAATAGTGAGTTGGTGATGGCGCAGGTGCGAGAGGGCACATCGGAGCGCGAGTGTGAAACCGAGTGCGAGCGAGAATGCACGTCGGGGTGTACGGAGTGTGACACGAATAGTGAGTTGGTGGTGGCGCAGGTGCGAGAGGGCACATCGGAGCGCGAGTGTGAAACCGAGTGCGAGCGAGAATGCACGTCAGGGTGTACGGAGTGTGACACGAATAGTGAGTTGGTGGTGGCGCAGGTGCGAGAGGGCACATCGGAGCGCGAGTGTGAAACCGAGTGCGAGCGAGAATGCACGTCGGGGTGTACGGAGTGTGACACGAATAGTGAGTTGGTGGTGGCGCAGGTGCGAGAGGGCACATCGGAGCGCGAGTGTGAAACCGAGTGCGAGCGAGAATGCACGTCGGGGTGTACGAAGTGTGACACGGAGAGTAAGGTGGTGGTGGAACGTGTGCGAGAAAGCACACCTGAATTGGTCATGGCGCGGGTGTGGGAGAGCCCATGTGAGCGCGTTAGTGGGTGGATGCAAGAGTGCACGCCCATGGTGAGTGTTACGGAGGACGTAACGGAGGAGAGGTGTGGACCAAAGTGTGCGCGAGAGGTGTGGTGTGTAACAGGGAGAGCGTTGGTGGAATGTACGGACGGCGTTGGAACGCCAGGTTTTGTGAGGGTGAAAGGGGTAGCGTATGCTTGTAAGCATGCAAGTAAAGCATCGATGGTAACCAGGTTAGTGGTTAGAGCGACGGATAGCCGATGCGAGCACTCGGTGCGAGGGGTGCTTTGTTGGGTGCGAGGCCCGGCGCCGATCGAAGCTGCGTCGTTTCTCTTCGAAGCGTCGTTGCCGATTCGGGCTTGGCCCCGCCCCGCACGGTCGAGTCCGGGCTTTGTCGGGCGAGGCGACCGGTCCGGTTCAAGGGCGAGTGGGAGGAGGCGGAACGGTGCCCCCTCGTGGGGACGGGGTTCCGACCGGGGAAGATTGAGCCATCGGGCCCGGGACCGCAAGGTGCCGCGCCGAGATGGTGCGTGGAGCCTCGGTCCAACCAAACCACCTCCCTTGAACCGAAAGCCGGACGGATTCAACCTGCAGGCAACCAAACCACCCGAATTCATTGCTCGGCTTTACGAAGCCGAGTTTAATGATGTCATGACGCACCGAGGCTAGGATATAGCGGACTGTGATGATGGTGATCGTGATAGTGATAGTGTTTTGATCCGAAATTTAGAAAAGTGAATAGAATTGGCAGTAAATGGAAAATTTTTGAATTGGTTGGAATTTGGACGAACAAAATTGATAGTGGAGAGACCCCCGATGTGGTGGGATGGCAAATCCACCATCCCTCACAGAGTGGGGGCAAATGCGCAATAGTTTATGGGGTGGCTATGACAACCGAGCCAGGGAGGGCTTGGATAATTGTAGGGATCTAGCGAAGATGACATTAGGTAACGTTAAGTTTAGTTAGTGACTGATACCTGTAGTGGGGACGCAGGTAGATTAGTGTGGATTATAATGACGTGGGAGCGCAATAGTTTAAAGGGACGACGGGGAAGCGCAAGTTTCAGAGGGGAGTAGTTAGCTGAGATGATGCCGTGTGTGTGAGGATTGAACAGGTGAGAATGGAACAGGTGTGATTGCACAGGTGTGCAACTGAACAGGTGTGTGGAGCAGTGTATGAGGGAGTAGTGGTGATTGCGTGTTGTGTTGACCAAATGGTCCAGGAAGAAAGGAGGGTGCAGGTGGCACCAGGTGTGAGGGCACAGGTGTGCAACAACAGGTGTATGTGGCTGTGTGGAATAAATGGTAGTGTGGAATATCTGGAGTATTGGAATGGATGGTCGTGGAGTGAGAATGGTGCAAATTGTGGAGTGGGGTGGATGGTGCGAAGGTGTGAATGGGGGAAGAGTGGACCCCCATCACGGATAGCCGGGGCGGGTAGTGTAAGTGTTAGGTAGAGGGTACAGGTAAATTGTGGTTGGATATTGGCATCTGTGGTGCGGGTGGCAGAATGGTATGTGGATGGGTGCATTAGTGTTGTGGAAATGGCTGGGCGTGTAGCCTGTTAGTGTGTGTAGTTGGTTTGGGCACTCCACCACTGTGAGGATGTCGGCCAGGTGAGGCCGCAGGTGGGCTCTGGGAGCCGGTAGTAGTTGTTGTGGATGGGGCCCGAGGATCCGGAGGACGGACCCGGGTAGCCCAGTGCCAGAGGGCACCATGGGGTGACAGAGCCAGGAGAGGGGCTGTCCCCAGTTAGTTAGGTTAGGGTGAGGAGCGAGGTAAGCTCGGGTGGCAACTACAGTGGTGGAGGTGTGCAGGTGGGTAGACCTGTTGGGAGAGCTAGACGTCGCAGCCCAGAAATTGTGCGAGGGCACCGGGAGATGAATCGGGGGAGTGAGACCCCAAATTGAGAAGCACCACAGTTTGGTCAATGGGAATTGGTTATTAGAACCCATAGTGTAAGTTGGCCAATGGATTGGCAGGGAAAGACCCCGGGTAGTGTAAAGTGTGTTAAAGTCATTTAGAAAATAGTTAGGATGAAGGATCTCCTCGCACCATCTGCATCCACTCACCTGAGGTGACAGGTACTCCACACCATGCCATGTTTTGATTATTTTTTATGATGCAAATGTTTGGATTGTGAGACGCATCATGACGTGGGTGTGACATTGTGCGTAATTCCATCTCTCCCTCCTTATGAGGATTGATGATGAATTGGTGATGGCAAATTTTGAAGTAGAGGGATTGTGGTGACGAATTTGGTATAGGGGAAATATGGGGAAGACGTGACAGTAGTGACGAATTGGTAATGTGTAGATTTTGTACATATGGGGTAAGGGCAAGGGTAGGTGACCGGGGGGGTGACGTACGGTAGGGACGAGCTTTCTCACTTCGCCCTCCGTACGCATTTCACCTTGCATTGCCTTATTGACGTGTACCCTTGTGACCTTACCCCTCGCTCAATTGTCTTTCTTTTGTCTCCCACATGACCTGTGCGCCATTGGGTGCCGAGGGGAGCGTGCGTGAGGTGGCCATTGTGCGCCCGAGATTCCCAGAACCAGCATGCATTGTGTTGATGTACCACTGTATGGACCGCTGTTCTGCGGCCAAGTACCACTTGATGGACCCCAGGTTCTGGGGCAGGGCACCTCTGTTGGAGACCGGCCATAGTGGCCAGGGAATCTTGCTTGCGGACCTCGGTAAGGTGGCACCTATGCCAAACAGGTGGACCACCCTTAGTTGGCCCCTGAGGCCCTAAATAAAAATGGACACAAGTTGTGCTTTTTATTATGTCCAACTAGGCCGCATGAAGCCAGAAGACGTCGGGAAGAACATCGGCCCAGTAGAGAAAGAGAAGACCACCACCAGTTGTTTTGTTGTGTTTATTATGAACCATGGTGACTGCGCACCGGATGGTGCTTTTGGGTGCTTTGTGGTGCTTTGTGGTGTTTGGTGCTTTTGGGTGCTTTGGTGGTACTGGTATTGGTGCATCGATGCAATGCGTGCTGTCTCCTCCCTCCCAACAGGAATTTCTTTCTCTTGTTCCCTCAAAAAAAAAAAAAAAAAAAGGTCCTGGGCTGCGTTGTAAATAAGAAATCACGTCATTGTAAATAATGCTCCCCACCGTAAATGTATAGTTTGAGAATAATTCCGTAATTCGGTTAGCTGTGGGCTTGAGTCTGTTAGACAGGGTGCAATGCAATAGGGGGACATACTTATTTGTGTTTTAAGATTGTCACACTCAGGGTCAGGTTAATTGTAGAGGGAATTACACCTACGTGTCACACTAAGTTAAAGTTTAGTAGGCCCGAGCACGGGCCTGAAGAAAGGAGGGTGCAGTGTAACGATTTTGAGAAGTGTGTAACGAATTTGAGAAGTGTAACGGTTTTGGAGGATGTGTAACGAATGTGGAAACGTTACAATGTGAACGTTACAAAAGTATGGTAACGTCCTCGTAATGTAAATAATGGTCGCAGCCGTCGTCCTAGTTAATTCCATGAAACTTACACGCAGGTCACGATATATCTTTTAAATAGTGTATTTCCTTATTCCATGTAGGCTAAATATGTGTTTCCCACTAGATTGACTTTGCATTGTATCAAACAAAATAAGCGTAGGCCCTTCCAATTTCCCCAAAACCTCCCTTCCAATTGCCTTCTGCATTTTGGGCGGTTTTCTTCAAACCACCATTGGCCACGAGGTAGGGTTGGGGAAGAAAGGCGTGTCTCCACCTCGTCATAAGAGGGAAGGAGTGAACCAGCTCTAACAGCCAATCAACACCGCGGTGAGCGACCCGGTAGGCGTGCCCTCGGAGCCGGCGGCTTGATTTCGCCCGAGGTGATAAAAGCGACTGTAAGGGACTGCTTTACCAGATGACCCTGGGAGAGGAGAAAAGAGGCGGACCAAGAGGAGCGGTGAGATGCGAAACGCTCCAAGCCAAAGAGGAGAGGTACTCGGCAAGGAAACCAGCTTTGGAGAGACGCGCTGAAAGGAGGGAGATGGCCCCACCCCAAGAAGAGGAGCAGGTGTGCCGAACCAGCGCGTGACGTCTACCGCAGTGGATACACGACGGAGGGTTTCCCGCCAAAACCGCGAGGAATTGTGAGCTGCGGCCTCCCGACCTTGCCTCCCTCTCAAGCAATCCATCTCAAGCCCTACCTGCCTGCAATATCCCCTGTGTAAGTATGAACGTCCTGTCCTACTCGTTGTCTTGGGGCTAAGTAAAAATGAGTAGTGTAAGTTAACGATTCGCTGTGTTACTGCTTCTTCCATCCATTGCTTGTGTGTGTATAATAAAATCTGTTCTTCCTCCGTATTCTTCTTCTTCTTCTTTTTTATTCTCTTTCGGTCGCTTTAGAGATTTCCCGATTGAATATCTGTGGGGCGATCTGGTCAACGTCGGGTGGAATCGGGTTTTAATCGGGGAGTAACTGTTCGGACGCGGTTAAATACACCACCGCTCGGTCAATATAACATCTAAAAGCCGCGTCTGTAACAATATATATATATATATATATATATATATATATATATATATATTGTTACGGATACGGTGTACGGCTCTTCCCTCTTAGCCAGGGGGGGGGGGGTTAGTCCCTTGGCTTGTTAAGCTGACCGTCTCCGCTCCTGGCACTTGTAACGCTATCCCGCGGGATGGAACGGATCAGGGTTATGGGTCCAGGGTTTATCCCGAAAACCTTTATCCGTCCCTCCGCAGACTAGGGAGACAAGTACCGCTCGAACCCCGGTTTGGATGGTCTAGTTGCCGAGCGGGTTTTAGCAACCCGAAGTTCGAGTCATTAGCCTTCACTAAACCCGATCCTGAACGTTGGCCGAATCGCGCCACGTACACTCAATATTGAAACCACTAAAGCGAGCGAACGAGAATGAAGAAGAAGAAGAAGTACGGAGGAATAACAGGATTTATTACTATTTACACACAACTAAAGCAGAAAAGAAATGGAATACGAGTTACAAGGCAATGGAAGGAGCAGGAGACATAGTGCAATGATTAGCTTATATTAAACAGTCTTACTTATAAACCCCAAGACAACATGAAAGACGGACAAACGGGCACACTTACACGGGGGAAATGGCCGATTGGATTGAATGCCAGCAGGACGGGGCACGGTCCAGGGAGGTCGCTTCGAGAAGGTGTAAGGGCCGGTGGCGTGATGCTGGTTTTTCTCTCGCGTTGATTCCGCAGTCAGCAGGGCCCAAGACGACACGAGGCGGCGCAAGCTCCAGCGCAAGGGGGCAGCACGGTGAGGCAGTCCGCACACGTAACCATTCGTGTCCGCTTCTCTCCCAAAATCTGTCTTATAAAACCCCGCGCTTGCCCTTTTATGACGTGCTTTTGGGATCCACCCACGTGCGTTGGATCCGCCCTCGGTGAGCTCACCTCAGCAGTGATTGGTGCGAGGGCTCACCGATCCCGCCCCTCTTGATGAGGCGTTGGCAAAGCCACGCCTTGTTTCTCGTGCTTGGCTGACTCCTCCCCCCCCCCCCCCCGATGACGAGGTGGAGACACGCCTTTCTTCTCCGTGGTTACCTCGTGCGTAATGGAGTCAAATGCAGCAAAGTGGCTAAAGAAGTCAATTGCAGCAAACCTGGCACTTGGAAGATGCCATGGGGCGTCGGAGGGACCTACTCTTATTTAATTCGGTGCAATGAAGAGTCAAACTATTGGGAAACACATCCTTAACCTACAGAGAATAAGGGACTAACTATTTAAAAGGATATATGGTGTCCTGTGTGTAGGTTTATGGAATTAACTAAGAGGACGAGCTTCGACCTTTCTTTACATTACGGAGGGTGCCATTTACACACAACAAAACCATAATTCTCACATTCTTTACATTTTCTCAAATTCGTTACACTTCTCAAATTCGTTACACTATATATATATATTGTTGCGAATATGGAATTTGGCCTCCATATCCGCTTGTAAATATTCCCCTATTTTCTCCAATACTCCCCAACTTTCCCCGATCCCCCATTCCCTAGTCCCATTGCATGTAAATAACAATCAGTAGAGCCGACCTTCCCCTTATTCCCCCATTAAATGTCGTGCCCAGGTCCACCGCACCACACGTAGACAACTTTCGGACATCTTCCTAGTTATTCTTATTCTATGTCAGTTAAGGCCTCGTCTCCATTAATTATGACTCTTCGTTGCACCAGAATGTGATTATATGGCATCAGTAGTGAGTTTAGGACCTTTCCCATACCTCCTTCCATCTTCTTCCCCAACAATTACAACAACAACAGAGGAGATGGCGGCGGAGCGGGGGAGGATGCGTCCTCACACCGGCTCGATTAGCGCCATAGACCATGCGCTCCACGGGGTTACCACGAAGGGGCTCCTTGTCAGCTCCTCGTCAAGGGCGGAGCCTGGTAAACCCCCCGCACGCACCCAATGAGAAGCAACGTGCCGATTCCACGAGGCGGAGCTAACGAGCCGAGGGCGTGTCACTCCCCGCCGGATATACGCGGCCCCGCGCCGGATGTGACGTCAGATGCGCACCCAGCTTGGAGAAGGAAAGCCACCTGCGAGCGCTGAGTCAGATGCGCACCCAGCTTGGAGAAGGAAAGCCACCTGCGAGCGCTGAGTCAGATGCGCACCCAGCTTGGAGAAGGAAAGCCACCTGCGAGCGCTGAGTCAGATGCGCCCCCAGCTTGAGCAGACAAGACGCCATCCGAGCGCTGCGACCTCCCCGCATCTCTGGACCGGACCGAGTCGATTCTGACCTTTGAGCCCAGGTGCACCTGGAGCCATCGCTACCCGCCTGTCCTTTCCATCAATCCCCGTGTGAGTCAGCTTTGTCCCGTTTATCTGTCGTCTGTTGGGAATAATATAAGATTGTGTCTAAGTGCTTGTCTTTCTATGCTGTCCCTCTTGTAGTTGTAATCTAACCTTCCGCCTTAATATAACCTCCTCCGGAGGTCTTGAGAACTGAACCCCTGGTGTCGTATTGTGTTATTGTAATCCAGCCGGGTGTCTTCTTTTTCTTATTGAGCCAGCATCGCGCGACTTCGTCAACGTCGAGTATAGTCGGGTAATTTGTGCGGACACGACGGCCATTCCGCTCGGCCCACTTTAACATCAAAGTCGTGTCTGTAACAATTGGTGTCGAGGAGTGGAATTCGAACCCGGGACTAAATTTATTAGGCCCAAATTGGTAACAAGTAGAATCGATTCGGAGCGCGTTTCCCGCGCGAAATTATAACGGCGAAATTTGTATTTGTTTTACGAAACTCGAATTTTGCAAGTCGCGCTATGGCGGATCAACACGGCTGGGGTCCGGTAGGGGAGAGTGAGGCAGGGTCGGTCCAGGACCAAATTGAGGGACATGAGGAGAGCGAAACAGCTGGGGTAGCAGGTGCACAAAATGGCGCTCTCGCGCACGATGCTTCGGGCGCGCAAAAAGGCGCCTCGCTGGTCACCGTGCCCGCGACCGAAGTAGCGCCGCTGGGAAGATTGGAACTTTTTTTTATACAAATGAAGGCCCTTATGGCCCAGAATAGTGAGCGATTGGAGGGCCGGATGGATGCTCAGAGTGAGCAATTGGGGGTAATGAGGGACGAAGCGAGGGCTCAGAGTGAGCAAATGGGGGTAATGAGGGACGAAGCGAGGGGTACCAGTGAGGGGTTAGACAATAATTTTGAGGAGTTAGACAAGAAATTTGGGAAGATAGACAATAATTTTGAGGGGTTAGACAACGGGATAAAAGAAGTGAAAAATGGGTTAATGGGGGTAGAAAATAGAATGGCTGCCCAGGAGAATCAGATAGAGGGAGTGAAAAATGGGTTAGAGGGGTTAGAAAACAGTATGGAAGGCAAATTGAGGGACATGAGGGACCAAGCGGAAAGGGAAGTTAAACAAATGGAGCAGCAGATAGAGGGGGTCAGAATGGGGGTAGAAACCAAACTGGATGCTCACAGGGAGGAAATGGAGCAGATGAGGGTGGCATCTGGGCAGGAGATGCAAGTGATGGGAGAGGAGATCAGAAGAGGAGTGAGTGAGGAGGTCGGAGGAGTGCGCGAGGAGGTGAGGCACTGTAAGGAGCGCATGGAGAAAGAGGTGAGAAAGGGGACTGTAAAATTGCAAGGTGGTATAGAGGAGTTGACGCTGGGAGTAGAACAACTGACAGTGGGACAAAAGGAGTTGGGGGACCAGGTAAAGAAGAACACAGCGGTAATAGAGGGTTTAAAATCGACACAGAAGGAGATGAAAAAGGACGTAGGGGTAATTAAAAAAGAGTGTCAGACGGTACATGAGGACCTGACGAGGAAAATGGACAAGGTGGTAGAGGTAATGGAGGTTAAAGAGCGGGAGGTGCGGGAGCACATAGAAAAAAATAAAGTGGAGTTAGAGGAAGAACTTAAAGGGGCGCACGAAGAGATGAAGGAGATGAAGCAAAAATTAGAAGAAGTGGAAGAAGGGGTGAGCGAAATTAAAAAGCGACGGAGAGAGGATAAGAAAGAGATAAAAGAGGAGGTAAAAGAATTGGTCCAGAGTCTGTGTTCGGATCGTGATGATGTGCTCATTAACCGGATGAGGGATTCGCAGGTGATGGAGGAGAAGCGAAGAGAAAGAGGACCCGGTGTAAGTGGTGACCAATATGGTCGTGCGTATGATGCGCCAGGTGATTTAATAAGCTTGGGGGTCGAGATAGACCCGGATGTTCGTGAGAGGCCAAGAGTGAGGTGTATGGCTGGTCCGGAGGGTATGGAACGAGAGGTGCGAGGTGTGGGTGAGCAAGGTTGTGGTGGTGGTGGTATGGAATGGGTAGCGGGTTGCGGAGGTGTGACCCATGCATCGACACCAACAGGGGTAGTTGTTGGAGGGACCGGGGAGGCACGAGAGCCCCTTGGGGGTAGTGTACTGTGGGGGCCCGGCCGGTTCGGCCCCGCGCTGACCCCGCAAGGGGCGACGCACGGGGTCCGGCAGGCGGGCAACGACTCACATACGAGGTGGTCCCACAAGGTCCCACTCGCGCCGTATGACGGCAAGAGTGATCTACGCGCGTACCTGGCGCAGTTCGACTGTGTGTGTAAGGGCAACGGTTGGGGTGAGGACGAAGGTGGAGTACACCTGGTGGCCGCATTGCGCGGCGCGGCGGCGGAGGTGCTGACGGCATTACCAGCGGGTGCTCTCACCCTGCCAGCCCTCCGCGACGCCCTAATTAATCGATTCGGCATAGAACAGCAGAGCGAGCTTGTTAAAGCTCAGCTCGCGCTGCGAAAACGCAAGCCCCAGGAAGCCATCGGGGAACTTGCCCACGACATTCGCCGCGCAGTGGGGATCGCACATGCTAGCATGGCAGCGGATTCCCGGGAAAGCCTGGCGCTGGACCATTTTATCCAGGCCCTCCCGGATATTGAGCTCCGGCAACAGCTCGCCATGTGGCGCCCGCAGACTCTGAGCCAGGCGGCTGACGCTGCGGCCCGTTGGGAAGCAGCGAGGCCCCTGG
This sequence comes from Myxine glutinosa, assembly GCF_964187855.1. Lineage (NCBI taxonomy): Eukaryota > Metazoa > Chordata > Myxini > Myxiniformes > Myxinidae > Myxine > Myxine glutinosa. The sequence goes on along the minus strand of NC_136264.1, from coordinate 182,864,850 downwards.
CCCGAGGGGGCGAGCGTCTCGCAATGGCGGTCCGCCAGGTGGGACCCCCGATGGAGGGCGGACCCCTTAGGGGACCCGCCCCCGACGTGGGTCCTGACCTGGCGGGCATGGTCCGGAGGCTGGTGGACCAGCGCCTGGCGGGACCTGGACCATGGCAGGCGGCCACGGAGGTGGCCCGCGGTGGACCACGAGCGGGTAATCCAATTCGGACCTACAGGGGGGGGAATTTGGAATTCCGGAGGCAAGCACCTTATCAGGTGAGGTGCTATACCTGCAACCGCCTGGGTCACCTGGCGCGGCACTGTCGAAACGCGCGCCGGGATGATCCCCGGCAGTTGAGGTCCTCAACTCCGCCCAGGGGGGAGCGGGTTAGCCGACCCCAGACACCCCCCCGCCAGACCCCGGGAAACTAGAAGGTGTCGGGCACGTAGGGCGGTGTTCGGCAGCAGAGGATGGAGGAGAGCCCTCATTGACGCGACAGGTCATTTATTGTGGCCAAATTGGAACCGGTAGCCTGACAATTAGATGCAAAATTGCCGGCGTGGGGGTAGACGCCGTAGTGGACACAGGAGCTAGCGCCACGATCATCAGCCCTGTGGTCCTTGATTCGAGCGCAGGTGGCTGGGATAAGATCCAGCGCCTGCAAAATTATAGTTTGCAGCTTGCTACCGGGGTAACGGCCCCGATCATAGGGCGTGGTTCTGTGACCCTCAAGTTAGGGTCGGTAAGGAGGGAGATAGATGTTTGGGTGGCGGAGGTGTGCGACCCATGTTTAATAGGGTTGGACCTGTTGACTGCCAGCGGTTGTAAAATCGACTTGTGCCGGGGGATCCTGCAGGTGGGAGTAGAAGAGCTGCCGTTAGGGGGAGTGAGCACGGCCGAGAGAGCGGAGCTGGAGGCTTCCGAGGCCGTGACCATCCCCCCAAGGGCCGAGGCGATAGTGCCGGCCCGGTGGGCAGCTCGCCCAACATGGCAGGAGTCCTGCGGCCTGGTCGAACCGGTGGCAGCGCAGTCCATACCGGGTTTAATCGTGGGCCGCACCCTTGTAAAAACGGACGGACCGGTAGTGGCCGTCCGAGTAGTAAATGTGAGTACAGAACCACGCACTATAGTAAGGGGCACGAGGGTAGCTGGCTGCACCCCAGTTGAGGAAGTCGCGACAGTGAGGGGCGAGAACGTCCAGCCGAGCCGACCCCGGGGGGAGCCTTCAATAACAAGTAGGAATTGGCCCGATCCCATTTGCGAGATGGTAAATCGTAGTAGCGTAGAGTTGGGAGGTACCCAGAGGGAGGCCTTACACAAACTGGTTGGGTCCCATTTGGACCTCTTCTCCCTGTCCACCGAGGATATTGGACGTACGGGCCTGGTGAAACATCAGATCCACACCGGTGAGGCCCGGCCTATTCGTCAGGCCGCCCGACGGCTCCCTTGGAGCAAGAGGGCGGAAGCTGACGAGCAGGTTGCAAAAATGCTCGACGCAGGTGTGATCGAGCCCTCGGGAAGTCCTTGGATGTCACCTGTTGTGCTGGTCAAAAAGAAGGATGGGACCACGCGGTTCTGCGTGGACTATCGCCAGCTAAACAACGTGACACTCAAGGACTCATATCCCCTGCCAAGGATTGATGACACCCTCGATGCCGTTGCGGGCTCAAATTGGTTCACAACTTTGGACCTCAAGAGTGGGTATTGGCAGGTGGAGATGGATAGGGCAGGGAAGGAGAAAACGGCATTTTCCACAGGTAAGGGACTGTATCAGTTTACTGTGATGCCGTTTGGTTTGTGTAACGCCCCCGCCACCTTTGAGAGATTGATGGAGCATGTACTAGGCGGCATGCCATGGCAATCATGCCTGGTGTACCTGGATGACGTCCTGGTACATGCCCAAACGTTCCCCCAGGCACTAGCTAATTTGGACCAGGTGTTCGGGTGCCTCAGACAGGCAGGGTTGAAGCTGAACCCGAGTAAGTGCATTTTGTTTGCAAGAGAGGTGGCCTATCTAGGTCACGTGATTGGCCGCGAGGGGGTAAAAACAGACCCAGACAAAATTAAAGCGGTAGAGGAGTGGCCCGCACCACGTACCATCAAAGAGGTGCGGGGATTTTTGGGACTCTGCTCCTACTACCGGCGCTTTGTGGCGAAATTTGCGGAGTTGGCCCGTCCCCTCCACCGGCTTACGGAGAAGGGGACGCGATTTAATTGGACACGGGAGTGCCACGAGGCCTTCCAAAAATTGAAGGGGTGTCTAACATCCGCACCCCTTCTAGCTTACCCCACTAGTGACGGGACATTTACCCTGGACACGGATGCGAGCCAGGAAGGATTGGGCGCAGTTTTGTCTCAGACACAGGAGGGCGTGGAGAGAGTGATTGGTTATTATAGTCGGGCCTTAAGTAGGCCCGAGAGAAATTATTGCGTCACTCGCAAAGAGTTATTGGCTATGCTGGCTGCCATGAACCATTTCCACCCGTACTTGTACGGGCGGAAATTTTTGGTTAGAACTGACCATTCCTCCTTGCAATGGCTCCTTCGGTTCAAGGAACCGGAGGGCCAAATTGCAAGGTGGTTGGAAAAGTTGCAGCAGTACGATTTTGATGTGGCCCATAGGGCCGGGAAGGCCCATGGTAATGCGGACGCACTCTCTCGGCGTCCTTGTCTGGGGGAAAACTGTAAATTTTGTGCGAGACACGAGGAGAGGGAGCAATTGGGCGATTCCGCCCCGATTCTCGTCGTCCGGGCAACCCGGGTGAGAGGGCCAATTTTGCCACTAACCGCGGACGAGGAATTTGGAGAGTTGGCTTGGAGCACGGCCCAGCAGGAGGATCCTGTTCTGGGGCCGGTGTTCCAATGGGTCAAATTGGGGCAAAGACCAAAGGGGGAAGAGGTCACCCCCCTCGGGGCACAAACAAAGGCATATTGGGCTCAGTGGCAGACCCTGGAATTGAAAGGCAACATCTTGTATCGCAAGTGGGTGGAGGTTCCCTCTGATCGAACTTCCTGGCTGGTGATAGTCCCTGACAAATTCAAGAACGTCATATTGCAACAGGTGCATGGTACCCGCTCCGGCGGCCATTTGGGCAGGACAAAGACAATATCTCGGGTCCGCCGGAGGTTCTATTGGGTGAATATGGGGCGCGACATACAGGACTGGTGTCGGAGATGCGACGCCTGTTCTGCCAAAAAGGGACCAGCACGGAGGATGAGGGCCCCCCTTCAATTACATCAGGTGGGGGCCCCCCTTGAGCGGGTGGCTATGGATATTCTAGGACCGCTGCCCCGCACCCGCCAAGGTAATAAGTATATCCTCGTTGTGATGGACTACTTCACCAAGTGGCCGGAGGCCTACGCCCTCCCCAACCAAGAAGCAGGGGTGGTAGCGCAGGCCTTCGTGGAAGGATTTGTGTGCCGGCATGGGATTCCACAGGAGTTGCACACCGACCAGGGACGAAATTTTGAGAGCAAATTACTAAAAGATGTGTGCAGTCTCCTGTCAATTCGAAAAACCAGGACAACGCCTTTAAGACCTCAATCTGACGGGATGGTGGAAAGATTCAACCGAACTTTAATCCAACAACTGGCACTGTTCACCACCACCCGTCAGGATGACTGGGACGAACATCTCCCTTATTTGCTTATGGCCTACCGGACCAGCCAGCACGGGGCCACCGCATGCAGTCCAGCGTTGCTTATGTATGGGCGGGAGTTACGGGCTCCCGCCGACTTGCTATGCGGTCCCGTGCCAGACACAGTGGTTAACCCGCCGAGGGAGGGGTACGCACGTCACCTAGAGGAAGGCATGGAGCTAGTCCATGCCTTCGCCCGCCGCCAACTCCATCTGGCGGGGGAAAAGATGAAGCGCAGGTACGACGACCGGAGCCAGGGGAGTCAATACGCTCCGGGGATGAAGATTTGGTTCTTTAATCCCCGGAGGCGGAAGGGAAGGTGCCCAAAACTCACCTCCCCCTGGCAAGGCCCAGGAGTCGTCCTGTCGCAAATCTGTGACGTGGTCTTTAAGATCAAAATGGGGCCACGAGCCCTCCCTCGGATCGTCCACGCCGACCGGATAAGACCTTACACCGGCGAGCAGGCGCCCCCGTGGATTGCCTCGGCTTTAGATGCCGAGGCGGGACCCAGTACCTCTGAATAAGGGGGGCTTATTAGTGCCAGAGGACTGGGGGATTGAGGAGCGATAGGCCCGGTGGGAGAGGGTGGCATCCCTGCCACCTTTCCCATGTGTGGGGGCAAAGGAGCAATAGTTTATGGGGTGTATGGCAGTGAAAACTAGCCCGGGTGGGTTAGGTTATATTGTAGGGATCTAGAAAGATGACATTAGGTAACGTTAAGTTTAGTTAGTGACTGATACCTGTAGTGGGGACGCAGGTAGATTAGTATGGATGATAATGACGTGGGAGCGCAATAGTTTAAAGGGACGACTGGGAAGCGCAAGTTGCAGAAGGGAGTAGTTAGCTGAGATGATGCTGTGTGTGTGAGAATTGAACAGGTGTGATTGCACAGGTGTGCAACTGGACAGGTGTGTGGAGCAGTGTATGAGTAGTGAGTGTTGTGGATCAGCGCGAATGCGCTTGGGGAGAGAAGGGTGCAGGTGGCACCAGGTGTGAGAGCACAGGTGTGCAGGTACAGGTGTGTGGAGAGAGTTGGAGTAAGTGGTACGGAGTGGTGTGCATGGTGCGAAGGTGTGGATGGGGGAAGAGTGGACCCCCTTTCACGAGTACCCGGGGCGGGTAGTGTAAGTGTTAGGTAGAGGGTGCAGGTAAATTGTGGTTGGATATTGGCATTTGTGGTGCGGTTGCAGAATGGTGTTGTGAATGGGTGCATTAGTGTTGTGGAAATGGCTGGGCGTGTAGCCTGTTAGTGTGTGTAGTTGGTTGGGCACTCCACCACTGTGAGGATGTCGGCCAGGTGAGGCCGCAGGTGGGCTCTGGGAGCCGGTAGTTGTGAGTGGGTGCCTGAGGATCCCGGGTGTGGATCGGGCAGCCCAGTGCCAGAGAGGGCACCGAGTGGGGAGAGTGCCAGAGGGCCTTCCCCAGGTAGTTAGGTTAGGGTGAGGAGCAGGTAAGCTCGGAGGCAACTGCAGTGATGGAGGTGTGCAGGTGGGTAGACCCACTGGGAGAGGTACACGCCACAGCCCAGAAATTGTGCGAGGGCACCGGGAGATGAATCGGGGGAGTGAGACCCCAAATTGAAGAGCACCACAGTTTGGCCAATGGGAATTGGTTTTTAGAACCCATAGTGTAAGAGGGCCAATGGTTTGGCCGGAGAAAGACCCCGGGTAGTGTAAAGTTGTTAAAGTCATTTAGGAAATAGTTAGGATTGAAGAACCTGTCGCACCATACGCAGCCACTTGCCTGTGGTGATGATGATGACTCCACACCTGTGTTTTCTTTGTTTTGTGCAGGAAATGAGAATTGCTGTGAGGATTTGTGAGACGCATCACGACGTGGATGAGACATTGGGGTGATTCCATCTCTCCCTCCCTAGGAGGGACTGATGATGAATTGGTAATGGCAAATTTTGATGTTGAGTTGAAAATGGCAAATTTTGATGAGAGTTGAAAATGGCAAATTTGATTGGTTAGGAGGGAGAGAAGACGAATTTGGTATATGGGAGGAACGGGGAAGACAGTAGGGATGTTTGTTGATTTGTAAAGTAGATGTTTATGGGTAGTGTTGTGGGGTGTGGATACAGTAAGGGGTAAGGGAGGGGCCATGTAGGTTACCTGGTGGGGGGGGGGGCGTACGATAGGAACGTACCTGTCTCACCTGGTTCCCATGTGCCCCCAGTGTGCATCACCTTACATTGCGTGCACTTTTGCGCCCTTACCACCTTACTCACTTGTTTCTTCTTTTGTCTCCCACCTCCGAGGATCTGGCTTTGGGGTAGAGAGAGAGGAGAGAGAGGTGCTGGCTGCGCAGTTGTGGGCCTGCACTTTCGCTGTTTGCTGCCGGGATCGATACACCATATGGACCGCAATGTTTGTGGCCACCCACAATGGACCGCAGTTCGTTTGCGGCCAAGCACCACCCGGGGATGGACCTATGGATCAACGTGGCACCTATGCCATACAGGTGAACCACTAATAGTTAACACCACCAAGTGCACCACAAGAAGAGCAAGAGACACCTGCAGGGTTAGGGGTTGTCGAATTTATTTTTATTCCAATGAACAATGGTGACTGCACCGATTGGTGGTGGGGTGGTGCTGTTGATGCTCGGGAAGGGTGCTCTGCACGTTATTAAAGGCCGTCGGCCACAGAGCACTCGTGGGTTGGTGTATCGATGTTGGCAAGCGCGCTCTCTCTCTATGCATAACATCTGCATGTGTTCCTCCAAAAACAGGTCCTGGATCGTAGTGTAAATAGCAGCGTAGTCTTGTAAATAATGCTCCCTACCGGCTGTATGTTTAGTTTGAGAATTCTTTCCGGATTCGGTTATCCTGTGGGTGTGTTTCTGTGAGGAGAAGGGTGCAACGTCGCAGGGGGACATATTTACTCATTTGTGAATATCTGTAAAACTGTCGCACTCAGGGTAGAGTTAATAGTAGAGGGAACTACATTGCGTGCCACACTAAAGTAGGTAAAAATTTATCGGGTCGGGACGCCCCGAGGGTAGAGAAGGGTGCAATGTTGCGAATATGGAATTTGGCCTCCATATCCGCTTGTAAATATTCCCCTATTTTCTCCAATACTCCCCAACTTTCCCCGATCCCCCATTCCCTAGTCCCATTGCATGTAAATAACAATCAGTAGAGCCGACCTTCCCCTTATTCCCCCATTAAATGTCGTGCCCAGGTCCACCGCACCACACGTAGACAACTTTCGGACATCTTCCTAGTTATTCTTATTCTATGTCAGTTAAGGCCTCGTCTCCATTAATTATGACTCTTCGTTGCACCAGAATGTGATTATATGGCATCAGTAGTGAGTTTAGGACCTTTCCCATACCTCCTTCCATCTTCTTCCCCAACAATTACAACAACAACAGAGGAGATGGCGGCGGAGCGGGGGAGGATGCGTCCTCACACCGGCTCGATTAGCGCCATAGACCATGCGCTCCACGGGGTTACCACGAAGGGGCTCCTTGTCAGCTCCTCGTCAAGGGCGGAGCCTGGTAAACCCCCCGCACGCACCCAATGAGAAGCAACGTGCCGATTCCACGAGGCGGAGCTAACGAGCCGAGGGCGTGTCACTCCCCGCCGGATATACGCGGCCCCGCGCCGGATGTGACGTCAGATGCGCACCCAGCTTGGAGAAGGAAAGCCACCTGCGAGCGCTGAGTCAGATGCGCACCCAGCTTGGAGAAGGAAAGCCACCTGCGAGCGCTGAGTCAGATGCGCACCCAGCTTGGAGAAGGAAAGCCACCTGCGAGCGCTGAGTCAGATGCGCCCCCAGCTTGAGCAGACAAGACGCCATCCGAGCGCTGCGACCTCCCCGCATCTCTGGACCGGACCGAGTCGATTCTGACCTTTGAGCCCAGGTGCACCTGGAGCCATCGCTACCCGCCTGTCCTTTCCATCAATCCCCGTGTGAGTCAGCTTTGTCCCGTTTATCTGTCGTCTGTTGGGAATAATATAAGATTGTGTCTAAGTGCTTGTCTTTCTATGCTGTCCCTCTTGTAGTTGTAATCTAACCTTCCGCCTTAATATAACCTCCTCCGGAGGTCTTGAGAACTGAACCCCTGGTGTCGTATTGTGTTATTGTAATCCAGCCGGGTGTCTTCTTTTTCTTATTGAGCCAGCATCGCGCGACTTCGTCAACGTCGAGTATAGTCGGGTAATTTGTGCGGACACGACGGCCATTCCGCTCGGCCCACTTTAACATCAAAGTCGTGTCTGTAACAATATATATTATGATGAAAAGATGAACTGATTAGATTTTGGCATCAAAGGTCAGAGGTCACGTCAGGTGAAAAATGTGATAGTTGATATCAAACGTGGTACAAGTATGTAAGTAGTGGGGGGGGGGGGGGAAACATACATTATGGCACATTCGCCCACCCCTTATTAGTAAGGGCATTTTATGAGATATTTCACAAATCTGTTAACTAAATTGTTACCAAAACATTTCTTCACCAATATGTTTGTAAAGGTGTGTAATAACATGTGTTAAAATGTTGAAGTTCAACTCCCGTGGGAAACCCAGAAAAAAAGCTGTTGAATTCGGGTACCGAAAAATTATTTTCGAGAATTTCTATTTTTTTTAATCGGCCCTTAAGTAACTTATGAGGGGTCAAATAAGGGTTTTTCATGATTCTGAGTTGATTGTTAACATTTATATTTTCACTTTTACATTTACACACAAAGCAGCTTTTATTTCACATACATATATATTATATAATACTCAAGAGTTATTTCTCATTCACAATGTCAGAAGTTTCAACAGTCATTGTCTATGTCTTCTTCAGACTCAACAACATCATGACTGCAGTTTCTGCATGTAATGCCATTACAGACTCCACAGGCCGAGATGCACGTGACCCCATTCTTCTTGCAGCTGCATCGCCGGTTGCTGCAATCTCCATGACAATTACAGCTCGTGAACTGCAATAGCTCCTCAGGAGCCGTGGGGTCCAGTGTTGGAACTGGCTCATACCCATGCACACCTATTGTCCATCCATAGTCACTGGGGTTCAGAGACATGCTCTGTAGAAGGATCCAGTCCCGGGTCTGTAGGTAGGCACGGAGTGAATGTTGTGCAGCTGCACCCTCTGTTGGAGGTAGAGTCTCTGGTTTGATCACTCCTGCCGCTGCCTTCCTTGAGAACATGTACCGAATTTCACCCAATGTAGTATCTCGTCCATGGTAAATGTACTTGAAAATCGCAGTACCAGCCTGAATCACTGTTTCCTTGGTGGCTTCTCTGTGTCAAGGAAGATGTCGATGTACTCAGCCGCGTCCCCTTCGCAAAACCTAAAAAAAAGCACCAGGTCTATGGCAAGTAAAGTATAATGTAAAACAGAAATAAAATTATTATTATGTTTAACATTTATACTATGATGACAATGATTATAATAATTATTATTAGTAGTATTAGTATTATTTGCCGACGTAATAGTAGTATTATCATTATTACCTGGCAAATAGAGTTGTTTTCCCATGACCAGCGATTGCAGAAACCGTATCACACCCCGTGAAGGCGTGACAGAAGAGCAGGTAGCTCTTCTGTGTTTCGGAGAGAGATTCTTTGATCTTTCGGACGTTATAAGAGCCGTTTGATGTGGTTAAGAAGAGTGGATGGTGGCTGTCTGAGCTATGGTGCACCAGCATTACCAGTACCTGAAAATATAACAACATGTACAAAGCATAATGAACCGTTCAAGAACAGATTTAACTTTTAAACAGTGTGAATTCTCTTATTTTTTAATTACCCCATCTCCCCCCGGGCTCCATCCAATAGTTATACTAACTGAAGACACAAATGGTACTGACCTCAACAGAGCCATCTGAAGCAGCAGCCAATGCCTCTCTCACAATTGAAGTGTCAGCATCATTGTCACACTGCTCCACAGTGATGTGATGTTTTCGGAAGGTTGAAGAGAGAAGGTGGATGAGCTCACTCTTGTTATGAGTGTTGTCCAGAAACTTTGCTCTTGGGGTCCAGTTGGACATATCCGGTCGAATCTGGAGATTACAGCAGGAATTCTTGGTACGCCGGATGTGGTCGTGATCTTTTGGTGATCTGCTGTAGCCATCAAAGACCACAATGATCTTCTGGGAGCAGCGGCCCAGATACTGCACGTAGCTCAGGTAACTGTTGGCGATCTCCTGCCAGGTCTGACGTTGTTCCCACTTCACCATGTAGACAAGCCATCCGCCATGAATTACGAGGGTGCAGTAGGGTTGGTTAGTCAAGTCAAGTGGATCAGTTAACGCCTTCAGGCTTGTATTTGAAAAGTCTGCCTTGTTTGCCTTGTTCATCTTCTGATCTTTGTTGCTGAACAGGGACAATGGGAAGGGAGTCAGCTCATACTGTAAGCTTGTCTCAACTATCATATCCCGCTGGGCGAAAATGATCAGTCGGTTGAACAACTTTAGTGAGTCAAGGTGAATCTTTTTCTCGTTGACCAAGGGAAATTTTCTTAGTGATGACAGGGCTTTTATCTTTGACTTGACATCCATGGTCGACGTCACTGACTGTCCATCCAGCTTGATCTGCATCTCCATCCCAACTTCAGCTGCTCTCTCAGCATTGACTGTGTCATCTCCAGTGCTTGTGAATCCTGTTGAGAAAGACACGAGCAACTCCTTGTCTCTATCGTTGTCGAATGGCTTGATCTCCTCAAACCATTTTAGGACAAGTTCAACTGCCTCTGCATCTCGCTTCATCTGTGTCTTGGCAAGGTCTCTGTGGACTGGAACATGTTTACTGACGTCCTCCTCCATCCGCCGGTTGACATCAGACAGGTGACTGAGGGTGAGCACCCAGCATTTGTGGCCAGAAAAACTGTTTCTCATTCTTCCTCTGCTCAGTCCACCTTGTGACTTGGCTGCCTTCATTAATGTCTGCTCAATGCAAATGTCACACCATGTGCCGGACCACTCATGACTTGAGTAACGGACAACGTGGTTCCCGTGGGCAGTGAGACGTTCTAAGGTGTCTTTGTAAGCAGGCAAAGTTTCTAGTTCCTTCATGAGTTGACAGTACAGCCGTGCGCCCTTGGCATACTGATGATGGCCTGCAGCGGCAAAGATGTGAAGCATTTTGGTAACAATGCAGGACAGATGCCCATTGTGGTCTGCAAGTCGCTCGGTTCTGATAAAGACCTTGATCACATCTACCATGTGGTGGTACTCCACCCAGAGTGCAGGTGTTCTTCCTCCTTTTGCGAGTCGTTTGAAGGTTTCTTCAAACCTTTGCTCAAACACTGGCACTACTGGGTCTGAGTGTCTGGCTCCCATCTTCCCATCAGCCACCTTCTCCATGAAGGTCTTCATGTCACCACGCTCCTCCTCAGTGAAGGCAAGTTTCATGATGTGTTGATAGATGGCTGCATCGATGAGGAGGTGAACACGGATTGCCTTGTCAAAACATCCTCCATCCATGATGTGGTTGGCTGTCGTACTTCCAGGATAGATCAACTGGATCACATCTAGTAGTCCAGAATCCTCCATGATGTTACCCATTGATCCATGATAAGACTTCAGCAGGTGAAAACCACCCAACCTTGGAATGACGGGTAGATTTGCCTGCTTTATTATATTCACAGCCTTCAGCCAAATCGGAAGATCAAAGGTCACTATAGCGACCCCAGCGTGCCGTATGCACTCTTTCAGAGTGGTGAAGATGGTGTTGAGGTCATTAGGGTCTCCTTCAATAACTGGGAGGAACTCGATCTGTGTGCTCTGCTTTGCATCATTAGCATGGATTCTCTTCATCCAGCCATTCCAGTTGGAGTGTGGGAACTCAGGATCGTTGGCTTTGATCACCCACCCCGCTGCCCAGAGTGTGTCACCTGGAGTGAGGAGTGGCTGATCATGAGCCAGGGAGGAGGAAAGCTCAGCGAGGGGGAGAAACATGATCGCGTTTGTTCCTATCTGTTTCCTGTTCGTAAATGGAATAATCTTTACTTCAGTTCCTCTCAGGATCTTAGCTTTGTCGAGTGCCTTCAACTTCACCCGGGGGAAAGCTGCTGTTGTCTGTGGATCTGGCAAAGGTGGTGCCGGAGAGGTGACTTCGATCCAACCCATTGAGTGAAAGGGAGTGTTTCCGTGAATAGAGACAATGTTTAAATCTATATTGTCTCCAACAAACTGAGTGACTGCATTGTTTGTTTCCCCAACCTCCATAAAGACCACCTGATCATTACTTGACAATTCACTTTCACTGGCTGGCACTTTGGCTGTCATCACTGATTGATCCTCAAGCGCAGCATCAACTGCAACCTCATCATTGATCTGTTCATCGGTTTCCTCCACAATGGTGTCAAGAGTGCCAGAAGTATCTGGAACATCATCTCCACTCCTACTATTAAGGAAGCAGTATTTGTAGTTTTGTGTCTCCGTGTAAGACTCAGTGTATCCCAGCCGGTGGAACTTGTTGAGCATCCATTTTGACCCAAATCTATGATCAAGTTGTATGGCAAGCCCCATTTGGTGTGGCAATACTCCAGACCGAGGTCGACAGGCCTTAATAAAATTCTGCTCCCAAACGGCAACTCTTTCGTCTGTCTTGACAATCGGTCTCAAGAACATCTGAAGGCTTGCAGGAACAAGTGTCAGCTGACTATCGATGTCAGTCATACTGTGTGTGGTGGGGTATGACTTTGGACCTAAATCAATCAAGGCAATATCATTGGATATGAACTTGAGTGCCGTCTTTATGATCTGAGTGTTCTCATCTCCATGGTCAAGATTAGCATGATGCGCTCGCAGAATATTGTCGGTGCCATCTTTGAGACAGAGTACATCTGCCCTTCTTTCCTGTGTTGTGAAATACAAGGTGTCTTCGTATTTCTCTAGAAGTTTTATCTTTAGCCAATGCTTTGAATAAGAAAGGCTCTTCTCTGGTGACTGATCAAACTCCTGCAGCTTTTCATGGACTTGGTCCATGTTCATTACCCCATGCTCTAATTCTGAGTCTAACCATTCGCAGAATTCAATAAAAACTGCCTCTCGCTCCTCATCAATACTCCTCTGTCCTCTCTTCCTTTTTCCTTCCTCATCAGTCTTGGACAAACTGTCACCTCTCGCAAACATAAGTTTGCATCGCAAATGGTACAGTGTTTCTTCTGCTACCAAGTCGTTGATCCCTTCCAGGCGTCCAGTGACTTCAGTGCCCCAGTCATCCCCGCGACTCCGTGCTGTCTTCAGCAAGCTTGCCTTCAGTGTATCTGCAGTCAAATTATCTGGCACTGTATTTCTTTCTAGCTTGTGCTGGATTATTTTTGTAGAGCTGGGCTGGTTGGTTGCAAAGAATGCATACATCCTTATACAGGAGGTCAACTGACTGTGATCTTCTAGAACTGCAGCCAGTTGATGAACTGAACTCACAAGTAGTGCGTCTTCTCTTCAACTTTGATGACTCTTTCTCTGCCTTTGATGCTTGAGCTGAACTCTTGGTGGTTGCAACAAAGTTGTTGTACAGATCATTTTTACACTTCTGGTGGTACCTCAGTTTTCCTTCCTTTTGAGCCTCCTTCATACGTTCCACAACAGTAACATTTTCGACAGTTTCTGCTTGTTTCAATAAAGTTGAGTATCCCTTTGGAGTTGCCTGTATGAGCCTTTCAGCTGGTGTATCCGAGCGTGCACAGATGAAGCAATTGAGCACAGGTGGAGTAACGTCTTCATCCATATTGCTAGACTCCATGTCCTGCAAAGTAGAAAATGAGATATATTTAGAAATTATTTTTCCACAAAGGAGTGTCTGTGGTGAAATATAAATGTTAACAATCAACTCAGAATCATGAAAAACCCTTATTTGACCCCTCATAAGTTACTTAAGGGCCGATTAAAAAAAATAAAAATTCTCGAAAATAATTTTTCCGTACCCGAATTCAACAGCTTTTTTTCTGGGTTTCCCACGGGAGTTGAACTTCAACATTTTAACACATGTTATTACACACCTTTACAAACATATTGGTGAAGAAATTTTTTGGTAACAATTTAGTTAACAGATTTTCATATGTTTCCCTTACTATATGAAACCATTCACCTCCACTCACTTATGCTTGTTTGGGTACATGGCTTCATCAGGGGAGGGCGAATGTGCCACAGAGTACAGGGTGTTTATAAAGTTTCTAACTATTTCAGAGAAATAACGGGTAACTAAATAGATCGTGACGTTATAAACACCCTGTATGTATGGGAGTCTGTCCACCTTTATCAAAATATGACAGACAACACTTGAAAGATAAAGGATTATTTATTCGTACGTATGGAGAGAAGAGTTTGTTCTCAGGCAAGCAGATCTCTAAATTCTACTTAAGACAGCATTTTAATTTATACTGAAGCTAATTCGACAAATAAAGGCATAAGATTAGACTGGAGCATGAGATGAGAACACAGGAATGATGATATAAGGACCCTTGGCTTCACATTTGCAAAAGGTCAAACTACAGATAAAACATGTTTTTGCCAGCTCAGCACAGAGACGCAGTTCTGCTCAGAAACTGTGAAATGGCTCACAGCCAACTCCATACAAACTTGCATATTTCCTTTTGGCCTGGTTCAAGTATATCACATGATGCATTTACCCAGCATGCCTTTCGGCCATTGCTGTGTCTGATTGGTCCAGAGATGACAATTATTCATTTTTACCCGGATATATGTCCCCTCCCCCCTAATGATGTTTAATGATGTAATAATGTGGGTGGTGATGGCATGTCTTTCCATGTCATGACGTCGAAGAGCTCCGTTCTCGTTTGTAAATTGAACAGTTGTATTATTACTTGTAAGGGGGTTGGGGGGGGGGGTGGAGGGAGGGAATAGCTAGTTTGTTGTAAGAATTGTATGGTCCGTGCGATTTGCTTAGCGTAGATTAAGTCATCAGAGTAAGTCATCTTGTACTCTTCTCTATACTCGTACTTGTAAAAAGGGGAAGATGTCATAGTTTGCCACCTTGTAAAACGTGATTCTGAGAAGTGGTCCAAAACGCCGGGAGGATGGGACGGAGGTGGAACACAGGGCCAGAGAGTGTGGTTGGCTCTGGACAACAGAGATGTACCAACCCTGACTTTTGGAGATGATCATTTTTGAATTTGTGCTATATTGGTTGCATCATTCCTCGGAAACCTTTGGCCATTCGTGTGTTAATGAAATCTGTCTGACGCGATGATGTTATATACCAGCAGGGTAATTCCACAAAATGTAAAATGTGACTTGAAGTCCTCAACTCCCCTAACCCCACCCCAAACCCCAAGTCCTCAACTTCCCTCACAATCCCAAGTCTTCAAACCCCTCCACACACTATCTTCAAATGCCATATCCGCCCAAAGTCCTCAACACCCCTCCCCACCCCCCACCCCCACTCCAAAACCCCAAATGCACATCCCCCACCATCCCTCTCCAAACTCTCTGCCTCCATTCCCAGCCGACAACAACTCTCTATCCTCCCCACCCCTCCCCCTCCAGCTCCACATCTCTGAACTCCCCTCCCCTTTTCTTCCTGTTCTTAACAACATTACTCAAGGTAACTTACAGGACATTCTTACATAAGGTAACTTACAGTGCATTCAGAAAGTATTCAGACCCCTTCACTTTTTTCACATTTTGTTACATTGCAGACTTATGCTGAAATCGTTTAAATTCATTTTTCCCTCATCAATCTACACTCAATACCCCATAATGACAAAGAGAAAACAGGATTTTAGAAAGTTTTGCAAATTTATTGAAAAGAAAAAACTGAACTATCACATTGACATAAGTATTCATACCCTTTGCTATGACACTTGAAATTGTCTCTCCTCAGTGAAAGACACATGAAAGCCCGCTTGGAGTTTGCAAAAAAGCACCTAAAGGACTCTCAGACTGTGAGAAACAAGATTCTGTGGTCTGATGAAACCAAGATTGAACTGTTTGGCTTCCGTCTGGCCACTCTGCCATTAAGCCCAGATCGGTGGAGTGTTGCAGTGATGGTTGTCCTTCTGGAAGTTTCTCCCATCTCCACACAGGATCTCTGGAGCTCAGCCAGTGGGACCATCGGGTTCTTGGTCACCTCTCTTACCAAGGCCCTTCTCCTCCGATTGCTCAGTTTGGCCGGGCGACCAGCTCTAGGAAGAGTCCTGGTTGTTCCAAACTTCTTCCATTTAAGAATTATGGAGGCCACTGTGCTCTTGGGAACCTTCAATGCAGCAGAGATTTTTTTTGTAGGCTTCCCCAGATCTGAGCCTCGATACAATCCTGTCTCTGAGCTCTGCAGGCAGTTCCTTCGACCTCTTGGCTGGGTTTTTGCTCTGATATGCATTGTCAGCTGTGAGACCTTATATAGACAGGTGTGTGCCTTTCCAAATCATGTCCAATCAATTGAATTTACCACAGGTGGGCTCCAATCAAGGTGTAGAAACATCTCAAAGATGATCAAGAGAAATGGGAGGCACCTGAGCTAAACTTCAAGTGTCATAGCAAAGGGTATGAATACTTATGTCAATGTGATATTTCAGTTTTTTCTTTTCAATAAATTTGCAAAACTTTCTAAAATCCTGTTTTCTCTTTGTCATTATGGGGTATTGATTGTAGATTGATGAGGGAAAAAATGAATTTAAACGATTTCCGCATAAGACTGCAACATAACAAAATGTGAAAAAAGTGAAGGGGTATGAATACTTTCTGAATGCACTGTAGGTGCAGGAGGAGGCCATTCGGTCTCTCATTTCATTATTTTTTATTGTCCACAAGAAGCATGTAAATTTTTCATCCATTGGCAATTCAATTCAAAAAGGGTGCAGCACATCCTTTTCACATTAACCATATGAAATAAATTGGACACAAATCTTGGTCTGAAATGACAGTTGCACAAAGGGAAGGCCTGAACAATTAAAACATGCCTGCGTTGTTCCTGTTCCCGTTTGTCAAGAAAAATGTTAAAAGTAAATAATGACGGAACATTAAATTCACAATTTCTTTCCCCTTTCTTCCCGTTATTAACATTACTGTTCTCGTTCATGAAGAACAATGTTAAAAGTAACCTTAATAATCATATTTAATTCACAATCTCGTGAGATTCCATCATCTCTCAATTCATCAGTAAAAATAGTGGTTAAGTAAGCTAAGTTTTTTTTGTTTTTTTTCTAAACAAACGCAACGTTATTTGTAATGGAAAAAAATCAAATGCAATTGGAACTCCGTACATGTAATTAATTGGTTCAGGGACCCTTGTCGAGTTGTTTAAGATAAAATTGTTGGATAGACAGACAGAAACAAACAAGCAAACAAACAGAATGAAAAATCACTCATAGAGTGGCACTTGGCAAAACAGAACAAAGTACAATGGCACTCAGGAGAGCATCCTTTTGACCTCAATAATAACTAGTGGTTGAATTTAGTGACCTGACATACAAATCGTCTTCAAAGTTTAAGTTAATCAGATGAAAATTGACAATTTTAGAAATTTGGCCGATGTTGACCTCAAAAATAGTTGGTGGTTGAATTCAGTTCGCTGATATGAAAATCCTATTCAAATTTCAAGTCAATCGGATGAAAATGGAGGATTTTAGAAATTTGAAAAAGTGGTTGAACTTTGGCCTATGTTCACCTTTTGGCCTATGTTGATCTCAAAAATAGTTGGTGGTTGAATTGAGTTAGCTGGTGTGAAAATCCTATTCAAAATTGAAGTAAATCGGATGAAAATTGAGGATTTTATCAATTTGAAAAAAAGTGGTTGACCTTTGGCCTATGTTGACCTTTCGGCCTACGCTGATCTCAAAAAATGTTGATTTTTTAATTCAGTTCGCCGATATGTAAATATCATTCGCATTTCAAGTCAATCGGATGAAAATTGACGATTTTAGAAATTAATTATTGTTTACCTTTGGCCTATGTTGCTCGTTTGGCCTATGGTGATCTCAAAAATAGTTGGTGGTTGAATTCAGTTCGCTGATGTGAAAATCCTCTTCAAATTTCAAATAAATCGGATGAAAATTGAGGATTTTAGAAATTTCAAAAAAGTGGTTGACCTTTTGGCTTATGATGACCTTTTGGCCTATATTGATCTGCAAAATAGTTGGTAGTTGAATTCAGTTCGCTGATATGTAAATCATATTCAAATTTAAAGTCAATCGGATGAAAATTGAGGATTTTGGAAGTTCTAAAAAAAGTCATTGACCTTTGGCCTATGTTGACCTTTTGACCTCAAATACATATAGGATTTTGTGGGACCACAAACTCCACCATTTGGCGATGTTTCGTGAAGATCGGTTTAAAAATTTGACCTGTAGGCAAGTATAAATGAGCGGACAGACAAACACACACAAACCGGAGTGATCAACATACTTGCAACAACAACAAAAAAAAATTGCCACGTCATAAGCATATTATTATATAGGATTGAATTGTGATATATTATGTTGCATTCTTGAATAAAGTACCTGGATCATATTTATATTCTTCACCAGTCTGTCGCTGTGTTGGTCTCTCTGAAGCTCTGTCTGTCCAGAGCAGAGCAGAGCTGGCCTAACTCCACCAACAATTCTAACCTCAAAAAACTAAATTGCTGCCATTGTGGTCGCTACTTATAGGCCTTTGGGACCTCTGGTCTATATTTGAAGACTGAACTGAACAATGCATCTTCCATCATGAAACAAGAAGAACTAGAACGGCACTCAGTAGAGAGCATACCTCCACCAGGTGAACAGTTTACGATTTGTATCCCAGGGTAGACGAGACAATTACAATACAGAATCACATTTAATCAAAATCATCTGTCCACAAACTTTTGAGATATCCTGCTACGTATCGTTTTTGGCCCTATCTCCCAATGGTGAAGAATCACTTAAAACATTCTAGTAGCCGGATCTTCACCAAATTCTAATCATTACGTCCTTGTCACATTCGCTACATCTCTGCCAAATTTTGTCCGAATCCATCCACAACTTTTTGAGATATTTTTGAGATAAACAAACGGACAAACAAACACAGACAGACAGACAGACAGGGGTGAAAACATAACCTCCATCCACATTTGGTGGCGGAGGTAAAAAGACATAAAATGTCATAGCCCCCGTGGTTTCAGTAATTTTGCTGTACGGAGTTAAAGGCCGTCAATCGGCCATCTTTGGTCGGATTACAAAGCAAATTCTTGTCCATATGATGTAAACTCTCGTGTATCGTCTTTGTGCCAAGTTTGAACAAAATCGGTCCATGCATGTCGAGAAATAGTTGGAGACACGTTTGAGTAACAAAATGGCCACCATTCGGCCATTTTGTATCTGATCTCGAAACAAAATGAGGTGCATATGTAAGCTATCATGCATTATCCGTGTGCCAAATTTGGAGTCAACCTGTGGCCAATTCAATAGATTGGACATGATTTAGAAAGAAACACACCTTTCTATATAAGGTTCCACAGTTGACAGTGCATGTCAGAACAGAAACTCTACCATGAAGTCCAAGGACATGTAATTGTCCATGTGCATGGACATGTAATTCACATATTTTGTGAAGTAAATAAACATACGTGGCAAGTTAGAGGTAACGAAAAGCGGGTTGGTAGGAATGGAAAGCAGGTTTTGTTATATTTATTTTTACCAAACGTGGTAAAAACCCTGAGATACCACAGTCATTTATTAACGAGTAATGATAAGGAGGTCCAAGTAAGACGACTTCAAACACGGTGATTGTGTTGAGCTATATGTAATGATCCCTGGAAGATTTCCCTTTTGCTTTTATGAGTGGGAGGAGGATAGAGGGGGTGGGGGAAAAAGTGGGACAAAGTTGGGAGGGAGAGGTTGAGATTTTCGGATGGGGGGGGGGGGGGGAGGAATGGAGTTAGCAAGTTTGGTTGGGATGGGGAGTCGAGGAGCTGTAGGGATTGATGACTTGGGGTTTGGGACTGCCCAGAATCTTTCTCAATACTGCATCCACAACCTCGCCAATGGTCTACATCGGTAGATCGTGGTTCGTGTACGGACTATGCCTGCTGGTTGCATCATTTTCTGTGGTCGTGGCTGCCGCTGATGTAATGCATCTCTATAACCAGTCATCTGGTGCTCATTTTGCCGACCTTGGAAGGATGACATTCTGAGTCAACCCACCTGGTGTTAATTCAAAGGCATGGCAGGGGTTCAAACTCAGGATCCTAAGATCTCAGGATAGCCAGCTTAACTCTTAAGCCACACCAGGCTTTACATCATCAGATGCATAACTTTAGATACCATGCAATCAGTCAAACGGGTAATGCAAGTATACAGGTGTTAACCATACACTGAACCAATACACCGCCAAATAGTCACTGGTGATGAATTTGTGACATTTGTAATGACTAGGGCATGCCCGTACTATATATATATCTAAAATTATATCCCCCCCTCTATTTACATGAAATGGTTTGGTCCATGAAATGTTTTGGTTCATTCGCAACGCCAAAGCGAACGGCGAACGCTTTACATGAAATGGTTTGGTTCATGAAATGTTTTGGTCCATTCGCAACGCCAAAGCGAACGGCGAACGGCTTGCGAGTACAGTGACAATCCCCCCCCCCCCCCCCCTCTATTTACATGAAATGGTTTTAATTAGTTTTAAAACATAGTTTAACGCCAACATAGCGGCAACATAGTTTGCCAACGTGAAATAAATGAATACGCTCTCAAATGTGCCGTCCGAGGCAGAGTGTGTTCGCCACGTTCGGCACACGCGATAGCTCGCTGCTCTCTGATTGGTTGAATCGTTTTTTGGACATAGCTCGGTAAGTAATTGTCCGATTAATATGAAACCTTGAAAAGGCACATCCTCGGGTCCCCAGCAATATACCTGGCAAGTTTCAAGTATATCGGACCGGTAGTTGTCGAGAAACAGCGGTCGCATACACACACACACACACACACACACACACACACACACACACACAGACAGAGATTAGTGGAATTATAGATAGATGGAGGAGGTCAGGTATGCGCACTCCCCTCTGAGCTTTCTAGCCTGGGTTTGAATCCCGATACAAAGTGTTACTTTGGTGTTTTGTGTATTAATGTGTGTGCAGTCCTTTGGATGTACGTTAACCTGGGTGTCCAAAATGCTTGCATTACAGTGTCCTTTGTGAGGAGTAGGGTACAGTTATCACTGATACTCCAGCCAATTCCTGCCTGGGCTGCAGCGAGCAAGTGATCTGGTCTTCTATGAGGCTCCTTGATACTGGGTTACACTGATTATTATCTTAGAGTGTGGATGGTATCTAGGTAGCAGCTTCTACACTATAAGCAAATCAACCAGGTAGCTAGCATGTTTCACAGGAACGGCCTTCTTTGGGTGTGAAGAGCAACCAACATTTCAGAAAGGTATTTCAAAAGACAAAAGTTCAGAAACTATAAAATAGACAATGGACTTGTTTGCTGGTAAATATATTTCTTTTAGAAAATGACATTGAAACTAAAAATATTGTTACGGACGCGGTTAAAGATGTTATTTACCGAGCGGTGGTATTGCCGCGACCTAACAGTTTCCCCGATTCTTCCCCAACTCACCCGATTCACCCAGACGTTGGCCAAATCGCGCTATGCCAAATCAATGGTAGAAAGGACACGACGACTGGGAAAGAGGAAACGACGCAAGGGGTACAGTTCTCAAGACCTCCGGAGGATGGTATAATTACAGTGGTGGAGAAAAGGGGTAGATTACAAGGCAGTGAGGTAAAGACACAGAAGAGATGGGCACTTAATTACCGTCTTATCTTATCCCAGACAGACCACAGACAAACGGAACAAGGCTGACTTACACAGGGATTGATGGCAGGAAGGGACAGGTAGGTCGATAGCACAAGGTGCACCTTGGCTCGGGGACAGGATAAAGCACGGTCCAGAAGATGCGGGGAGGTCTCACAGCGCTCGGAGGTGGCGTCTTTCTTTCTCCAAGCTCAGCGCGCATCTGACGTCACCTCCCCCTCACTGCGCATGCTCAGCCGGGAGTGACACGCCCTTGGCTGGTTGGTTCCGCCCCACTGGGGTCGGTCCGCCGCTTCCATTGGGTGCGGGGGTTACCGGGCTCCGCCCTTGATGAGGAGCTGACAGGGAGCCCCTATTTGGTAGCCCCGTCGAGCACATGTTCGTTGGCGGCTCGTTGGGAAGGCCTGGTGCCCTCCCAACACCCCTACCAACCAAGCCGGAGTGAGGACGCGCACTCCCTGCGCTCGTTGTTGTGGTTGTTGTTGTTGTTGTTGTTGTTGTTGAACTGTGAGGAAGAGCTGCGGGGAGGTATTGGGAGGTCCTAAACTTCCTAACGGTGCCATACAATCACATTCTGGTGCAACGAAGGGTCAGAATTAATGGAAACGAGTCCTTAACTGACATAGACTAAGAATAACTAGCAAGATGTCCTATAGTTGTCTTACATGAGATGCGGTGAACCTGGGCACGACATTTAATGGGGGAAATAGGGGGAGGTCGGGTCTACAGAGTGTTGTTTACAGAAAATGGGACTAGGGAATGGGGGATTGGGGATAGTTGGGAAGTATTGAGGAAATAGGGGAATATTTACAAGCGGATATGGATGGATGCAAATCCCATATCCACAACATTGCACCCTTCTCTACCTCGGGGCGTCCCAACCCGATAAATTTTTACCTACTTTAGTGTGGCACTCAGATGTAGTTCCCTCTACTATTAACTCAACCCTGAGTGCGACAGTTTTACAGATGTTCACAAATGAGTAAATATGTCCCCCTGCGACGTTGCATCCTTCTCCTAACAGAAACACACCCACAGGATAACCGAATCGCGGAAAGCATCCTCAAACTAAACATACAGCCGGTAGGGAGCATTATTTATACAACACTGATATTTACACTACGATCCAGGACCTGTTCTTTGAGGAACACATGCAGATGTTATGCATAGGGAGAGCACGCATGCCAGCATCGATACACCAACCCACGAGTGCCCTGTGGCCCTACGGCCTTTAATAATGTGCAGAGCACCCCGTCCAAGCACCAAAAGCACCACCCCATTACGCACAGTCAGCACCATCCGGTGCACCAATAAAGTGTTCAATAACAATGCACCATCAAGTGTCCATGGTCACCGGTGGTGTCGCAGCCGGCCGATGTTCTGCCGCTGGTCTTGCCTTCATGGAGTGCACTTGGCCTTCTGGCTTCTTTAGAAATAAAGAAAGGCGCCAACCGCGTCCATTTCTTAATTGTGGCTGTCAGGGGGCCAACTAAAAGTGGTTCACCTGTATGGCATAGGTGCCACGTTGACCCAGGTCCATCCACGGGTGGTGCTTGACCGCAAAAGAACTGCGGTCCATTGTGGGCGGCCACAAAAATTGCGGTCCATATGGTGTATCGATCCAGGCAGCAAGCAGCGGAAGTACAGGCCCACAACTGTGGAGCCAGCACCTCTCTCTCCTCTCTCTCTGCCCCAAAGCCAGATCCTTGGAGGTGGGAGACAAAAGAAGACAAGTGAGTAAGGTGGTAAAGGCGCAAAAGTGCACGCAATACAAGGCAATGCACACTGGGGGCACATGGGAACCAGGTGAGACAGGTACGTTCCTACCGTACGCCCCCCCCTCCACCAGGTAACCTACATTGCCCCTCCCTTACCCCTTACGGTATCCACAAAACACAACACTACCCATAAACATCTACTTTACACATCAACAAACGTCCCTACTGTCTTCCCTGTTCCTCCCATCAACCAAATTCGTCTTCTCTCCCTCCTAACCAATCAAATTTGCCATTTCCAACTCTCATCAATATCTGCCATCTCCAACTCAACATCAAAATCTGCCATCACCAATTCATCTTCAGTCCCTCCTAAGGAGGGAGAGATGGAATCACCCCAATGTCTCATCCACATCGTGATGCGTCTCACAAATCCAAACAGCAATTCTTCTCTCCTGCAACACAAAACAAAGAAAACACAGGTGTGGAGTCATCATCATCACCTCAGGTAAGTGGCTGCGTATGGTGCGACAGGTTCATCAATCCTAACTATTTCCTAAATGACTTTAACAACTTTACATTACCCGGGGTCTTTCCCTGCCAATCCATTGGCCAACTTACACTATGGGTTCTAAAAACCAATTCCCATTGACCAAACTGTGGTGCTTCTCAATTTGGGGTCTCACTCCCCCGATTCATCTCCCGGTGCCCTTGCACAATTTCTGGGCTGTGACGTGTAGCTCTCCCAGCAGGTCTACCCACCTGCACACTTCCACCACTGCAGTTGCCACCTGAGCTTACCTAGCTCCTCACCCTAACCTAACTAACTGGGGAAGGCCCCTCCTGGCTCTGTCACCCCTCGGTGCCCTCTGGCACTGGGCTACCCGGGTCCGTCCTCCGGATCCTTGGGCCCCATCCACAACAACTACTACCGGCTCCCAGAGCCCACCTGCGGCCTCACCTGGCCGACATCCTCACAGTGGTGGAGTGCCCAAACCAACTACACACACTAACAGGCTACACGCCCAGCCATTTCCACAACACTAATGCACCCATCCAAATATCATTCTTCCACTCGCACCACAGATGCCAATATCCAACCACAATTTACCTATACCCTCTACCTAACACTTACACTACCCGCCCCGGGTATCCGTGATGGGGGTCCACTCTTCCCCCATCCACACCTTCGCACCACGCACACCACTCCGTACCACTTACTCCACGACCATCCATTCCAATACTCCATACCATTTCTTCCATACACCTGTTCTTGCACACCTGTGCTCTCATACTTGGTGCCGCCTGCACCCTTCTCTCCCCCAAGCGCATTCGCGCTGATCCACAACACTCACTACTCACCACGGAGCATTGCCTCACCGATGCCTCATTTGAAGCTGCTCACCAGCACTTCCATTCACACTGCATCATCTGCTCTGTCTACTCCCTTCTAAAACTCGCGCTCCTCCGTCTTCCCTTACACTCAGCGCTCCCACGTCATTATCAAACACTAAGCTACTACGTCCCCACTACAGGTACCAAGTCTCTTACTTAATCTTAACGTCACCTAAGGTCATCTTCTAGGTCCCTACACACAAAATCCTAACCCACCCGGGCTAGTTTCCACTGCCATACACCCCATAATCTATAGCGCATTTGCCCAAAATCATGGGAAGGGTGGCAGGGATGCCACCCTTACCCACCGGGCCCATCGCTCATCAATCCCCCAGTCCTCTGGCACCAATAAGCCCCCCTTATTCAGAGGTACTGGGTCCCGCCTCGGCATCTAAAACCGAGGCAATCCACGGGGGTGCCTGCTCGCCGGTGTAAGGCCTTCTAGTTTCCCGGGGTCTGGCGGGGGGGTGTCTGGGGTCGGCTAACCCGCTCCCCCCTGGGCGGAGTTAAGGACCTCAACCGCCGGGGATCATCCCGGCGCGTGGCTCGACAGTGCCGTGCCAGGTGACCCAGACGGTTGCAAGTATAGCACCTCACCTGATAAGGTGCTTGTCTCCGGAATTCCAAATTTCCCCCCCTGAAGGTCCGAATTGGATTACCCGCTCGTGGTCCACCACGGGCCACCTCCGGGGCCGCCTGCAATGGTCCAGGTCCCGCCAGGCGCTGGTCCACCAGCCTCCGGACCATGCCCGCCAGGTCAGGACTCACGTCGGGGGCGGGCCCCCTAAGGGGTCCTCCCTCCATCGGGGGTCCCACCTGGCGGACCGCCATTGCGTGACGCTCACACCCCCGGGCCAGGGGCCTCGCTGCTTCCCAACGGGCTGCAGCGTCAGCCGCCTGGCTCAGAGTCTGCGGGCGCCACATGGCGAGCTGTTGCCGGAGCTCAATATCCGGGAGGGCCTGGATAAAATGGTCCAGCGCCAGGCTTTCCTGGGAATCCGCTGCCATGTTAGCATGTGCGATCCCCACTGCGCGGCGAATGTCGTGGGCAAGTTCCCCGATGGCTTCCTGGGGCTTGCGTTTTCGCAGCGCGAGCTGAGCTTTAACAAGCTTGCTCTGCTGTTCAATGCCGAATCGATTAATTAGGGCGTCGCGGAGGGCTGGCAGGCTGAGAGCACCCGGTGGTAATGCCGTCAGCACCTCCGCCGCCGCGCCACGCAATGCGGCCACCAGGTGTACCCCACCTTCGTCCTCACCCCAACCGTTGCCCTTACATACACAGTCAAACTGCGCCAGGTACGCGCGTAGATCACTCTTGCCGTCATACGGCGCGAGTGGGACCTTGTGGTACCACCTCGTATGTGAGTCGTTGCCCGCCTGCCGGACCCCGTGCGTCGCCCCTTGCGGGGTCAGTGCGGGGCCGAACCGGCCGGGCCCCCACAGTACATTACCCCCAAGGGGCTCCCGTGCCTCCCCTGTCCCTCTAAAAACTACCCCTGTTGGTGTCGATGCATGGGTCACGCTTCCGCAACCCGCTACCCATTCCATACCACCAAAACCTTGCTCACTCACACCTCGCACCTCTCCCATCACCGGACCCTCTCGCTCGCACCCTCGTTCCATACACTCCGGACCAGCCATACACCTCACTCTTGGCCTCTCACGAACATCCGGGTCCATCTCGACCCCCAAGCTTATTAAATCACCTGGCGCATCATACGCACGACCATATTGGTCACCACTTACACCGGGTCCTCTTTCTCTTCGCTTCTCCTCCATCACCTGCGAATCCCTCATCCGGTTAATGAGCACATCATCACGATCCGAACACAGACTTTGGACCAATTATTTTACTTCCTCTTTTATCTCTTTCTTATCCTCTCTCCGTCGCTTCTTAATTTCGCTCACCCCTTCTTCCACTTCTTCTAATTTCTGCTTCACCACCTTCATCTCCTCGTGCGCCCCCTTAAGTTCTTCCTCTAACTCCACCTTATTTTTTTATATGTGCTCCCGCACCTCCCGCTCTTTAACCTCCATCACCTCTACCACCTTGTTCATTTTCCTCGTCAGGTCCTCATGTACCGTCTGACACTCTTTTTTAATTACCCCTACGTCCTTTTTCATCTCCTTCTGTGTTGATTTTAAACCCTCTATTACCGCTGTGTTCCTTTGAACCTGCTCCGTTAGTTCTTTTTGTCCCTCCGTCAGCTGTTCTACTCCCAGCGTCAACTCCTCTATACCACCTTGCAATTTTACAGTCCCCTTTCTCACCTCCTTCTCCATGCGCTCCTTACAGTGCCTCACCTCCTCGCGCACTCCTCCGACCACCTCACTCACACCTCTTCTGATCTCCTCTCCCATCACTTGCATCTCCTGCCCAGATGCCACCCTCATCTGCTCCATTTCCTCCCTGTGAGCATCCAATTTAGTTTCTACCCCCATTCTGACCCCCTCTATCTTCTGCCCCATTTGTTTAACTTCCCTTTCCGCTTGGTTCCTCATGTCCCTCAAATTGCCTTCCATACTGTTTTCTAACCCCTCTAACCCCTTTTTCATCCCTTCCATTTGATTCTCTTGAGCGGCCATTCTGTTTTCTACCCCCGTTAAAAACCATGTTTCACCCCTTCTATTTGATTCTCTTGAGTGGCCATTCTGTTTCCTACCCCCTTTAACCCATGTTTCACCCCTTCTATCCCATTGTCTAACCCCTCTAATTTAGCTTCTAGCCATTCCCCCATTTCTCCCATTTTGCCCCCCATTCTGCCCCCCAATCGCTCACTATCAGCCCTCATTTGCTCACTCTGAGCATCCATCCGGTTCCCCATTACCCCCATCATTCTGCTTTCCATTTCTTCGCTATTCTTGTCCATAAGGGCCTTCATTTGTATAAAAAAAAGGTTCAAATCCACCAGCGGCGCTGCTACGGTCGCGGGCGCGGTCGCCGTAGCCATGTGTGAGGCGCCATTTTGCGTGCCCGTAACCTCGTGCGCGAGGACGCCATTTTGTGAACCTGCCACCCTCACTGCTTCGCTCTCCTCATGTCCCTCAATTTGGTCCTGGATCGACCCTGCCTCACTCTCCTCTACCGGAACCCAGCCGTCTTGATCTCCCATAGCGCGACTTTCAAAATTCGGGTTTTTATAAAACAAAATCAAATTTCGGTGACCTGTAATTTTGAGCGCGTTAAGCGCGCTTTGGGTTCGTATCTCACTCCAAGACACCAATTGTTACGGTAATAACACAATTGGTGTCCAAAATTTGGACTAAATAAATTTAGTCCCAGGTTCGAATCCCAACTCCTGACAACCAATTGTTACGGACGCGGTTAAAGATGTTATTTACCGAGCGGTGGTATTGCCGCGACCTAACAGTTTCCCCGATTCTTCCCCAACTCACCCGATTCACCCAGACGTTGGCCAAATCGCGCTATGCCAAATCAATGGTAGAAAGGACACGACGACTGGGAAAGAGGAAACGACGCAAGGGGTACAGTTCTCAAGACCTCCGGAGGATGGTATAATTACAGTGGTGGAGAAAAGGGGTAGATTACAAGGCAGTGAGGTAAAGACACAGAAGAGATGGGCACTTAATTACCGTCTTATCTTATCCCAGACAGACCACAGACAAACGGAACAAGGCTGACTTACACAGGGATTGATGGCAGGAAGGGACAGGTAGGTCGATAGCACAAGGTGCACCTTGGCTCGGGGACAGGATAAAGCACGGTCCAGAAGATACGTGGAGGTCTCACAGCGCTCGGAGGTGGCGTCTTTCTTTCTCCAAGCTCAGCGCGCATCTGACGTCACCTCCCCCTCACTGCGCATGCTCAGCCGGGAGTGACACGCCCTCGGCTGGTTGGTTCTGCCCCACTGGGGCTGGTCCGCCGCTTCCATTGGGTGCGGGGGTTACCGGGCTCCGCCCTTGACGAGGAGCTGACAGGGAGCCCCTATTTGGTAACCCCGTCGAGCACATGTTCGATGGCGGCTCGTTGGGAAGGCCTGGTGCCCTCCCAACACCCCTACCAACCAAGCCGGAGTGAGGACGCGCACTCCCTGCGCTCGTTGTTGTGGTTGTTGTTGTTGTTGTTGAACTGTGAGGAAGAGCTGCGGGGAGGTATTGGGAGGTCCTAAACTTCCTAACGGTGCCATACAATCACATTCTGGTGCAACGAAGGGTCAGAATTAATGGAAACGAGTCCTTAACTGACATAGACTAAGAATAACTAGCAAGATGTCCTATAGTTGTCTTACATGAGATGCGGTGAACCTGGGCATGACATTTAATGGGGGAAATAGGGGGAGGTCGGGTCTACAGAGTGTTGTTTACAGAAAATGGGACTAGGGAATGGGGGATTGGGGATAGTTGGGAAGTATTGAGGAAATAGGGGAATATTTACAAGCGGATATGGATGGATGCAAATCCCATATCCGCAACAATATTGATTCAATAAAAGATATAGATTAAAAAAAAAAATTGACAAAATATAGCTATATATTGTTACGTTTGTGGGGGGTAGGCAATACCTTAGTTCAGGTAGAATTGTATAGTTAGTGTGCTCCGACTGTCGTGAAGATGAAGAAACCCCATGTAATAGGTAGTGTTGGAGAACTAATTAATTTTGCCTCTAATGATAGATTCATTGACTCAATAGAATGAATGACTCAAAAATTAAGGTCCAAACTTGTTTCAGAAGACAATCGGATGATTTTAATAGAACGTGGGAGATCTCAATTCACTTTTACAAAGGTATTACAAAAACACTCACTTCAATTTCCATATGAAAATTCTCAGTAAGAGATCTCGTCAAAGTAACACATACAAGAACAGAATAAAATCTCCAAGCAGGCTCAGTACACAACATTCAATACAGGCAACTAGAATGAGAATCTCAACAACTTTTCTGTTACATGGCTATTTATGGTCGCAGATGAAAGTGTGAGAGGTCAGGAGAGGGTCAGAGAGGAGGAGGGAAAAATAGATTTGGGGCCGAAGTAAAGATAACATTTCAGCATAGCAGTCATTCATGATCTCGCCATTTGTTGGATTAATCCATGGCACTGCAGCCTCCTCCAGGTCGCTATCTCTGTATCTTTTTCGGCCAGGAGTGTAGCTGTCTTGCAATATAAACAAAGCTCGCTGTTTTTTTAAGATAATGACATGCTTAGCATGACGGAGGACATCTGCTTTGTCCCAATCTCCCGCCTGGAGAAAAGATGAGTGCAAGAGTTCAGATTCAGAGGGTTACAAATCATTGTTACAAGATTCAGTTCTATAGTTAAAATCTTCAATATATACAGACTTGGCATTTAATATGGATTATTTTTTTTGTGGGGGTGAACTTACTTTTCAAGATGTCTTAGAACCAAAAGTTCATTGGAATTATGTTGAAATCATTCAAGATTTTGTTAATGTGACCTTTAAAAGAAACAAAAACCACATTTGACAGTTCGAAACAAATAAATTGATCCTTGAAAGTGATGTAAACTGATATCGAACTCAATTCATGGAGAGTACTGTGTTAAACTTCTGTACGTTTTCCAGAAGTATCTCTTTATTTTGCACATTAGCCAAATTTTTTTTTAACAAAAACAAAAGTTAAATTACGACAGGGATTACGGACAGTAAAATTGCAGTTCAGTACTTCGTGTAACCCCCACGAGCATTCAGGAGAGCACGTACACGTTGAGGCATGCTGTTGACGAGATTTGCCAAGGTTTGGACAGGAATCGCTTGCCATGCAGTTACAATAGCCTGCTGCAATTCACACACAGAGGTCGGCTGCTGGTCCAAGTGGTCGATTTGACGCGTTAATTCTGCCCACAAGTTCTCTATCGGATTCATATCCAGGGACATGGCAGGCCACTCCATATGCTCTACACCGCGGTCAGCAAGAAAGTGTTGGATCATGCGAGCACGATGAAGCCGTGCATTATCATCTTGGAAGACAAAGTTTCCTCGAAAGGCTGCACGAGCAAATGGAAGCAATGTTTCTTCCAGAATGGCCCTGTACTTGAACTGGTTCAGGTTTCCATTCAGAACAACCAGGTCAGTTTTTCCCCCTGCATGAAAAGCAGCCCAAACGGTCACCCCACCACCTCCAGCTTGGACTCTTGGCACTATACAATCTTTGTTGTAGGCTTCATGTACTTGTCTGCACACTCGGACGCGGCCATCTTGACGATAGACCAGAAATATAGACTCGTCACTGAAGATCACGTGATTCCAGTGTCCTGGCTGCCATTGACGGTGCTCTCTGGCCCACTGCAATCGGTGCTGGCGGTGTTGTCTGGTCAGGCGTGGCTTTCTTAGGGGACGCCTGGCACGATAGCCTGCTTGAACCAGTCGTTGGTTGACTCGCCTTCTGGATACAGACACATTTGTCAGTTGCTGCCACTCAGCCCTAAGCCGATTAGCTGACTTGGTACGGCCATTGCGGACTAACCGGTGCAGCTGGCGATCATCCCTCCTTGTGGTTCTGCGGGGACGTCCTGGCCTCGGTATTGGAGTAGGGACACCCCTCTGAGCATTTCGTTTCAGGATCTTTGACACCTGACCTTGAGTGATGCCATACTGCCGAGCAATAGCACGCTGTTTCATGCCGTAATTTCGTAAAGCCACCACTCCTTGACAAACAGCATTGTCGAGTTGACGGACCATCTCCAGAGGAAGCGGGAATAACTTTTGGAGACGTGCAGCAGTTGTTTTCCACTAATACAGAACGCAACAACCCTTGTATACCCGACTGTGAAGCCAATCATCAAATGCACCTGTCCGTACATTTTGCCACGCCACCTGTGATATAATCCTGTTGTTGACTTCTTGCTGCGACAGACAATCAGTGACATGGTTCTTTTAACAAATAAATCACCAAAGTGTAAAAGAAACTCACCAGATTGATATACTGAGTTAAGAAAGTAAACCCAAGTCAAGAAATAAATAAAATTCCATATTAAATGCCAAGTCTGTATGTATATATATGTATTGTATGAAGAGTACATTTATTTGTTATACAATATTTGAATAAAAGAGACTTTCTTTTTATTCTCCAAATTGGCTGATTTGACTGCGAGGCTCTGAAGCTTGATAACATCTCACAGTTCGAGCTGGTTGTTTGACTCTAAACGCGAGTTCGCCAGCTCTGTCTGGATTGTAATCTCTGCAGGTAGAGATTCACAACCTGCCCTGGAGTTTTTTCTCGGTAAAGGAGTTTAGATTTTCATAGAATACAGTTAACACTGATTAATATATGTATTTATGAAGCTTACGTGTTTGAAATTAAAACTTAAGTGTTTGCAATGACAAGGTCGAGGTTCCGGGTAATCCACTCAATTTACACAAATTATGTACGCAATAAATTTTTCTTCCACAGTAGGAAATTTGTGTAGACGGTATGTCGTGGAAGAGCGTGTCTTCATTCCCATCACGACGGCTAAGGTATGTTAATTAGCGATGGATTATGGGTAATTAATCCCCTGTATGTAATGGCCTCTGTTATTTTTTCCTCTGTTCCTTATGACACCAGCAGCACACACACATAGTAAGAAATCGCCCATTTATGACACGAAATAAAAAACAACCGGAAACAGGACATTGAGCACTACCGTGGATAACATCGACCTGGTGAGCACACAGGCACAAAATGTCTGTGAGGCGACGCCCCGAAGAGCAGGGATTGGTCCGGGATTGATTGGCTCAAAAGACTGGTAAGAAGGGACTATGGGATTGGTGGAGACGTCGTTGGATGACGTCAGAGCCTCGACTATAAAGGAGCACTCTGGCCGACATTTTCTGGCTTTTGAGCAAAGAACATTCCTTGAGACACAACGATTTTCTCTTCCCTCTTGGTTTTTCCTCGCGCTCGATTTTCGCGCTTATTCTTTGTTCCTCGAGTCCTGGCTTGGACAACGAACGAATGTGTCCCAACATCGCTCTTCTTCATCTTCTTGTGGCTGGCTCTGATATTCTGGCTTTGGCAGTGAACAGTCATGATTTGATATCTCTCTCTGCTTCGGGAGTTCATGGCGAGTGGTCGGAGTTCATAGCACTCTTGCGCTGGGAGATGCGGGTGCTGGTGTGGAACAGACGAGACGGCGAGTGGATGAGCGTGGCCGGCTCGCTTTGGGCTTGGCGGCTGGAAGAGCGAGCTACGCACCAAGTTCATTTCGTACACAGAGCGAGGAGCGAGCGGACCATGTGTGAGGCCTAGTTCGCACCCACGGGGAGTGCAGTTGCGGTTTCGCACGCAAGGACGTGGGGCTCGGGACGATTCCTGACGTCCCAAAATCTTTTTCTAAGCAATCAAAATCCATTAAATCCCTGATCAAAAAAACATTATCAAAAATAGATCTGTTTGGGATGCAGCAATTCTGATCAAGGTGGACTCGATTACCGATTACCGTCTTCAACCGAGTGGCCAACACTTTTGACAATATTTTGTAGTCCGTACATAGTAACGAGACCGCTGCCAATTCTTTATCTGTCGTAGATCTCCAGTCTTTGGAATCAGCGACCCACCGCTCTTCTAAAGCTTAGTGGTAGTTCGCCAAGCACCAAGGATAATTCCAGGACATTCAATAATTCAGGGCCCAAAAGGTCCCAAAAAGCCATGCAAAATTCTGCCGGTAGGCCGTCAATCCCAGGCGCTTTCCCTGAGTCCATTTCAGCTAGGGCCTGCATTAGCTCAGGCAACGTAATTGGTGAATCCAGGCCCAGGCGCTGAGGCTCAGTTCGGGATGAAAGGTGAGAAGTTAAAAATTCCATGGTTTGCTCACAAACATTTTGTTTTGCATAAACCTTTGAAAAAAACTCTCTAATGCACAACCTTACATCTCCAGGGTTGGCAACCATGTTTCCCCGAAATTCTAGTACAGAGAAAAGGGTTTTGGGTGACGTGTTTACAAAATCCATTTGGAAGAAAGATTTACTGGGGTGTCTAATACCTTTAAATTGTTTATTCTTAATCTGATTAACAGGCCTGCTGCTTTCTCCTGAATCAGCTCTCTCAGTTGAGCCTTCTTTTCAACCAATAACCTGTGGTCTCTTTTATTATTATCTTTAGCCAGTTTACACTCTAGCCGTATAATATCAGCTTCTAAACAAGCCATTGTTATATTATTTACATCAGTTGCATTTGAAACAAACTGCTGACAAAACACTCTAATCTGAGCTTTTGTGTTATCCCACCATCTATCTATAATTCCAGTAATCTCTGTGTGTTTGTTTGTTTGTACGTTTGTTTGTTTGTTTGTTTGTCTGTGACCGCTGTTTCTCGACAACCACAGGTCCGATATACTTTAAACTTGCCAGGTATATTGCTGGGGACCCGAGGATGTGCCTTTTCAAGGTTTCATATTAATCGGACAATTACTTACCGAGCTATGTCCAAAAAACGATTCAACCAATCAGAGAGCAGCGAGCTATCGCGTGTGCCGAACGTGGCGAACACACTCTGCCTCGGATGGCACATTTGAGAGCGTATTCATTTATTTCACGTTTGCAAACTATGTTGGCGCTATGTTGGCGTTAAACTATGTTTTAAAACTAATAAAAACTAATTTGCGATTCATCGTAAATGCGATATACGACCTTCCGGAGCTCCCGTGAGAGCGTGCGCCATTACGGATAGTAATTCAATTAAAAACATAAAAACATTGTCCCAATTCAGTCAGAGCGAAGGGCGTTGTTTTAAGCGAAGAGCGTTTTATTTTTCCCCTTAAATTCAGTCGCCGGACGGTGAAAGCTTTTTTTTGGGGGCAGCTACTGGCAGCCACGTACGGCCAATCACAGGACACGTTGTTGTGTCGACGTGCCGTGTTGTTTTCCCTCGCGGTTTGGAATGTTTTTCCTTTTCATTTTTTTTCTCTTCTCTTTCTACTTGATGATGGTAGCAGTTCTGTACTCGCAAGCCGTTCGCCGTTCGCTTTGGCGTTGCGAATGGACCAAAACATTTCATGGACCAAACCATTTCATGTAAAGCGTTCGCCGTTCGCTTTGGCGTTGCGAATGGACCAAAACATTTCATGAACCAAACCATTTCATGTAAATAGAGGGGGGGGATATAATTTTAGATATATATATAGTACGGGCATGCCCTAGTAACGCTAAAGAAGAGAAAGAAGGCTTTCTTGAAAGTTGGATGGCCCAAAAAGCAAGGAAGGCGTCTTTAAACAAAACATCTTCAAGAAGACTGGTATTGAATTTCCAGTATGCACTTTTGCCTAAGGGTTGAGGGAAAAAGAGGCCCATGGTAACTAAATGATGATCAGAAAACAAAGATGGAAAATGATTTAGAGAGATAACCGCATTCCTGAACTGTGAGTTTATGTACCAACGGTCAAGTCTAGCGAAGGTCATTCTCCCATTGGCACATCGTCCCCAAGTATACTGAGATTTGTTGGGGGTAATGTAGCCTCCATGCATCTAGCACACCCACTGCCGAAAAATAATTAAACAAATCAGTATTGCCTTCTGGATGGGGTTCTGCTGTATTTCGGTCTATACTGGGTTCAAAGGTGCAATTGAAGTCACCCCACCATGCAAATACAATTATTGAGGTCTATCGACTGCATGTGTCGAATCAAAGATTAAAAGAAAGCTCTTCGTTCCACACTCTCACTTGGTGCATAAACGTTGAATAGTGTAAACCGAAAATTATTTATGACCAGTTCCAATGAAATAAACCGGCCTTTAATCACCTCCTGAAAGAGGCCACACCAGCAGAGGAAGAAGACAAGTTACTAAAAAAAAACTGTCCCTTAAAGAGGTGACACCAGTCGTACTCCACATTTAGAATTATATGGGTTTCCTGGAGTAGGAGTACATCAATTTTCTTGCGCTCAAATAAACTTTTCACCTGAACCTGGCGGTTATGGCTTGCACCTCCGCCGTTCATATTTAAGGTTCCAAAGGTGATTTTTTTTCATGGATTATCAAAAGGCTTGATCGGTTGTTGGGAAATCTCGCTCCCTGCTTTTGTAACAGCCTTTCTAAGCCGATGAAACAGCGACCTTGTTAAATCAAATTCATCCGGCTTCCTAATTATGTCCTTTGCAGCCTGGACGAATGAAATTAAATCAGGAAAATGATATTTTACGATCACATTTCGTTGTCGGTAGGTTTCATTTAGAAAGGAAATAATAAATTGAGGGGCTATGGGTGACTGATACGATGAAGATTGAGACAACCAGGCATCTCAGCTCTGCCCGGGTCACATATATCAGTCTGCGCCGTCCTCATTTTGATGCCACTCAAGTCCGAAGATTTGCTGGAATGTTCTATTGTAGAGTCACCTTCACTCTGGTACCCGGGACATTCAACAGGAGCTGAAATCTCGGCTTCACACTCCTGTGGGGAGATGTTCACTGGCTCAGTTGGCGAACCAGTGTCATGATTTAGATCTTGCATTGATAAAGAGGAGTTCGGGGCTGAAACCTTTCCATTCCGCTCGGTCTCAGCAGGTGGTGAAGGTGGCGGCTCACAAATGAGCTCACCATCATCTTTGGCATCGTCGTCTACTTTGTCTCCCAAATCTTCGGTGCTGCCCAATAATGTTGAGAATTAATTAATTCAGGTTCCTTCTCCCTGGTGTGAATACAGCTTGTGGACACCTGAGAGAGACGTTTAGGGGCGTCTTCACCCACACTCTCTTTATCCAACACTACCCTTTTCACCGTAATGTTGGAGCTACAAGCACCAGATGCTCTTCCTTTTTTTGTCACCACAATGGGATCTTTTTCCATCTCCTCACTACACTAAGCATCTGCCACAACAGGTGGGTTATCTGGGATTATTTAATTATTTACCGAATCAGCAGTGTTGACGCTTTCAGGAAAACGAACAGGAGTATTATCCCGGCTCCTCGTGTGCGAGGGAGCGGCAGTAGGAACTGTTTGGGTATTTCAGTCTACCTTGTTTTGTACGTTAGAGACCGGGGTGTTATCTCTCTTACAATCAACGTCACTATGACCTGCTTCACCGCACCTTACACACGATACCTTCAGACAAAACCTTTTCACGTGGCCAAAAGCTCCGCAATGAAAACATGTTAATGAGGCCGATGACGCATCCATCTGGTACTCGTGGTTGTTCACCTTTACCTTGAACGTGATGTTTAACCCCGTGTCATCGCCTCAATCTGGAAGCACCATATACACCTGCCGTCTAAAGCTCATCACGTGTTTAACACGTTCATCGTGAGCCCGGAGCGGTTTCATTGTGATTTTCGACACCACTGTTCCGTATCGGGAAAAAACGGTGTTACGACCTGGCCCCTGCGTGAAGGGCTCGGGGTACTGCCTATTGCTCCGGAGATCCTAATCGATGTGCTCGGGAGACCAATACGTTCCCCATGGGCGGGTCGCGCCGTATGAGCAGTCAGAAGTGACCGGGCGAAGTTACCGTCCAAATGCTGGTGCAATTTTACACCACCCCCCCCCCCCCCAAAAGAATAATTCAACACACAGTATGCCAATCAAGATATGCAATGCAAATTCAAAACAGGGGAATAAATGCAAATCCTTTACTCAGAAACAAGAAAAAAACAGGGTACAACACCCAGGAAAAGATAAATCGTAAGGAAAAGAAATCCCTCTGATATGCAGCGGCAAAGTTCAAGTAATTAAAGGACAGAGAGGCGCCAAGACAAAACAGACAAGACAATTAAACGACCCACCCGGTATCCCTAGCTAATCCAAAAGGGGAGGGAGAGGGTCGCAAAATAACAAGGAAATATTCGCCAGGATATAAAGAAAATAAAAGGTTTCATAAAACCGGGAGGGGAGGAGGTGAATTCAGGCCTGTTTCAGATGGCGTCCTGGCTGCCTTGCCCCAGCCACGTGTCCCGAGGGTAGCGCCCTCCACTCCACTCTTCTCTTTCTAAGTGGGTGTCCCCAAACTCCATGAATGACTTGCCCAGGGAAGTTTCTGCAAGACCCTGAAGCCGCACTTTACCTCCGGCCGGCTCAGACGAAACTTGAGAGGAGCAAAAGCTTCTGCTTCCTCTTCCACTTTGCCTCACGATCCGACGTGCACCGAGAAAATCCACCTCCACCCCAAATCTCTCCTGCACCGACTGTCCCTCCAACAGGCAGCCCTCAGAGATATTAATCAAAAATCCTCAAAAAGCTCACACAGGCCGAGTTTCTCATCAAAACTTGGACCGTACGTGCATCGTTCGTTTTCGCCTTTCTCCACCCACTCCACGCGCTCTTCTTCCTACTCCCTCTCCTCTTTTCTTTCTTTCCAAAGGTTCTTTCTCTATTCAATTATGTAGAGCTCCGGTGGGAGGGAGAAGGTCGATAAGGAAGATCTTTATTTTTCTTTTAACAAAAGAATAAAAATAAAGTCGAAAGGGAAGGAAAAATAAAAAAGCAAATCTGGTTTCACAGCTGGCCCGGAATTTCACACAAGGTACACCCCAACGATTACAGCTTCTCGTCATTGCAAGCCCAGCCCCATGAGTGTACCATCATTAAACAATCCACCCCACGAGTGTACCAACAGACATCAGCTGATCGCAGGTTATAAATGGAGGGACATTAGATATGATGACTCTCATCGACGGGGTGTCCATAGGCGACGCCAAGACAAAGAGACCTGTCTCTGTGGTTAATCCCGCACTAACAACATCGTGAACGAATTTTTCATCGGACACAAATACAACAACTTTCTGATTCATTCTCGATGCTGCTCGTACATTCTCACAACCGATTATTTTCCCCACTGACAAAACAATGTCCTCGATGGAAGTTTCTTCGGGTGGAACACACACGAATGCATGCTTCCTTGTTAAGTTGTCGAACGCCTCTAACCGAGAGCGTGTATTCGCCATCCCTGCGAATTAACACCGCCCACTTGTCCGTACCGGACAAGAAGGTACCAAACGTAAATAAATCGAACTAAAATAAATAACAAACGTGCATTATAAGCACAAAAAAGGCTTACAAAGCGTCATCAAAGCCGGTAGGCCGGACTCAAGATGGGCCCGCTCTCAATCCTCTCTCTCTCGAAGACAAAGGTGTAGAAAGGATGAAAACAAAACGCCAAAGTACACAGGATGGAAAAGGAGAAGGAGGGGAGGGCAGGAGAGGAGAAAATCGCACAAAGGACTCACCACAACACAGAGCAGTTGCTCACAGCCGCCATGACGCCACACCCAAATCGCAACAGCTAGCAGGGGGCGAGAGAGAGAGAGGGAGGGGGGAGGGGGGGAGACACTTTGACTTTTGAAGCTCTTTTATTATAAAGGTAAGAAAACCACACAAGTCATGCAAATAATAAAGTCACCACAATTCCAAACGTGCAGCCAAACAACAACAATAAAAACACCAAACACTAAAATAAAAAACTTAACAAACCATTATCAAGTTTACAAAACCCACCCTTCACACACCATTTTTTCACAAATGTTTGTAAATCATCTTTCATTTGGCAAAAGGAAAATTCCAAGCGTAACCTTGCCATGACCAGAGCCTTAAACACAATTACCACATCACATAAAATATCAGCATTTGCCAGGAGCTTTGCTTTTCTTGTTTTGTAGATTGCTAATTTTCCAATAGAAATTAAGAAATTAACAAGAGCAGTCTCAGAGCGTTTTTTGTAACTAAGTGGTATTCCAAAAATAAAAACACGTGTAGAAAAAGAAAAGTTCATACGATTAAAAAAAAGTTGATAAAAAAACCAAAGAAGGGAGAGAGTCTTGCACAATCTACGTAAGCATGTAAAAGGTCTTCAGAAATCATACAAAAAGGGCATTCCACTGAATTATCCTCATTAAAACGATGTAATAAAACATTGGAGGGCAACACCATATAGGCGAGTCTCCAAGCAATATCACCAGTTCTTTTAACAATCGGTGAAACATACATCGCAGACCATTGCAGATGGGAGGGAGACCCAGAAGGCAGTTTCCCTTTCCATCGAGCCCCAAAAGAAACTGGCTGCAACGAGGGAAACCGGACTGAAATTCACAAACGATACAGTCTCTTTTTATCCTTGCTGGAAAGTGGCGATGAGGATAACAAGAGGTTGTTGTGGCGCTATCAGCCGGCAGGCTAGAGCTAGCACAGATCTGTGGTGGTGTATGGTGGTCACCAATGTTGGCGGTTGAGCTCAGGCCTAAGTGCCTAAAAACACACAGGATTTCCTGTAGGACCTTGGCTACGCTCCTCAAAGATCTGATGCCAGTTCTTACTTGAAGAGGTCCTGCGGAGAACCAACTATTCCTGTTACAGTCACGAAGGTCCCGAGTCGTTTTCACGCCAGCACTCATAAAACGTTGCACAAAAGCACGTGAGTGAGGAATAGCAGGAAAGAGGGCATTCTAGAAAAGGGGTTCCCGGAGGAACCTTTCACTGTTGTATGTCCCCATTTGCCGAGTTACTGAAATGGACCGCCAGACGTTCAAGACATCTTGGTAAAAGTCAGAGAGCAGCGAAGCATCCACATGTTGCAGCTCCATAAAAAAGAGTTCACAATTGTAGCCTAGCCTGCCGGCTTGTTTTAATATGATCCCCATGACCCCCTTCCACCAGTGCAAGGCAAATA
Organism: Myxine glutinosa; assembly: GCF_964187855.1. Lineage (NCBI taxonomy): Eukaryota > Metazoa > Chordata > Myxini > Myxiniformes > Myxinidae > Myxine > Myxine glutinosa. Next base: position 182,824,871 of record NC_136264.1, on the reverse strand, counting down.
GTCTCTGGCTTTAGCCAGTGTTTGCCATCCCAAAATAAGTCAAGTAAACATTTTTGGATTGACGACACCAACGTTGCAGGTGGCTGCAAGGCAATCATTTTATGCCATAAGAGAGGGGCCACCAGGTTGTTAATGACCATGGCACGACCTCGGAAAGACAAGGTCGACAAAATTCCTCTCCATCTGTTTAATTTATTGCTAATTTTGTGGAGCAAACCATCCCAATTCCTTTTGACAAAACCAGGGGTTCCAAGAAAAAAAACACTGAGGTATTTCACACCTTTTCCCCATGTCAAATTCATAGGGAGAATTGGAAGGGCAGAAGGTGGCGTACCGCCGACCCAAACTGCTTTGCATTTCGACCAATCAATTTGCGTTGTACATGCTTGAGAGTAGACCCGTAGACACTCAAATAGCAAAGCAATGTCATTACTGCTGCGAACAGCAACACATACATCATCAGCATAGGCCGAAATGATAACGGGCTTTTCTGATGGAGTCACTGAAAAGCCCATAAGAGCAGATCGTAAACGAATCAAAAGGGGCTCAATGCAAAGCGTACAAGATTCCAGATAAGGGACAACCTTGCCGAATTCCCCTCCCAATCCGCAAAGGTGAACAGAGACCATCATTGATTTTGATCAGGCAAAAAATGTGATTATACAAAAGATGCATAAGAAATAAAAGATGCCCCAAAACCAAATTGCTTTAAAATGTGAAACAAATACTCATGATTAACAGAGTCAAAAGCCTTTTCTTGGTCAATAAAAAAGAGACCAGAATGTTGTTGTTGAAATGCACACACATCCCACAAGTCTCGTACCAAAAAAATGTTATCATGCATAGATCTGTGCATAACACAGTACGATTGATCCTGATGTATAACTGTGCTTAAAACAGTCTTTACACAGTTAGCTAGCACTTTGGCAAAAATCTTGTAATCTGTGCAGAGAAGAGAAATTGGGCACCAGTTCTGTATCAATTGCAGGTCGTTTTTCTTAGGGATAAGGCAAACAACTGCACGCCGACAACTAAGGGGTAACTATCCCTCACGCAGACTGTATAAAAACACTGAGTGCAAAGCAGGACCAAGCATGTCCCAAAAGGTTTTATAAAATTCAGCTGGTAACCCATCAAAACCAGGAGCCTTATGATCAGCAAGGTCATCTAGCGCAGTTTTAAGTTCACCGAGAGTAATGTTCTCATCCAAGACATGCTGCTGATGCTCAATTGCTCATCCATCTCAAATGCTCAAAGATGCTCAAAGAAATCGCGATGAAGCTATCTCTGAGGGCCTTTCACTCACTCACCGCAGGCAGGTAGGTGGTCTTTCTGTCTTCTACCGACTCCTCTCCGGCCTTGCTCCCCCAGCTCTCTCTGTGCTCTGTCCCCCAAATATTCCTACAGGTCGCACAAGATCTGCCAGCCACCCTCTGATGGTTAAACTGCCGAAATCTCGGCTCTCTGCTCACCTTCATTCTTTCATTCCTCTTTTCTCCCGCCTCTGGAACAAACTCCCACACTCACTTCAATCACACTCCTCCCTCCAGGTCTTCAAAACAGCTGTTCACCACCATCTCTTATCTTCCCCCATCCAAAACCTTGATCTTTTCTACCCCCACTAATTCACCCCAGATCCACCTTGTTTGAAATTCCAACTTCTTTCCTGGAAGTCTTGGCAGTGTCCATATGTTTTATACCTCTCCCACCCCCCCCCCCCCTTCCCATGCCTCCCCCCCAAAGCCCTCTCCCTCCCACAGTTCTCTCGATGTCTCCATGTCTCTCGGTCCCTGCTCTCAAATGTTGTGTTTGTGTCCTTCCCCCTCTCTCCCCATCTTGTCTACCGCTCCCTATGTTATTTGTTTTGTGTGTCTGTTTGTCTTTCTGTGTGATTAATGTTCGCTCTTTCACGAGCCTCGATCTTGTATACAAAAACAAAAAAACAAAAAAAAAAAAATCTGCGGTAAATTGGTCGTAATATTCTGCATTGCAGGCACATCATTAGGCTTAAAGGAAAACACACTCTCAAAGTAAGACCGAACAAAATGAACAATCTCCGTATTATCACTAAGAATATGCCCATCACTAGCCCGAAGACTAAGCATTTGCTGGCTCGCCTTGGTCGTCTTCTCAAACTTAAAGAAATCTTTACAACATGTGTCTGACGACAGTAAACCATTCACTCTCAGCCTGACTAAGGCACTGTAGAATAATAAATTAACTGCTGTTCTACTTCAGAAACTTCAGAAACTCGTTTTAGCAAAATCAATGTTTTATTCACTTTTGAGAGTTTTGCTGTATTCTACTAAATGTACTAATTAGATATTAATGACGTTGTTCTGTCGGTCGTGGCTGTAGCTCCTTCTGTAGGTCTTTTGTTGAACCTCGTTCAGTTGTTGACCAGTCTCCAGTTGGTTGATCAGGTCAACTGGTCTTCACGTTGTTCAGTCACTCTCCCAGTCCACTGCTTCTCCGTCACTCTCCCAGTTCTCTCTGCTCCCCAATCGCAACTTTCTCTTGGTTTTTAAAGGCCCAGACTCCTTCATCCAAAAGCCTTTATTTGGCTCTTTGGCCAGCCCTCTATTTTGGGAGACTGAGAGCACCACATTATTTCTGTTCAAGAGGTCAAATGCTCTGACCTGCTGAGGGGGAATTTGCAGCCTGTGCTCCATCTATGGAACACAGGCTAACTATTGATAGACACAGATGGCAGTCCAAGAGCGGTACACATTCTGTCTTGAATTATATTGCTCTTGTCTCATTTGTAAAGTAAAACATATTCCACTTTACACAATATTACATTGAGATATATTCTAGCAATATTGTCAATATGAATATTTATTCCCTGACAGCACCAATACCATTTTCTTGAATTAATTCCTTAAGCAGAGTTTGTTTTTCATAGAGGAGTTGAGACCGTTTTTCATCACTGAGAACCTCAGCACCTTCCTGCAATCTTAGAATTTCTTGTTTCAAGGCATCAATACATAATTGTTTACTTTGAGAGCAATTGGTTTTGTATTGCTGACAGAAAACAAGGATCTGCACTTTAGCATAGTCCCACCTCTGACAGAGATTTAGGAAACGATGTTGGAAATACACAACCTTGTCCCCAAAAAACCACAAAGGATGATTTAAAGAAAGGATCGCTCAGAAGTGAGGTGTTAAAGGACCAATACAGGGTGCGGCGTTTGAAACGAGGAAAGGAAAAGCACAGTTTTACCAAAGAATGGTCAGAGAAGCCTGAAGGGACAATAGCCGTATATGTCACAAGGTTGACAGCAGAGTTAGGAATATAAAATTTATCAAGACGAGCAAGTGAAAGATGATTTAGTAAAACCCGACACCAGCTAAATTGCTGCAGGTTTGGGTGTTGTTGCCGCCATACATCGTTGAGGTCATGCCGTGAAATTATACTGGAAAGAGGCCTGCTTGAAGCTGGATGTGGCTCTGCACTGTTCCTATCTAAAGTTGGGTTTAAAGTACAGTTAAAGTCACCCCCTAAGCACAACAACGTATCAGAAGAGAGGTGTCTCAGGAAATTAAAGGACTGATTAAAAAAAGTTCCTCTATCTGTGCTATCGCTTGGAGCATAGACGTTAACAAACATAAATCGTTGCTGATTGTATTCGAACTCTACAGAGGCTAGTTAGCCTGGTACGATTTCCTTAAAGATAGGGGGGGAGACAGACAAACGTGAACTGCCAAAAAAAGCAATACCCGCACTCACAGAATCTGTATTACTAAAAAACCAAGTGCCAATCAGCTGTTGCTGCCAATCAGCCATGCAGTCTGCAGTGGCACGAGTTTCTTGCAATGAAAGTACTGTACATCAATCTTTTCCCTCCTGGCTAATTGCACAGTTTGGGACCAAAGCAGCTGACTGCGCCCACCATTAATGTTCAAATTTGCTATGTTCATAAAAACATAGGCAGCATCACAGCCATTATAGACAGGTGGAAAATTCCAAAAAAAGCCTCCAGAAAAAATTTACGAGCATTTTTTGTTACAAGCTGGTAAAAAGGTGTTTTAGGATATTTTGAAGGTGCTGAATCTGAATATGCTTGTTACCAGAAAATCTTTTCGACCTAAGTTACCAAAAATCGGTAATTAGAAGATGATATATAAATCAGCAAAATGTAATATCTGATTAACACCTGTACATTGGCGATCACCCCAAAGCTGAATCCCGGCAGCCCTAAACGTCAATAAACTTTAAAAAATATATTGTTATGAGCTATACGAGGATAATAAATAATACAACTACCGTATCATTGCATGGTTGGCACAATTTTATTGATTAAACCTGATTAAATGACATCATGCCGTGGTACACGATAAAGCTTGTGGGAATCAATATGTGATCAAGGCATATGGATGAACGTAAGCTTAAATGTTCTACACACACTTGTTTAGCTGTGCCGTGATCTGTCATATATACTAAACGAATGTTGATATCTACATCTACTTGAATGACGGTGACGTTAGCACTTCATATCATAACTCCTTGAGAAACGGTTTCACTGGTATTTTTACATATGGTTTCTTTAAGTCTTAGTTATACATATATCTATTAGTCTAGTAGGAAGACTAGGTCCCCCTGCACCCCCCGGAGATATACTTCTAATCAGTGTTTCTAGATTGGAAAAAATGTGTAGAAAATGACTAGCTATGGCCCCAAGCTGAAAAAATGTCCCACATACCATTTTTATGCAAATTACTGCTGCAAATTTTATGCAAAATTATGCAAATTTTATGCAAATTTTTGATGAGGAGTAGAGTTGAGGGGTCTTTGAGGGCTTCATCGAGGTGCTCTCGGTTGCAAGACTGGGTCATTCTGAGAAGCACAGCAGGGTCAGAGATCATGATGTTCTCCTCCTCAGTGAATCTCTCCATCAACAGCCTCTCCATTGCCTCACACACTGTTTTGAGGCAAAAGAGGGACTTTGCGTAGGCCTTTCCACTGAGAACACCTTTGAGAGATCCACTTGTTACTAGTTGTGCCTCAAAGAGAGTCTCTGCATATCCAGAACCACGCATCTTGTGTCCAGTGAGCATCCCGATGTAGTTCATGGATGTGTGGAAGGGTCCAATCGTTACTACATGACTAGCAAATTCATTTGGCCAGCGCCAGATGATGGGAAGGGCTTTCATGCAGACACCCAGATCAAATGTATTCAGGACCCATCTCTGACCCACCTCAGCAGTTGCTGCCTCGGAACGCTTCAGTAGCTCACGAACAACTGCGTTGTCTGTGATCGGTTGGTGGATAGGCGTGCAGTAGTCGACTGTTGATTTGCTGGGTGGGGGAGAACCAGTTGCAGAGGTGAAACCCCCTAGCCCAGGCACAGGCTGCAGGCCACAGCTTCCGATGTATCTGATGAAGAGCCAGATGTAGTACAACCGATCACAGACAACGCAGTTGTTCGTGAGCTACTGAAGCGTTCCGAGGCAGCAACTGTTGAGGTGGGTCAGAGATGGGTCCTGAATACATTTGATCTGGGTGTCTGCATGAAAGCCCTTCCCATCATCTGGCGCTGGCCAAATGAATTTGCTAGTCATGTAGTAACGATTGGACCCTTCCACACATCCATGAACTACATCGGGATGCTCACTGGACACAAGATGCGTGGTTCTGGATATGCAGAGATTCTCTTTGAGGCACAACTAGTAACAAGTGGATCTCTCAAAGGTGTTCTCAGTGGAAAGGCCTACGCAAAGTCCCTCTTTTGCCTCAAAACAGTGTGTGAGGCAATGGAGAGGCTGTTGATGGAGAGATTCACTGAGGAGGAGAACATCATGATCTCTGACCCTGCTGTGCTTCTCAGAATGACCCAGTCTTGCAACCGAGAGCACCTCGATGAAGCCCTCAAAGACCCCTCAACTCTACTCCTCATCAAAAATTTGCATAAAATTTGCATAATTTTGCATAAAATTTGCAGCAGTAATTTGCATAAAAATGGTATGTGGGACATTTTTTCAGCTTGGGGCCATAGCTAGTCATTTTCTACACATTTTTTCCAATCTAGAAACACTGATTAGAAGTATATCTCCGGGGGGTGCAGAGGGACCTAGTCTTCCTACTAGACTATATGTTTTGCAGGTTTATTTTGTCCTTTTAACGACAATGTAAGAAGATGGAACCTTCATTAAGACTGAAATGCACTTTTACGGTGGCTTTTAGTCTATGCATCATATGTCAAGCTTCAGGCAATACAAAGAATAACCTTGTCCAGCAACTGAGTATGGCTTGGGAAGACTTCGTGACACAGCCATCAGTAGAAGAAAATATCGAGATGTCAAAAATACAGAAACAATTGACCGTCTCGAAAACGTTCTGGATTCTGTGGATTTGACTGAAGTTGTTTGGCATAGAACTGCTATGCTACACCCAATTCACATACAGTGGCAAAATCAAAAGGTTACAGACAGCTATGGAAAAGCTGTCCCAAATGCCATCAACATCAAACGAGACTGGAGCTTCAAAAACACAGGAGTCCACCACTTCCCGTAGGAGTATGGAGGCGGTTGTTGACTGGAATTTGTGCCCTTTTGTCAGAAGATACATCGAAAAGAGAAGACCAGATTGGTTGCAACATTCAATTTGAGCAACCATATTCTGGAAAATGCACACGACGACCAGAAACTGAGAATCAGATTTGCTGGAGTAGCTGATCTCATTGCCGCTGATGGAAGATATCACCTACCATGCCGAGTGGAATTCAACCGATCAGTTGCCAAGACTCGGACGGAAACTAAACATGTGGACATTGCTATGAGTTGGCTCTTCAAGGAGCTGATATATGCAGCTGAAAAGGTCCATCTCCTTGAAATGTCAGAGGTTTGGAACCGATACTGTGTCCTAGCAGAAGAATCTGGGACAGAGATTCCAGCCTCATACATAAGTCGTAGGGCATCATTTAGGGAAAAACTTCTGTCCGGCGTCGGAGACGTTGTTGAACTCATCCCATCGCTTCACCATGGACCTAGTGATAACCGAACCCTGGTTATACCTCTAAAGTCCACACACATACCTCTAGCCGTACTTGCCGATTCAGGAGACGACCTTCTAACTATGCCAATATACAAAGCTGAAGATGATGTCTTGTCACTCATTCATGTGGCACTGAAGATGATGTCTTGTCACTCATTCATGTGGCACTGAAGATACGTGGGGATATTACCAGCCAAGCAGGCCATGCGGGATTCTGTGTGAATGAGGATAATGCGATAGTGTATTCCTGACAGCCTTTATATTGTTACGAATTTGGTAGAGCAAAATGTAGAGCACAGTAGATCTGAGTAGGTAACATGCTTCGAGATGTCGCGATAAGGAACACTTCCTGTAATAAGTCCATGTTTAGGCGTTTTGTCAGTTAAGGTGTATAATTGTGAATCTACCAGGAAATTCGTGTGTAGTTAGTGTAGGGGTTAATCAGTAGAGCGCTTGTATGTCTCACCTAGTAGTCAAACCTTTGTCCATTATGGCACTGCAGACCACTTAAACACGAGCTAGGACCTTTAGTACAACACTAAATGATGCCCCTCCCCCCCCTGACATGACTTGGGAAGAAATCAGGCTGGAACACCGCCACCCTTGGCCGCCACCATTTACACCTCCGAGAGGCCTACCCATCTCGCCTAGCACGTGCTATAATCCAAGGAATAGGGGACGGGAATGGCAGTGGCGCAGTGGGCATGCCCCTGGACAAGCCGGTGTGCCGGGGGAGGCTCTTATTGGCTGAGGAGTGCACCAATGCTGACGTCATCGGCAGAGATATTACCGAGGGCCGGACGCCATTTTCGGCAGTTGAGCCGGAGGAGTGAGTAGTTGAGCAGTTGAGAGTTCAGCACGTTGAGTGAGGTCTGAGTCAAGAGTTTGTGTGCACCCGAGTCGAGTTGAGATCCCGTGTTCAGCACGAGCTGAGTGAGCATCGGACGCCATTTATGGCAGTTCGCAGTGCGCAGTTCGCAGAGTTGGCAGTTGAGCCATAGGGAGTTGTTTTGAGCAGCCAGGTTGAGTCGTTCAGAGATCCCGACCCGAGTTGGGCTGAGGTGTAGCCCGAGTGGAGCTCGCTGTCCTGCTGTCGACCTTGTGGTGATCGGTGCTGAGAGGCCTAGTGGAACTTGGAGCGAGGGACCTCGTGGTGTGCGATCGGGCCGGACAGAGCGGTGTTGGACGGCAGCCACCAAGACGACAAAGACAAGATAAGGCCGCATCCGCGTACATTTTGACACAAAAGACGTGTTTTTTTTTTTGTTTTTTTTGTTTTTTTGTGTGTATACTGAATCGAGGCTCATGAAAGAGCTAACATTTACTTCACAAACAAATCAACCAGACAAACAAAATATATAAAAAGAGGGAGCGGAAAACAAGATGGGGAGAGAAGGAGAAGCACACAAACACAACATTTGAGAGCAGGGAGATGTGTGGAAGGGAGAGGGCTTGGGGGGAGGAGGTGTGGGAAGGGGGGGAGGGAGAAGTATAAAACACAAGGACACCAAGGACTTCCAGGACAGAAGTTGGTATTTCAAAAAAGTGGAATTGGGGTGAAATTAGCGGGGGTAGAAAAGATCAAGGTTTTGGATGAGGGAAGATAAGAGATGGTGTTGAACAGCTGTTTTAAAGACCTGGAGGGTGGAGTGGGATTGAAGAGAGTGAGGGAGTTTGTTCCAGAGGCGGGAGAAAAGAGGAATGAAGGAGTGAAGGTGAGCAGAGAGTCTTGATTTTGGCAGTTTGACCATAAGAGGGTTGCAGGCAGATCTTGTGCGACCTGTAGGAATATTTGCGGGACAGAGCCCAGAGAGAGCTGGGGGGGGGCAAGGCCAGAGAGGAGTCGGTAGAAGATGGAAAGACCACCAACCTGCCTGCGGTGAGTGAGTGAGAGGCCCTTGGAGTTAGCTTCATCGCGGGAGATTCCAATGATTCTGAAAAATCATTCGCTTGTTAATTGGGAGGCTTGTTAATTCATATTCCCCCGTTTTGTATTTGAGGTCTGGTGTGCGGGATCCCGATTAGGATATTTATTACCGGCGGTGCTTTTCCTGTCCTTGCTTTATTTTTCCAATAAACCCTTATATTATTTTTGTACATATATCTGAACGCAGTTTACCGGGTGTTTGGTTTTAATAGATAAGGGTGCGGGGCTCTCACCGTTCCCCTCCATTCCGCGCGTTTAAGGGTTTTAGGAGTTGATTTTGGAATCCGCTATTGAGCTTCCGCCTCGGGAGTTAAAGCCTTCGTAATCGGCATCCGCAACTCTGGTGTTAATCGGAGTTGCGTGACATTTGGTGTCAGGGAAATAGGGGAATTCGATTTAGAGGAGAGTCTTGGAACCTCCCCCGCCCTGAGTACCAACTTACCCCCCTCCCCTACTGGGGAGTCGGGAGAAGTAGGAGTGGCCCCGATGCCCGACCAGATGTGGGATCGATTCTTTAGCGAAATGAGGGAGAACAGTGAGCGATTGGGAAATCAAATTGGGGAATTGAAAAATGATATGGGAGAAATGAAAAGTGGGTTGGAAAACAAAATGGAGGCTCAAAGTGAACGCAGTGAGTGACTAGAAAATAAAATCGATGGGTTGGATGGAAAAATGGACTCCCGGGGGAATGAATTGAGGGAAGGAATGAAGGGAATGAGTGACAGTTTGAAGGAACAAACGAGTGAATTGAGGGAAGGGCAAACGAATGGTGCCGACGGGGCACAGGAGAAGCCAAATGTGGCAGGGTTTGAATCTGAACGGGGGGAAGGCAAATTGGGGATTGCACCAGGAATGGCAGATGAAGAGGCTAATGGGGAATACCTACAGGGGAGCGTGGAGTGCCAATTGGGAATGGGAGAGAGTACGGCCCATGCAGATGTGCATGTTGCTCACGGGCAGGGAATTGCACCAGGAATCGCAATAGAAGGAAATGAAGGAAGGGAAGGAAATTTACATGTAGATGGGGAATGCATACAGGAAGAAGGGGCGAGTCCACAGGTGAACGTGGAGTGCCCACAGGTAAATGGGGAAGAGCTGATTGTGGCATGAGAACAGATAGATGGGGAATGCCAACAGATGAGCGTGGAGTGCCAAAATTGTAATTAGGAGTGTTTCCCACCTGGTGGCCTGGTTGTTTGTCGGGACCGGGTGGATGTCAAAACCCCAACAGGGCGATGAATTTGAAATGGTGCAGCACCAGGGCGATGGTGCAGAGCAAGAGGGGATAACAATAGAGCAATTGGGGGTCCGTGCAATGGAGCCGGACCGGGTATTTATTGGGGATAATGATGAAAGCCTGGCAGGGCCGGAAATGATTTGTGATGATGATGATGATTTGATCCAGCGGCTGGGGACCTGGGACAGTCCCACAGAGGTAGGGTTTGACCGGGCCCAAAGGAGCCTGGGTAAAGAGGTGAGTTGGTCCAAGGAGGTGGTTGGAATGACCGTGGGGATGCTCACCGTACACTACGATTTGGAAACAGAGGCTCCGAAATTGGACAACCAGTTGGGGGAGTGTGTTGGCTCCGGGCTGGATTTGGATCTTGGAGAATCGGGAGATAGAGCCTCTGGAGATTTGGTCCCCATAGGGAATTTGGACCAGCTGCATAGAGGGGCAGAACAACCGGTAGTAGAGGTTGTTACCTGCAGCTGCGGTTTGGCGGTGGGAATAAAAAAATTTAAAAAGAGAAAGAAATTTAAAATCAAATTAAAATGGGAAAGTGATTTGGAGCAGCCTTGGTTGGAGTTGGTCCCCGGGCTGCGGGATTTGGACATGGGGAGGTCAATGGTGATGGCCTTGGGCAAAATTTGCCCCTTTCAAAATTTGGGGATGCCAGCCAGCTGGGGGGCTGTGCTGGCGAGATTTGGACGTGGGTTCCAGCCATGGGTGGCATGGTACTTGGTACGACCTGGGACCCACGGGGGGTCTGGTGGAGTGTGGCATCCCTTGTCCATCGGGGCGCCGGCCGGGCGAGTGGCTCAGTCCGGCAGGGTCACCGGACCTTGGTGGAGGTTAAGACCTCCAGGGGGGTCCGAGGTGGTCTCTCAAGCCTGGGATTGCAAATATTGAGGACCACTAGGGGGAGGTGTTGTGGGTCGCGCTTTGATGGTGGCACCGCGGACGGCCAACTTGGGCCTGACATGGTGACCACCTGGGCATGCGACCTGGCACCCTCTCCCTGAGATTTTGGGACAACCAGCATGTGGTGACCTGGCACGGTGGTTGGTCTATGGACGCGGGTCGAACCGATGGACAGGGATGGAGATAGCCTGCCGGACAACCATTGGGGCATCTGTGGAATGTGAGGGTGTGAGAGTGACCTTGCACAGATGCTCCGGTATGATTTATGGACTCTTGGTTTGGGAAGAGAGCCATGGGGTTGTTGAATTTGGAATGTGTAACGAGCCGAGCATATGGGCCATGCTCGGCTGGCATGTGTATGGCAAAGCATCTCTCTTTGGTGAGTTTAGTGAAATGTGAAAAATGTTTGGCATGGGTAATCTGGGGTTAGATGCAAAGTTAAGGGTGAATTTTGTGAAGAGAAATGGTGGACACTATAGTGACGCCATTATTGATCCAGGTGTGTTAGACCAAAGTGTTGGAGGCTGTGATGAAATTGACAGGGTAGCAGGACACAGCTTTCAACTGGTTGCGGGGGCAACTGTGCTGATATTTCGGACGCAGGGTTATGGGGATGTAGTTGTATGGTCTGAGGGTCAATGTGGTGGTATGGGTGTCAGAGGGGTGTGGACCATGTCTCCTGGGTGGGTCTCCTGGTGGAGCATGGCTGTTGACTGGACCTTGGTGTGGTCAAGTGTGGGTGAGCACTGGGGGGCTGCGGTTCTGTGGACTGGGGGATGAGAGGACGGCGTGGGTGACGTGAGGGGAATGCCACGCACTGCGACCGTCTCCCCCAGGGCCGAGGTTGTGTGTGCGATAGTGTGTGTTGTGCAGCAGGTGCTCACCACATTGGCCAGCTGGGGCTGGTGCAGCCGTGTTCCTCGCAGGGGGGCCAAAGGATGGATGGTGGGTCGCACCCTTATGGACACTCATGGGCCATGTTGGCGTTTTGACTGCTCACCTTGTCCGGATGACCCTTGCACGGTAGAGGTGCAGAGCTGTCCTGGCCACAGGTAGTTGTGTAGCGATGATCACCGTTGGATGCGGATCCACATACCTGCCAGTGTCGTGGGGCCAAAAGTGAAATTTGGAAGAATTTGGTAGGCCCAATGATAAATTTTGGGATTGTGAAGGGTGGATTGCACTTTGGACTTGACCAACCGGTAACTACCTGCACTTGAGGTGTTTTGAGTAGTACTGTCCCAGGCTTCAGGACTTGCTTGGTAAATTGAGGGACATGTAATTTGGAGTTGGGAGGCGGGTGAGAGTGATGACATGGCTGGTGAGGGAATGGAATGGGGGCCACACAGTGTCTTGTGGGTGGCGTATGCTTTGGTGTTGTGGTTATGTGTTTTGATGTGGTCGTGAGAATGAAAACTGGAGAGTGAGTGATGATTATTGGAGGAAATGAGTAAGGGGTGATTATTATTTACTGGCGTAAGGGGTGATTATTAGGATATTGATTAACGGCGCGTGCTTTTTCCTGTCTTTGCCCTTTTCCTGAATAAATCCTTATATTATTTTTGTACATATATCTGAACGCAGTTTACCGGGTGTTTGATTTTAATAGATAAGGCTGCGGGGACTTGCGCTGTTTCCCTCCAATCCGCGCGCTTAGATTAGATTTTGGAATCTGCTATTGAGCTTCCGCCTCGGAGTTAAAGCCTTCGTAATCGGCATCCGCAACTCTGGTGTTAATCGGAGTTGCGCGACAATATTATTAACTATGATCAGATACTTCAGAAAGACACAGCACTGGCGGAATACACTCTGAGTACCATGAACCAGGCCAACGGTGCGGTCATCCCCCCTAACCTTTGCACACCTGAGCTCCTCACCACGTACAAGGCTTTCATCCGCAGCTCAATGGAATACTGCTCTCCCATCTGGGCTGGTGCTCCTGCCTCACACCTAGCTCGTCTTCACGCTGTTGAAAACAAAGCATTCAGAATCATTGGAATCTCCCGTGATGAAGCTAACTCCAAGGGCCTCTCACTCACTCACCGCAGGCAGGTTGGTGGTCTTTCCGTCTTCTACCGACTCCTCTCCGGCCTTGCTCCCCCAGCTCTCTCTGTGCTCTGTCCCCCAAATATTCCTACAGGTCGCACAAGATCTGCCAGCAAGCCTCTGATGGTTAAACTGCCGAAATCTCGGCTCTCTGCTCACCTTCACTCCTTCATTCCTCTTTTCTCCCGCCTCTGGAACAAACTCCCACACTCCCTTCAATCCCACTCCTCCCTCCAGGTCTTTAAAACAGCTGTTCACCACCATCTCTTATCTTCCCCCATCCAAAACCTTGATCTTTTCTACCCCCACTAATTCACCCCAGATCCACCTTGTTTGTAATTCCAACTTCTTTCCTGGTAGTCCTGGCAGTGTCCATATGTTTTATGCCTCTCCCACCCCCTTTCCCATGCCTCCCCCCCAAAGCCCTCTCCCTCCCACAGATCTCTCGATGTCTCCATGTCTCTCGGTTCCTGCTCTAAAATGTTGTGTTGTGTTGTGTTGTGTTGTGTTTGTGTCCTTCCCCCTCTCTCCCCATCTTGTCTACCGCTCCCGATGTTATTTGTTCTATGTGTCGGTTTGTCGGTTATGTGTCGGTTTGTCGGTTTGTCTTTCTGTGTGATAAATGTTCGCTCTTTCACGAGCCTCGATCTTTTATACAAAAAAAAAAAAAGAAAAAAAAAAAAAAACCTCCAGCCGGGAAGGTTTGTTCACTTCATTGCTGACAACATTGATATCTGTGATGAGACGCTCGATGACAAAAATACCTTTCATGCCATCCAGGTGGCTGCGTGGCAGAGGGGACCAGGCTCTGTTAACGTTCTAAACAATCTGAAGCCAAGTAAACGACGTCAGCTAGATGTTCCTGCAATTATGACTGCGCTAATTCCTACTACCGTTGTTGAAGGAAAGGTTGAACCAAAGTATGAAAAGCTTTACCCCTCTTGGTTCAAGAAACCTGATAATGAGCCAGCCTTTGCAGAGGCTGCCAGAGCGACTGATATTGTGTTCGTCCTCAAAAGGCAGAAGTCGGACATAAAACCTGGATGGACAGTTTTCAACCAACTATTGAGTGTGAATGACGAGGAGGTAACACCAGTGGGATATTTGCCAATAATACAAGCTCAGGCCCATGAATTGGATACCTTGAACACAGTGGTTCAGCGTTGTATGTCCATATCCTCACACCTAGGTCAGCAGTATACTGTCATCACTGTAGATCAGGCACTCTACTGCAAGATTATGGAACTGAAATGGTCTGTTCCTGGATACAGACAGAGCGTGATCCCTCGACTTGGTGGCCTCCATATCTCCATGAACCTCCTGTGCGTCACTGGAAAGCACATGGGGGGTTCCGGACTGGTTGAGGCTTGGGTGGAGGCCGGTTTGCTTGGACCACTCTCTGCCGAGAAAGCCATGACCGGTAAGTCCTACAACAAAGCAATGCGTGCTCATAAAACAACATTCCAAGCGTTGTGGAGGATATTGTTGCCACAATTCATCGAGCATGCCAAGGAACATGACCCAGAGGTGCATGTGCAAATTATGTCTATGCCAAACGCTGATGCCGAGGAGTATGTGAAGCTTGCTCAAACCGACGGCTTCCATAGGGTCATGACAATGTTCATCAAAGATACCCTATGTACCAATCCTAATCTCCACTACTGGTGGAATTATATGGAGATGATCACTGTTCTACTTATGTTCACACGGGCAGAACGAGAAGGCCAATGGGATCTACATTTGCACTCATTCACACGCATGGTTCATTTCCTCATGAGGTACGATCATCACAACTACTCTCGATGGGGGCCCATATACATTACCGAGATGCACCAGCTCCCACCCGAGATCGTTTGTCTCTTCAAACAAGGAGATTTTGTTGTCAAGCGATCAACACGAAAGTTCAACCAAGTTGATCCTGACCAGGCCCAGGAATGGCTCAACGGGACTGGGAAAAGAGGCGGTGGCATAATAGGTATCACACTGTTACATATTTATGTGAATGTATGTGAATTACCATTCAGGTCTTTGCTTATCCGTGTGTAGTATATTAAGTTGTTGTGTAGTTGTTGTGGTTGGAGGGTCAGGAGCCCTTCTGAAAAAGTGGCCGGAAACGGAAGTGACCGGAAACGGAAAAAAAAAGACACGAGGAAAAAAGGACAAGGATTCTTCTTCCTCGCCCCGCTCCGACGAAAGGTGGGATTGATTAAGCCGTGTGGAAAAGCGGCGTTCCCGAGCCTGTCTGGCGAGAGGAGTTGCCGGGACGGATACCTGCCCGGTGGACGTCAAACTGTCGTGTGGCCGTGCACCGACCCAGCGTTTGGGCGCCGTTCGCGACACCGTCTAAAAAGACGCGTACGGGTCGCCCGTTGGGGCCTAACACGCCTGGCAAGCGGCGTGGGGCTTTTGGCTTGCTTTCCCGTCCCCGCTTCGCGTGGCCGCGAGGGGCTGTAGCCGGGGTGCCGGGTACGATACCTGCCCGGTGGAAACACGTCCACCCGGGGTTCGTTCAACCGCCCGAGTGCGGCGACGCCGACCATCATCTTGGTCAGGAGGGGCCCAGAGACATTGTGCGGAACCGAGACCAAAGGGGGGTCGTGAGTACTCACCGGGACACACGTATATAAGATGGCCATCTTAATCATAGGGAATTGATTGTGGGTTGGGAATTGTTGATGGTTGTGTATTGTTGATTGCTCGGGGAAAATCTCCGTGGTTGTGTCATTGAAATTGTATGGTATCATTACCATTGGAAATATATCCTTGAACATCAGTTGTCTCTTGGGTGAAATTCATATGGATTGCGTGGCGAAAGCGCATATATAATACAGCTTTCTGGCGAAGTTCCTCTCACGGTCCGGGGGTCACCGAGATCAGGTATTCACCGAGGGGACCACGTAACAACACGAACCCCCACTGCTCTCGCAATATGGAGTCTCTCGTACAATTTAAGATCTCAAATTTCGGCTGATGCACGAGTAATGTTTGGAATGAGAGAGGATAGTCCTGTTCACAATGAAGAGACCTCAGGTAGACAGACAGAAGACAATAAGGTAGAAGACAACCTTCTCTTCGTCTTGAAGAGGTTCCATGTCTTCTCCGTTTATGACATGCACGATGTCCTGCAAAGCATAGCCATGAAAGATTTGGTCACAGTAGACATCTAGGAATCACTTCTCAAAGCGGCAGAATTGGGCCAGGAACAGTTGGACACTTTCGTTAGGCAGAGGCTAATTTAAACAAGCGTTACGCCTAGGTCCCCCTTCGGTGAAGTGATGTGAGTTGACAAAGTGGAAGACGCAAGGCGGCCATCTTGGATTTTGACGTGGCGACCCAATTTTCAACAGCGTTCTCCCTTATGCGTAGATACACCCACACACCAGATTAGAAGTTAGTAGTTCGTTTATTTTTCAAGATATTTCGCTCACAAGGTTCAGACATATATATGGTGGCGGCGATCTTGAATTTTGACGTGGCGACCCAATTTTCAATAGCCTTCTTCGTTATGCGTAGATACACCCACACACCAGATTAGAAGTTGGTACTTCGCTTATTTTTCAAGATATTCCGCTCACAAGGTTCAGACATACATGGCGGCGGCCATCTTGGATTTTGACGTGGCGACCCAATTTTCAATAGGGTTCTTCCTTATGCCTAGATACACCCACACACCAGATTAGAAGTTGGTACTTCACTTGTTTTTCCAAGATATTCCGCTCACAAGGTTCAGACATACATGGCGGCGGCCATCGTGGATTTTGACGTGGGTTGCCCCCACACACCAAATTCGAATGTGGTCCTTCGCTTATGCACACACGCACGCACGTACGCATGCACGCCCGTATGCACGCACGGACGGACGGACGGACGGACACACGGACGGAGGGGAAAACCATAGTCCCCCTTTCGCTCCGCGGTGCAACGGGAGACAAAACACAAGACGACGGGGGCAATGCTACAAAAAAAATTCATGATCCAATCCGAAAAAATAGAGCTCCAACATTCAGCAACATGTATGATGTCCGAAAAGACAGCAAAGACAAAGACCAACATAAAGTCATGAAAGTTGATCGAAACATCCTTCAACGTTTGATTGCTGCATATGCAGCTGGTAGAGAAGTTTATCTGGCCACTGTTTTTCAACATGAGCTGATGCCAGTACCAATTTCACTTGCTGAAACAAATGGTTCCCTGAGGACTGGGTCCAAGGCCATCCTTCATGAATGTCTAACTGCTGGTATCAAATTCCCATCAACAATAACTCCCCAGGGTTCATCATGTCTCCTCATAGATGACCAAGCTCTGGTAATCGCATTGGGTAAGCCACCGGAATGTAAGACGTTTGGAGACTTGGCAGACAATTTTGTTACCAGGGTTAAATCAGCAAGTGTGAGGTATGATAGGGTTGACATCGTGTTTGACAGATCCAGAGATGATTCCATCAAGGCTTCAACACGTCAAAGAAGGACCAAGACAACTCGTCCCATTCATCGCATTATTGAAAGCCGAGACGTACCCCTACCAGTTAACTGGACCAATTTTACAGCCCTGCCAGGGAACAAGGTAGACCTGGCGATGCTGCTGTCCAAGGAATTGATCAGACAAGCTCCGGCTGACAAGACTGTTGTTGTTGGTGGTGGATTTTCTGACCAACGTATGGTTAGAAGTAACAGTTCTTCATTATGCTTGGACACTCTGGAAGCAACACACGAAGAAGCAGACACCCACCTAGTTCTTCATGCAATAAACAGTAACGCCAACACCATTGTATTAAGGGCTAAGGACACTGATGTTTTTTTGTTGTTAATAGCACATGACCTGCCATGCATGAGATCACCTGCCATGAGCTATGGCTGGAAGCGGGTACATCCAAAAACCCAAATTTCTTCCTATAAAAAAGGTGCGTGCTAAGCTTAACACAGGCTGGACACAGAATCTCCTATCGTTCCACGCACTGACTGGCTGTGACACGACATCATTTATATCTGGTCACACAAAGAAGACACTTTGGACGGTGTTTGAAGAACACCATGAACTTCTCCGCGGCATTGGGGTAGACGTCCTCACACCGGATGCCATCACCTCTGCTGAGAAATTTCTGTGCAAAGCATACAATGTGCCAAACTCTGTGGATACAGGAAACCAGGCTCGCTGTCTACTTTTCTCCACGACAAAGAAATCGGACGGAAGCATTGCCACCAACGAGTGATGCCTTGAAGTACCACATAATGAGGGCAAACTAGCAGAGCTTGGTCTGGAAACGCGCAAACTGTGCACAACCCATCCTTCCGTTGCCGAGGGACAATGAATGGACATCGGATGGAGAAGGTAAACACACACCTATTCTGACGAAGCTCAGTGCTATCCCAGGCGGCTGCATGGAGATGCTGGCATGCCAATGCAAAACTGGTTGTAAAACGATGTGGTGCAAGTGCCGAAAATCCAATGTTTTCTGTACGCAGGCATGTAAGTGTACAGGCACTGAAGAGCCGGATTTCTTGTGCATGAATATTAGAGGTAAGTGAGTATGCGGAATTGCAAGGTATTATGAGGATATTGGAAGGAAACTGCTGTCGTGGATCTGACCTTTGTTACCGGGTGGTGCGAGCTAAATATCTGAATCCTAAATAGAGATCAACCTGGGCTGTAAATTATTTTTTTGTGAATTACATCATTATTTATAATCATTGGGATGCCGTTTTTGTTGTAATTGTCTGAACAGAGAGGTAAATAGCTGTTGACGTAGACTTGCTATTGTTACGGATTCGTCACTTCCGTTGTGGCGGTTTTCATCCATTGTAAACATTTTTGATTCCATGTACTATTATCGTTTTCAAAAGGTTTATTGTTTATGAACTATTTTCAAAAGGTGAAAAAGTTAGAGTTAAAAGAAACAGGAAACCGGCTCGGGAACCGGACGACGACGAAGAGTAGGAAGAAGAGAAAGGAGGCGGAGCGAATGAGTCGGAGAAGAAAGCCGAGTTGCTTTGCGGTCTGGAGCGAATGTTGGCGCGCAAGTCATGAGTGAACTTTTGGTTTCCCGGGAAAGGGATTCCTGCGACAGAGTTGTTTTCGCTGTGACAGATCAACCTGCGTGTCAGGTTTGGCGGTGGATTCTGAAGAGAATCATCGTCATCATCGTCGTGCCATTGCGCCATGAGACCGGGCCATCGGCCATTTTGCCTCGCGCAAGACTTGCGCTTCGCTCAAGGTTTCGTCTCATTTCGACCATTTTCACCGCATTCAGACGTCGATCTGGGGTGTGTGTGTGTGACGTGGCTTTTGAGTGGAAAGTCTGCGTGTCGCCGACTGTGAGCTGTGGAACGTTCATACCCGAGGGTGTGATTTCCCAGTTGCCTGGAGGGCGCCTTTGGATTTCCCAGTCGCCTGGAGGGTGCCTTGGCACAGCTTTGGCAGCCGGACTGTACCTGCCAGCCCAACGCGATTCTGGTCTCGATTGGACATTGATCTGTCGATCGCTGGAGCGGATCGACTCTGGCTTGAAGCCGTGGATTAGAGACATTGGGGATGTTCTTGTTTCACTCACTTGGAGCACAGTGAGTTATATATTATAAAACTGATGGTACCATCATAGGATATTGATTGTACTTTTGATTCATATTATTGTTGTACTGTTATTCTTGTGTGATCTTCATACAATATTTGTTTGTGAGTAACAATTGGTGTGGCTTCACCATTGATCTTTGACATACAGAATAACACATTTTTCTGCCGTGACTCCTCTCGGGGCTCGGAGGTACACCGTGACCAGGGGGTCGGGGAGGAGCACGTAACACTATGTACAATCACAGTGAACAATGACAACTGTTGGAAGACAATGCTGCACAGTAATTTAATAGTATTTCCTGGACATGCAATTGCAGATAGCGTGAAGATCAAAGAACCGCTTTTTGGCAGTATAGTCAACTTTTGAGATATGACAAATCACAATATAACATCTTCTAAACCCAATTTGCCCAATATTTAGATGTATATCAACAGAGTGAAAATGTGTGTCATTATAGTCCTTCATGGTGCCGCAATATGGACACTACTTGTATGGGCCACATCCCATGCAAGAGAGGCTTAATTTTGGTGTAAATAAAGACGTTCAAATGTGTAATTTCACTCTTTTGTAGTCTGGTGATTGTATATTTGTTCTTCCGCTCTATTCTTAGCAGAATTGAAATAAGTCCAAATACGATGAGAGCCAGAGATTCAATTGTATTCAGGACTTATCTCCGAAAAAAGGTGTTTTGGGTGGCCATCTTTGATATGCCATTTTGGGCCCTTAGTGACAAAAGATTTGTTGGTAACAGCGATTTTTGAATTCATCATACCCGAATTGTCTTGAAAAGATGATAAGATGACTTGTAACAAAAAATGCCTTGGGGTGTTATGTTACGAATTCGTCACTTCCGTTGTTGTGGTTTTCATCCACTGTAAACATTTTTGATTCCATGTACTATTATTGTTGTCATTTAAGGGAAATAGATATTACTAGTTTCAAAAGGTAAAAAAGTCAATGTTTTAAATGAAACCGGAACCAGACGACGACGAAGAGGAAGAGGAAGAGAAGGCGGAGCGAGTGAGTCGGAGAAGAAGCCTAGCTGATTCGAGGTCTGGAGCAAACGTTGATGAATGGAGGTCACTAGCGAACTTCGGGTTTCCCGGGAAAGGGATTCTTGCGACAGAGATGTTATCGCTGTGACAGATCAACCTGCGTGTCAGGTTTTGGCGGTTGATTCCGAGGAGAATCATCGTCGTGCCGTTATGCCTCGAGAACGGGCCGTCGGCCACTTTGACTCGCGCGTTTTGCGCATCGCGCAAGGTTTTTCGCTTCGCTTCAACCATTTTCACCGCATCCAGACGTTTATCTGGTGTGTGTGTGTGTGTCATGTGGATTTTGAAGGTAAATCTGCGGTTCGCCGATTTGGAGCCGTGAAACGTCCATACCCGAGGGTGTGATTTCCCAGTCGCCTGGAGGGCGCCTTTGGATTTCCCCGTCGCCTTGAGGGCACCTTTGCGCAGCTTTGGCCGCATGACTTACTGTCTTCCGAACAGGATTCTGGTCTCCATTGTACATCGTTCTGACGATCGCCGGAGCGGATCGACTTGGGCTTGATGCCGGAATAGAGACATTGGAGAATGTTCCTCTTTTCACTCACTTGGAGCACAGTGAGTTATATTGTACGAACCTGATGGTACCATCATAGGAAATATATATTGGTTGTACAATTGATTTTTTTTTTTGTATACTGAATCGAGGCTCGTGAAAGAGCTAACATTTACTTCACAAACAAATCAACCAGACAAACAAACTATTGTTGTTGTACTGTTATTCTTGTGTGATCTTAATACAATATTTGTTTGTTGGTAACAATTGGTGTGGCTTCTTCACCATTGATATTTGACATACAGAATAACACATTTTTCTGCCGTGACTCCTCTCGAGGCTCGGAGGTACACCGCGACCAGGGGGTTTGGGGAGGAGCACGTAACAGAAATTGGGTTGCTCGTCCGGGATAGAATAGAAATTGGAATTGAAATATTGGACATCCTAGAATAGAATCATCATAGAATAGAAATTGGGGGCTCGTCCGAGTAACAGAAATTGGGGGCTCGTCCAAAATTGGCCCAAATATAAATTGGGGGCTCGTCTTTGCTGACAAAATTCCTGAAATCCTCGTCCGGGATTAAATTCCCTAATAACACTCGTCCGGGATTGAATTCCCTAACATTCCCAAAATTCCCAAATTTGGAATTTTCTAACATTCCCAAATTTTTCTAAAAAAATAAAGTTCTAAAAAAAAAAAAAAAAAAAAAAATTTCTAAAAGCATACGGCTGTACAAATAAACGTACATTGGAGTCAAGGGACAAAGGCATCATATTCCACAAGTAAGTCATGTCGATGGACTCAGGTAATCGTGTTGATGAGCGGGAAACCACCATTACTGATTGTGTTTAATTAAAAAGTTAACACGTTGACGGACTCGAGTCGAACGTGAAACAACTGGATGATTTACATGGATTATCAAGATTGAGGTTGAGATACTGCACGCGGCGTATGATCGGTGATCATATGAAGATTTGTTATTTCTTTTTTTTGTATACAAAGTCGAGGCTCGTGTAAGAGCTAACGCATTAAACACAAAAAAAGACAAACAGACACATAAAACATAAAATGAAGGGAGCGGGAGACAAGAGGGGCAGAGAGAGGGAAACACACAAACACAACAGTAGAGAGCAGGGACATCGGGAGATCTATGGAAGGGAGAGGGCTGGAGGTTGTTGGAGAGGGGGGGGGGGGGGGCGAGTGGTACACAGAATATAACAAATGGACATTGCTAGGAATTTCCGGAATGAAGTCGGAGATTCAAAGAGGTGGATTTGGGATGTATTAACGGGGGTAGAAAATATCAAGGTTTTGGATGGGGGAAGATAAGAGATGGTAGTGAACAGCTGTTTTAATAAAAGATACGCTCATTTTACCCCACAAAAACAGACACATACACACACACACACACACACACACACACACACACACACACACACATAAACACACACACACACACACGCATAAACACAGCCATATACACACACACATACACACAGGCACACACATATACACACACATAAACGCACACAGACATGCACACACACACACACACACACACACACATACACACACACACAAACACAGGCATACACACACATACATACACTGTCTCTGCCGTGCCTGTGGGTGTTTGTCTGCCAAGCCGGTCTGTCTGTGTCTTCTGTCTCTGTTGCGCCGGTCTGTCTCTGTTGCGCCGGTCTGTGTCTGTGTCTGCCGTGCAAGTCTGTGTATGTGTCTGTCGATCCGTGCCAGTCTGTGTCTGTCTCTTGACACAGGTGTGTGTCTGTCTCAGCCGCGCCAAGCGAACAACACTCAGCCTTCCATGCACACATCTCCCATCCAAGCACAAAACGAATTTCGTAGATGACAGGATTATGTGTGTTATACATGTACATGCATTTAAACACAACATTTGTTTGAGGTAGGGATTAATTGATTGAGCTTAATTGATCGCCTTTTAAAAAAGTATTATTTGGTTAGTCCATATTTAACATCATGTTTTACGTACATCTAATCTTAATTAATTTCCTGTGAGTCACAGAGAATGTTTATTCAGTGTCTGGTCTGCTCCTGCTGTGTGGGTGGTCTGCGATTCTGGATGGTCTGCTTATTCTGGCCGGTCTGCTTTTTACAGTACCCCCAACTTTCCTCCTATGAAAAACTTTGCTCTTATTAAATAGAAATTTTCCTCAGCATTAAAATGAGGTATTAATTGTACAGATCCGTTCATTATTAACCGAGCTACGGTCGAGGAGTCAATTTTTTAGCCTTGGATCCAATGATCACACATGCTGGTTGTACCTCCGCAAGATGGCGGCGCTTCCGACGTATCGCGACAACAAGCGCTGATAGGCCATGCGGCATCTAGTAATATATCTATGCCCGAAACACCCCAAAGGCCCGAAACACCCCAAAGGCCCGAAACATCCCGAACGTCATCACAAAAATGTCAACAATGATGTCGACATATATTTCTTCATTCTTATTTCATTCATCATTATTATCCGGAAGTAAAGGTAAATCTGTTTAAACTTCCATTCATTTCATCGATCTTTTTTTTGGGGGGTTTTCACACCAGTTTTCAACATCGTGTTCACATCCAGAATGAATAAACAAACTCCTTTTCACGTGTGCATGGACGTGTAATTCACATATGTAAAATAAATAAACAGACAGGAAATTGCTGAGATATTTTTCCGTTCTTATTTTGTAATCTATGTGCACGTACACTTTAAATAAGTTTATTTGAAATCTTTAATTATAAAAATGTCATTTTGTATTCTGTAATGAAAACAGTTACATTGGTTTTCCCGGGAGATATAGGCGTTATGTGATGTTCTTATACACCGCCCAAAAGACACATGTACATGTGTGTGTACATGTGTATGTGGATGCGTGTGGATGTAGATATGTGTATGTATGTGCATATATATATATGTGTGTGTGTGTGTGTGTGTGTGTGTGTGTGTGTGTGTGTGTGTGTGTGTGTGTGTGTGTGTGTGTGTGTGTGTGTGTGTGTGTGTGTGTATATATATATATATATTGTTGCAGATTCGGGGGTCGGCTCTCCCCTTATCAAGGGGGGTTAATCCCCTTGTCTTTAAGCTGGCCGTCCCCCAATCCTGGAAGCTATGACGCTCCTTCCGGTCGGAATTAGCTGGAGTGATTGGTCAATGAAGTCTCAAATACCTACTTACTAACCCGACCGCGAGCAGGGAAATAACTCCCGCTCGAACCACGGATAAGATGGAATATTGCCGAGCGGTTAGCAATCCACGATCCGAGGCATTAACAAATACTACACCCAATTATAGCGGATTCCAAATCGTGCCACAGGTACTCAATCGAGAAAAGATTAAAGCGATCGAATAAGAGGAAACCAGAGTAAGGGAAGAACAAAGAGTGGATTTATTAATTACGTACAAAACCAAAAGAAGAGGAAACGAAAGTAATATACAAGAAGAAGAAGAGCAAAAGGACACAGGGCAATCTTATCTATACAGTCTTACTTACAGCCCCGGACAAACAGACAGACTCACACAGGATGGTAGCTGTGGTGGGACGGGAAGGTCCAAGCAGATGGTTCCAGGCGATGGGATCCGGCTCCGGTCCAGGCTCCGGGTCCACGGGTGAAGAACGGCAGGCAGCTTCGCATATCGTTGGCGCCGACCGGACCTTACACATGCGAGGGGCTCGAATGCCGCGTACGTATAGCGTGCCGAACGCTCTCTCTCTCCCGATCAATCAAGGTCCGTATCAAATGGCAGTTTGTATCAAACGATGGTTCCCTGCGCAGTTCTTTGAAACAAGCACGCCTCCCGATCAATAGGTTCATCAAGTGCCTTTCCCAATGAGTCTGTTCAATGCAATCCCCGGCGCAGTTCTTTCAATAGCAACGGTCCCCTGCACAGTTCGTTATATTCGAGCTCTCCCCATGCAGTCCCCGCGCTTGCGCTTATATAACGTGCTTTGAAATCAATGCGCACTTCATAGAGACACGCCCGCCAGTGAGCTCACCTCAGCCCTGGTTGGATAGCGAGGGCCCACCGGCTCCGCCCTTGACAGGGCCACACCTCGTTCTTGGCACTCCGCCTCCTTCTTCTCCAAGGTTGACCACGTGCGTAATGGCGTTTGGAGTGAGGCAGCGAACGCTGCTGGGCGAGCAGAGGCGCGTAATACAATTTGGAGAGAGAGACTGGCAATATGGAAGGAATGGGGCCTATATTATCTAATTAATGCAACGCAGATTCAACTATTGGGAACACAGCCTTATCTGAAACACATACAAAGGAAATAACTGACAGTCCTTTGGTGTCCTACGTGTTGCATATGGACTAACTAAGGGTGCGACCTTTGACCTTTTAAATGATGGAATATTTACAAGAAGTGATTATTTATTTACAAAGTGAGGGGTTCTCAAAACCACAACAATAAAAAGAATAAAAAAAAAAAAAAAAAAAAAAAAAAAAAATATATATATATATGTATATATATATATATATATGTATATATATATATATATATGTATATATATATATATGTATATATATATATATATATATGTATATATATATATATATATATATGTATATATATATATATATATATATGTATATATATATATATATATATTGTTACGGTTCTCCGCTGCCCTTCTTCCCCTTACCAAGGGGGGATTAATCCCCTTGTTCTTTCTGGGCTTTGCAGAACTGGGAGACTTGAAACGCCTCTTCCGGGCAAAATGCAAGGTAGGGTTTCGGGACCAAGTCTCGCTCGTACCTAAATCCCTGCGCCGCCACGGAAGCGAGGGAGCAAGCCTCGCGCGAGCCACGTGTGATCTGGGTACACCGAGTGGATTGAGTACCACGTGGTCCATGCAGTTTTAGGTAGTGGAACCCGATTCGAGCGGTTCTATACATACCATGCTTAGCCAATGAGGAAATCATAGGAACGATCAAATGGAAAAAGGAAGAACACAGGTTTAATTATTATTCCCACACGTATGTACAATGATCAGGACGCAGAGACACAGAGCAGCACTTAAACAGTCTTAGTCTTTACACCCAGACTCGGGCCCGTCACACTCACACAGGGAATTGCAGGCATGTCAATGTTCAAGCCAAACGCGTCGACGTGGTCGTCCAGGAATGGCCCCGTCCGGCTCTCCACGGTCCCAGCACGTCCCGCGAAGATGGCAAGCAGGCGGTGGAAGGGTCGTCGTAGTGTGTCTCCCGAACAAAAGGCAGCCGAAGAGGTAGAACGGACAATATGCGTCTCTCTGCACGGCTGGCGGTTACACAGCCGTTATCACTCACGTACCTGAATGCACTGTACACAGCTCGGCTTCCAGCTCAACTGAGCGTCACTTTATAATAGTGTGAATTCCGGTTCATGCGCGTTTTCCTCCACTCGCGTATCTCTCAATTTCTGCTCACCAATGAGTCCTCTCATCAGTCCTTCAGTTCATCAGCCAGTCCTCCCGTGCTAGTCCTCTGATGCTCAGTCCTCCCGCGCTAGTCCTCTGACGCTCAGTCCTCCCGCGCTAGTCCTCTGACGCTCAGTCTTCCCATGCTAGTCCTCTTGGGGGCTTTGCGCGATGGGTTATATAGATACGTCCCAAACGTTCTTGAACCCTCTCGAACCTTCCAACCACGCCCTGTGACGCAGTGCTGCCGCCACAACCTCTGAGCCCTGATTAGCGGCTCGTGCTTACCGTCAGCTCCTCTGCCGCCTCTCATTCGGCTCCACCCCGACCCTCCTGGGCCTGCCTCGTGTTAATTCGCCCAAAATGAACCAAAGTCAGCACAAAGGGGCATGAGGCTAGGGAGGCTGGATAGTCGGTAGAGGTAGGACCTATTCTCCTGACACTACTCAACGCAGAACTAACATAGGAAAAGGACTAAGATCACAAATACTAAGACATAACTACACTATCGCGAGACTACATGTTGCTTGTGTGACTAACTATGAGGGGGAAATTTTAACCTTTATTATACCGACTGTACAAAACTCAAAACCGCAACACTACCCCTCTCCCTCGTCAGACTCGTCCCCGAGTCGAACCTACAAAAATTGGAACGACCGGTTTTGAGAGATTTGGGACTAACTTTTCCGTTTACATGTGGCATATAGATGTGGTTCCCCCTAACATTTACTCTAACCCATGTGTGCGACAGTTTTAAAACACTAAATATGTCCCACCTACTGCGTTGAGCAGCTACTCTAACAGAATGACGCCCACAATTAACCGAATCCTGAATTTGTTAAACTAAACATAAAGCCAGTGGGCAGCATTTTATATACAAGCACAAAACATACTCCTTATTTACAGTTCTATGACCCAGGACCTGTCCTTTTTGGAAAGAAGATTTGAGGGGAGAGAAAGCACAGCAAAGTACACACTCATAAATTCACATTTTTGCTGCTTGCTTCTTGCATCTTGCTGCTTGCATCTTCTGTGTGCGTATATCAAACCGACAAGCCCCCGGACCGGCATACAGGCCATTACTGCTCTTCAGGGCTAAATAAACTTACAATTCTTCTCGTCCCAAGCACACAATAATAAAAATACACAAAAACTGTGTTTATTTGATTTATTTACCAAGCAGGGCCAACCCTATGTGGTCCACCTGCGTGACATTAATGCCACTCAAAACAAGTGGTCTGAAGATGCAAGGTGAATTTGCAGCAAAGTGCTACACAGGTGAGGTGTAAGGCCACAAAACTCGTGGTCCATAAGTGTAATGTGCAGCAAAGTGTTTGTGGCAGCAAAGTGCCGCACAGTTCAGCTGCACAGATGTAGCAAAGTGCAGCAGGGATGCTGCACAGGTCGATGGTGCTGCACAGTTCCACCTCCAAAATGGTCCTGGGGTGGGGGGAGAGACAAAGCACGACCAGCAAAGCGGAAAGGGCACAAAGGTGCACAGCAATACAAGGAAATGCAGCATGAGGGGCACGGAAGAGCGAGCAGAGCAAGCTCGTCCCTAACTGTTCGTACCCCCCCCCCCCCCCCAACGTCGGTTCACATTACCCTAGCCCTTCCTTGTATTTACAAATTCGTCCCTATGTCTTGTCTCCCATATCCCCCTCTACTCCAAATTTGTCTCCCAATCCCTCCCAGGAAGGAAGGAATGGAACAACCACAATGTCTCATTATGTCATGATGCGTCTTACACTCAAACAGTTCACTTGGTCTTGGTGCGGAGCTTCGTCTTCCTTGGTGAATGGCTGTGGATGATGCGAAGGGGGTTCCTTATTTCCTAACTACACTAACTGACATTAACTCTTAAACTACCCGGGGTTGTACCCTGCCAATCGGCCATCTTTAAACTATGTGGTTCTAAAAACCTGAATTCCCATTGCCCACCTGGTGCACTCCAAAATTTGGGTCTCACTCCCCAATTTTTCATACTGTGCCCTTGCACAATTTCGGGGCTGCATCCTGTGGCTCCACTAGCAGGTCCAACTACCTGCGCACCTCCGCCACTGAAGTCGCCACCCGAGCTTACCTGCTCCAGCGACTACCTAAACTGGGGAACGCCAATCTTGGCTCTTTACCCCTCTGATGCCCTCCTTGGCATTGGGCTACCCGGGTCCTTCCCTTGGATCCTCGGGCCCCACTGAACAACTCACAACTACTCTAATTGGCTCCCAGAGCCTACCTGTGGCCTCACCTGGCCGACAAACTATCAGTGGCGGAGTGCCCCAATAACCATACGTACCATTTAAGCCACACGCCCAGCCATGTCAATGACTCACGCACCCTCCAAAGCACTACTTTGCCACTAGCTGCACCACAGGTGTCAATATCCATACAAATTTTGTCTATACCCTCTACCTGGGTTTACACTACCCCCCCCCCCTCGGGCTTTCGCGAATGGGTTCCACTCCTCCCCCATTCAATCCTTCGCACCATGCATTCCACACCTTTTGTTCCCACACCAAGCATTCCACACCATTTATTCGCACACCATTTATCTCACACACCATTTTTTCTGGCACACCTCTTGTGCTCATACACCTGTTTCCATACACTTCAACACAACTCCATTTGTCTCAATACACAACTCCTCACACACACAGCATCATCTAGCTATCTGCTTTTCCCCTAAAACTCGTGCTTCCCCGTCGTCCCATTAAACTATGCACTCCCTCGTCATTAACATACACCTAACCTCTCTACGTCCCCACTACAGTACAAATGTCACTACTTAAATCTTTTGTCTTCTACTGTCATCTAATTCCTTATCAATTATTCTAGCCCTCCCTCGGCTAGCTTCGGTGCCCCAATGCCCCATGGAGGTAACCATCGCTGCCCCCCCCCCCCATGTGCCTAACACTGCCATCCCCCTCATCTAATGCTCATGGGCCCGGAGTGAGGAATGGTAAAACTACCATTCCCCCACGTGGGGTACACTATTTCCATCAGTCCGCTATACTTGAGCCTCTTCGTGCGGAAATACATCGCCATTACGGCTCGACCTCGAGAGGCCGAGCGATCCGTGCGGGTGGTTGGTCTACTGTAGGTTGGGTCCGTCCGGCATTTTTTATCCAGGGAGGAGGCATGGAGGGGCCGAGGTTCAGAGCTCCATCTCTGCGTGGGACCTCGCGGTCCCACGCACGATGGCCCAACCCCCTACGGTCAGAGCACTGCACCCGCAAGGGTGTGCGGCTCCGAACTCCCCTACCTCCCCTTCAACCTTGCCGTTCACCTTTGCCGCCACGGCGCGGCACCAACCATACAGGGCGGGGGCCAGCACGAATCGTGCACGTCGGTCCTTGGGACACGACCGTGGCATCGATCGCCGCTGGTCCCTGCCACACACAACTCACCGAGGGCGCACGTCAGCTATCCATCGCGCTAAACGCTGCCCCGGTCTGTGTCGATGCTCGAGCCACATTCTCACCACACGCGACCCACTCCACACTCGCACACTGCGGCGTCCCTGTGCCTCCCATACACTCCGTTACTGCACTCTCCTGTGCACACTCTTCTCTTACACACTCAGGTGCACACCACCCAAGTGCACTCATGCCCCTCACACACTTCATTACACACTTTTCCTCCACACACTCCTTTACCGCACATTTCTCTGTTACACACTCTGTAACACAATCGGCCATCGCACACCCTCGCGCACACCCTGGCGCACACTCTTCCGTTACGTACTCCGTAACGCCCATGGGTGTGCACTCTCCTGGTACACACCCAATGACACGCTTTGGTGTGCACTCCTTCGCACACTCTCCTGTAACACACTCTCCTGTTACGCACTCTTCTCGCACACAGTGTGGTGTGCATTCTCCCTCACACTCTGTAACACACTTTTCTCACACACACTCCGTCATACACTCGCGCTCCGGTGCACACTTTTCTCTCACACGTGCGCCAGTCGCCCTCGTACACCGCACAATCGACCTTCCATGACCGCCCGGGTTTCGCTTCTTTCCCAAGCGCGCCAAAACCCTTTTCGCGCCAAACACACTCGTGCCATTATATCTCACCTTGGGGACCCTCTTCTCCCACAGCAGCACCTGCAAACTTTTCATTTTATCAGCAAGCACGACATAACGATGCGAACACGAACATTGTGTGCATTCCATTTCTTCCCTTGATTTAATTTCTGATTCTGCCGTCTCTTCGGCCCCAATCATTTCTTTTATTTCAGTTATTTCTTCGACGACCGCCGGCGCGCATGAATTTTCCCTGTCCAATTCGGCGACCGTCGGTTCTTTTACACCCCGCGTCGCGATTTCTATACTCCCGGTCAACTTTGCTGTGCTCTGCCCAATCTCACTCCCCATGCGTTCCTCACATCGCGTCACCTCGTTGCGTACCAAGGCGACTTCCCTGCTCAACCTGCGCCCAATGTTCTCCCCCAATTTTTCCATATCACACCTGGCTGGATTCCTTCCTCATCTTTTTAAATGTCTCCCCTCGGGTGTCCATTCTTTCATTTATTTTATCCATGTCATTCTTTAGTCCCCGCATTTCCTCCTTTTAGGCTTCAATTATTTCCCTTTTTGATTTGTCCCCTATTTCTTTCATTTCTGCCATTGATTTGTCCATTTTCACAGTCAATTGGATTAGGAGCAATTCGAGGCCAGATGCGGCTGGCACAGTGGGCTTAGCTGCCGCGGCCACGTGTGAGGTGCCGCCATTTTCTTCACCAGCTACCGCCCCCTCATCAATTCTTCCTTTGTCTACCAGCTCCTCATGTGGGTCCTGGGTCATTTATTTTTCATTTTCTACCCACACCGGCATTCGACTGCCTTGACTAGCCATGGCACGAATTAAATTTGGCTTTTAATACTAAATTTTGGTCGGTCATAATTTCGAGTGCGTGAAGTGCACTCCAGGTCCAATCTCACTCCCCGACACCAAATGTTACGGCCAATATGAAAATTTGGTGTCCAAAATTTTGATGTCCAAAAATTTTGTCCAAGGTTCCAAATCCCCACTCCTGACGACCAAATGTTACGGTTCTCAGCCGCCCTTCTTCCCCTTACCAAGGGGGGATTAATCCCCTTGTTCTTTCTGGGCTTGGCGGAACCGGGAGACTTGAAACGCCTCTTCCGTGCAAAACGCAAGGTAGGGTTTCGGGACCAAGTCTCGCTCGTACCTAAATCCCTGCGCTGCCACGGAAGCGAGGAAGCAAGCCTCGCACGAGCCACGTGTGATCTGGATACACCGAGCGGATTGAATACCACGTGGTCCGTGCAGTTTTAGGTAGTGGAACCCGATTCGAGCGGTTCTATTCATACCACGCTTAGCCAATGAGGAAATCACAGGAACGATCAAATGGAAAAAGGAAGAACACAGGTTTAATTATTATTCCCACACGTATGTACAATGATCGGAACGCAGAGACACAGAGCAGCACTTAAACAGTTTTAGTCTTAACACCCAGACTCGGGCCCGTCACACTCACACAGGAAATTGCAGGCAGGTCAATGATCAAGCCAAACGCATCGATGTGGTCGTCCAGGAACGGCCCCGTCCGGCTCTCCACGGTCCCAGCACGTCCCACAAAGATGGCAAGCAGGCGGTGGAAGGGTCGTCGTAGTGCGTCTCCCAAACAAAAGGCAGCCGATGAGGTAGAACGGACAATACGCGTCTCTCCGCGTGGCTGGCGGTTACACAGCCGTTATCACTCGCGTAACTGAATGCACTGTACGCAGCTCGGCTTCCAGCTCAACTGAGCGTCACTTTATAATAGCGCGTAATCCGGTTCATGCGCGTTTTTCTCCACTCGCGTATCTCTCAATTTCTGCTCATCAACGAGTCCTCTCATCAGTCCTTGAGTTCATCAGCCAGTCCTCCCGCGCTAGTCCTCTGACGCTCAGTCCTCCCGCGCTAGTCCTCTTGGGGGCTTTGCGCGATGGGTTATATAGATACGCCCGGAACCTTCTTTAACCCTCTCGAATCTTCCAACCACGCCCTGTGACGCAGTGCTGCCCCCACAACTTCTGAGCCCTGATTGGCGGCTCGTGCTTACCGTCAGCTCCTCTGCCACCCCTCATTCGGCTCCGCCCCGACCCTCCTAGGCCTGCCTCGTGTTAATTCGCCCAAAATGAACCAAAGTCAGCGCAAAGGGGCATGAGGCTAGGGAGGCTGGATATTCGGTAGAAGTAGGACCTATTCTCCTGACTCTACTCAATGCAGAACTAAAATAGGAAAAGGACTAAGCTCACAAATACTAACAAATAACGACACTATCGCGAGGCTACATGTTGCTTGTGACTATGAGGGGGAAATTTTAATTTTTATTATACTGACTGTACAAAACTCAAAACCGCAACAATATATATATGTATGTATATATATATATATATATATATATATATATATATATATATATATATATATATATATATATATATATATATATATATATATATATATATATATATATATATATATATTGTTGTGGATATGAGAATGTTTTTTTATTTTATTGTTGTGGTAAAATGTTGTTGTAAAAGGTTGTCGTAAAATATCACCCTGCCTCCCTCCGTTTGTGGTTGTATAAAGGTCAAAGGGTGTTCCCGTAGTTAGTCCATAAAACATACATGCAGGACACGATATATCTTTTTTTGACAGTTATATCCTTATTATGTGTATTAGCGTAAGGCTGTGTCTTCCATTAATTGAAATACTCCATTGCACCAGTGAAAGAGAATAGATCCCCTTTCCTTCCCATCCCCAAAAATCTCCATTTCATATTACATCCCCTCTCGTCATTGCCGAGCCTCGATTGCCCATATTACCTCCCCTCCAATAACCGCCATTGACCACGAGGCTCGAGTCGGGGAAGAAAGGCGTGTCTCCACCTCGTCATAGAGGGGAGGAGTGAGCCAGCCCCACTCGGCCAACCATGAGCCAGGGGTTTGGCTAGAGAGGGCGGAGGAAGAGCGATCGGGGAGGTTCGAAAAGGTTGAGGGGCGGGGGCCTATATAACCCAAGGCAGGGCGTGTCCAGGAGGAGATGCACTTTGAGTTGAGACAAGGAGGGACGAAACAGAGCTGGGTCATCAGAGCAAGAGCGCGTGAGGAGGAGAGAAACCCGTCACGCCAGACCCCCCCCCCCCCACCAGCGCATCGGCTCCACCAAGCAGCTCCGACCCGTGATCCCGCGCACACAACAGGCCCGGGGGCATCAGCGGCCGTTGAGGTCCAGCCCGACGTCCCGTGCGGGATCAAGCTCCAGCCAGCTCCGTGCCGCCCCCCCCCCCCCCCTCCAGCCACACACCTCCTTCCAGCAATCCACTCTGCAATTCCCCGCGTGAGTCAGTGTCTTTGTTTGTTCTGTCCTGGGAATAAGTTAAGTCTGTATAACTATAAGCTAGTATTTGCACTGTGTCACCTGCGTCTTATGTGTTGTAAATAAACCTTGATTGCTCCGTTTTGCTTGTGTAAATAATAAATCCCATTACTCGTCTGTACGTCTTCTCGTTTTATTCCTTTTTCCTCTTTGCATTCGTCGCCTTTGTCTTTTCCCTATTGACTAGCTGTGGTGCGACCCGGCCAACGTTTGGGTGGAATTGGGTGAGTCGGGGATCCTGTTAGGTCGCGGTTAAATACCAAACCGCTCGGTAACTAACATCCTAAACCGCGATCTGTAACAATTGGTGTCTGGGAGTGGGATTCGAGGCCCGAACCAAATTTTTAAAACGAATAGAGGAAAAAAAAAATTTGGTCAAAATTACGAGCTGCCGAAATTTGTTTTGTGTAAAGCAAAACCCGAATTTTGAAATCGCGCCATGGCTGGTCAAGGCGATCGAATGCCGGTGGGTGAGCTAGAGGAGGGGTTAGGAGTAACCCAGGATCAAATGGAGGGGAGCAATGAGGAGGCGGTTGAGGGGGTATCAGGTGCACAAAATGGCGCTCTCGAGCACGTGGTTACAGCGGCACCAAATTTAGCCACGCCCATGGTCGCGGCAGCCGAGCCAAAGATGCCAGAGTACATGCGAGTCTTTATGATTCAAATGATGGCAAAAATGGATGCCCAAAATGATAAGTCCACCCGAGAGCGAAGAGAAATGGGTGAGCGGTTGGGAAACCAAATTGTGGGAATGAGGGCTGATAGTGAGCGATTGGAGGGCCAAATGGGGGTAATGAGGGACGAAGCGAGGGGTACCGGTGAGAAGTTAGACAATAATTTTGAGGGGTTAGACAAGAAAATTGGGAAGTTAGACAATAATTTTGAGGGGTTAGACAAGAAAATTGGGAAGTTAGACAATAATTTTGAGGGGTTAGACAACGGGATAAAAGAGGTGAAAAATGGGTTAATGGGGTTAGAAAATAGGATGGAGGACAAATTGCGGGAAATAGGGGAACAATCTGCCAGGGAAATCAAACAAATGGGAGAGCAGATAGAGGAGGTGAAAATCGGGGTAGAAACCAAACTGGATGCTCAGAGGGATGAATTGGGACAGATGAGGGTGGCATCTACAAAAGAGATGGAGGAAATACGACGAGGGGTGAGTGAGGAGGTTTCGGGGCTGCGCGAGGAGGTAAAGCGAGGTGAGAAGCGTATGGAGAAAGAGGTGAGAAATAATACGGCTAAGTTACAAGGGGGAATAGAAGATCTGACGAAGGGAGTAGAACAGCTGACAGTCGGACAAAGGGAACTAGCGGACCAAGTGGAAAAGAACACTGCAATCATCGGGGGTTTGAAAGCGACACAAAAGGACATTAAAAACGAATTAATAGCAACACAAAAGGAATGTCAGATGGTACATGAGGGGTTAACGAAGAAGTTGGAGGAGGTGACAGAAGTGATGGAGACGAAGGACCGAGAGGTGAGGACGCACATCGAAACGGTTAAGGTGGCGTTAGAGGAAGAGATAGAGGGGGCGCACCGGGAGATGAAGGAGGTAAAGGAAAAATTAGAGGAGGTGGAAGAGGGGGTGAGTGAAATTAAGAAGAGACGGAGGGAAACTAAAAGGGAGATAAAGGAGGAAGTCATGGAATATGTACAAGGTCTGTGTTCAAATCATGATGAGGTGCTCACTAACCAAATAAAAAGTTTGCAGGTGGCAGAGGAGGTGCGACGACGAAGTACGGAGGTGAGTGGCAATGTATATGATGTGAGGGGAGATTCAGTCGGCTTGGGGGGTGGTGTAGACCCGGGTGTTCATGAGGGACCAATGGTAAGATGTATGACTGGTCCGGAGTGGATGGACAGGGGAGGTGTGCAAGGAGGTTTGGCTATGGGGAGTGAGGGGGGTGCTGGTGAGCAAGGGTGTGGGGGTATGGCGTGGGTAGCGGGTTGCGGAGGGGCGACCCAGGCATCGACACCAGGAGGGGTAGTGTTTGGAGGGACGGGGGACGCGCGGGAGCCCCCCGGGAATAACGGACTGTGGGAGCCCGAACGGTTTGGTCCCGCGTTGATCCCGCAAGGAGTGACGCGCGGGGTCCGACCTTCGGGCGCCCACAAGGTCCCACTCGCGCCGTATGACGGCAAGAGTGATTTGAGGGCGTACCTGGCGCAGTTTGAGTACGTATGTAAAGGCAACGGTTGGAATCCGGACGAAGGTGGAGTACACCTGGTGGGGGCACTGCGCGGTGCGGCGGCGGAGGTGCTGACGGCTTTACCACCGGGTGCTCTCACCCTGCCAGCTCTCCGTGCGGCATTAATTAATCGGTTCGGCATTGAGCAGCAAAGCGAGCTTGTTAAAGCCCAACTTGCGCAGCGAAAACGCAAGCCCCAGGAGACCATCGGGGAACTTGCTCACGATATTCGCCGCGCAGTAGGGATTGCACACGCGGACATGGCAGCGAGTTCCCAGGAAAGCCTGGCGCTGGATCACTTTATTCAGGCCCTTCCGGATCTGGAGCTCCGGCAACAGCTCGCCATGTGGCGCCCGCAAACCATGAGTCAGGCGGCCGACGCTGCAGCCCGTTGGGAAGCAGCGAGGCCCCTGGCCCGGGGAGGCGAGCGCCACGCAGTGGCGGTGCGTCAGATGGGGCCCGTGATGGGGGGCGGCCCCCCAAGGGGGCCCGCCCCCGACGGGGGCCCTGACCTGGAGAGCATGGTCCGGAGGTTAGTGGGTCGGCGCCTGGCGGGACCTGGACCATGGCAGGCGGCCCCAGCGGTGGCACCCGGTAGTCCACGACAGAGTACCCCAATTCGGACATACAGGGGGGGGGGGAATTTGGAATACCGGAGGCAAGCACCTTACCAGGTGAGGTGCTATAATTGTGCTCGGATGGGTCACCGTGCATGGGAGTGTCGAGCTCCACGCCGGGACGTTTCCCGCCAACCGATGCCCTCAACTCCGCCCCGTATAGATCGGCCTAGCCGACCTCAGACACCCCCCCGCCAGGGCCCGGGAAACTAGAACGTGCCGGGCATGCAGGGCGGTGTTCGGCAGTAGGGGATGGGGAGAAGCCCTCGTTGACGCGACAGGTCATTCATTGTGGCCGAATTGGGACGGGTAGTTTGACAATTCGGTCCAAAATTGCCGGCGTGGGGGTAGACGCCGTGGTGGACACGGGAGCCAGCGCCACGATCATCAGCCCCGTGGTCCTTAATTCGAGTGCAGACGGCTGGGGTAAAATCCAGCGTCTGGAAAATCATAGTTTGCAGTTGGCTACCGGGGCAACGGCTCCGATCATAGGGCGTGGTTTTGTGACCCTCAAGTTGGGATCGGTAAAGCAAGAGATAGAGGTTTGGGTGGCGGAGGTGTGCGACCCATGCTTAATAGGGTTGGATTGGTTGACTGCCAGCGGTTGTAAAATCGACTTGAGTCGGGGGATCCTGCGATGGGGAGTGGAGGAGCTACCATTGGAGGGGGTGAGCACGGCCGAGAGGGTGGAGCTGGAGGCTCCTGAGGCCGTGACCATCCCTCCAGGGGCCGAGGCCATCGTGCCGGCCCGATGGTCAGCTCGCCCGACATGGCAGGAATCCTGCGGCCTGGTCGAACCGATGGCAGCGCTATCCATACCTGGTTTAATCGTGGGCCGTACCCTTGTAAAAACGGACGGGCCGGTGGTGGCCGTCCGAGTAATTAATATTAGCACAGAACCACGCACTATAGTGAGGGGCACGAAGGTAGCTGGCTGCACCCCAGTTAGAGAAGTCGCGAAAGTGAGGGGCGAGAACGTCCAGCCGAGCCGGCCCCAGGGGGAGCCTTCAATAAGTTCTAGGAATTGGCCCGATCCCATTTGCGAGATGGTAAATCGAAGTAGCGTAGAGTTGGGAGGTACCCAGAGGGAGGCCTTACACAAACTGGTTGGGTCCCATTTGGACCTCTTCTCCTTGTCCACCGAGGATATTGGACGTACGGGCCTGGTGAAACATCAGATCCACACCGGTGAGGCCCGGCCTATTCGTCAGGCCGCCCGACGGCTCCCTTGGAGCAAGAGGGCGGAAGCTGACGAGCAGGTTGAAAAAATGCTCGACGCAGGTGTGATCGAGCCCTCGGGAAGTCCTTGGATGTCACCTGTTGTGCTGGTCAAAAAGAAGGATGGGACCACGCGGTTCTGCGTGGACTATCGCCAGCTAAACAACGTGACACTCAAGGACTCATATCCCCTGCCAAGAATTGATGACACCCTCGATGCCGTTGCGGGCTCAAATTGGTTCTCGACTTTGAACCTCAAGAGTGGGTATTGGCAGGTGGAGATGGATAGGGCAGGGAAGGAGAAAACGGCATTTTCCACAGGTAAGGGACTGTATCAGTTTACTGTGATGCCGTTTGGTTTGTGTAACGCCCCCGCCACCTTTGAAAGATTGATGGAGCATGTACTAGGCGGCATGCCATGGCAATCATGCCTGGTGTACCTGGATGACGTCCTAGTACATGCCAAAACGTTCCCCCAGGCAGTAGCTAATTTGGACCAGGTGTTCGGGTGCCTCAGACAGGCAGGGTTGAAGCTGAACCCGAGTAAGTGCACTTTGTTTGCAAGAGAGGTGGCCTATCTAGGTCACGTGATCGGCCGCGAGGGGGTAAAAACGGACCCAGACAAAATTAAAGCGGTAGAGGAGTGGCCCGCACCACATACCATCAAGGAGGTGCGGGGATTTTTGGGACTCTGCTCCTACTACCGGCGCTTTGTGGCGAAATTTGCGGAGTTGGCCCGTCCCCTCCACCGGCTTACGGAGAAGGGGATGCGATTTAATTGGACACGGGAGTGCCACGAGGCCTTCCAAAAATTGAAGGGGTGTCTAACATCCGCACCCCTTCTAGCTTACCCCACTAGTGACGGGGCATTTACCCTGGACACGGATGCGAGCCAGGAAGGATTGGGCGCAGTTTTGTCTCAGACACAGGAGGGCGTGGAGAGAGTGATTGGTTACTATAGTCGGGCCTTAAGTAGGCCCGAGCGAAATTATTGCGTCACTCGCAAAGAGTTATTGGCGATGCTGGCTGCCATGAACCATTTCCACCCGTACCTGTACGGGCGGAAATTTTTGGTTAGAACTGACCATTCCTCCTTGCAATGGCTCCTTCGGTTCAAGGAACCGGAGGGCCAAATTGCAAGGTGGTTGGAAAAGTTGCAGCAGTACGATTTTGATGTGGCCCATAGGGCCGGGAAGGCCCATGGTAATGCGGACGCACTCTCTCGGCGTCCTTGTCTGGGGGAAAACTGTAAATTTTGTGCGAGACACGAGGAGAGGGAGCAATTGGGCGATTCTGCCCCGATTCTCGTCGTCCGGGCAACCCGGGTGAGAGGGCCAATTTTGCCACTAACCGCGGACGAGGAATTTGGAGATTTGGCATGGAGCACGGCCCAGCAGGAGGATCCTGTCCTGGGGCCAGTGTTCAATTGGGTCAAATTGGGGCAAAGACCAAAGGGGGAAGAGGTCACCCCCCTCGGGGCGCAAACAAAGGCGTATTGGGCTCAGTGGCAGACCCTGGAATTGAAAGGCAACATCTTGTATCGCAAGTGGGTGGAGGTTCCCTCTGATAGAACTTCCTGGCTGGTGATAGTCCCTGACAAATTCAAGAACGTCATATTGCAACAGGTGCATGGTACCCGCTCCGGCGGCCATTTGGGCAGGACAAAGACAATATCTCGGGTCCGCCGGAGGTTCTATTGGGTGAATATGGGGCGCGACATACAGGACTGGTGTCGGAGATGCGACGCCTGTTCTGCCAAAAAGGGACCAGCACGGAGGATGAGGGCCCCCCTTCAATTACATCAGGTGGGGGCCCCCCTTGAGCGGGTGGCTATGGATATTCTAGGACCGCTGCCCCGCACCCGCCAAGGTAATAAGTATATCCTCGTTGTAATGGACTATTTCACCAAGTGGCCGGAGGCCTATGCCCTCCCCAACCAAGAAGCAGGGGTGGTAGCACAGGCCTTCGTGGAAGGATTTGTATGTCGGCACGGGATTCCACAGGAGCTGCACACCGATCAGGGACGAAATTTTGAGAGCCAATTACTAAAAGATGTGTGCAGACTCCTGTCAATTCGGAAAACAAGAACCACGCCCTTGCGGCCACAATCTGACGGGATGGTGGAACGGTTCAACAGAACATTGATACAACAACTGGCATTGTTCACCACCACCCGTCAGGATGACTGGGACGAACATCTCCCGTACCTGTTGATGGCCTACCGAACTAGCCAGCATGGGGCCACCGCATGCAGTCCAGCGTTGCTTATGTATGGGCGGGAGTTACGGGCTCCCGCCGACTTGCTATGCGGTCCCGTGCCAGACACCACGGATACACCGCCGAGGGAGGGTTACGCACGTCACCTGGAGGAAGGCATGGAGCGGGTCCATGCCTTCGCCCGCCGCCAGCTCCATCTGGCGGGGGCCAAGATGAAGCGCAGGTACGACGACCGGAGCCAGGGGAGTCAATACGCTCCGGGGATGAAGATTTGGTTCTTTAATCCCCGGAGGCGGAAGGGAAGGTGCCCAAAACTCACCTCCCCCTGGCAAGGCCCAGGAGTCGTCCTGTCGCAAATCTGTGACGTGGTCATTAAGATCAAAATGGGGCCACGGACCCCCCTCGGATCGTCCATGCCGACCGGATAAGACCTTATGCCGGCGAGCAGGCGCCCTCATGGATCGCCTCGGCTCTAGATGCCGAGGCAGGACCCAGTACCTCTTGCGACGGGGGCTCGTAGCGTCAGAGGACTGGGGGGATGGTAGTGAGAGATACCCCCGAAGTGGTGGGATGGCAAATCCACCATCCCTCACAGGTGGGGCAAAGGAGCTATAGCTTATGGGGTGTATGGCAGTGAAAACTAGCCCGGGTGGGTTAGGTTATATTGATAGGGATCTAGCGAAGATGACATTAGGTGACGTTAAGGTTAGTTAGTGACTGATACCTGTAGTGGGGACGCAGGTAGATTAGTGTGGATGATAATGACGAGGGAGCACCATAGTTTAAAGGGGCGACTGGGAAGCGCAAGTTTTAGAGGGGAGTAGTTAGATGAGATGATGCCGTGTGGTTGAGAATGGAACAGGTGTGATTGCACAGGTGTGCAACTGGACAGGTGTGTGGAGCAATGTATGAGTAGTGAGTGTGTGGATCAGCGCGAATGCGCTTGGGGAGAGAAGGGTGCAGGTGGCACCAGGTGTGAGAGCACAGGTGTGCAAGTGCAGGTGTGTGGAATACATGGAGTATTGGAATGAGTGGTGTGGAGAGAGTTGGAGTAAGTGGTACGGAGTGGTGTGCATGGTGCGAAGGTGTGGATGGGGGAAGAGTGGACCCCTTTCACGAGTACCCGGGGCGGGTAGTGTAAGTGTTAGGTAGAGGGTATAGGTAAATTGTGGTTGGATATTGGCATTTGTGGTGCGGTTGCAGAATGGTATTGTGGATGGGTGCATTAGTGTTGTGGAAATGGCTGGGCGTGTAGCCTGTTAGTGTGTGTAGTTGGTTGGGCACTCCGCCACTGTGAGGATGTCGGCCAGGTGAGGCCGCAGGTGGGCTCTGGGAGCCGGTAGAGTTGTGGATGGGGCCCGAGGATCCGGAGGACGGACCCGGGTAGCCCAGTGCCAGAGAGGGCACCGAGTGGGGAGAGCGCCAGAGGGCCTTCCCCAGGTAGTTAGGTTAGGGCAGGGAGCAGGTAAGCTCGGAGGCAACTGCAGTGGTGGGGGTGTGCAGGTGGGTAGACCTGCTGGGAGAGTTACACGTCGCGGCCCAGAAATTGTGCGAGGGCACCGGGAGATGAATCGGGGGAGTGAGACCCCAAATTGAAAAGCACCACAGTTGGTCAATGGGAATTGGTTTTTAGAACCCATAGTGTAAGTTGGCCAATGGATTGGCAGGGAGAGACCCCGGGTAGTGTAAAGTGTGTTAAAATCATTTAGAGGATAGTTAGGATGAAGGATCTCCTCACACCATCTGCATCCACTCACCTGAGGTGACAGGTACTCCGCACCATGCCATGTCTTATTATTTTTACTGTGCAAATGTTTGGATTGTGAGACGCATCATGACGTGGGTGTGACATTGTGCGTAATTCCATCTCTCCCTCCTTATGAGGATTGATGATGAATTGGTGATGGCAAATTTTGAAGTAGAGGGATTGTGGAGACGAATTTGGTATAGGGGAAATATGGGAAAGACGTGACAGTAGTGACGAATTTGTAAATGTGTAGATTTTTGTACATATGGGGTAAGGGCAAGGGTAGGGTAGGTGACAGGGGGGTGACGTACGGTAGGGACGAGCTTTCTCACTTCGCCCTCCGTACGCATTTCGCCTTGCATTGCCTTATTGATGTGTACCCTTGTGACCTTACCCCTCGCTCAATTGTCTTTCCCCTTTTGTCTCCCACATGACCTGTGCGCCACTGGGTGCCGAGGGGAGCGTGCGTGGGTCGGCCATTGTGCGCCCGAAATTCCCAGAACCAGCTGTCTGCATCGATGCACCACATTATGGACCACATGTCTGTGGCCGAGCACCACTTATGGACCCCATGGGTTGGGGCATGGCCCCTCTGCTGGAACCGGCCATGAGGGCCCGAAATCTTGCTGGCGGACCTTGGCCACAGGGCACCGATGCCCCACAGGTGAACCACACATAGTCGGCCCTGTGGGCCATAAATAAAGCAAATAAAAAGGACACATTGGGCACACTTTATTGAAAATAGGCCGCCAGTAAGCAAAGCAAAAGAATGACAACATCTGGAAGAACAAATAATAATCACCAGCAGAGGGAGCTGAAGAGCAAGAGACACCTGCAGGGTTAGGGGTTGTTGAATTTATTTTTATTCATTGAACACTGATGAACAATGGTGACTGCACCGATTGGTGCTTGGGTGTGTATTGGTGCGTTTTTGGGTGCGTTCATGGTGCATTGATGCAGAGCAGACTGTCTCCCCCCCAGAAAGAACAATCACAGGTCCTGGGTTAGTTTTGTAAATAAAAATAGCGTCATTGTAAATAATGCTTCCCACCGTCAGTGTATAGTTTGAAGACCATTCCGCAATTCGGTTAACTGTGGGCGTAAGTCTGTTAGGCAGGGTGCAATGGAGCAGCGGGACACATTTATTTATGTTTTAAAACTGTCGCACTCAGGGTCAGGTTAAAAGTAGAGGGAAACACATCTACGTGCCACACTAAGGTAAAAGTTATAGGCCCGGGACGTGCCTAAGGGGAGGAGGGTGCAGTGTTG
This sequence comes from Myxine glutinosa, assembly GCF_964187855.1. Classification (NCBI taxonomy): domain Eukaryota; kingdom Metazoa; phylum Chordata; class Myxini; order Myxiniformes; family Myxinidae; genus Myxine; species Myxine glutinosa. The sequence continues at coordinate 182,781,558 of NC_136264.1, read as the reverse complement.
TGGATATGAGAATGTTTTTTTATTTTATTGTTGTGGTAAAATGTTGTTGTAAAAGGTTGTCGTAAAATATCACCCCTCCTCCCTCCGTTTGTGGTTGTATAAAGGTCAAAGGGCGTTCCCGTAGTTAGTCCATAAAACATACATGCAGGACACGATATATCTTTTTTTGACAGTTATATCCTTATTATGTGTATTAGCGTAAGGCTGTGTCTTCCATTAATTGAAATACTCCATTGCACCAGTGAAAGAGAATAGATCCCCTTTCCTTCCCATCCCCAAAAATCTCCATTTCATATTACATCCCCTCTCGTCATTGCCGAGCCTCGATTGCCCATATTACCTCCCCTCCAATAACCGCCATTGACCACGAGGCTCGAGTCGGGGAAGAAAGGCATGTCTCCACCTCGTCATAGAGGGGAGGAGTGAGCCAGCCCCACTCGACCAACCATGAGCCAGGGGTTTGGCTAGAGAGGGCGGAGGAAGAGCGATCGGGGAGGTTCGAAAAGGTTGAGGGGCGGGGGCCTATATAACCCAAGGCAGGGCGTGTCCAGGAGGAGATGCACTTTGAGTTGAGACAAGGAGGGACGAAACAGAGCTGGGTCATCAGAGCAAGAGCGCGTGAGGAGGAGAGAAACCCGTCACGCCAGACCCCCCCACCAGCGCATCGGCTCCACCAAGCAGCTCCGACCCGTGGTCCCGCGCACACGACAGGCCCGGGGGCATCAGCGGCCGTTGAGGTCCAGCCCGACGTCCCGTGCGGGATCAAGCTCCAGCCAGCTCCGTGCCGCCCCCCCCCCCCCCTCCAGCCACACACCTCCTTCCAGCAATCCACTCTGCAATTCCCCGCGTGAGTCAGTGTCTTTGTTTGTTCTGTCCTGGGAATAAGTTAAGTCTGTATAACTATAAGCTAGTATTTGCACTGTGTCACCTGCGTCTTATGTGTTGTAAATAAACCTTGATTGCTCCGTTTTGCTTGTGTAAATAATAAATCCCATTACTCGTCTGTACGTCTTCTCGTTTTATTCCTTTTTCCTCTTTGCATTCGTCGCCTTTGTCTTTTCCCTATTGACTAGCTGTGGTGCGACCCGGCCAACGTTTGGGTGGAATCGGGTGAGTCGGGGATCCTGTTAGGTCGCGGTTAAATACCAAACCGCTCGGTAACTAACATCCTAAACCGCGATCTGTAACAATATATATATATATGTATGTATATATATATATATATATATATATATATATATATATATATATACCACTTGCCACTCTGTCAAAGCGCCTTTGGGCTTCTGGAAAAGTGCTATACAAAATAAATGAATTATTATTATTATATATATATATATATATATATATATATATATATATATATATATATATATATATATATATATATATATATATATGTATATATTGTTGCGGTTTTTAGAACCTTCCCTTTGTAAAATAATAAGCCTTGTAAATAATTCCCTGTAAATATCCCCATCTTCCAAAGGTCAAAGGTCACACCCTAGTTAGTCCATATTGCAACACGTAGGACACCATAGGAACTTCTTCAGTTATTTCATTAGTATGTGTTTCAGGTAAGGCTCTGTTTCCAATAGTTTGACTATGCGTTGCATTAATCAAATAACTTAGGCCCCTTGTTCAATCCCGTTCATTTTGCGACTTGCCTACCTCCAAATTGTGTTCCCTTGCTTGCCAGTAGCGTTCGCTGCCTGGCTCAAGACGCCATTAACCATGCGGTCAGAGCAGAGAAAAAGGGGGAGGAGTTGTCGGGGTGAGGCGTGGCCCCAGCAACGTGTCACGAAGGGAGGAGCCGGTGAACCCTCGCGACCAATCAGGGCCGAGGCGTGTTCACCGGTAGGCGGATCTAAGCGCACGCGGTTTGATTTGGAAGGCGTGTAATATAAGCGCTCGCGTGGGACTACTTACGAAGTTGAGAGAGAGTTGAGTGGAGAGAGAGTGAGAGAGCTGGTCTGCAGACAAGAAGTTGCGGGGGAGAGTCGGTGAGTCGAAGACGAGCCGGAGAGAGAGACGAGACAGGAGTGAGCGTCAGAGACACGATTCCTCCCCGATATATGAACCCCCCGCATGTAAGGTCCGCTCGCGCCGACAATACCGCGACAATACCAACCGTGCTGCCTGCTGGGTTTTGCCGCGGAACCGGAGCGTGGACCGGAGTGGAGCGTGAACTGGGGCCGGAGCCAACGCTGGCCCATCTGCTTGGACCTTCCGTCCTGCCATTCCCCTTTCGTGTAAGTCTGTTTGTATTGTCCTGGGCATGTTAATTAAGACTGTGTAAGCTTGCCCTGTGTCCTTTTGCTCTTCTTCTTGTGCATGCCCTTCTTTCATTTCCTCTTTTATTAGTGTAATTAATAAACCATATTTGTTCTTCCTTACCTTTTGGTTTCCTCTATTCGATCGCTTTCGTGATTTCCTCAATTGAGTACCGGTGGCACGATTTCAGAACCGCTCAGAATCGGGTTAGTCTTCTTGCTAACGGCTCGAATCCCGGATTGCTAAACCGCTAGGCAATTTCCACCTGTCCGTGGTTCGAGTGGGAGTTATTCCCCTGCTTCGCGGAGGGATTGGCACGCAGGTATTTGGGAATCCATCTTGACCAATCACCCTGGCAAATCTCGACTGCGGAGGAGCGTTATAATTTCCAGGGCTGGGGGATCGGCCAGTTTAAAAGACAAGGGGATTAACCCCCCCTTGGTAAGGGGAGCGCCGACCCCCGGATCCGCAACAATATATATACACGTGGTGTGTGGTGTGTGGTGTGTGTATATGTGTATGTCTGTATGTATATATGTGTGTGTCTGTATGTGTATGTGTGTGCATGTGTGTGTGTGTGTATGTGTGTGTGTGGATATATGTGTGTTTATGTGTGTGTGTGTGTGTGTGTGTGTGTGTGTGTGTGTGTGTGTGTGTGTGTGTCTGTGAATAAGAGATAATTGTGAGGAACAGAAATGAAAAAACGAGATGTGTGTGTGTGTGTGTGTGTGTCTATGTGTCCATGTGTATATGTGTGTGTTGGTGTGCACGCACATGCATTCACATGTTAACAACAACACAACAACAACATGCATTTTAAGGCCATTTTCCCTGCTAGAGTGTGGGTTAGCCTTGCGGTCCCCATGACAATCTTCTCCAGTTTGCCCTATTTTCTGCACCTCTCCTTGTTAAGCCCCTTGCCCGCATTTCTTCTTCCACCATCTTTAGCCAAGTCTTTCTCGGTCTTCCCCATCCTCTACTTCCTTCTACATTCATTTCCATCACTCTTCTCAACCAGTCACTTTCATCCTTCCTCAACACATGACCAAACCATCTCAACCTGTTCCTCTTCACAGCATCAATCACAGGCTCTATTCCCATCATCTTTCGCAATTCATTATTTGTCTTCCTCTCTCTCAATGATACTCCGCACATCCACCGAACCATTCGCATTTCCACCCTTTCCAGCCTTCGTTGCTGCTCTACGTTCATTACCAATGTCTCGCGCCCATAAATCATAACACTTCTCACACATGCAGCATCCACCTTTCCCTTCAGCTTCAATGACACCCCTCCTCATCAGCACGCCACTCAGTTCCCGAAACGTCTTCCATGCACATCTCATTCTTGCAACCGTTGCCGAATCTGATCCACCTTCTCCATTCAGCATGTCTCCGAGGTAGCAAAATGTTTTCACACCTTCCAGCATCACGCCGTCTCCAAGATCCAACTCAACATTTCCTCCATCTGCAGCTCCCTCTGTGCACACCTTACATTTGAATGTATCTGCCACACTGGTTAATGACCCTCTCAGACCACTACATTTTTGAAGAACCCACTCAGCGCACATTGTACATTGAATGGAGTTCACTCTGACACCCTTCCTGCACACAGCACATGGCCACTTCCCAGTTCTTTCCACCTCACCACATGCTTTACCACTTGCCATCACCTTCGTCTTTCCTATATTCACCTTCTGACCTTTTGTCTCCATACATTCCTTCCACTTGTTCATCTTTTCCTTCAGTCCATCCATACTTTCCGCAATCAACACCAGATCATCTGCATACAACAACTCCCACTGTAAACCCTCCTTTACGTTCTGAGCCAGCACCTCCATCACAGCTACAAATAGTAGTGGACTTAGTACCGACCCCTGATGCACTCCCACCTTCACCTCAAACTCACCACTGTTCCCGTCCTTCGTTCTTACAGCTGTGCGCGCTCTTTTGTACATTGCCATCACTACTCTGATCAACCATTCCTCCACTCCTAACTTCCTCAATGCCCATGTCAATACTTCGCGTGGGACCCTATCGAATGCTTTCTCCAGATCAACAAACCCAAGAACAACTTCTTCCTCTTCTCCATGTACTTCTCCTGCATCTGCCTCACAATAAAGAGCGCGTCTGTCGTTCCTCTTCCTGGCATAAATTCAAACTGCATTTCGTCGATCTTCACATTCTTCCTTATCCTCCTCTCCAACACCCTTTCCAATACCTTCATTCCATGCTCCAATAACTATATAGCTCGGTACGAACCACACTCCAGAGGGTCACCTTTCCCCTTGTATAGAGGGACGAGTGTACTCAGTTCCCAATCCACTGGAATGTGGCCTTCTTTCACCACCAGATTACAGATCTGTCATTCTCTTCACATCCCAACTTCCTGCTGCCTTCAACATATCTCCCACAACTCCCGCCGGCCCTCCCGCTTTTCTACTCTTCATTGCTTTTATCGCTTCCTCAACTTCCTTCTCAGTTATCTTCTCTGCCGGTCCTAAAACTGGGTTACTCTCTATGTTGCCTTCCCATTCATTCTCTGTATTCAACAGCATTTCCATATGTCTTTTCCATCTTCCTTTAATTCCATCTGGGTCGACAACGATTTGTCCCACTTCATCCTTCAAGCACCTCACCCCCATCACATCACACCTCTCTTTCGCTATCTGCTTTGCAATCCTGAATACCGCTCTCTGGCCCTCTTCTGAATCCAAGCTTTCTCCGAACATTTTCCTCCATGCCCTGCGCCTTTGCTACCTCTTTCTTTGCAGCCTTCTTGGCTGCCTTATAACTTTCATGCTCTGCTTTTTCTGCTCCCGTACCCTTCGCCTTCTGCCACTCCTTGAACTTCTTCCTCTTCTCATCAATCCTCTTTCCAACTTCCTCATCCCACCACCATGTTTCCAAGTGCCTCGGTGGTCCTTTTGTCCATCCACATACCTCACCAACAGCTCCCAACAGACTATCTTTCATTGACATCCAACCACGTTCAAGCTCAACCACATCTTCCTCTACCCTACTCAGCCTCTCTTTTAATGCCTCCCTTACTGTCACCTCTTTCAACCTCCACACCTTCATTCTCGGTTGGTACTGAACCCGCCGAGCTCTCCTCGCACCTTTCACCCTTATGTCGCAACCAAGTGGTGCTGTGAAACAGCCTCCTCCCCCGGGATCACCTTTGTGTCCCAGAGGTGCCCCCTATCTCGCCTACGCACCATCAGGTAGTCAACGGTTGTCGTCGACCCACCTGACCTGTATGTAACAAGCTTATCCTCTTTCTGGAACTGAGTATTACAAATCAACAAATCAGCTCCATCAGCAAACTCCAAAATCGTTTCACCTCTCCATTTCTCACACCATATCCGTAACCCCCATGAACTCCCTCAAAACCGTCCATACTCCTTCCCACATGTCCATTTAGGTCTTCTCCTACCACAACAACTTCCTCATCTTTCACGTTTTCCATCAGCTTCTATATCGCACACCAGAACTTGTCCTTCTCTTCATCGCTCCGACCAACCTGCGGAGCATATCCCGAGATGACGTTCACCAAGAGCTTTCCACTCATCATTTTCACCATCATCAACCTATCACTCACTCTAGTCACACTCACCACACTGTCTACAAACTCCTCAGAAAACAGGACACCAACACCATTCACGACCTCCGGGCACCCTTGCCACACAAACTAGTATTTCTGTCCCTGCCTACCCTTCACCATTCTCACACCACTTCCCTTCCATCTCGTCTCTTGCACACAACATATGTCCACTCTTCTTCTGATCTCCCTGTCATTGTCCCTACATTTCATGTCCCAAACCTCAGAAACCGATCTCCACTTCGGGCTGTACCCTGCCCATATGTAGTTGTAATTGTCATGGTTCTCTTTTTGAGGCAATGTTTTTATGGCCGGATGCCCTTCCTGACGCCAACCCTCTTAGTCGCCTCTTACAACACGCAGGGATACGGTGTACCTATTCTAACCAGGGTACACACCAGGAGCATGTTATCAGAAGTAAATAAATTGTGTGGATTACATCATTTGTGGATCTGATAAATTGCGAGTAACAATTTTGTAAAACGGAATGTGCAGCAACAAAATGAAGATGTCCAAATGTCACACACGTCCATGCCCGTGGGATTCCCATGGGTGACCCCACTAGTACTCTTATGTGAGCCTTCAGTGAAATATTTCGTAAAAGCATAAGGAAACCGAAGAAATTATGGACTGATGAGGGAACAGAGTTATACAAGAAATCATTTATAAAATTTCTTAAAGATAATTGTATTGCATTATACAGCACCTTTAATGAAGAGCAGGCAGTTGTTATTGAGTGTTTTAATCATACTTTGAAAGAGAGACTATATAAAAAAAATTCACACAACTCGGTTCTCAACAATGGGTATCTTTAATTTCAGATATTGTCGATAATTACAATAATACAGTTCATTCATCTGCAAAATCAAAACCATCAGAAACATTTACAAAATTAAAATATGAAAAGGAGATTAATTTGAGAAAACCCAAGTTCAAAGTTGGCGATATTGGAAGAATATACAGATGGAAAAGTCATTTTGACAAAAATTGAACTTACCTTACTTACCTAAGTAAGGCAAGGGCCGACCCCAAGCCCTGAACTCGTTCTCCCCCTCTTATTTTATTTTTCGGGTATTTGGGGTCTTTTGGGTCTTTGGGGTGTTTTGGGTCTTTGGGGTGTTTTGGGTCTTTGGGGTGTTTTGGGTCTTTGGGGTGTTTCGAGTCTTTGAGGTGTTTTGGATCTTTGGGGTATTTCGGGTCTTTGGGGTGTTTCGGTCTTTGGGGTGTTTCGGGTCTTTGGGGTGTTTCGGGTCTTTGGGGTGTTTCAGGTCTTTGGGGTGTTTCAGGTCTTTGGGGTGTTTCGGGTCTTTGGGGTGTTTCGGGTCTTTGGGGTGTTTCGGGTCTTTGGGGTGTTTCGGGTCTTTGGGGTGTTTCGGGTCTTTGGGGTGTTTCGGGTCTTTGGGATGTTTCGTGTCTTTGGGGTGTTTCGGGTCTTTGGGGTGTTTCGGGTCTTTGGGGTGTTTCGGGTCTTACGACATGCAGGGATACGGTGTACCTATTCTAAACCGGGGTACACACCGGGTCACACCACGGTAACACCGGTACACACCGAGCACAGAAACACGAACAGAAAACGCGAATACTCATCAACCACGGTCAACATGTAACGTCGAGTGCTCTGCGTGGGTAAGGGACCCATAAAATCAATGCTTCGCCGTTCCCATGGTTGACTCGCTTGAATGAGAGTCCCAATTGGTGGCTGCAGCTCAGCGCACACCGAGCACATTCGACATAGGCGTTGAGAGAACACACGCCTTTGGATCGAACACACAGTCCCGAAGAGGCCAGGTAGATGTGGTGAGTATCCGATCCCACATCCCAGCCATATCGTTGTACCAACGCTTGGCTGACGAAGCTAGAGCTGCTCCGTGTCAACAAGTGCCTCCGCGGGGATTCCTCCCACAAGCACAGGCAGTTGGACACTGCACAATCCGCGCGATATCCCCGGACTCCGGCATGCACCGTACGTGAGGTGTTCGTCCCGGGCGAGGGTCGAGCACCGTGTTTTCGCCGCCCGGCACACCTTGGCGAAGTGACCTTTCCTCCCGCAATTATGACACTCGCAATTCCTTGCAGGGAAAGATGCGTGAGGGTGTCTCTTGTTGCCGCAAAAGTAACATTTTGCATTCTCCGTCGAAGAAGAGGTGACGGCCGGGGCGTTCGGGTTTCCGTCATCTCCCGAACTCGGCAAAGCCAGCGTGGTTTCCGGAGACACTGTGAGTGACCATTCGGTCGGTGCTGCCGTCTCCGGGCGCGCCTCGGCAATGGCCCCAGCCATGAGAAAGGATCCACTGTATGCCTCCGCACGAGTTGTCGCCAGCTGTAGTACACGAGCCTTGTTGCACGCTGGAGAGGCGATTCCCGCCACGAAGGCATCCCGCATTAGGTCATCGGTCGACTCCGCAACCGTTCGGGAGAGTAGATTGACTCCTTTAGAACTCTTCTTATTTCAACGTGCGGCTCCGAAGAAACATGGCCGCGTGTGAAAAGTGACTGAGAAACAGGTGTAGCGGCCGCCTCCGTGTTACAGATTCGGCACGCACTCTTCACACATAAATGTGCAACTGAGAATTAATGAGCAATGTGGAAGTTTAGAATGCAAGTACACAAAATAAAAACGAAAGACAGTATACCTGAAGAGACATGTTTTTAACACACACGAAAGCAATACGATGTCATTGACCACCATGAAAATCCGCGAAGTATTTTACTGTATTAAAACTGAGCCGCTCTTTACATACTTGCGGCCAAATAAAAAACACCAGAAAAAAAAATGGAGGATGAGGCCCTTTAAATTCAATCTTATATGATTTAACGGATGTTTATATGAATCGTTTAAAATAAAAAAGCCTTCAATTTCTGATATTTTGCCTTTTCATTTGGGCCTCTCAATTGAAGGCCCGCCCATAGGGCGGGTACCATTGCTAGTAAGTATAAATCAAACTCTGTGAATATTAAAAGAAACTCTTACCTCCATTGGTAAGAGGTTTGAATCCAGTTCATCAATTTGAAGGTTGAGCTCCACACAGGTAGAGTCTCCAAGGTAAAACTCTTTGGTTGGGTCACCAGGGTAGAACTCGTTCTGTGGGTCTTGGTTGCTCAAAAGGTCTTCAAACAAATTAATCATTTCACCCCAAGTTGTAGGAAAAGCAGTGTTTTCATTTTGTATCTCAGATACAATTTCCTGGGAGAGAAAATAACAATGTATAAATTTAAAACAAGATTATTATATGTATAAATCAAACTCTGTAAATATTAAAAGAAATTCTTACCTCCATTGATAAGAGGTTTGAATCCAGTTCATCAATTTGAAGGTTGAGTTCCATTCAGGTAGTAGGACCCCAAGGAATATTGTAAAGTCATCCCATTCGAGTTCAGCACAGTAGTCCATTCTCAAGAGAAGCAGGAGGTTGTTTAAAAATAAATCTCAAGAGAAGCAGGAGGTATAGGGCCATCATAATAAGGAAATAGCCTCGGTTTCTTGATGCAGTAGTATCATTTTCGTAATTATGATTACTTAATTATCTAAGGGCAACGGAACAATATTCCATGTTTGCTCCATGGTAAATGCACCTGGATCAGAGAAACAATGACATGTCCATGATATAATTGCTTGGCACATGCATAATACATTTCTCAAAAGGTTATTTACTGCAATGTCAAATTTATTTTCTTCTTTGTTTATAGATTGACAGGTAGATAAAAGCCATTGCTGAAATGTGCACAATTAAAGCAATTAATGACATTTACAGGTGCATTTCTCATCCCTTACTTCATGTTCGTGCTGTTTTGTGGCATCCCTCTCATATTTCTTGAGTTGGCAGTCGGACAATTCACAGGACAAGGTGGGATCACTTGCTGGACAAAGATGTGCCCACTGTTCACAGGTCAGGTATCAGCATGGCTCTTTTACATGTTTTGCAGCATTGGCTCCTTTGCAACCAAAGTGCATATCGCCACCCACATCCTGTACATACGGGCTTTGTTTGTGGTCGTCTTCAGTCACTTGTTAACTGCATTGCTCTACAATGCAATGTAGAATAATGTAGAATAATGTACAATACTGCATTATACACTCATAAACACTGCTTTGAACTTCCACACAGCTTTACAAACGTCATTCATAAAATTTGGAAGAGGGTATATTCTGACCTCTAACTTCAAACAGGTGTTGGAATTGGAGGTATCGTCTGCCTGTCTCTATCTGTTGTCTACTACATCGTCATAATGGCCTGGGCATTGTTCTACCTGGCTTACTCTTTCACCAATGATCTTCCCTGGGCTACCTGCAACCACACATGGAACACACCTACCTGCCTGGCTGATACGGTGACATGCAATTTTACTCCTGGGGGAAATGGAACCAACTACTACAATTACACTTCACCTGCCACTGAATTTTGGGAGTAAGTAACCAAAGATCAAGTGGAATCTTATCAGCTATATTAATAAATGCTCAGCATTTCCTTCTTGGAAATTAGTCCATGGGGAAAAATAATGACTATCATGCAGCTACGTATATTAACCAAGGGAAATTAATGAGAAAGATGTGTTGTACATTTCCTAAAGCAGTTAATATAAAAATATTTAGCAGCTAAAATGAAGAAGGCTTTCAGTACAGTAACATAAGTGTGATTTATAATGTCTGTGCTTAGAAACATGGTGTCTGACACAATATACAGTAATGCTCACTTCAGTTTTATAGATATTCTCTACAAGTAATAGGTGTTTCTACATTCTCTACAAGCCAACAGCCATCCAGTAAGGAGATGGTGTCTCCTTTAAAAAAAAACAACAAAAAAAACACCCTTCTGGTTGGCCCAGTTTTTTTAGGAAGTACGTTGCAGACAGCAACCGCACAGGGTAGTACTACCGTTCGGACTTAGGAGTGTTAAAGTGGTGCACAGAACCATCTTGGCCTCTCCATGTCAAGATTGCTGGTCTTACTCTGTCTCAAACTATCGCTACCGGGCTCGCTTCAACCTCTTGCAAACAAACGTCATACACTTTTCTTGCCCATGTTCACTTCTCACCTTTACATTCTCTTTTATTTCTCTTTCCTCATTTAGCAATGCAGCTCTTTTATTTAAGGCATGGCCTCAATGAGGACTATATAGTCCATGACTGGAGCCTTCAACATAAAAATAAATAAATATGGGGCAATACCCCTGGTACTCACCTGGTAGAATAAAGAGTATACTGCACTGACTGAGGGTATTTTAAACTAATTTCAATGGTTGCTAGAAGACAGGGCAGCATGTAGAATCATATTAACATAATCGTAATACTTTAAACAAAAATATATATTTTGGGGCAACCCACCCCCCCCCCGTCCACCGCCCTCCCGCTCACCCAACCCCCTATGCCTCCTCAGACCCCAATTTTTCTAATGCCTTGAACAAACATTGGTACATCACGGGTGATGAAGGTTGTGGTCAAGTTTCATTGAAATTGTATGTGTAGTTTCAGAGAAAAAAAGTCATATATATTTGGGGAGGGGGGGGGGGGTCAAACCTAGACCCACTTTGACCCCCCCCCCCCCCCCCCGTAGACACCCTTAGACCCCAACTTTTTTTTAATGCCGTGAACAAACATTGGTACATCATGGGTGGCGAAGGTTGTGGTGAAGGTGCATTGAAATCGTGTGTGTAGTTTGAGAGAGAAAGCAAATACCTATTTTGGAGGGTCAAACCTGGATCCACTTTGACCCCTCGATAGACCCTCTCAGACTCCGATCCTTTTAATGCCGTGAACAAACTTTAGTCACAACACAACAAATATAATTTGCGCCAAATTTGGTCACAATCCCATCAGCGGTTTCGGAGAAGTTTCAAGTGTTTACGGACTGACTGACGGGCGGACGACGCGCCATCGCATAAGCTCCCCTGAACGTCACTTCGTTCCAGGTGCGAAAAAAAAAACAAAAAAAAAAAACAGCCAATATTATCACAATGAACAAAAAGAAAGCAATTATACAACGAATCCCCCAAAGCTTAATCCCACTTACCAATTTTCCCATCTCTAATCCTTCCTAATTATCTACACATCTCCATGAAACATGGGCCCAACAGATCCACACTCCGAGGAAAAGTAGAGAGAAACAATAAAAGAAGAGGGGGAGAAAAAGTTCAGGGCTTGGGGTCGGCCCTTGCCTTACTTTTTTTTTTGTTTTTTTTTGTATACTGAATCGAGGCTCGTGAAAGAGCTGACATTTACTTCACAAACAAATCAACCCGACAAACAAAATATATAAAAAGAGGGAGCGGAAGACAAGATGGGGAGAGAAGGGGAAGCACACAAACACTTGAGAGCACACAACATTTGAGAGCAGGGAGATGTGTGGGAGGGAGAGGGCTGGGGGGAGGAGGCGTTGGAAGGGGGGGGGGGGGGTGGGAGAAGTATAAAACACAAGGACACCAAGGACTTCCAGGACAGAAGTTGGTATTTCAAAAAAGTGGAATTGGGGTGAAATTAGCGGGGGTAGAAAAGATCAAGGTTTTGGATAGGGGACGATAAGAAATGGTGGCAAACAGCTGTTTTAAAGACTTGGAGGGTGGAGTGGCATTGAAGAGAGTGAGGGAGTTTGTTCCAGAGGCAGGAGAAAAGAGGAATGAAGGAGTGAAGGTGAGCAGAGAGTCTTGATTTTGGCAGTTTAACCATAAGAGGGTTGCAGGCAGATCTTGTGCGACCTGTAGGAATATTTGCGGGACAGAGTCCAGAGAGAGCTGGGGGGGCAAGGCCAGAGAGGAGTCGGTAGAAGACGGAAAGACCACCAACCTGCCTGCGGTGAGTGAGTGAGAGGCCCTTGGAGATAGCTTCATCGCGGGAGATTCCAATGATTCTGAATGCTTTGGTTTCAACAGCGTGAAGACGAGCTAGGTGTGAGGCAGGAGCACCAGCCCAGAGGGGAGAGCAGTATTCCATTGAGCTGCGGATGAAAGCCTTGTATGTGGTGAGGAACTCAGGTGTGCCAAGGAAGGACTTTGCACGGCGGAGGATGCCCAGTCGGCGACTGGCTTTGGAGGTCAGATTTGAAATGTGGTTTTCCCAGGAAAGATCATGGCAGATAGTGAGACCCAAAAGCTTGAGTGACAGAACTTCTTGGAGAGGATTATTCAGAAAGTGGATGGGAGGGTTGTCCAGTCGGTCTTTTCGGAGAGACATCGTAAGAGTGTGAGATTTGTCAGGATTGAAAGACATGTTCCACTTGTTTGCCCAGTCTGTGATTTTGTCCAGGTCTGCAGAGAGTGAGGAGGCTGCAGACTGCCGATCTGAGGGATGAAGAATGGAGAGACAGAGAGTAGAGTCATCAGCAAAGAGATAGAGAGGATTTTCAAGAGAGTCAGAGAGATCATTGATGAAGACCAGAAAAAGCACAGGGCCCAGGACACTGCCTTGGGGAACTCCAGCCTGAACCGGAAGAGGAGATGAGAGAGACCCATTCAGGGCCACAAGTTGACTACGACTAGAGAGGAAGTCCGCCAGCCATGCGTGGAGATTTCCATGGATACCAAAAGGGGAGAGTTTGGTGAAGAGAGCGGGGTGCCAAACCGTATCGAAGGCACGTGATATGTCAAGGGAGACAGCTCTAATTTCCTGTTTGGCATTGAGGACCTCCATCCATTGTTGAGAATGCAGAAGCAGCATGTCCAGAGTAGAGTGACCAGGTCTGAAACCAAATTGATGATCAGAGATCAAGCCAATGGAGAAGAGGAAAGATTTCATATCAGAAGCAATCATGGATTCCATGACTTTGCTGATAATTGGGAGAAGGCTGATTGGTCTGTAGTTGCTGGGATCTGTTTTTGCACCTTTTTTGTGCAAAGCGGTGATGTTGGCAGATTTCCAAGCAGATGGCAGATGACCTTGAGCAAAAGAGAGGGTGAAGAAAACAGAGAGAGGGAGTGAAAGAGCGGAAGAACAGGATTTTATGACCCGTGGGCTGATGCCGTCAGGTCCAGTTGCAGAATCAGAGTCGAGGGTTGACAGAAACTTTTCCACCTTGTCAGGAGGAAAAGACACAGAGTCCAGGAGCAGCTGGGTAAGACTGGGTACGGTGGGTACAGAGAGGGATGGGTTTTGGACAAAAGATTTAGAGGCAAACACAGAGTTGAGGCATTCAGCTTTTTCACGTGCGGAGTCAGCCGTGTGGCCGTTTGAGGTGAGGGAGGGGATTGGAGGGGGGAACAAACACCAGAAACAGATTTGACCAGATGCCACCAGGATTTGGAAGACGGAGAGAGATAAGAGAGTTCTGTCCTGAGAACGGAGAGATATTGTTTCCTGGCTCTCCTGAGGGTGGATACACACTTGTTTCGGGCTTTGTGGAAGGAAATGAGATTTCCTTCAGTTGGATTTGCTTTGCAGGAGATGAAAGCAAGTTGTTTCTGAGCAATAGCCTCACCACAAGATTCTGTGTACCATGGATGGGAGGAAGGGTATGACAACTGAAGACGAGATGGGATAAATCTGTGCATGAGAGAGAGCAATTTACATTGGAATAATTCCCAGGATGAGTTGATGTCAAAGGCAGTAGAGATGGGAGACCAGTCCAGATGATTGATGGCTGCTTGAAGACCGTGCCAGTTGGCCTGAGTGAAATGCCAGACTCGTCGACGCTGAGGAGGCTCTCTGAGAATGGTCAGTGAGATGTCCACTTTAACAAGCACATGATCAGATGAGCCGATTGGAGCAGAAGAGGAGCAGCAGACATTTTCAGGGAAGTTAGTCATAACCAAGTCCAGAAGAGAAGATGCTCCGTTGACTGAGATCCGGGTCGGGAAATTGACAGATTGTGTCAGTCCCAGTGAGTCACAGAAGTCCTTTGCTGAAGAGCCATGGCTGGTGAGAGAGGTACCCACACCCAGCCAACTGGCATGGTGACAATTGAAATCACCACATATGAGGAAGAGAGAGTTGGGATGGGTCGATAGAAGTTGATCCATATTATCAGACAGCAAGATGTAGATGGAGTCATCACTGTTTGGTGTACGGCACAACACACATATGAACAAAAGATGGGAGCGAAGGTGAAGCCGTAGCCAAAGGTATTCCTGGGGGTGAGGTGGATAGAGGGCAGTGCAGGGCGAGTGAGGAAGAGAGTTTTTTTTATGAAGATAGCAACCCCCCCCCCCCCCCCCCCCCCTCCAGGACGAGGCTCAGGTCTATCATACCGGAGGAGGGAGTAACCTGGGAGAGATACCAAGGAATCAGAGACATCATGAAGGAGGAAAGTTTATGTTAAGCAGATCACATCTGGTTTGTCAGAAGCAACCTGTATGGAGAGATCAGTCAAGTTTGAGCGAAGGCCCCGGATGTTTGAGGTCCATACTGTTAAAGAAGAGGAAGGGGGAGCATCAGATACAGAACGTGGGGGGGGGGGGGGGGGGGAGCAGTAGGGTAAGATGTGGAAGATGAGGAAGAGGTAGGGAGAGCTGTTGAAGGTGTGTCAGAGATTTCAGAATAGCTTGGAGAAAGGGAAGAATGGGGCAGACAAAAGGTTTGATGGTGATTGGGTGAGGCGCAGTGAGGTGTTATTTGAGGAGAGGGAAGAGTGACGCAGAAGGTTGAGGGAGATGAAGGTGAAAGTTGGAAGGGGGAAGAAACGGGGAGGACGCTTTGAGGAGGAGGGGTGAGAGGGGAGTCTAGGAGGGAAGGGGCAAGGGGGGAGATCTGAAAGGGATGGGTGATGGGGAAGATTTGGAGGGAAGGGTTGATGGGGATGATTTGGAGGGGAGGGGCAAGGGGGAAGATTTGAAAGGGATGGGTGATGGGGAATATTTGGAGGGGAGGGGCAAGGGGAAATATTTGAAAGAGATGGGTGATGGGGAAGATTTGGAGGGGAGGGGCAAGGGGGTGGATTTGGAGGGGAGGGGTGATGAGGAAGTTTTTAAGGGGAGGGGTGATGGGGAAGTTTTTGAGGGAAGGGGTGATGGGGAAGGTTTGGAGGGAAGGGGTGATGGGGAAGATTTGAAGGGGAGGGGTGAGATTGGATTTTGAAAAATGTACGATTAATGGGAAATTAACATTTATTGCAAATGAGTTTCTTGAGACCTTCGAGTCAAAAATACGTTTGAGGACGCTGAAGGATGGGTGGAGTTCTGGAGAGTTTAGGGAATGTATGAAAGAGGCACTGTAACTGTAAGAAATGGAATTTTTTTTGGAATGAATAGATTTGGTGAGCAAGTCGAAAGCATCCTTTTATAGAAGAAGAAGAAAAAGGTGTTATAGAATATGACAGAATACAGTTCTTCAGGGGACAGTTGAAACATTTTTTAACGACGTGAACACGTGATCAAGAACAACGTGGTCGAAGAACGAACGAACAAATAAGAACGAACAACGGATAAGAACAGAGAAGGAATTTTTTTTTTTTTTTGAGTTGAGATGAAAACAGAGACAGAGACCGAACGTGAAACGTGAAAAATAGAGACCGAAAGTAATTGCGAGCGCAATCGAAGAAACCACTGAGACAGAAACAAAGCCTCAAGCCAAGGTCAGACACGGTAGCCTACTAGTACTACACTAGGCCTCAGAATACACGACACGAACTAACCGACGATTCTGTACACAGGTATGAAAAACCAACACCAAGAATACTATTAAAGACACACCAATAGTTACACACACCGAAAGAAAGATACAGTTTCGACAAAAGCACAATTGTGAAAAGTTACTTCACTTCGAAAGCGTGCGCGCATGGACAGCTTTGAAGAGACGTGACCTCCAATCTTGCGCATGCCAAGCTTAGGTATATACTTAAGTATACTTAGGTATACCGAACATGAATGATGGAGGTAGGAGGGGGAAAAACCTGGAAAATGGTCAGTAGGTGTGGGTGCGGTGCAACCTCGTCCTCTACCAGCGATCTCTGTCTCCCCTCGGCCTGCCTGTCTTTCACCACCTCCATGGCAGTTCGTGCCAAGCGCACACAGGTCGCTCCCTGAGGGCAACGGTCGCTCCCTCAGGGCAACGTGTGTTTCCCCTCAGCACTACTCGGTTTCTCCTCAGATGACAGGCAGAAGAACGTCCGGGGGCACAGTCCTTGGTGTCCTGGTTTCCTGGAAGTCCTTGGTGTCCTTGTGTTTATACTCTCCCACCCCCCCCCCCCTTCCCACGCCGCCTCCCCCCAAGCCCTCTCCCTCCCACACATTCCCGATGTCCCTGCTCTCAAATGTTGTGTTTGTGTGCTTCCCCTTCTCTCCCCATCTTGACTCCTGCTCCCCCTTTTATATACTTTGTTTGTTTGTCTGTTTGATTTGTTTGTGTGATAAATGTTAGCTCTTTCACGAGCCTCGATTATGTATACAAAAAAAAAGAAGAAAAAAAGGCCTATGTGTTCTGGGTTTGTTGGGCTCACCGTATACATCACGAAGTATAACACTGGAAAATACACAACATGGCCAGAAGTATGTGGCACCCAAACGTATGTGTTCGTCAAACATATCATTCCAAAATCATGGGTGTTAATATGGAGTTGGTCCCTCCCTTTGCTGCTATAACAGCCTCCAATCTTCTGGGAAGGCTTTCCACTAGATGTTGGAACATTGCTATGGGGATTTGTTTCCATTCAGCCACAAGAGCATTTGTGAGGTCGGGCACTGATGTTGGGCGATTAGGCCTGCTTGCATTCGGCATTCCAATTCATCCCAAAGGTGTTCGATGGGGTTGAGATGAGGGCTCTGTGCAGGCCAGTCAAGTTTTTCCACACTGATCTCGACAAACCATTTTTGTGTGGACTTTGCTTTGTGCACGGGGGCATTGCCATGCTGAAACAGGAAAGGGTCTTCCCCAAACTGTTGCCACAAAGTTGGAAGCACACAGTCATATAGAATGTCATTGTATGCTGTAGCATTAAAATTTCCCTTCACTGGAACTAGGGGGCCAAGCCCGAACCATAAAACAGAGCACCAGACCATTATTCCTCGTCTACCGAACTTTACAGTTGGCACTATGCATTCGGGCAGGGAGCATTCTCCTGGCATCCGCCAAACCCAGATGCCAGATGGTGAAGCGTGATTCATTACTCCAGAGAACGTGTTTCCACTGCTCCAGAGTCCAATGGCGGTGAGCTTTACACCACTCCAGCCGACGCTTGGCATTGCGTATGGTGATCTTAGGCTTGTGTGCGGCTGCTCGGCCATGGAAACCCATTTCATGAAGCTCCCGGCGAACAGTTGTTATGCTGACGTTGATTCCAAAGGCAGTTTGGAACCTCGGTAGTGAGTGTTGCAAACGAGAACAGACGATTTTTATGCGTTACACGCTTCAGCACTCGGCTGTCCCGTTCTGTGAGCTTGTGTTGCTTCATGGTTCATGGCTGAGCTGTTGTTGCTCCTAGACGTTTCCACTTCACAATAACTGCACCTACAGTTAACCGGGGCAGCTCTAGCATGGCAGAAATTTGACGAACTGACTTGTTGGAAAGGTGGCATCCTATGATGTTCCACGTTGAAAGTCATTGAGCTCTTCAGTACGGCCCATTCTACTGCCAACGTTTGTCCATGGAGATTGCATGGATGTGTGCTTGATTATATATACCTGTCAGCAATGGGTGTGGCTGAAACAGCCGAATCCACGAATCAAAGGGAGGCACAAAGCGCTCCTCCCTTTATACAGTATAAGGGATCGTTTCTCTGTCTGCAGCTTTTACATGGGGACTGAAAATGCGTTTCTCGGCTACGACTCCACAAAATCGGCTGCAAATTTCAGAAGTAAATACTTTGTACGTTGAGGTAATATGTTCAAATTTCAGCAATGTCCGTTCATGCATTCTTGAGTTATATTTAGAAAACCATCAAAATCATGCTGGTGTCTGCCCGTCCGTCCGTCCACCCAAAATGTGTTGGCGCTCATATCTCAAGGGCTATATGTTTAAACTTGCTGAAACTTGGAATATACATCGGCCAATATGTCTAGTTAATGGCTTTCAAAACATATTCCACCTAAGTGCTATAGTTGTAGCTTTTAAATTAAATATACACTACCGGTCAAAAGTTTTCGAACACTTCTATTTTTCCAGTTTTGATTGAAATTTATGCAGTTTAATGTCCCAATGTACTCTGAAATTAGGCATAGAACAAATAAACAATTGGAGATAAAAAAAGAAATCATAGAATCATTTTCTTTAACAAAATTTAATTTAAATTTTTGACTCAGCAAATTAGCCATCTTTTGCAGATATAACTGCCAAACACACTCATGGCATTCTTTCTACAATTGAAATCAAATATTGTTCGGGAAGTTCTTCTCAACACTGTTGCAGAAGTTCCCACAAATGTGTGGCACTTGTAGGTTGCTTTGCTTTTACCCTTCTGTCCAGTTCATCCCAAACCAGCTCGATGGGTTTTAAGTCAGGAGACTGTGCTCGCCATTCCATGATTTGAAGCCTCCCGTCTTGTTCTTTTCCTCGAAGGTAGTTTTGACATAGCCTGGAGGTGTGTTTAGGGTCATTATCTTGCTGTAGGATGAACCCCTGACCAACTAGGCGTATACCAGAGGGTATTGCATGGCGCTGCAAAATGCTGTGGTAACCCTTTCGGTTCAGGGTGCCAGTCACTGTGCAAGTTGCCGACTCTGGATCCAGCAAAAGAGCTCCAGACCATCGCGCTTCCTCCTCCATGGTTGACCGTTGGTGTCACACACTGAGGAACCATCCTTTCACCTACTCGACGGCGTACAAAAACCCTGCGTGATGAACCAAAGATTTCAAATTTTGATTCGTCGGTCCATAAGACCTTCTTCCAGTCTTCAGTAGTCCATTGGCGGTGCTTTATGGCCCAGGCACGCCTCTTTTTCTTATTTTGCCATCTGAAGACTGGAAGAAGGTCTTATGGACCGATGAACGAAAATGAAGAGTGCAGGTTTGAATGCTCGCCATTCAAATGCTCGCCTGGGTTGAATATTTTTTTCCCCTTACTTTTTCAAGTCTTTCATATCGTCTTGAATAATGAGCAAATAAACATCTTGTACAATGGGCTAATTAATTTTGTTCGTATTTGAAACGTAATTATTCTTAAACCTGAATTTCAGTGTCATCATGAGTAATTGTACCACATCAAATTGCTTATTGTATGGAAATCAAGGGAGGAGGCACAAAGTGCCCCTTCCTTTTTTTTGAGACGGTTTCTCTGTCGGCAACTTTAACATGAGGACTGAAAATTTGTTTCGCGGCTTCTACTGGTATATTGTATATATATATATATATATATATATATATATATATATATATATATATATATACATACACACTTTATACCCCTTTAAAATATATATGTTCTAAATTATGATGTGCTGGCTCAATGTTCTAATGGATGAAGCATCAGACTCCCCATGCTGGGGATTGTGTGTTCAAATCCTTTCTGTGTTGAATATTTTTTCTCCTTACTTTTTCAAGTATTTTACATCATCTTGAAGAAAGTCTTGTACGATGAACAAATACATTTTGTTCGTATTTAAAATGCATCTTGTGAAAAATGCCAGGAGCATTGGAAAGGCCCCTTTATGTGGGATGTGCCATGTGGCAAACTATAGAAAACAAGGAACATTCCATAGTTTGTAGAAAATGCCATACAATCTACTATATAAGAGAGCTGTTCGTCTGTCTGTCTGTGTGTCGCCATTTTTCTCAGAGATGGCTGAACGGATCTTCGTCAAACTTTCAGAGGTAAATCGGTGATTGCCTGGGAGTGTTTTAGGACAAAAAAAATAGTAAAAAAAAAAGGTTCGTTTTTTGGGATTTATACAGTTACGTCAAAAAGTAAGTGCACCCCATGTAAAGTTTTGACTTTTTCAACAAATTTCAACATACAGCTATTTGATCTTCATTTCAACAATATTGATAGATAAAGGTGAGATAATACAACAAATATCATGAAACATTTACATTTTGTCGTCCATTGTATAATTTAAATAAACATAAATGCAAATATCGCATGTGGAAAAAGTAAGTACACCCCTAAATTTATCACTACTTCAAATACCTAAATTAGAATCAGGGGCACCAGCTCAGGTGCAAATGATTAGAACATCGTTAGAGAGGATCTTGGAGGAACCTGTCTTATTTAAACCTCAGACATTTAGTTTGGTTTGCTCTTTTTTGTTGAAGTGCGCGGCATCACCATGCCTCGATCAAAAGAGCTCTCTGAGGCCTTCAGAAAGAAGGTTATAGATGCCTTCGAGTCTGGGAAGGGATTTAAAAAGATCTCCAAACAATTTGAAATCAATCATTCGACTGTCCGGAAGATCATTTACAAGTGGAGAAGATTCCAAACAACTGCCAACTTGTTCAGGCCAGGCCGCCCCAGCAAGTTCAGCCCGAGAGCAGACCGCAATATGCTGAAAGAAGTCTCTAAGAACCCCAGAATGTCATCACGGGACCTACAGGTAGCTCTTGCCACTGTTGATGTCAAGGTGCATGAGTCTACCATTAGAAAGAGGCTGCACAAATTTGATCTACATGGGAGGTGTGCCAGGAGGAAACCTTTGCTGTCCAGAAAGAACATCAGGGCAAGACTAAAGTTTGCCAATGAACACCTAGGCAAAGACCAGCACTTCTGGAACAATGTGCTCTGGACAGATGAGTCAAAGGTAGAGCTATTTGGCCACAGTACCAGAAGACATATTTGGCGAAAACCAAAGACAGCATTTGACCACAAGAACCTGATAACAACTGTAAAGCATGGTGGTGGAAATATTATGGTTTGGGGCAGCTTTGCTGCATCAGGGCCTGGGCAGCTCACCATCATAGAATCCACAATGAATTCTTCATTGTAACTGAGGGTGCTTGAGGATAATGTGAGGCCATCTGTCAGAAAGTTGAAGCTCAACCGAAGGTGGACCTTGCAACATGACAATGACCCTAAACATACCAGTAAATCCACCAAGGAATGGCTGAACAGAAAGAAATGGAGGGTTCTGGAATGGCCAAGTCAAAGCCCGGATCTAAATCCCATCGAGATGTTTTGGGGGGATTAGAAACGAGCTGTGCATGCAAGAAACCCCTCAAACATCGCACAGCTGAAAGAATTCTGCATGGAGGAGTGGGCAAAAGATTCTCCCAGTCGATGTCAGAGACTGGTAGACGGTTATAAGAAACGCCTACTTGAGGTTGTTTCTGCCATAGGGGGCAATACCACCTATTAGAGCCAAGGGTGTACTTACTTTTTACACATGCGAAATTTGCATTTATGTTTATTAAAATTATACAATGGATGACAAAATGTAAATGTTTCATGATATTTGTTATATTATATCATCTTTATCTATCAATATTGTTGAAATGAAGATCAAATCGCTGTATGTTGAAATATGTTGAAAAAGTCAAAACTTTACATGGGGTGGACTTACTTTTTCACGTGACTGTATATAAAAAAAATCAATCAATAGTACCTTAGCCTTTTTGATTAATGACAGTTATATACAAGTACAAATTCGCATAAATAAATGCAAAACAATCACCAGACATTTGATCACAAATAAATCAAACAATTCCGGAAGTGTACGAAGTGTGGTAGTAAGGCTTCTTCATCTTCCTGATCTGCATCACACTTAACTCAGAAACGTGATGAATGGCACATTCAGCAGCATATATTCAACAAAAAAGTGAAATTATGATTTGACGTTTGTGGTGGATTCTGATTTGGATGTAATTGCTTTTACATTTTATTTTCTCCCATTTCAAATTTGTTAATGTTTCTTTTTCTCTTGAGCAACGCCGGGTACTCCAGCTATAAACACTAATATACTTTACCCGGTGTACAAATACAAATACAACTTTGTCTGGGGGGTAACATTGGCTATGTGGCTGCAGCCTCATGCGTGGGTGTGGGGGACCAGGAGATGGGCGTAAATTCTCTATGTGAATGTGTCGGCCTACAGTGTAGCGCCACCTGGTGATGGTGGCAGAGGGTGTTACAATTTCCTTTTTTACCTGGGCAACACTGAGGTTAGAGCAGTGGTTCCCCCCAACCTTTTCTATGCCCCACACCCCTAGGAAATATTTGATTAATGTTCGCACCCCCTACAAAAGTAATATCACCTTTGAAGATGAAGAAGTCAAATTTTTGAACCACAAATTGAACCACATACAATACTGTGGGTGAACAAATTGAACTAAAAAATAAGATTTTAACTCGGTGCATGAAATGCAAATATAAATTGAGCAATTCGATTCTAATTTATTCAGAAAAAAAATGAAACAGTAAAATCAATCCCAATTGTGAACATAAAATTCAATGACTTCTTTGTTCCTGCTTCTCTTTCATGATTTTGTCAAAACATGGAACTTTCTTGCTGACTGCGATCTGCAGGTCTGCCTGTGGATTCAGGCGATTCCTAGATGTTGTCTTGATTGACAAAAGAGAACTGAATCCAGATTTACACAAGTATGTCGTTGCAAATGGAATGAGGACACGGAGTGCTTTTCCACCAACTCTTGGGAAAGTATACAGTGCTGCACACCAAAACTCCTCCAAAGTCTTGCTTTCAAATTGCATTTCAAGAGCTCGATTTGTCCGCAAATCAATAAGATCTTCCTTCAGTTCTTCATCATTTGACATTTTCTCCATATTGTAGGAATATGGATTCTTGATCCATTCTTCTGAAATATTCAGGTCTTCAGCAGCAAAATATCCATCAAACGATTCTGACAGCATTTCCAAATGAGCCACAATTTCTTCACGTACAGTAGGAGTTATGGATCCAGCATCATCAAACATCTCTTCAAGTGAAGGAAAATTTGAGAGATTGCCTCTTTCCATCCTTTGACGCCAAAGACGTAACTTTTCTTTGAAGGCATTCAACTTTTCACAAGCCTTCAATATGTTTATCCCTTTTCCTTGAAGAGAAACACTCAGGTCATTCATACGAGTGAAAATCTCAGCTAAGTAAGCCAACATTTGGGTGAATTGCTGTGATTCCAATGCCCCCAACCAGATCACATTCACGCTCTTCCACAAAAAACTTTGATTTCTTCCTGTCGTTCAAAGAAGCGGGTTAAAGCTTGTCCTCGTGACAACCAACGGACTTCTGTGTGGAAAAGCAAAACTGAATGCTCACTTCCCAGATCTTCACAAAATGATTTGAAGATGCGATGGTTCACAGCTCGCCCCCCTGATCCAGTTGATGATCTTCACACAAGTATCAAGGACTTTCTTCAAATTTGGAGGCGATGTTTTTGATGCCAAAGCATGCCGATGAAGAAAACAATGGGTAACTTGCAAGTCTGGAATCTCCTTTTTCATCAATGCAGAAAAGCCAGATTTATTTCCAAGCATTGCAGGTGCCCCGTCAGTGCACACAGAACCAATGATTTTGATATCTAAATCATGTTTGGCAAAGAAGTCTTTCACCAGCTGCATCACATCCTTTGCAGTTGTGCTTGTTTTCAAATCTTCACAAAACAGGAAATCTTCCTTCACAGCACCATCATTGACATACCTCATTAATGTGATGAGTTGACAACAACTGGAGACATCAGTTGACTCATCCAACTGAATAGTGATTTTAAGAGGATGATTGGTACGTCAACTTTCATCCGACGTACATGCCATCGTCTTATTCAAGGCAATATGAATGCCCGGCTGACACGACAAAAACCGGTTCACTGCAGGTTGCTCGCGTGGCGAAGATGGCGGACGGCTTTCACTCCAACCCGGGCTTTGAGGCCCGGATCCTCCGGAACCTCAATGAGAATACCCGACGACACAGGCTCCACGCACTCCGGTGATATCTGAGATGACTTGGTCCAAAATATCTTCACTCAAATCACTGATTCGGTTGTGAATGACATTATTTGATAGGGGCACCTGTTAAAAAAAATTTCTTGCTTCGTTGTCCAGGATAGTTGTTGCCATTTCCAGTGCACATGGCTTGATGAGATCTTCTGCAATTGTATGGGGCTTCTTGGATTTGGCCACTGCATATGCCACTTGGTATGAAGCAAGAAGTAGTGGTTTTTCAACAGAAACAAAACCCCAACTTTGGAAGAGTTCCTACAGAATCAAAACGAGCTCTTTTGATTTTCAATGACCCAACATCATGTCCTTCAACATCGGCTCCGCCATGCTTGTTCTTGAAGTGCTCTTGAAGCTTGGATGGTTTCAGATTTGAGTTGGAAAACACAACGCTACAAAGAGTGCTCTGGGGTTTTTGCAACCCATCATTTCCCGTTATGCAAGTGAAACCAAAGCGCACATAGCCATCATTCTATTTCCTTCTTTTTGACATGATGAAGGGTTAATCTGCAAAACAGAAAGAGAAAAATATGAGAAAAAATATAAAAATATGTGAAAAGTATACAATGGTGTATACAGGTTACAAGTTGCTACACGATAAGAGTTTGTGCTGAAAAAAGACAAAAAAATGAATAAAGTATACGGAGTGTATACGGAGTGGAACATGTTTGACTATTGGTTTGAGACGTTGTTTGCAGTGGCATGCATTGATTTTTCGTCATGGGGAAGCAATTTAAGCTACACATAAAAAACTAGAACGCCACTCAGTAGAGCGCATACTCCCGCCGTGGGTGGCTGCTGCTGCTGAGCCCTATCTTCCAATGGTAAAAAATCCTTCAAAAATTCCTGGATCCGAAATAATATCCTGAGCTTCAACAAAAACTAATCAATTCTTCCTTATCCCAAGGGCAATCATCCCACCAATTTTCATCCAAATCAGTTCAGAACTTTTCCGGATATCTTGTTCACGAACACGCAAACACACACACACACACGGACGGACACGATCGAATGCATTACTCCCTGGCGGGAGTAATTATATAAATACACTAGACGACCCGTGAACCCGTTGGGTTCCCGTTATGACAGCGGTTGATGAAAAAAAAATACACACAATTTTAATATTATTGAGTGGTCAAACTTTAATTTGAAGAAAATTTGAGCATTTACCTCATGAGTCACCGTTCAACGAAGCACGTGTTTAATGACAACAATCTTGGTTGATCTCCCATCCTTCTTTTCTTTTTCTTTTTTTTTTCTTGTAGTGTAAAAGATGGGAGGGGAAGAGAGATAGAGATAGAGAGACTTAAAAGTTTTATGTCATGTTCAAAAGGCACACTGGCAGATGGCTGAGTGATGACTCGTGACACACGACGACAAGGACACAAGCCACTCTTTGTTTCACCCCCAGATATTCCATCTCACACCCTCTGGGGGTGCAGACACCCCAGGTTGGGAACCCCTAGGTTAGAAGGTATTCCATTTTCCTTTTTTTAGCCTAGGCAACACTGAGGTGAAAACACTCTTTGCACAGGTAAATTTTTTCTCCTTCTCATCCCCACTCCCCCAAAACGGAGGGGCCTGTCAAAGCCACTCCCCCCCCCCCCAAAAGATGTAACTGTAGTATATCTGTCCCCTCCCTCTCCCCTCACCTCTCGCATTCTTCCCCCTACCACTCCACCCACTCCCTCCCTCACCCCTGCGTCTCCTGCCTCCTCCTTCCACCTGCCCCCCGCCCAGCAACGCCGGTTACTCCTGATAGTACAAAATAAGGGGCATTCAAAAAATCTCGTGTGCATGCTGGACTACCCTTGTGTTCTGAGGAGGAACCAAGTAATGCTCTAGAAAAGAAAAGATTTAGGGGTGCCCTAAATCTGGCAATAAAATACATTTACTTCTTCATGCATGTGGATGAATCAAATTGGTGCCCCTTTGTATGAACTTTTCTGGAGCATCGCTTCATTCCTACTTCGTTCGTTCTGGAGCACCGCATACTTTTGGCCATGTAGTGTATATATATATGGAGTAAAAGCACACATTACATTCACTCAACAATAACATTTTGCCATCGACGATATTCATGAAATTAATTGGTCATTATAATGTTCTTCACCAAAAGAGAACCGTAATTTGTTTTAGTCTCTAATATAATCTCCACCACAGCACATCAATGTGCAATCTGCCTTCCTTCTGCTACTCCCTCCTTATTCCTTCCCACATCTACAAGACTTTGTTAAAGCTACTGTTCTGCATTTGCAGACAGTTTAAATGGCAGATGTCACCAACCAAAAGTTTGCAAAGTGTGTTAACCATCATGGGAAGCAAGGGTATGGTAATCGTCCTGGGAAACAATGGTATGCTAACAATTGATTTTTCATGTGTTTGCCCTTTGTTGGAGTACGAATGTATCGAGCACACCTTCGTCAACTTTCAATATCGAGCATACCTTCGTCAACTTTCAATTATTGATACACCTATGAGTAGAAAATGGCTTAAATCCATCTTTCTTGCGTACTTGAGACTCTTGCCTGGTGTACAGGAGGAAGGTTCTGAGCATTTCAGGAGGAATAGATGAGGTTGGTGAACTGAAGTGGGATTTAATGCTCTGCCTGCTGGCGGTGTGGATCATCTTGTGGGTGTGCTTATTCAAGGGGGTGAAGACCTCTGGAAAGGTATGCATCGGATTCATGTAAAGTTGAACAATATGTGGCTGCTTTTGGGGCTGTTTTAATCTCCTTTATATTCATTTTATGAACTGTTTGGTGTTTATTCAATCCTGTCTAGTGTTTCGAGTTTCAATCCTCTTTACCTACTTGTATATATTGTTACGTGGTCCCCCCCCCCCCCCTTACCTCTGGTCTCGGTGGACCTCCGAACCCCGAGAGGGTCCCCGGCAGAAAGATGTGTTATCCTTGGTTGAAATCCAGCAAATAATGAAACCCTCAATGGAACCAGAAAATGAAACAGTCAAATCAATAATGCAACCACACCAGCTTATAAACAAACAATATGAATGAATGAATGATCGTTTTAAGGCCATGTTTTCCCTGCTAGAGCGGGGGTTAGCCTTGCGGGCCCCATGGTTCCCTGTTTGAGGCAATGTTTTTATGGCCGGATGCCCCTCCTGACGCCAAACAAACAATAAACAAAAAATAAATAAATAAACAAACGTTATAAACAAACAATAATATATTATAAATCACACACAAAGAGCCATACAACAATGGGGGCAATCACCCCCTACTTTCAAATCTTACGATGATATCCTTGTTAAGCCTCTTAACCCCACACTCAGGGCACCTCCCCCAATGTCTCTGTGCGCTCCCACGATCGGGGAGTCAAGGCCCGATGGTCAATTGAGGCGTAGGCGAGCGAGATGACCCCGAGGTCACGTTGTTCAGCACCCAGCAACACAGCGGTGGAAAGGAACCTCACAAAGACGCGCTCCGACGTACACGTTGCGGTTCAATCCGGGAGCCTCCGTATAATTCTCACGTGCCCCTTTCTGGCACAGCCGTCCCCGGCAAACCACCGGGGAATAATGCCCGGCTGACACGACAAAAACCGGTTCACTGCAGGTTGCTCGCGTGGCGAAGATGGCGGACGGCTTTCACTCCAACCCGGGCTTTGAGGCCCGGATCCTCCGGAACCTCAATGAGAATACCCGACGACATAGGCTCCACGCACTCCGGTGATATTTCTTATCGCCCGAACTTCCCTTCAAGGACGCAAAGTTCACTCGCACTGTACGTCGAACGCTCGGGCCGGAGCTTCAACAACCACGTCTCTTTCACAATCTCCTACCGCCTCTCTCTTCTTCTTTGCTCCACCTCTTCCGGTCACGATCCGGATTTCCGGCCACATTTTACGAGGAGCGCTTTTAAATCTTTTAACTATAATAACCCTTTCCCTTCAACCACAATCACCAGAATACTTAGAATCAACAACAATAATCATAACAACAACCCTTAGGGCCGAATCCATAACACTTCCCCCCCTCAAGAAAGAAAGTTTGAACACAGCGAACACTTTCTTTGCATGCCCTCTTTAAACAAGCCAAAGTAAATTCACAACCCAAATCAGCAATCCCCGTGGGCAACAATATTCAACCTTCCCCAAAAATAAAGCAACAAAATTTTACCCCACCCCCAGAGCTTTCCAAAGTTAATTCCCTCTGGACCAAGCGTCAACAATGACATTGTCCCTGCCCCTCTGATTTTTACTTATAGTTTCTCTTGAATGAAGGTTAAGGGGTTGTGATCAAAAACCCAAAGGCCAGCAAATCTATAGCACTTTCCCCGGGAGGCCGAGCTGAAAGCCAGGTTCCATGGTGGTTGGGTGGTGGGGCCTGGAAGTATTCACTACCTGGACGACTTTAGGAACATGGAGTTCATGGTTAGTCCGGGGAGGAAAGTTCACTACATGGACGCCTTTAGGAACGTGGAGTTCACGGTTAGTCCGTGCAGGGAAGTTCACTACCTGGACGCCTTTAGGAACGTGGCGTTCACGGTTAGTCTGTGAAGGAATCTTGGCTCGGCGGCTCCGCAGCATTCAGTGCTTCAACTTTTCCGGACTCCTAATAATTACGGTGGGACCACTTGTCACAGTAGTCACCTGACTGGTGGTCTCCTTCTCGGCCACTGCTCTGATAATCCTTCCTTTGGGAGCTTTCATAACTCTGGAAGCCTCCATAATAATATCGCTTGTGGCCACCACCACTACTACTCCGTGGTCCTCCTCTGTAGCCCCCTCGACCCCTAGGAAATGCCTTCCCTACTGTGATGGACCGACCCTCCAACTCCTTGCTATTCAGATCCTTTTCTACCTCTCTGGCGTCCTTTGAGTTTTCAAACGTGACAAAGCCAAACCCTCTTGACTTTCGTGTCTCCCTGTCTTTTATCAGCAGCACTTCCAAAAGCGGTCCATAGTTGCTGAAGGCAGACTCCAAAACATCTTCCTGTGTTTTGAAGTTCAGTCCACCTACAAATAACTTGCTAAACTTGTTGCCATCCCGAACTGGTGTGGTGTTATCCTTTTTCTTTTTTTCTTTTTTTTTGTTGTATACAGAGTCGAGGCTCGTGAAAGAGCTAACATTTATCAAACAAACAAATCAACCAAACAAGCAAACAAAGTATATAAAAAGGGGAGCGGTCAACATGATGGGGAGAGAAGGGGAGGAAGCACACAAACACAACATTTGAGAGCAGGGACATCGGGAGATGTGTGGGAGGGAGAGGGCCTGGGGGGGGGGGCAGGATAGGTATAAAACGCAAGGACACCAATGACTTCCAGGAAAGAAGTCGGCACCTCAAAAAGTGGATTTGGGGTGAAATTAGCGGGGATAGAAAAGATCAAGGTTTTGGATTGGGGAAGATAAGAGATGGTGGTGAACAGCCGTTTAAAAGACCTGGAGGGAGGAGTGGGATTGAAGAGAGTGAGGGAGTTTGTTCCAGAGGCGGGAGAAAAGAGGAATGAAGGAGTGAAGGTGAGCAGAGAATCTTGATTTTGGCAGTTTAACCATAAGAGGGTTGCAAGCAGATCTTGTGCGACCTGTAGGAATATTTGGGGGACAGAGCCCAGAGAGAGCTGGGGGAGCAAGGCCGGAGAGGAGTCGGTAGAAGACGGAAAGACCACCAACCTGCCTGCGGTGAGTAAGTGAAAGGCCCTCGGAGATAGCGTCATCGCGGAAGATTCCAATGATTCTGAATGCTTTGGTTTCAACAGCGTGAAGACGAGCTAGTTGTGAGGCAGGAGCACCAGCCCAGAGGGGAGAGTAGTACTCCATTGAACTGCGGATGAAAGCCTTGTATGTGGTGAGGAGCTCAGGTGTGCCAAGGAAGGACTTCGCACGACGGAGGATGCCCAGTCGGCGACTGGCTTTGGAGGCCAGCTTGGAAATGTGGTTTTCCCAGGAAAGATCATGGCAGATAGTGAGACCCAAAAGCTTGAGTGACAGAACTTCTTGGAGAGGATTATTCAGAAAGAAGATGGGAGGGTTGTCCAGTCGGTCTTTTCGGAGAGACATCGTAAGAGTGTGAGATTTGTCAGGATTGAAAGACATGTTTCACTTGTTTGCCCAGTCTGTGATTTTGTCCAGGTCTGCAGAGAGTGAGGAGGCTGCAGACTGCCGATCTGAGGGATGAGGAATGGAGCGGCAGAGAGTGGAGTCATCAGCAAAGAGACAGAGGGGATTTTCAAAAGAGTCAGAGAGATCATTGATGAAGACCAGAAAAAGCACAGGGCCCAGAACACTGCCTTGGGAAACTCCAGCCTGAACAGGAAGAGGAGATGAGAGAAACCCATTCAGGGCCACACGTTGACTACGACTAGAGAGGAAGTCCGCCAGCCATGCGTGGAGATTTCCATGGATACCAAAGGAGGAGGGTTTGGTGAGCACAGCGGGGTGCCAGAACGTATCGAAGGCATGTGATATGTCGAGGGAGACAGCTCTAATTCCCTGTTTGGCATTGCGGACCTCCATCCATTGTTGAGACAGCAGAAGCAGCATGTCCAGAGTAGAGTGACCTGGTCTGAAACCAAATTGATGATCAGAGATCAAGCCATTGGAGAAGAGGAAAGATTTCATATCCGAAGCAATAATGGCTTCCATGACTTTGCTGATAATTGGGAGAAGGCTGATTGGTCTGTAGTTGCTAGGATCTGTTTTTGCCCCTTTTTGTGCAAAGCGGTAATGTTGGCTGATTTCCAAGCACATGGCAGTTGACCTTGAGCAAAAGAGAGGGTGAAGAGAACAGAGAGGGAGTGAAAGAGCAGAAGAACAGGATTTTAGGACCCATGGGCTGATCGAGTCGAGGGTTGACAGAAACTTTTCCACCTTGTCAGGAGGAAAGGGCACGGAGTCCAAGAGCAGCTGGGTACGACTGGGTATGGTGGGTACAGAGAGGGATGGGTTTGGGACACAAGATTTAGAGGCAAACACAGAGTTGAGGCATTCAGCTTTTTCACGTGCGGAGTCAGCTGTGTAGCCGTTTGAGGTAAGGGAGGGGATGGAGGGGGAACAAACACCAGAAACAGATTTGACCAGACGCCACCAGGATTTGGAAGAGGGAGACAGATAAGAGAGTTTGGTCTTGAGAACGGAGAGATATTGTTTGCTGGCTCTCCTGAGGGTGGACACACACTTGTTTCGGGCTTTGTGAAAGGAAATGAGATTTCCTTCCTTTGGATTTGCTTTCCAGGAGACGAAGGCAAATTGTTTCTGGGCAACAGCCTTACCACAAGATTCCGTGTACCATGGACGGGAGGAAGGGTATGACAACTGAAGACGAGATGGGATAAATCTGTGCATGAGAGAGAGCAATTTACTTTGGAAGAATTCCCAGGATGAGTGGATTTCAGAGGTGGTAGAGATGGGAGACCAGTCCAGATGATTGATGGCTGCTTGAAGACCGTGCCAGTTGGCCTGAGTGAAATGCCAGACTCGTCGATGCTGAGCAGGCTCCCTGAGAATGGTCAGAGAGATGTCCACTTTAACAAGGACATGATCAGATGAGCCGATTGGAGCAGAAGAAGAGCAGCAGACATTTTCAGGGAAGTTAGTCATAACCAAGTCCAGAAGAGAAGATGCTCCGTTGACTGAGATCCGGGTCGGGAAATTGACAGATTGTGTCAGTCCCAGTGAGTCGCAGAATTCCTTTGCTGAGGAACCATGGCTGGTGAGAGGGGTACCCACACCCAGCCAACTGGCATGCTGACAATTGAAATCACCACATATGAGGAAGAGAGAGTTGGGATCAGTAGATAGAAGTTGGTCCATATTATCAGACAGCGAGTTGGAGATGGAGTCATCACTGTTTGGTGGACGGTACAACACACATATGAACAAGAGGTGGGAGCGAAGGGGAGGCCGTAGCCAGAGGTATTCCTGGGGGTAAGGTGGAGAGAGTGCAGTGCAGGGCGAGTGAGGAAGAGAGTTTTTGATAAAGATAGCAACCCCACCTCCAGGACGAGGCTCAGGTCTATCATACCAGAGGAGGGAGTAACCCAGGAGAGATACTAAGGAATCAGAGACATCATGAAGGAGGAAGGTTTCTGTTAATCAGATCACGTCTGGTTTGTCAGAAGCAACCTGTATGGAGAGATCAGTTAAGTTTGAACGAAGGCCCCGGATGTTTGAGGTCCATACCGTTAATGAAGAGGAAGGGGGAGCATCGGATACAGACAGGGGGGAGGAGGGGTAGGGTAAGGTGTGGAAGAGGTGGAAGAGGTAGGGAGAGCTGTTGAAGGTGTGTCAGAGATTTCAGAATAGCTCGGAGAAAGGGAACGATGGGGCGGACAAAAGGTTTGATGGTGATTGGGTGAGGCACAATGAGGTGTTATTTGAGGAGGGGGAAGAGCGAGGCAGAAGGTTGGGGGAGATGGAGGTGAGAGTTAAAAGGGGGGAAGAAGCGGGGAGGACGCTTTGTGGAGGTGGAGTAAGAGGGGGGAAATTGAGAAGAAATGAGGGTGGGGAGATTTGAAGGGGAGGGGCGAGGGGGGAGTTTAGGAGGGAAGGGACAAGGGGAGGGATTTGAAAGGGATGGGATATGGGGGAGATTTGGAGGGGAGGGGTGAGGGGGGAGTCTAGGAGGGGAGGGGCGAGGGGGAGTCTTGGAGGGGAGGGGTGTGGGGAAGTTTAGGAGGGAAGGGGCAAGGGGGGAGATTTGAAAGGGATGGGTGATGCGGAGGATTTGGAGGGGAGGGGCAAGGGGGAAGATTTGAAAGGGATAGGTGATGGGGAAGATTTGGAGGGGGGGGGTGGTGGGGATGATTTGGAGGGGAAGGGTTATGGGGAAGATTTGGAGGGGAGGGGTGAGATTGGATTTTAGAAAGTGTACGATTAATGGAAAACGAACATTTATTGCAAAATGTGTTTCTTGTGACCTTCGAGTCAAAAATATGTTTAAGGACGCTGGAGGGAGGATGGAGTGCAGGAGAGTTTAGGGAATGTAGAAAAGAGGCACTGTAAGAGATGGAATTTTTTTTTGGGATGAATAGATTTGGTGAGCAAGTCGAAAGCAACCTTTTAAAGAAGAAGAGGAAAAAGGTGTTATAATATACGACGGAATACAGAACTTGAGGGGAAAGTGTAAACATTTTAAAGTTTAACAGTGAAAACTATCGGGGGAAATGGGGGAGAAACACGTGGTCGAAGAACGAACGAACGAATAAGAACGAATAAACGAATGAGAACAACAAATAAGAACAGAGAAGGAAATGTTTTTTTGTTTTTTTTGTTTTTTTTTTAGTTGAGATTTTAAACAACGAAGTAGGCTATGGGGTGAAAAGACTGGGAAAACAGAGAACGAAAGTTATTGGAGCACAAACGATGGACTGCTGAGAGAAAAACAAAGCCTCAAGGTTGGACACTGTACAAGGCCTCAAAAGACATGGCACGAATTAACACGATTTTCTATACATGTATGAAAGATTTGCACTGAAAATCTTCCTCGGGACACACTATACGTACAACACCATAAAATAAATACAGTTATAACGAAAATACAAATGGGAACAATTACTTCACTTCGATTTCGATGGAGAGCGTGTAGAGCCGCGAATAAACGAAACCTCGCCAGCAAGACCGGAAGTCGATTGTGCCAGTCGATGTCGACCAGTCGGATGTGCCCTTCTGGGCTTTTTAACAACCATCGGGTTACCAAAAACTTGACCACCGGCCAAATCATTCCCGATAACAACCGATACTCCCTCTACAGGAAGCGTGGCTTGTAAACCGACGGTGACCGGTCCTGACACCAAATTGGACTCCAAATGGATGACATGAAGTGGAGCACTAACACAGCCACAAATCCCCTGTAAACGAACACTATCCCCAGTTGCCGTCTCCTCGGACCATGGCAAGATGCCTTCAAGCATTAAAGATTGATGTGCTCCTGTGTCCCTCAATATCCTAACCGGTCTCCGGTTAGTCGAGGCTC
Organism: Myxine glutinosa; assembly: GCF_964187855.1. Classification (NCBI taxonomy): domain Eukaryota; kingdom Metazoa; phylum Chordata; class Myxini; order Myxiniformes; family Myxinidae; genus Myxine; species Myxine glutinosa. The sequence continues at coordinate 182,747,012 of NC_136264.1, read as the reverse complement.
CATCCAGTGACACAACCCCCTCGGAAATAAATGGTTGGTAACCCTTTTGAGGGCGATTTCTTACAATGGCCATCACAATTGGTAGTCGAACTCCGCTCCTGATTTTCCTTTCCCAGAGCATAACAGTTGGACATCCAGTGTCCAGGTTTATGGCAAAAAGTGCAAGTAGGCCCGGAGGAGAACCTCGTGGTCTGCCAAGGCATGGGGGCGGCGGTCTGCCTCAAGTCCCCAGGACGATAGGTCTGTCTTGGAACCGCAGTCTTCTGATTTCTAGAAGTCGTGGTGTCAAAGTGGACCTCATTTTCGTCCCGAGGCCGCCCCCATGGATTTTCATTCTACGCCGCTGATGTACCATAGCTCCCCTGGCTAGGTCTGGGCGAGAAGTTCGGTTTGTGGAACCCCATCCTGTGTGTTAAGGCATAGTCATCTGCCATGGTGGCTGCCTCATACAGCTTTGGTACTTTCCTTTCCTCCAGATGAACTTTAATGTCTTCGTGGACACACTGTTGGAATTCCTACACCAGGATCAATTGTCGCAATAGTTCGAAGTCTTTCCCAACTCCTTTTGAATCAGACCACCTATCAAACATGGTTTCCTTCACTCTGGCAAATTCCACATGGGTCTCACTCTCGCTCCTCCTGGCATTCCGGAATTTTTGCCGGTACACTTCCGGGACCAATTCATAGGCTTTGAGAATGTGTTTCTTCAATACCTCGTAATCTGCACATTGGTCAATCGGTAAAGCCGAAACAATCTCTTGAGCTTTACCCACCAGAACACTTTGCACTAGTATGGACCAGTACTCCTCAGGCCAGTTTAACTGTCGAGCCACTTTCTCAAAGTGTGGAAAAAACTTGGCTACCTCCTTTTCATTGAAGGGTGGAACCAGCCTCACATGTCTGCCAACATCCCAGGTTTTCTGACTAGGTGTCGAACCAGTCAGCAGGGATGGTACCTCTCCCCGTTCTCTCTTTAACTCCAGCTCCTTGACTTTAATTTCCTGCTGACGCGCCAATTCACGGTCCTTTAACTCCCTTTCGGCTCTTCTCTCCTCTGCTTCGAGTTCTCTTGCAGCTCTCCTTTCCTCTGCTTTTTTGTCTTCTAACCTTTCCTGGAGTTCTCTTTCCACTCTTCTTTCCTCTGTTTTTGTCCCCCGTCGTACAGCGGAGCGAAAGGGGGACTATGGTTTTCCCCTCCGTCCGTGTGTCCGTCCGTCCGTCCGTCCGTGCGTGCGTGTGTGCGTGCGTGCGTGCGTGCATGCTTGCGTGCATAAGCGAAGGACCGCATTCGAATTTGGTGTGTGGGTGCAACCCACGTCAAAATCCAAGATGGCCGCCGCCATGTATGTCTGATGCCATGTATGTCTGAACCTTGTGAGCTGAATATCTTGAAAAATAAGCGAAGTACCAACTTCTAATCTGGTGTGTGGGTTTATCTAGGCATACTTGGAGGAATGCTATTTAAAATTGGGTCGCCACGTCAAAATCCAAGATGGCCACCACCATATATATGTCTGAACATTTTGAGCGAAATATCTTGAAAAATAAGCGAAGTACCAACTTCTAATCTGGTGTCTGGCTATATCTAGGCACAAGGAAGAACGCTGTTTAAAATTGGGTCGCCACGTCAAAATCGCAGATGGCGGCCACCATATATATGTCTGAACCTTGTGAGTGAAATATCTCGAAAAATAAGCGAAGTACCAACTTCTAATCTGGTGTGTGGGTGTATCTAGGCACAAGGAAGAACGCTTTTTAAAATTGGGTCGCCACGTCAAAATCCAAGATGGCCGCCGCCATGTAAGTCTGAACCTTGTGAGTGAAATATCTCCAAAAATAAGCGAAGTACCAACTTCTAATCTGGTGTGTGGGTGTATCTAGGCACAAGGAAGAACGCTGTTTAAAATTGGTTCGCCACGTCAAAATCCAAGATGGCCGCCACCATATGTATGTCTGAGCATTGTGAGTGAAATATCTCCAAAAATAAGCGAAGTACCAACTTCTAATCTGGTGTGTGGGTGTATCTAGTCATAAGGAAGAACGGTATTGAAAATTGGGTCGCCACGTCAAAATCCAAGATGGCCGCCACCATATGTATGTCTGAACCTTGTGAGTGAAATATCTTGAAAAATAAGCGAAGTACCAACTTCTAATTTGGTGTGTGGGTGTATCTCGGCATAAGGAAGACCGCTATTGTAAATTGGGTCGCCACGTCAAAATCCAAGATGGCCGCCACCATATATATGTCTGAAACTTGTGAGCGAAATATCTTGAAAAATAAGCGAAGTACCAACTTCTAATCTGGTGTGTGGGTGTATCTAGGCACAAGCAAGAAGGCTGTTTAAAATTGGGTCGCCACGTCAAAATCCAAGATGGCCGCCGCCATGTATGTCTGAACCTTGTGAGCAGAATATCTTGAAAAATAAGCGAAGTACCAACTTCTAATCTGGTGTTTGGGTGTATCTAGGCCCAAGGAAGAACGCTGTTGAAAATTGGGTCGCCACGTCAAAATCCAAGATGGCCGCCGCCATGTATGTCTGAACCTCTGAGCGGAATATCTTGAAAAATAAGCGAAGTACCAACTTCTAATCTGGTGTGTGGGTGTATCTAGGCATAAGGAAGAACGCTATTGAAAATTGGGTCGCCAGGTCAAAATCCAAGATGGCCGCCTCCATGTATGTCTGAACCTTGTGAGCGAAATATCATATCATAGCATGTTTTCTGCGTCTTCCACTTTGTCAACTCACATCACTTCCCCGACGGGGGACCTAGGCGTAACGCTTGTTTTTTGCTCTTCTAACCTTTCCTGGAGTTCTCTTTCCACTCTCCTTTCCTCTGTTTTTTTTCTCTTCTAACCTTTCCTGGAGTTCTCTTTCCTGTACTTTTAACCTTTCCTGGAGTTCTCTTTCCTGTACTTTTAACCTTTCCTGGAGTTCTCTTTCCACTCTTCTTTCCTCTGTTTTTTTCTCCTCTAACCTTTACTGGAGTTCTCTTTCCACTCTCCTTTCCTCTGTTTTTTTCTCTTCTAACCTTTCCTGGAGTTCTCTTTCCTGTACTTTTAACCTTTCCTGGAGTTCTCGGTCCTGTGCTTTTTCCCTTTCCTGGCTCTGCAATTGCATCTCCAGTTTCTGGAGCTCCACATTTTCTTGCTCTTCTGGTAACCAATCCCAGGCTACCTCTTCCCATGCTTCTAATCCCACCATAAATTGTATCACCACTGTCTGCAACTCTGCCTTCTTCATATTAGTTCGGACCTCCAAGCTAAAATGTTTGGCCAATTTCCAGAGGTCCGATTTTACCAACGCTCTGAACTGTGCTTCACTGGGGGTCACTGTCAACTTCTCTGAGTCAAACTCCATAGTGACTACTGGTAACACCTGTTAACCTTCACACAATTAATTTTTTGAACAAACAAAAACAAATTACTTTTTTTGTTGTTGTTGTTGTTGTTGTTTGTTTTTGGAAAAAAATTGGGAATGTTGGAAAAAGTTCCAAATTTGGGAATTCTGGGAATGTTAGGGAATTCTTTCCCGGGCTAAATTTAGGAATTTTTATATCCCGGACGCAGACCCAATTGCGAACCCACGAATATCAATTGGACGAGCCCCCAATTTCTGTTACGGGGTCCCCCCCTTACCTCTGGTCTCGGTGGACCTCCGAACCCCGAGAGGGTCCCCGGCAGAAAGATGTGTTATCCTTGGTTGAAATCCAGCAAATAATGAAACCCTCAATGGAACCAGCAAATGAAACAGTCAAATCAATAATGCAACCACACCAGGTTATAAACAAACAATAATATATTATAAATCACGCACAAAGAGCCATACAACAATGGGGGCAATCACCCCTACTTTCAAATCTTACGATGATATCCTTGTCAAGCCCCTTAACCCCACACTCACGGCACCTCCCCCAATGTCTCTGTGCGCTCCCGCGATCAGGGAGTCAATGCCCAATGGTCAATTGAGGCGTAGGTGAGCGAGACGACCCAGAGGTCACGTTGTTCAGCACCCAGCAACACAGCGGTGGAAAGGAACCTCACAAAGACCCGCTCCGACATACAAGTTGCGGTTCAATCCGCGAGCCTCCGTATAATTCTCACGTGCCCCTTTCTGGCACAGCCGTCCCCGGCAAACCACCGGGGAATAATGCCCAGCCGACATGACAAAAACCGGTTCACTGCAGGTTGCTCGTGTGGCGAAGATGGCGGATGGCTTTCACTTCAACCCGGGCTTTGAGGCCCGGATCCTCCGGAACCTCAATGAGAATACCCGACGACACAGGCTCCATGCACTCCGGCGATATTTCTTATCACCCGAACTTCCCTTCAAGGATGCAAAGTTCACTCGCACTGTACGTCGAACGCTCAGGCCGGAGCTTCAACAACCACGTCTCTTTCATGATCTCCTACCGCCTCTCTCTTCTTCTTTGCTCCACCTCTTCCGGTCATGATCCGGATTTCCGGCCACATTTTACCAGGAGTGCTTTTAAATCTTTTAACTATAATAACCCTTTCCCTTCAACCACAATCACCAGAATACTTAGAATCAACAACAATAATCATAACAACAACCCTTAGGGCCGAATCCGTAACAATATAAAAAACCTAAAAACACGACCCATGAAGCCGTCTGTCCATCCGTCCGTGAAGCTGTGTGATTAGATGTCTTTAATTACGTACCGTTTGAACGCTGGTTTCATCCTGCCTATTCATTATGTACGGCTATTAATTACGTACTGTTTGGACGCCTGTTGCATCCTGTCTATTTATTACGTACGTATATTATTTACGTACTGTTGCAATATACCTTTTGGCCCTTTAGACTGCTAAAATTCCTGAGACCTTTGAAGACCCTCTTCGCCAATTTTTCTTCACCAACACCAATAGCAACCGACGTACGTACTTAGACGGACAACCCAAAAACATAATGTCTCCGACCACCTTCGTAGGCATAAAGCATAAAAACACGTAGGCATAAAAAATATGACGCACTTTTTTATACAACGCTTTGCCTGCAAAGCACCAATCTAACAGTTTATAATTGGGCTAATAAATGAATCCATGTGAGACAGCTCAAAGTAAGTGTGCTACCTACCTCTTGTTGTAGCTATTTTCTCTACTCAATAAGATGACTGAGACAGAGAATACCACGTTCTTGAGGGCAATTTATTTAATACTTGCTAAAACAGATTACAGTCACATACACTTCATTAACAACAACACACTGTGGACATCCACACAGGTTCTCTCTTCACTCCGAGAGTTCTGTCGACTATATAGTTGTGTGGGTTCTTTGAGCTCTTTGAGAAAGAGCAGATAAGTCTTAAAAGGTCATCATAATTCATTAAGTTCCTAGACAAGCTGACGCCAGGTCCAGATGTATCCCATTATTTCAAAGTTGTAGACTGGAAGAATGTGCAGTCTGAGATAAGAGAACTTTAGCCAGCAAACTGTTTATAGCAGGTCAAAAAGTCACTGCAAGCTTCTCTCCCAAGCCAACCAGATCAGTTAACACGAGCTCCACTCTCCATATTGCTCAAAGAATACCCATGTTCCATAATTTCAAATACAGTTTCTTTGGCATCCATATTTAAAGATTATGTAATATTGTTATGTCTCTAATTAATCCTACAAACCAATATCCATATTTAAAGATTTGCTGCCACGTCAAAAGTTCAGAACAGAGCAATCCAGCTGAGTTATCAATTTTCATTCTGAAGTCCAAATGGACTTCTACACTCTCCATCATCATGTCAAACACACAATGACATTACAAGATGCCAGTGTACATTTACTTGAGTTACAAAGACATTCATAGACAATGGACAAATTAACAAAGTACAGAATGACCACAAAAAACGGTATTCATACAATTTAATAAAACGTCTTCATTTTTGTTTGAAATGACATGTTCTTTGGTACACATTTGCTTCACAAGATACATGACCACAATGGAAAGGTTCAGATGGATACTGTCAATGTCATTGATTTGATTGAGGTTAGAGCAAGTGCTCTGGCTGTCGGCCTCGACACTGTGGGTACACTTGGATTTGAAGGGAAAAATTGTTTATTACTCTGACACATTTGACTGAAGTGATTAAATTGTTTTTTTATAATTGGTATTTCAGCAATGTAATTGGTATTTCCGTAATGTAATTGGTATTTCAGCAATGTAATTGGTATTTCCGTAATGTAATTGGTATTTCAGCAATGTTATTGGTATTTCAGCAATGTAATTGGTATTTCAGCAATGTAATTGGTATTGCAGCAATGTAATTGGTATTGCAGCAATGTAATTGGTATTTCAGTAATGTAATTAGTATTGCAGCAATGTTATTGGTATTTCAGTTATGTAATTGGTATTTCAGCAATGTAATTGGTATTGCAGCAATGTAATTGGTATGTCAGTAATGTAATTGGTATTTCAGTAATGTAATTGGTATTTCAGCAATGTAATTGGTATTGCAGCAATGTAATTGGTATTTCAGTTATGTAATTGGTATTTCAGCAATGTTATTGGTATTTCAGTTATGTAATTGGTATGTCAGTAACGTAATTGGTATTTCAGTAATGTAATTGGTATTTCAGCAATGTAACTGGTATTGCAGCAATGTAATTGGTATTTCAGTAATGCAATTGGTATTTCAGCAATGTAACTGGTATTCCAGCAATGTAATTGGCATTTCAGCAATGTAATTAGTATTTCAGCAATGTAAATGACATCATCAATCCAAAATTGTCAAACTCCAGAAGGTATGGTATAATTATTTAATGCATTTAACTTTCCATTAACATGACTATCTTGTCAGATTGTCTATTTCACAGCAACATTTCCTCTCGTGATCCTCTTCATCTTGCTTGTCCGTGGAGTTACCCTGCCAAATGCCATCTATGGTATCAAGTACTACCTGTACCCCAATTTAAAACGCCTGGGAGATGCACAGGTAATCAATGACCATTTTGATTGAATTTTTGGCAAACATTATTCATCTCATGGCAAAAAGAATGAGTATACTTCAAAAAAAAAAAAGGCTATTGCCTTATAATACAGAAACACTACTTAAGAAATTGAAGTCTCCATGTGGAGTCCCTACCATGTTTAAAGATAACATAAGTCATATTAATGTGTGAAAACATAACCAAATAAACGGCAAGTATCATCTGATTTTTTTAGTCATTTAAAATAGATGCTGTACAGCTTTTCCGGCGCTCTTCCAGACCTTGTGCTCCACACTGACGAAGGACAACAGGCCCTAAATACATATCGTGGATGTTCTCTCTTCGGGATAGAATGGTCAACAAATAATTTAAATCTCTTCCTGGCATTGGCTGCAATCCAATCCTGCAGAGAAGGAGGGGGCTCACCTCATTCCAAATAGGCAGAGCCTATGCAACTGTTTCGCCACAAGAGCCTTTTGGTAGTCGCCCGTTCTGGAATCCGTGACCATTGTGGTCCTACCTTTTTATTGTTGTTCGACGTACCTTGGACTATTTATGAGAGATTTAACTATGATGTACTTCTGAAATATGGGGGCTAACCCCGCTAGAGCGTGAATTCAAAAAATGGGCCCCGGTGATCATTTCAGGCATGACGCCGATAACTTTTGAACTAAATACACTAGAATCATGAATGAGGGGTCATTTACCACTAATTTTGAGGTGAGAAATCTGATGGAATTTTTGGTTTGTGGGTCATCTTGACCTCCAAATTCAAGATGGCCACTGTCAGCCATGTTGAAAAACAAAAAATGGTATAACTTAGGGACAAAACGAGCTTTCTGCATGGATGAAGTTTCTTCACCCATTAATTCCGGCATGGGTAAATGGATAAGGCAGTTATTTTTCACTTTTGAGGTCACCTTGACCCCTTATACAAAATAACCGCCCTCCGAGATCTTCAAAAATCACATTAAAAAAGGGTAGGATCATAATGGTCGTGACGAAAATTCACATCCATCAACTAACTATGCTATGTATATCATGAGCTGCACTACAACAATCTTGCGTATATCAACCATCATCATCACTGTCACTGCTTGAGCCACTGCTGGCATTGGAATCACTTTTGTTACCAGCAGCATCTCCATTGTCGCTTTTGCTGTCCATGTCCATATCCTCATCATAATTCGGGTTCAGGGGTGAGGGTATGGAAATGCCATGCTTCAAATGCCTCCCACATAGGGCCCGGTCAACTGATCCCTTGGCGATCACACCGGCTGCCACCGTGATGTCTGATATCGCTGAACCATTGAATTGCTTGTAAATGGTGTTGATGAACGACATTTCGATATGGAAGGATCCCCAGAAAGGAACGATTTGTCGAACCTGTTTGGTTTTTCACCTTCAGCTCAAGCAGCAGCATATATACAGGCTGATCACCAACAATGACTGAAAAGGGCATCTTTTTTCATCGATCAATTTTGCCACTTTGCGCCTAACATCATAGAGAATCCTCTTACTGGGTGGGTCAGGATAAGTCATGTGATATATTGCTCAGCTCTTCTCAACCGGATTTGACATATTGGCTTGAAAACCAGAAAAAACAGATACACATTGTTTTTCTGGTTTTGGTCTGGATCTATCATCTTAGGCTCTGGCCAAGGCATGAATGACACCATGAGTCCTCTGTGCTGATGTGTCTGGAATGCAATCATCTTCTGACCGCTGCCTGATGGGTAGTTCTCCACGCATCATTAATTTGTATGGGTCCATTTTCTGCATATCAAGTTCTTCTAAGTTATTTGAGAGAAGCAGAAAGAGATGGGTTTAGTTTATGCATCATGCTGGGAACTGGGCGATCTACATCATTTTCAGACTATTCTACATCCCAGGATTCTGACTGTACATAACAGACATTACCGTGATGTGTGTTTGGGTTAGCTCCAGTCAGTGTGTCACTCTTGAACTCCTCATTGTCAGCTAAAGTGACCCCTGGCCTACCCTCGGCAATCTCAAAAGGGCAGTTCAGTGACCGCTTTAGGTCATTTACCAGCCAGAAGTCACGAAGCTCCAGGACATCATTGTAACTAATACCCACACCATCTCTGTGTATCACGTCAACTACCTCGCTGCACTTGGTCAATCCATGCAGCATCACAGAGATATTTGTATGAAACAGTGATTTCCAATGATGTTGTGTGTAATGATAGATGCAATCAAACGTACGGTTGGGCTGTCATCAATGGAGGTTTTATTCACATGCTTCAACCTGGTGATCAGCTTCAATAGGAGCTCATTCAGGTCTCCTTCTTACTTCAACTCGTGGATGAATGGGGGCCGGGGGACAGTTTTGTACCGATGACTTTCTGTTTAAGTCGTGCTGCAACATTCTTCATGAGTTGCTCATAGCTGACTCCCAAGGAGGATATTGCAGCCTCGATGTATGTGCCTCCTGCAGCAGTATCATAGACCACCTCACTAACATTCTTCTGGTTGCATTCGTGGAATCCGGTGCCTTCGCCAAATTATTTGATGAGAAGCTCCTTCAAATAGCTAGACTTGACAACTGAGCCATGTCCAAAATTGTAAATGATGTGTTTGTAATCAGTCAAGAGACCTTGCAGCGTGCGTAATTAATGGTCTTAATGGTCACTCGCTGAAGATGCTGTGGAGTTTCATCTGCAGGAGGTTTATGATCAATGACATACACTACATAGCCAAAAGTATGTGGACACCCGAACATCACACTGGTATGTGCTCGTCGAATATCTCATTCCAAAACTAGCACGGCACTCAGTAGAGAGCATACCTCCGGTCCGCCTGGTTGGCCATATCACTCAGTGGTGAAGAATCACTTAAAATAATTATCATATCCGAATCCATATTCAGATCTCCACCAAAATTGAATCTAATCGTCCTTGTCAGACACCCAACCTGTCCACCAAGTTTCGTCCAAACCTGTCCACAACTTTTTGAGATATCCTGCTTTGTTTGTATCGTTTTTGGCCCTATCTCCCAATGGTGAAGAATCTCTTGAAAAATTCTAGTAGCCCGATCCGAATCCGGATCTTCACCAAAATCCACTTGCTGCAATAAATTCCACTCGCTGTTTTGGGATTCAGGACAATCAATTGCAGCATATGTTTCTGATCTGAGACACGTATCTGAATCCTGTGAGTTTGGGGAGACTCTGTCGGAAATGCTCAGAAATAGATTTGTGTGCGATGTCCAAGATGAGCGCACTCCTACATAGGTCGTTTATCAGAAAGGAATTTGGATTTCAGGAAAGGAATGGACATAAATAGTTCAGGGAATTGAAGTTGCTGCTACAAAAAAAAAAAGAGGTACATAAAGTTCAGGCTGATAACAAAGAGGACAGGCAGCCCTGGAGTACTGGTTACCAGCGCAGTCATCCATGGAAATGGTGACACCCAACATGGGAGGATGACTGTGGATCGTGTCGGCCTAAGTCTTGTTGGGTGGGAATGGCTGAAGGTGTTCAAATTGAAATGGGCTGAGATTTGTCACAATGGGGTATCAGCGTCACACAAACCCGTAGTGGAACAGTTCCCCGAGGTTTTTCAGAGCAGACTAGTCAGAGTGAAGACCGTGACAGCTAAAATAGATTTGATCAGCCAAGGTTTTTAAACTGAGGAAAGTTCCCTATGCCATGAAGGGGAAGGTCGACCTTGAGCTTGAGCGCTTGTCTACATAAGTGAGGAATTAAAGAAACAGCCGTGTTCTCAGACAGGGCAGCACCAATCGTGCCTGTCCTAAAAGGTGATAGCCCAAGTCCGCATATGTGGTGATTATAAGCTTACTGTAAATCAAGCAGCAAAACAAGACAGCTATCCGATTCTGCTGATTGTCGATTTGTATGCCACCCTAAATGGAGAAGAGACTTTCACGAATCCTGATCTCAACTGTGCTTACTTGCAATTACCTTTAGATGAGGCATCAAAGGATTGCACAATGATAAATACACACCGTGTGGTCCTTTTCAGATAAACCCGCCACCCACTTGGGATCTCATCGTCGATATAGTTGTGATGTTGTGAGGTAGTAGAGTCGTCGTACCCCATTAGGGAGAACTAAAGTGCTGGAAATACTCCATGAGGGACACCCAGGAATGGTGCGAAAGAAGACGATTGTGCGGCGACATGTTTGGCGGCCGAATCTCGATTAAGATATCGAGGTTACATTTCCCAACTGCAATTCTTGTCAGATGAATGCAAAGTTTCCTGCATCATCATCATCATCAATGCTTCCTTGACAATGGCCCCAGAAACCTTGAGGGTGTATACACATTGTTACAGATTCGTCACTTCCGTTGTTGTGGTTCTCATCCACTGTAAACATTTTTGGTTGCATGTACTATTATTGTTGTCGTTTAAGTGAAATAGAGATTACTATTTTCAAAAGGTAAAAAAAAGTTAATGTTTTAAATGAAACCGGAACCAGACAACGACGACGAAGAGGAAGAGGAGAAAGAGAAGGCAGAGCGAGTGAGTCGGACAAGAAGCCGAGCTGCTTCAAGGTCTTGAGCGAATATTGGCGAATGAGGGTCACGAGTGAACTTTGGGTTTCCTGGGAAAGGGATTCCTGCGACAGAGTTGTTATCGCTGTGACAGATAAACCTGCGTGACAGGTTTTGCGGTTGATTCCGAAGAGAATCATCGGAGTGCCGTTATGCCTCGAGAACAGGCCGTCGGCCATTTTACCTCGTGCAGGATTTGCGCATCGCTCAAGGTTTTTCACCTCGCTTTAACCATTTTCACCGCATCCAGACGTTAATCTGGTGTGTGTGTGTAACATGGATTTTGAATGGGAAATTGCGGTTCGCCGAGTGGGAGCCGTTGAACGTCCATACCAGAAGGTGTGATTTCTCCGTTGCTTCTGGAGGGTGCCTTCACCCATCTTTGGCAGTGTGACTGTCAACCGAGCGGGATTCTGGTCTTCATTCGACATCGTTCTGATGATCCCCGGAGCGTGGATCAACTTTGGTTTGAAGCTGGGAAAGAGACATTGGGGATGTTCTTTTCGCTCACTTGGAGCACAGTGAGTTATATTGTACGAAAATGATGGTACCATCGTAGGAAATATATATTGGTTGTACAATTGATTAATATTGTTATTGTACTGTTATTCTTGTGTGACTTTAATACAACACTTGTTTGTTGGTAACAATTGGTGTGGTTTCACCATTGATCTTGGACATACAGAATAACACATCTTTCTGCCGTGACTCCTCTCGGGGCTCGGAGGTACACCGTGACCGGGGTTTGGGGAGGAGCACGTAACGACATTGACTTTGCTGGGCCATTTTTGGGCAAATGTTCCTGATCATTATATTGACTAGCAACGGTACCTGCCCTATGGGCGAGGCTTCAATTGGGAGGCCCAAATTAAAAGGCAAAATATCAGAAATTGAAGACTTTTTAATTTTAAACGATTTATATAAACATCTGTTAAATAATATCACACGCAAATCATCAAAATCGAAATAGTATTTGTAGAATTTCAATAAAAGCCATATCACTGTTCATATCAGTAAATATTATTCCATCGTGTTTGGAAAAACTGGAAAATTGGAAAATTGGAAAAAAATTGGAAAAACAATATAGCGTATTTTACTCCAGGGCGTCCCAGGATTTCCCACCCAAAATATAGTTGCGATCGGTTCAGCCGTTTTTGCGGTATCTGGGAACAAACGGACAGACAGACAGACAGACATTTGGTGAATTATAGTAAGATGCTTATTCTAAGTAGATGGACGTGCACCCCATGCCAACAACCTCATCCGAAGCAACCATCGAATGTCTCAAGAAACTCATTTTGAAATAAATGTTCGTATCCCATAAATCGTACACTTTTCAAAATCCAATCTCACCCCTCCCCTCCAAATCTTCCCCATCACCCCTTCCCTCCAAAACTTCCCCATCACCCCTTCCCTCCAAATCTTCCCCATCACTCCTCCCCCCCCAAATCTTCCCCATCACCCATCTCTTTCAAATATTCCCCCTTGCCCCTCCCCTCCAAATCTTCCCCATCACCCATCCTTTTCAAATCTTCCCCCTTGCCCCTCCCCTCCAAATCTTCCCCATCACCCCTTCCCTCCAAAACTTCCCCATCGCCCTTCCCCTCCAAAACTTCCCCATCACCCCTCCCCTCTAAATCTACCCCCTTGCCCCTCCCCTCCAAATCATCCCCATCACCCATCTCTTTCAAATATTCCCCCTTGCCCCTCCCCTCCAAATCTTCCCCATCACCCATCCCTTTCAAATCTCCCCCCTTGCCCCTTCCCTCCTAAACTCCCCCCACACCCCTCCCCTCCAAGACTCTCCCTCGCTCCTCCCCTCCTAGACTACCCTCTCACCCCTCCTCCTCAAAGCGTCCTCCCCGCTTCTTCCCCCTTACAACTTTCACCTTCATCTCCCTCAACCTTCTGCCTCACTCTTCCTCCTCCACAAATAACACCTCAATGCACCTCACCCAATCACCATCAAACCTTTTGTCCGCCTCATTCTTCCCTTTCTCCAAGCTATTCTGAAATCTCTGACACACCTTCAACAGCTCTCCCTACCGCTTCCTCCTCTTCCACATCTTACCCTACCGCTCCCCCCCCCCCCCCCTGTTCTGTATCCGATGCTCCCCCTTCCTCTTCTTTAACAGTATGGACCTCAAACATCCGGGGCCTTCGCTCAAACTTGACTGATCTCTCCATACAGGTTGCTTCTGACAAACCAGACGTGATCTGCTTAACAGAAACTTTCCTCCTTCATGATGTCTCTGATTCCTTGGTATCTCTCCCAGGTTACCCCCTCCTCCGGTATGATAGACCTGAGCCTCGTCCTGGAGGTGGGGTTGTTATCTTTATAAAAAAAACTCTCTTCCTCACTCGCCCTGCACTGCCCTCTCTCCACCTCTCCCCCAGGAATACCTTTGGCTACAGCTTCCCCTTCGCTCCCACCTTTTGTTCATATGTGTGTTGTACCGTCCACCAAACAGTGATGACTCCATCTACATCTCGCTGTCTGATAATATGGACCAACTTCTATCTACGCATCCCAACTCTCTCTTCCTTATATGTGGTGATTTCAACTGTCACCATGCCGGTTGGCTGGGTGTGGGTACCTCTCTCGCCAGCCATGGCTCTTCAGCAAAGGACTTCTGTGACTCACTGGGACTGACACAATCTGTCAATTTCCCGGCCCGGATCTCAGTCAACAGAGCATCTTCACTTCTGGACTTGGTTATGACTAACTTCCCTGAAAATGTCTGCTGCTCTTCTTCTGCTCCAATCGGCTCTTCTGATCATGTGCTTGTTAAAGTGGACATCTCTCTGACCATTCTCAGAGAGCCTCCTCAGCGTCGACGAGTCTGGCATTTCACTCAGGCCAACTGGCACTGTCTTCAAGCAGCCATCAATCATCTGGACTGGTCTCCCATCTCTACCGCCTCTGACATCAACCCATCCTGGGAATTCTTCCAAAGTAAATTGCTCTCTCTCATGCACAGATTTATCCCATCTCGTCTTCAGTTGTCATACCCTTCCTCCCATCCATGGTACACGGAATCTTGTGGTGAGGCTGTTGCCCAGAAACAACTTGCTTTCGTCTCCTGGAAAGCAAATCCAACGGAAGGAAATCTCATTTCGTTTCACAAAGCCTGAAACAAGTGTGTGTCCACCCTCAAGAGAGCCAGGAAACAATATCTCTCCGTTCTCAGGACCGAACTCTCTTATCTGTCTCCCTCTTCCAAATCCTGGTGGCGTCTGGTCAAATCTGTTTCTGGTGTTTGTTCCCCCTCCATCCCCTCCCTCACCTCAAATGGCCACACGGCTGACTCCGCACGTGAAAAAGCTGAATAATAATAATAATAAAGGAGTCTTATATAGCCACATCAAGCAGAGTAAACTACCCTCATGGCGCTTTACATTATCATGCGAACACACACACACCGCACACACACACACAAACATACACACACACAGACACACCTTCACTCTTGCCCTATTCCTCTCCCTCCCCATTCAAAACCCACAGATGTGTACTCCCCCTCCTCCTCCCCTCCCTCCCCCGCACATGTACACAGACATACCCTCGATCTCTGTCCCACCTCAAACCAAAGGGAAAACAGGACTTAGACTTTGAAAGACTTGTGAAACAGATAGGTTTTGAGGGAGGTTTTAAAGGCAGGAAGAGAGTCAACATGTCGAACAGAGGAAATGAACAGAGTCATTGCAGAGCAGAGGTGCAGCAAACGAAAAGGATTTCTCGCCAAATGACTTGGTGCTGGTGCGCGGCGGCTCTAAGGTCATAGAGTCGTCGCTTGAACGAAGCCGTCGCCGAGGTTTATAGAGAGTGAGCAAATCGGAGAGATAGTGAGGTCCCGTTCCACACAATGATTTATAACATAGTGTGCAAATTTTGTTTTGCACACGAGCAGAGACAGGCAGCCAGTGTAAAGATACAAGAAGCGGAGTAACATGGTCAGACTTCTTCGCCTTACAGACAAGACGAGCGGCAGAGTTTTGAACCTTTTGTAACTTATCCAAGAGAAACCGAGGGCAGCCAGCATACAAAGAATTACAATAGTCTAGCCTTGAGAGGACAAGGGCACAGACCAGAGTTAGAGCAGCTTGAGGAGTAAGAAAGTGGCGAATGGATGCGATCTTTCGCAGCTGAAAGTATGCTGATTTGCAAGTTTGAAGTACTTGCTTGGAAAATGTCATGTTACAGTCGAAAACCACACCAAGGTTCTTGGCCGACGAAACAAAGTTTATATCGGTTTCACCAACATGAATAGTGGTAGGAAGTGAACATTGTAGAGGACATCTGTGCGATCTTACAATCATAGACTCTGTTTTAGCATCGTTCAGCTGAACTTTGTTTTGGGTCATCCACGCCTTCATGTCGGCAATACAGCCTTCTAACACTTCAACAGTGGGCACGATTTGTTGAATCGTGCATCCTTTGTGCAGCTGATTGTCATCTGCAAAGGCGTGGTGATCAACTGAATGTCTGGCAACAATATCAAATAGAGGCTGAGTGTACAAAAGAAAGAGGATAGGTCCCAGGACTGAGCCCTGGGGAACGCCAAAGGAAAGCGGAGAAGGGGCTGATTTCTGGCCATTGACAACAACTGTTTGCACTCTATCAGTAAGATAGGACATCAGCCAAGAAAGTGGAGTACCAGTTATACCAAATGTGATTTCAAGACGACGAATTAAGACACTATGGTCAATCGTGTCAAAGGCGGCAGACAAGTCCAAAAGAGCAAGAACGGAAACCTTACCACAGTCAAGAGAGGTCAGAAGATCATTGGTTATTCTTAGGAGAGCGGTCTCGGTGCTATGGCCTGGTCTATATGCTGACTGGCGAGAATTGAAAAGATTATTTGAAACTAGATGGTCATTCATCTATGATAGCACAATTCTTTCTGTGATCTTTGACAGGAAAGACAGGTTGGAGATAGGACGGTAATTTTTCATGTCGTTAAGGTCTAGGGTGGGCTTTTTAAGAAGTGGTTTAACAAGAGCTTGTTTAAAGAGAAGCGGAAATGAACCCATAGTCAGAGAATCATTGATAACTGCAGTAATAAATGGGAGGAGGGTGTCCAAACACTCAATTAACAAATCGGTGGGAAGGCGGTCAAGATGACATGTTTTTGTGTTTGACTTGAGGATTGTACATTTGACAATTTCCTCAGTAACAGGAGTAAACGAACTAAGAGGTCGTCCATGAAAGCAGTGTTCAGCATCATCGAAGGAAAGGAGTGACTGCTTGTCAAGATTGTTTCTTATTGACTGAATTTTATTGTGAAAGAAATGCAGGAAGCATTGGGGTCGTTCGTTTTGAGGAAATACAGTGGGAGGAACGGATTTATTTTTGGTGGCAAGCAGGCGGTTGGTAGTGCTGAACAGTTGCTTGCAGGAGGAGCTCCTAGTAATCCGATCAGAAATATATGACGTTTTTGCTTTCAGAATGATTTTTATGACGAGTCTTTTAGCTATGTTATACAACTGTTAATGGACTGAGGCCAGTCTTCAGCCACTGTCTCTTGGCACGTCGTCGTTCCTTTTCGGCAGCCCTGACTTCGTCACTGACTGCGCTGAACCACGGAGTACTCCTGCGTCTGGGAACGGCGCGCCGTGTCGCTGGAGCATGACAGTCCAACGCTGTGCGGAGGCAACAGTCGAGGTCTTCTGCAGTGACATAGGAACGGCCAGAGAGACGGGTGTGAAGGTCCTCTTTAAAGGCGGAACGGTCGATGGCACGAATGTTGCGGGCAGTGATGAAGGTGGGCTGAAGACGAGGAACAGCAATACTCAGGTGGCTGGTGACACAGAAGTGGTCCGAGGTGATAGCACAGGTCACTGGCGTGGACTGCACCAACTGATCATCGCATCTGTGCACTAACCAATCCAGGATGTGTCCTTTAACAAGTGTAGGTTGGGAGACAGACTGAGACAGACTAAAAGTAGAAAAGAGGTCAATGATCTTTGAAGTGAGAGGATGTTGTGGTTGGTCGTAGTGGACGTTGAAATCTCGAAGAATCAAGATGAAACCAGGAAGAGTATTGCAGTGGTCGAGCAGATTAGGAAGCTGAGTCACGAACATAGAGTCAGTAAGCTTGTTTTTCCGGTTAGGTGGAGGTCGGTAGAGGCAGAAGAAATGAAGAGTGTTTTCTGACAGAGTGAAGGTGACATGGGCTAGCTCGTAGGATGAATGGTCGAACGAAAAAGTCGTGGTGAAGGAGACAAAGGGAGAGAAGTTGTCTCTGTAAATAACAGCCACGCCCCCACCCCTAGAGGAGCGAGGAAATGACTGCAGGGTGTATCCAGGTGGGGTGAGATCAGCACACCTCGCTTCGTCGCCACTGGGTCAGAGCCAAGTTTCGGTCAGAAAAAGCACGTCAATATCATTATCTTGAATAAAAGAGGTAATTTCGGTTCGCTTGTCAGGACTACTTACAGACTGAGCATTGAATAAGGTGATATACAGGTCAGAACGGTGTTGTTTTGGTGCTGTGTATGTTCTGCAGGGATAGATGAGGTTATTGAAGTTGACAGGGGACACGTTTTCGCAGGAATTATTAAAATGTGGGTCGGACCGTCGCTGGGCGCGATGAGAAATCACAATCGGTATTTTTCTTTGCTTTCTCCTCCCGCCTCGCTTTGCGCGTTTTCTCGGGAGACCAACGCCGATTTCAAGTTCTCTGAGGCCTGACACGAGTCCAGGAGTCAATCGAGTGGTGTTGTTTAAAGACAAAAGTTTTTGCCGAGTGTAGCGAATAGGCCTCGGGATAGAGGAGTTAGAGCGGATAGTCGAGCTCGGTACATGCAATGGTGCGTGCAGATGTAGGGCGTGCGATGGGCCGGGCGATGGGGCGTGCGATGGGGCATGCGATGGGCTGGGAGATGGGCCGGGCGATGGGACAAGCGATGGGGTGGGCGATGGGACGTGCGATGGGGCGAGACAGGGAAAAGAACTGTCTTGTTGAGAGGCACACACCGGGGCTGCGTGAGGCTCAACGAAAAAACATGGCGGGTACTTACAGTTCGAAATTTTCAACTTGGTGGCGAGTAAAAACAAAAGTACTGCAAATCTCACGGGCAGACACACCGCCATAAGCCAGGAAACGAAACAGGGATCCATCACAATCACAAAAGCACAACACGACAGCACACGCTAAATCCAACAGAATCAATCAAATACACAGGACGACCGACTCAGCTCAGCCTGCTAGGCGAATGACCCGGAAGCCTCAACTCTGTGTTTGCCTCTAAATCTTGTGTCCCAAACCCATCCCTCTCTGTACCCACCGTACCCAGTCGTACCCAGCTGCTCCTGGACTCTGTGTCCTTTCCTCCTGACAAGGTGGGAAAGTTTTTGTCAACCCTCGACTGTGATTCTGCAACTGGACCTGACGGCATCAGCCCACGGGTCCTAAAATCCTGTTCTTCCACTCTTTCACTCCCTCTCTCTGTTCTCTTCACCCTCTCTTTTGCTGAAGGTCATCTTCCATCTGCTTGGAAATCTGCCAACATCACCACTTTGCACAAAAAGGTGCAAAAACAGATCCCAGCGACTACAGACCAATCAGCCTTCTCCCAATTATCAGCAAAGTCATGATCATTGCTTCAGATATGAAATCTTTCCTCTTCCCCAATGGCTTGATCTCTGATCATCAATTTGGTTTCCGACCTGGTCACTCTACTCTGGACATGCTGCTTCTGCTTTCTCAACAATGGATGGAGGTCCTCAATGCCAAACAGGAAATTAGAGCAGTCTCCCTTGACATATCACGTGCCTTCGATACGGTCTGGCACCCCGCTCTGCTCACCAAACTCTCCTCTTTTGGTATCCATGGAAATCTCCACGCATGGCTGGCGGACTTCTTCTCTAGTCGTAGTCAACGTGTGGCCCTGAATGGGTTTCTCTCATCTCCTCTTCCTCTTCAGGCTGGAGTTCCCCAAGGCAATGTTCTGGGCCCTGTGCTTTTTCTGGTCTTCATCAATGATCTCTCTGACTCTCTTGAAAATCCTCTCTATATCTTTGCTGATGACTCTACTCTCTGTTGCTCCATTCTTCATCCCTCAGATCGGCAGTCTGCAGCCTCCTCACTCTCTGCAGACCTGGACAAAATCACAGACTGGGCAAACAAGTGGAACATGTCTTTCAATCCTGACAAATCTCACACTCTTACGATGTCTCTCCGAAAAGACCGACTGGACAACCCTCCCATCCACTTTCTGAATAATCCTCTCCAAGAAGTTCTGTCACTCAAGCTTTTGGGTCTCAATATCTGCCATGATCTTTCCTGGGAAAACCACATTTCAAATCTGGCCTCCAAAGCCAGTCGACGACTGGGCATCCTCCATCGTGCGAAGTCCTTCCTTGGCACACCTGAGCTCCTCACCACATACAAGGCTTTCATCCACAGCTCAATGGAATACTGCTCTCCCCTCTGGGCTGGTGCTCCTGCCTCACACCTAGCTCGTCTTCACGCTGTTGAAACCAAAGCATTCAGAATCATTGGAATCTCCCGCGATGAAGCTAACTCCAAGGGCCTCTCACTCACTCACCGCAGGCAGGTTGCTGGTCTTTCCGTCTTCTACCGACTCCTCTCTGGCCTTGCCCCCCTCCCCCCCAGCTCTCTCTGGGCTCTGTCCCGCAAATATTCCTACAGATCGCACAAGATCTGCCTGCAACCCTCTTATGGTTAAACTGCCAAAATCAAGACTCACTGCTCACCTTCACTCCTTCATTCCTCTTTTCTCCCGCCTCTGGAACAAACTCCCTCGCTCTCTTCAATCCCACTCCACCCTCCAGGTCTTTAAAACAGCTGTTCACCACCATCTCTTATCTTCCCCCATCCAAAACCTTGATCTTTTCTACCTCCGCTAATTTCACCCCAATTCCACTCTTTTGAAATACCAACTTCTGTCCTGGAAGTCCTTGGTGTCCTTGTGTTTTATACTTCTCCCTCCCTCCCCCCCCCCCCCCCCCCCCACCTTCCCACGCCTCCTCCCCCAAGCCCTCTCCCTTCCACACATCTCCCTGCTCTCAAATGTTGTGTTTGTGTGCTTTCCCTTCTTTCCCCATCTTGTCTTCCGCTCCCTCTTTTTATATATTTTGTTTGTCTGGTTGATTTGTTTGTGAAATAAATGTTAGCTCTTTCACGAGCCTCGATTCAGTATCCAAAAAAAAAACCAAAAAAAAAAAAACTAAGGACCACATTTGCAACAAATGGATTACTCACGACTCTCGCGTCGGACCCCATCTGCCCGTCATTCACGAGTACAGAATTTCAAAAGTTTGTGGCACCATCAGAATAGGGTGTGCTCCATCGCACTTCGCGCTCTCAGAAGGCCTCCTAATCGGCTGGACATGTGAACAGTATGCATTTCATAGTTAACTTGGAATGAACTTTCAATTAAGATTGGGTTTTACTGCTATTCATATTTTTTGGGCATCATTGGTGTCAAAAGCAAACTGCAAGGTGGTCAATGGTATTGTTTTTATTTGTAGTTAAACTAGGGCATGCCCGTACTATATATATATCTAAAATTATATCCCCCCCCCTCTATTTACATGAAATGGTTTGGTCCATTCGCAAAGCCAAAGCGAACGGCTTGCGAGTACGGTGACAATCCCCCCCCCCCCCCTCTATTTACATGAAATGGTTTGGTCCAAAGCGAACGGCTTGCGAGTACGGTGACAACCCCCCCCCCTCTATTTACATGGAATGGTTTGGTCCAAAGCGAACGGCTTGCGAGTACGGTGACAATCCCCCCCCTCTATTTACATGAAATGGTTTGGTCCAAAGCGAACGGCTTGCGGAGTTTGGTAAAGAAATCGCCATAGCTCGGTAACTACTTGTCCGATTAATTTAAAACCTTGAAAAGGCACATCCTCGGGTCCCCAGCAATATACCTGGCAAGTTTCAAGTATATCGGACCCGTGGTTGTCGAGAAACAGCGGTCGCATACACACACACAGACACACACACACACAGAGATTACTGGAATTATAGATAGACTAGGGCATGCCCGTACTATATATATATCTAAAAGTATATCCCCCCCCCTCTATTTACATGCAATGGTTTGGTCCAAAGCGAACGGCTTGCGAGTACGGTGACAATCCCCCCCCCCCCCCCCCTCTATTTACATGAAATGGTTTGGTCCAAAGCGAACGGCTTGCGAGTACGGTGACAATCCCCCCCCCCCTCTATTTACATGAAATGGTTTGGTCCAAAGCGAACGGCTTGCGAGTACGGTGACAATCCCCCCCCTCTATTTACATGAAATGGTTTGGTCCAAAGCTAACGGCTTGCGGAGTTTGGTAAAGAAATCGCCATCGCGTGCACAAATGCGCAGGAAAGCGAATGAATCGCAAATTAGTTTTAATTAGTTTTAAAACATAGTTTAACGCCCGAGCGAGTTTAACGCAATCGCAAATCGCATCGCAAAGCGAAAGAATCGCAAATTAGTTTTAATTAGTTTTAAAACATAGTTTACCCGTACGTGGGTGCCCGTTCCTTGCCAAAAAAAACAAAAAACGCTACCCGTACGCTCTACCCCGCCCGTACGCCCGTAAACAAAAAAAACAACGCTCTTCGCTTCCGCCCTTCGCTCTGACTGAATTGGGAGAAATAATGCGCATAAGAAATCGAGAAATTATTATTTTCTCCGGAAGAAATCGAATTACGAACCGTAATGGCGCACGCGCTGGGCTCGGCTCGCTCTCACATCGGCCACGCCTACGCAATAACGCGTTCTGTGATTGGCTGCCGGAAGTGCAGTCTTCACTGTCCGGAAGGTCGCAAATCGCAGTTACGATGAATCGCAAATTAGTTTTAATTAGTTTTAAAACATAGTTTAACGGCAACATAGTTTTCCAACGGGAAATAAATGAATACGCTCTCAAATGTGCCATCCGAGGCAGAGTCTGTTCGCCACGTTCGGCACACGTGATAGCTCGCTGCTCTCTGATTGGTTGAATCGTTTTTTGGACATAGCTCGGTAACTACTTCTGCGATTAATTTAAAACCTTGAAAAGGCACATCCTCGGGTCCCCAGCAATATACCTGGCAAGTTTCAAGTATATCGGACCGGTAGTTGTCGAGAAACAGCGGTCACAGACAAACATACATACAAACATACAAACATACAAACATACAAACATACAAACATACAAACATACACACAGAGATTGCTGGAATTATAGATAGATAAGGAAAAAAAAGAAAAAAGGAAAGAAGTGACATTGTGTTTCGTGAATTTTTGACACAGACAGTTGAACATTATGAGTGGCTGAAAATTTTGGATGTTGGCATTGTCATTTACTAGGGCATGCCCGTACTATATATATATCTAAAATTATATCCCCCCCCCCCCTCTATTTACATGAAATGGTTTGGTCCATTCGCAAAGCCAAAGCGGACGGCTTGCGAGTACGGTGACAATCCCCCCCCCCCCCCCTCTATTTACATGAAATGGTTTGGTCCAAAGCGAACGGCTTGCGAGTACGGTGACAATCCCCCCCCCCCCCCTCTATTTACATGGAATGGTTTGGTCCAAAGCGAACGGCTCGCGAGTACGGTGACAATCCCCCCCCTCTATTTACATGCAATGGTTTGGTCCAAAGCGAACGGCTTGCGGAGTTTGGTAAAGAAATCGCCATAGCTCGGTAACTACTTCTCCGATTAATTTAAAACCTTGAAAAGGCACATCCTCGGGTCCCCAGCAATATACCTGGCAAGTTTCAAGTATATCGGACCGGTAGTTGTCGAGAAACAGCGGTCGCATACACACACACAGACACACACACAGACACACACACAGAGATTACTGGAATTATAGATAGATAAGGAAAAAAAAGAAAAAAGGAAAGAAGTGACATTGTGTTTCGTGAATTTTTGACACAGACAGTTGAACATTATGAGTGGCTGAAAATTTTGGATGTTGGCATTGTCATTTACTAGGGCATGCCCGTACTATCTATATATCTAAAATTATATCCCCCCCCCTCTATTTACATGAAATGGTTTGGTCCATTCGCAAAGCCAAAGCGGACGGCTTGCGAGTACGGTGACAATCCCCCCCCTCTATTTACATGAAATGGTTTGGTCCAAAGCGAACGGCTTGCGAGTACGGTGACAATCCCCCCCCCTCTATTTACATGGAATGGTTTGGTCCAAAGCGAACGGCTTGCGAGTACGGTGACAATCCCCCCCCCCCCCCCCCCTCTATTTACATGCAATGGTTTGGTCCAAACCGAACGGCTTGCGGAGTTTGGTAAAGAAATCGCCATAGCTCGGTAACTACTTCTCCGATTAATTTAAAACCTTGAAAAGGCACATCCTCGGGTCCCCAGCAATATACCTGGCAAGTTTCAAGTATATCGGACCGGTAGTTGTCGAGAAACAGCGGTCGCATACACACACACAGACACACACACAGACACACACACAGAGATTACTGGAATTATAGATAGATAAACTCCATGTTTCTTCGCAAAATGCTGGTGTTGTTCACAGGTGCGCCTTATGTTAAGAGGACATTTGGATGTGTGTGAGGTAAGCATGTTTAAGCTTAAAATGTAGGGGTATGTCATGCAAATATGTCGTGATGGCATTCCATAAAATGATTGTGGTGTTGTATTGTGGTATCATCCTACCTTGTCATTCCTTCCAACCTTGTTGGTTGTTTTGGGGGGATCTCGTCCTTTACATGTATATCGGACCGGTAGTTGTCGAGAAACAGCGGTCGCATACACACACACAGACACACACACAGACACACACACAGAGATTACTGGAATTATAGATAGATAAACTCCATGTTTCTTCGCAAAATGCTGGTGTTGTTCACAGGTGCGCCTTATGTTAAGAGGACATTTGGATGTGTGTGAGGTAAGCATGTTTAAGCTTAAAATGTAGGGGTATGTCATGCAAATATGTCGTGATGGCATTCCATAAAATGATTGTGGTGTTGTATTGTGGTATCATCCTACCTTGTCATTCCTTCCAACCTTGTTGGTTGTTTTGGGGGGATCTCGTCCTTTACATGTATCGCCATTTTGTCGTCGATGAGTAAAATGGATCTTGCCCTCTGTGGGTGTGTTTCCCAACAGGTTTGGCTGGATGCCGGGACACAAGTCATTTTTTCTAACTTTATTGCCTTCAGCATGCTGCCATCTCTTGGAAGCTACAATGAGTACAACTACAACTGCTACAAGTGAGGTTTTTCGTTTTCGCTTCAGCCTCGGTGTTCTCAATGGTGCCCAAAATGTTCAGTATTTTAAATATAACAAGAAGAAAAAAACGTGAAATGTCATAGCCCAAGTAATTTTAGTAATTTTGCAGTCAGTCAGCCATCAGTCTGTCATATTTGGTCAGATTTGAAAACAAAATCTTCCACATATGCATACTCTCATGTATTGTCTTTGCACGAGGTTTGAACAAAATCGGACAATGTATGTTCAATAAATGGTTGGAGACATGTTTAAGTAACAAAATGGCTGCCAGTCGGCCATCTTGGATCGTAGGGGAGAGGCAGGTTAGTTGATGCACTTTTCAGTTATGTTGCCCTATAATGAAGACTGTTAGCTCGACAGGATTCATGAATTGTCCAAAATAAATAGCAGGGTCTTGTACATATCTGTGAAGCATGCCAGATCCGCTGCATTATAAAACTTGGAATGGTGGCTCACAAAAAAACTGTTTGTCAAACGTATCATCTGACCTGACCAAGTGGGTTAGTTGATACACCTTGGTAGGCGTGAATGAGTTAGATGATACATCGATTTACATGGTATTTCTGCCAATGGTAACAAATTAGCATGCACATAATTACAGATACACATCAAACTAGGCTACATACCATCATTTCTGTATAATATTTGTACTAATGGTATTTTCAGAGTCAATAAGCACTGTTAATTAAAGCTGTTTGTTTGTTAACTCAACTGGACTATGTCCAGCTGAGTTTTTGTCGACACCCAGTGTCCGTCGTCTGTCTGCCGTCTGTCTGTCTGTCTGTTGTCTGTAAACAATTCGACGTCTATGCTCTAAAAGTCACAAATATTGATTAAATTTGATGAAACTTGTTATGCAGCATTTTTAAGACATAAACTAGTTTGGGATTGCATTTGGGCGTTGCACGAACAAAAATGGTCGCGGCAGGGCGGCCATATTGAAAAATCATTTTTTGTCAATCTGGTACTTCCTAATGTAGCTAGAAGGCTGAAACTTGGTGTGTAGACAGTATGTAACAAACCTCAACACATATAATAAATTCAAGTCTGAAATCTGAGAAAAGTAATTGTAGTTTTACTTTTCATGCCTCACTTAAAACTCAATTTTTTCTAGTTTCCTGTTTAAACATGAGATACCTTCAACGTTGCTGTACCTCTTTAGCACATATAAACTATATAGTTTGTGGTTCTATTATGCATATTCTAACCATATTGATATAGACCAGTTGAGTTCAGGTTCCCTGGAACCTCTAGTTATTTATTCGGTTGTATACCTGCTATGTATACATAGGTAATGTAAAGTATATCTAACAATAGGGCTAAAGGTTAAGTTAGAGAGAAAAAAAGATCTGCCAAACAAATTAATCGGCAAGCATCAAATATCAGGAAAGGAACAAGATTCACAGCTCAGATGGACACAACTCTTATATTCTAAAGATGTACTGTGTAGGCTATCTAGGCCTACATATATTATGATGTATGAAGCCCAGTTACAAATGGCTACAGCATTGTCTTGTAAAAAATAATGAATGGGTTAGTTGATACAGGTCGGTAGGGTTAGTTGATATGCGTATCAACTAACCTACTCAGACTGTGTCATCTAACCCATCCATGGGTTTTTTTGCAACACATGTTTCCCACATGCTTATGTGTATTATCCTGGCAATCAAAGCAGCGTAGGCTGAAAGCCACTTTCATAAGGCATAATCAACCAATGAGAACTCCTGTGAAATCTATGTAGTATTATCACAATAAACGATCTTACCTTTTGTTGGCGTTTTTACTCAGGAGGACAAAAATCAGGTTTTTTGGAGAATCACACTCTTTCTTTGTCTGTAACTTCTTGACCTACTTATCAATGATATGTAATGCAACTAGCTAACAACAGAGGGCAGCCTTTACACACGTTTCATTTTTGAGGACTAGGAGGAAGGTTGTATCAACTAACCTACTGTATCAACTAACCTACTGTATCAACTAACCTGCCTCTCCCCTATCTCACAAAGAAATGACGAGCATATGTAACCCGTCATTCATTATCTGTGTGCAAAGTTTGAACAAGATCGGTAAATGTATGTCCAAAAAATGGTTGAGGACATGTTCAATATCTGGGTTTTTTTTACAACTAAAATGGCCGCCAGTCTACCAGTCAGCCATATTTGATCAGACCACAAAATAAAGTGAAGTGCACGTGCATGCCATCATGTGCTTTGCTGGTGCCAAATTTGAACAAAATCGGACCATGCATGTTCAAGAAATGGTTGGGAATATGTTTAAGTAACCAAATCGCAGCCGGTCAGCCATCTTGGATCCGATTTCGAAAGCAAATGACGTGCTTATGTAAGCAGTCATTCATTATCAGTGTGCCAAGTTTGAACAAGATCGGTAAATCCATGTCCGAGAAATGGTTGAGGACATTTTCAACATCAGGGTTTATGCAACTAAAATTGCAGCCAGTTTGCCATCTTTGACTGCATCGCGCAACAAAATGATGTGCATTTGTATACCATCATGTATTGTCTTTGTGCCAAGTATGAACAAAATCAGTTCATACATATCCGAGATATGGTTGCGGACGGACGGACAGACGAGACCAAATCCATAAGCCCCAGTTTTGGACTAAGTCCAACGGGGGCTAATAATGACAAAACATCGTTTTTTTAAAATTAATACAGCAAAAGTACCCGGCATTGTCGGGTAACACTGAATCGTATCCTGACGGGAATATGATATACGCAATCTGGGTCCATCATCTAGACTCTAGACTACTAGAGGGATTTCTAAAACAGATCGCAGGTACAGTGGAACAGTGGCGTATCAAGGAAAAAAATGACGCTCGGGCGAGATGTCAAATTGCCACCCCTCGTAACTTCCCTTACGTCTTTGAATGGTGTGTGCGTGCGTGTGTGTGTGTGTGTGTGTTTGCGTGTGTGTGTGGGTGTGGTCCCCGTGTGTGTGTGTGTGTCTGTGTGTCTGTGTGTGGGTGTGGTGTTCGTGTCAGAGCTGTAACCTTTTTACCATCTGAGTTTTGTCATCAAATTTTTACCAAAGCTATATTATTTAAATATGAGAAGGCAAAATAATAATTTTGTCAGAAGGTCAAAGATCAGCGTCACATAAAATCATCAATTTTCATGATATTGACAAGAAATTTGAAGAATTTGCATATTGGGTCAATTAATTTGTTCACCAATCAAAAGCTCGAAGCAGGTTGGTTTTTTAGATCTAAAGCTCAAAGGTCAAGGCTGCAGAACATCATCAATTTTCATTTTGTACTTTTAAACTGTTTTCGTTATTTTGAGCATACGGAAAAAGAAGAAGAGGAATATGTCTGAATACAAGCGGATGTGGACGGGTTTTGCATTTTCAGATGCTTTCTGGTTTAGCATTTGGAACTGCTGTTAAATCAATTCTGCAGTTTAAATTTTTAAAATCGGTTCAGATTAAGAGTTCGTAGAGTGTATCGCATTTTAGGCATGAACACCACCATGTCGGGACTCTTACAGGGACCGACATCCTCCTACCCACACACCCACCACTCCACCCTCCTACAACTCTTCCTCCAACCCCCCCCTCCCCCACCCACCCCTCCGACTCCTCTTTCCACTCCCATACAACTCTCCCTTAATCCATCCTACCCCTCCCACTCTTCCCTCCACCCTCACACAACTCTCCGGATGTCACCGGGCGGTGTACGTACCGTTATTTCATTTCCGCACATGGTTAAAAACTAAAATGTGATACGCTCTACAAACGATACGCATCTTACTATAATCTGAACCGATTTTCAAAATTTAAACTGCAGAATTGAGTTTAACAGTAGTTCCGCCTACTAAAAAAGTGTTCATTTGCTAAAAACGTTTCATTCACAAAATGCGTCTCAGAGCAGTGTTGGCGATGTTTGGCTGACCAAAAGTGCCGCCCCCCCAAAAGTGCCACTTTGGGCGGCCGCTACCTTCGCCCTCACCCCCTCTCTACTCTAATGCATGCAGTGGATTGACATCCTATCCCATGGATGTATGAATTAAGTGAAAAATTATTAAGTTAAATAGAAAAAATAACCCCAGAAGGAGAATCACAGCCTCACTTAAATAAAGGAATATATACACTTGGTTATAAAATCGCTAGATATTGTAAATTTTGTCAGATTTCACTCCAGATTTCGACATTTATTTAGTCTACAGGATCCAATCCGCATTTCCGAATACAGATTTTGATGATATGCTTCAATTATGTAATGATTAATCGATCGTGTTTCCAAGGCAAGGCACGTTTGAGTCGGCCAAATCAAAATGGCAGCTTGAGAACCCTGTGAGGTGCAGTGGGCTGACCATGATGGTAGCCATATTGGTAAGGCTTTTTCAGGTTTAAATTGAATTTTGATGTGGAAGGAGTTGGAGGATGAATTTTTGAAGTACCTATGTGAATCCATAAGAATGCAATTGACATTGGTGGAAACTATGTTCTCTCTGCATAAAGTAATCATATTGAAAAAGGTGACAGAAGAAACTGAAATCTCCCATATTAAGTTTGAGGGCAGGGTTGAAATCATTGATAAAGTTGATAAAGGGTTCAAGATCCTCTTTACGAAGGTATTCAAGAGCCTCTTTTGTATTTAACTTCCAAATAATTCTGGCATGAAAATGTCAAACTGGTCTAAAAAAATTCTCAAGTTAACTGCTAAATATTTGCTTAGCTGGGACACATTTTTGTACCCACGATACACCGTTCATATGCCTGTTGGACTAGACGGATTTCTGAGAAATGTGAATGTAAGGTGCATTTTTTGGGAAAAGTTGGGAACCTCACTTTTTAACATACAGACTTGGCATTTAATATGGAATATTTTTTTTGTGGGGGTGAACTTACTTTTCAAGATGTCTTAGAACCAAAAGTTCATTGGAATTATGTTGAAATTATTCTAGATTTTGTTAATGTGACCTTTAAAGGAAACAAAAACCACATTTGCCATTTCAAAACAAATAAATTGATCCTTGAAAGTGATGTAAACTGATATCAAACTCAATTCATGGACAGTACTGTGTTAAACTTCTGTACGTTTTCCAGAAGTATCTCTTTATTTTGCACATTAGCCAAATTTTTAGCCGCGTCGCAGACGCTGCTCATAGAGTGCCCTCTGCTGTTGTTGTTGTTGTTGTTCTTCTTCTTCTTCTTCTTGTTCTTGCAGAGAAGACAAAACCTCAAAGCTCCACCCATTCTGGGAACCATAGCTCCACCCATTCTGGGAGAGCCTTCATATAAACAAATATCCACCATTTTATTAACTCGCATAGCTTTGAGGCCTGTTTTGTAGGCCCATGGTGTCTTCCTCTCTCACACAGTTTTATTTCAAATCAAATTCGATATACCATTTCATTTTTCACAGTCGCTAACATAGTTTTAGACTCGGTTGAAAAAAAACGGGAAGAAAATCCGATGAAAGTTGCCCTTTATAGAACGAAATGAATTCTCAAAGGCCTGTAACTTCAAGTCCATTGAGATTTTTTTTTTTAAATCGCGGCATGGTCAGTCATACACCGCCCGAAATAAGAGATGGGAAAATGCAGAGATACTGTATATTAAAAATTCGTCCATTTGATGACAATCGTCACGATGAAATATTTAATTTATACGTCGTCACAATAATGTGGAGAGAGGAGCATAGCTTAATTCACGTGTCGCCACATACGGGAAATTTCCGAGATATATTTTTTTACAATCACGGCATGGTCAGTCATACACCGCCTGAAATAACAGACGGGAAAATGCCGAGATATATTTAAAATTCGTCCATTTGATGACAATCGTCACGATGAAATATTTAATTTATACGTCGTCACAATAATGTGGAGAGAGGAGCATAGCTTCGTTCACGTGTCGCCACACACGGGAAATTGCCGAGATATATATATTTTTAAATCGTGGCATGGTCAGTCATACACCGCCTGAAATAACAGACGGGAAAATGCCGAGATATATTAAAAATTCGTCGCCACACACGGGAAATTGCCGAGATATATTTTCACTTTGCACAAAAATAACATCAAGTAATCGAATCAATAGGAATGTCCTGTGCCTATAACATCGACGTTATAGGCACAGCTGCATCTAGGCATTGTGTAACATCGACGCGGCTTTTGTTTTAATTAAAACTTTTTGTACTTGTTTTTTTAACAAAAACAAAAGTTAAATTACGACTGGGATTGCCGACAGTAAAATTACAGATCAGTACTTCGTGTAACCCCCACGAGCATTCAGGAGAGCACGGACACATTGAGGCATGCTGTTCACGAGATTTGGCAAGGTTTGGACAGGAATCTCTTGCCATGCAGTGACAATAGCCTGCTGCAATTCACGCACAGAGGTCGGCTGCTGGTCCAAGTGGTCGATTTGACGCGTTAATTCTGCCCACAAGTTCTCTATCGGATTCATATCCGGGGACATGGCAGGCCACTCCATATGCTCTACACCATGGTCAGCAAGAAAGTGTTGGATCATGCGAGCATGATGAGGCCGTGCATTGTCATCTTGGAAGACAAAGTTTCCTCGAAAGGCTGCACGAGCAAATGGAACCAATGTTTCTTCCAGAATGGCCCTATACTTGAACTGGTTCAGGTTTCCATTCAGAACAACCAGGTCAGTTTTGCCCCATGCATGAAAAGCAGCCCAAACGGTCACCCCACCACCTCCAGCTTGGACTCTTGGCACTATACAATCTTTGTTGTAGGCTTCATGCACTTGTCTGTGCACTCGGACGCGGCCATCTTGACGATAGACCAGAAATCTAGACTCGTCACTGAAGATCACATGATTCCAGTGTCCTGGCTGCCATTGACGGTGCTCTCTGGCCCACTGCAATTGGCGCTGGCAGTGTTGTCTGGTCAGGCGTGGCTTTCTCAGGGGACGCCTGGCACGATAGCCTGCTTGAACCAGTCGTTGGTTGACTAGCCTTCTGGATACAGGCACATTTGTCAGTTGCTGCCACTCAGCCCTAAGCCGATTAGCTGACTTGG
>NC_136264.1:182637791-182710291 GCF_964187855.1 Myxine glutinosa | reverse complement strand
AATAGTTTTTTGAGGAATAACCAAGACCAAGTTTCAATTTAGCACTTATCATTTTTTTCACAATAAACCTATCAACTTTCTCTCTCAATGTAGGATTTCGTATCAAAGACAAATTATACAACATTTCTCTGTCTGCTTCATGTTTTTCATCCAATGTAGTGGTATTCCCATAAGCAATATCATGTTTCATACACACTTCATCAACCCTATTTATAGGTTTAGACCAAGGTTTAGGATTGTCAGCCTCATCTAATCTTTTATCCAAGTTTGTTCCTGGGCCACAGAAAGAATATCCAGGTAGATGTAGTTCCCCTGGAATTCCAGTTGTTCTAAATTTACTTCCTGACAGAAAGTTTTGTATGTCTCCTCCACTTTTAGGAGATGAATTGGCACTTTTTAGAGCCACACACTTGACATATTCCTTTTTGATAAACTCTATTATTTTTAGCTTTAACATAAGAGATATTTTTAGATTTAGTTTTCTTTTTACATTTGAGACAATAACTCATATTTATTTATGAGAAAAAGTCCTACATAATGTCAAAACCTTTTTGGTTTTCAACATATACATTTCTATCTTGATTTTTAAAACATAAAGAATCCTTAGGAATGTCTTCACTCTCTCCTCCATTTATTTACAAATAAAACTAACTAAAGTCAATAACACCAACATCATCAACTATATGACCTTTCTCTTCTTCATGTATATCTTCTCCCTGAACTCATCTCGGCAAATTAAAAAACCAATATCTTCGTAAGAGTCATTAATTCTTTATTTTCCTCTTCGGTGCGTTGAGATCGATTTATTTGCCGTAATACCTTCAATCTTTCATTAATCTCAGGACTGGTCATATTTTTATATTTTTCCTCCCTCTCTCTTTCCTCCCTTTCCTCCTACTCCTTTTTCTCTCTTTCCTCCCTCTCCTCCTTCTCCTTTTTCTCCTTTTTCTCCCTTTCCTCCCTCTCCTCCTTCTCCTTTTTCTCCCTCTCCTCCTTCTCCTTTTTCTCCCTCTCCTCCTTCTCCTTTTTCTCCCTCTCCTCCTTCTCCTTTTTCTCCCTCTCCTCCTCCTTTTTCTCCCTTCCCTCCTCCTTTTTCTCCCTTTCCTCCTTATCCTTTTTCTCCCTTTCCTCTTTCTCTTCTTCAACTCCTTCCTCCTTCTCCTCAACTCCTTTCTCATCCCTTGGTACCCTTGAGTTTGAGCCCCAAATAATATTATACATATACTCATCTGGATTTTGAGATATTCTTGTATCTATAATTATTTTTCTCATAATAGGATACCAATAAGATTTGTTGATGATTCCTAAAAGAGTTTTATATTTCACAACTTTGAGAAGTTCATTTTTATTTAATATTTTAATCAAGTCTCTATTTGTGGGTTTAACAATATCAGTATAAGGCCAGTTTTTTATGACAAAATTTCCATGTATATGCTCCAAATCATAAGGTATGTAATACCGAGCACCCTTTTCTTGTAGGTATCCCTGAATACAAAAATTATAATTCTCTTGTAGTCTTCTTCCTGCCATTTATGTATCAGAAATATATGTGAGATTAATATTATGACAGGTAATACCACCCCATCTTCCCACTACCAAATCGGTTTGTATACCTCGGCTTTCTATCCTTATCTCATTATCTTCCTTCTTTGTCATGCTAACCATCGCTATACTATCATATATTTTTTAAATCTTAAAATCATGTATTTGTTGTTTACTAATTGTACTTCCACATAACTCCTTATCCTCACCAAGTGGATAATATTCTTCCTTACGAGACTGATTAAAATCATGTAGGCCTTCTCAGTTTATTGCAAAAAAACAATTATACCCTAAATCAGGCATATCATACCCCCATTTATTAATTCGCATATTAACTATATGTCCTTCTTTATAAAATTCAATTGTAAGCAGGTAGTTAAATTGAATGAGGAAAGGTGTATGGTCAGTATAACCAGGTGTTGTGGTTGTAAATTTTACTTGTTCAACAAAACGTGCTGTTTTATTTAAAGATATATATTGTGATAAATCACTGAATCTAATTAAGTCATTCACATCTGGAGGGTTTGGATAATTGATTAATTTATAAGTATTTTTCATATTAATATTTTTGGTTATATTATATTTTTGTCATTCAGCCTGTGCCTTTGTATAATAATTTGATAAATCAATATCCTGAGAGGATTTTCCAAAGATAGAACCATCTTTTCCAACAAAAGTCATTTATATTAGATTAAAAATGACATCATAAAAATTTTCATTATTGTTGAGTTGAAATAATACATATAAACATAATTGACCACAACATTTAGAATTAATTTCTTGAACTTGAAATGTTTGATAAACACCATTCTGTAAGAATTGTATTACTTCAACAGGTGGTGGCATACCATAACTATCAAAATAATATTTATCCTGACTATTATGAATGTCTAAATTCATAATAATATTCTTTGTATTCTTGGACAACTTTGATAATTCATCTCTCATACAAATAACCACATTATCAATTTTTCGTTTTGTTACAATACTTAGCTAGTTCTATATTTGACGTTGTATTCTTTCCAAATTGTTTAAACCATTTATCCATTTATTTATGAGAAAGATACAATCCATTACCCCGTTTAGTTAGTTTAACACTGCTTGAGTGATAGAGGAAAGCATATCTCCAACGAACAATCTAGCTTTATCAGCTAGATTTTCAAGTTTTTGAGCAAAATCTACAATTACACCACTTCCACAAATTTGTTTCTCCAACTCCTTGTTATGTCTTTCCAATTCTTTTTGAGCTTTTAGTTGTGCCTTCCTTCATTAGCAGTTTTTACCGCTGCTGAAATACCACCAGTCAATTCTCCCGCCGCACTTAAACCAGCAAATAAAGGAATTAGAAACGGGAGAAATCCTCCACTCGTTTCCCTTGTTGAATATTTCTTTAACATAGGTTTTGTCATTTTAATTTTAAGTGATCCAACATCATTTAGTGTTTTCACCTGCTCTCTTGTGAGTAAAACATCAATTTTTACTGCTCCTTTTCTTTGAATTGTATTAACATTAATAATACAAGGCTTTTGATTTTGAATACAAGATGTTAATTTATTAAGATTAATTTGATTAACATATACCGGATCTTTCCGACTCATTTAATTATGAGAAAAAATCTATGTGATATTAATCATAACACCATTATCTGTATTAATCTGTAATTCTGTTTCTTCCAAAAGCTAACAATATTGTTACGGATCTAAAGTCAGCGCTCCCCTTACCAAGGGGGGGGGGGTCAATCCCCTTGTCTTTTACACTGGCCGATTCCCCCAGTCCTGGAAGTATGACATCACGCCCGGTCAGCGCTGAATAGGGTATTAGGCCTATCCGTCCTATGACCTAAGTACCAGCGCCTTTCGGTACGCAAGGAAATACTCCCGCCCGTGCCGCAGTGTAATTGATGGATTGCGCCGAGCAAAGCGAACTGCGGCGCGAGCCGTTTAACAATGACTAACCCTGATTGCGAAGCGTTGGCCGAAATCGCACCACAGGAACTCAATGTGGAAATCACAAAAGTGATCGGACGAGAACGAAACCAAACGGGTAAGAAATAACGGGGATTTATTATTATGTACACGAAAACCCAAAGGAAGAGTAGGAACGAAGGTAATTTACAGTGAAGAGGAAGAAGCAGATACACAGGGCAATTCTTAACTTATACAGGCTTAACTTATTCCCACAGGACAACACAAACAGTCTCACACGAATAGGGAATTGCAGGCAGGAACGAATGGAGGGATGAGGTGGGACCACAGGGCTGGAGGGGTGAGGTTCAATTCCGTGTAGGATTGGAGGCAAGCAGCCGCCGACTCTCCACACTCTGGTTCACATGGCGGGATACTCGTAGCAGCGCGTCGAAGATACACGCGGCAGGGGGCTGTTGTGAAGCAGCGTCTCTCTCCCGCACCTCTTCAAGCGCATTCTTCCACAGAACCAACCTCACACGAACCTCACTTGACTTCTTGATTTGCGCTCCCTCACTCATCTGCATAAGCAGTCCCTCACTCACCCTTTTATGGCCTTGCCCGAGATCAAGCCGCGGGCCATGAGGGCACGCCTACCAGGTCGCTCAACGCAGTGCCTATTGGTTGGCACGGGCTCTTCCTGGCTCCGCCTACCATGACGAGGGGCGGGCCACGCCCTTCTTCTCTGAGCTGACCACGTGCGTAATGGAGGCGAACGCTGCTGGCAATGAAGTAACGTAATTCGGAGAGGGAGAGCAAAATGGACGGAATGGGGCCTATCTTATTTGATTGATGCAACACAAGGTCAACTCCTGGAAACACATCCTTACCTGACACACATAATAATGAAATAACTGTTAGAAGGGCCTATGATTTGCTACGTGTTGCAATGTGGACTAACTAAGGTGCACTCATTTCAATTAACAGCCAATTAAGGGGAAATGTACACAGGGGTTATTTATAAGGGATTTTACTTCTAAATTTACAAAGTGAAGGTTCTCAAAACTGCAACACAGCACCCTCATTCCTCATGGGACGTCCCGGCCCGAAAACTTTAACTTAATGTGGCACGCAGGTGTAATTTCCCTCTACAATTAATCTGACCCTGAGTGCAACAGTTTTAAAACACAAAAAAATATGTCCCGCTACTATGTTGCATCCTACCTAACAGATTCACACCCACAGTTAACCGAATTGCAGAATTAATTTTCAAACTACACATTGACGGTGGGGAGCATTATTTACAAGTGACATTATTTCATTATTTACAAAACGCAACCCAGGACCTGTCATTTTTCTTTTAGGAAACCAAAAAGAGAATCCTGTGGGAGGGAGGAGACAGCATGCACTGCATCGATACACCACCTCACATGCCCGGGGGATGCAGAATTGAGATTCTGTCATGCATCCCCGGACATGCAAACACCAAAGCACCAATCAAAGAGCAGTCAGCACCATCCAGTGCACAGTCATCACATTTCAAATAAGGATGAAGGATGACATCTTCTTCTTGTTCTGCTCCCTCTGCTGGCCGTCGTTCTTGGTGTTGTCTTTCTCTTGGTGTTCTTCTTGGCTTGCGGCCTATTTGCAATAATCACAATAAATAGCACAGAACGTGTCCAATGTGTTTATTTATGGCCAACAGGGGCCGACTATGGTGGTCCACCTGCAGGGCTTAGATGCCACCGTGACCGTGGTCCACAAGCAAAGATTTCTGGCCGCAATGGCTGGTCCCAGCAGAGGGGCCAGGCCCCAAAACATGGGGTCCATATGTGGTGCTATGCCACAGAACGTGTGGTCCATAAGTGGTGCATGGCCACAAGACGTGCGGTCCATAAGTGGTGCATGTATGCAGGCAGCTTGGCAGCGGGAATTCGGGCACACAATTGCGGCTCCCGCACACTCCCCCTCAGTGCCCAGAGAGCACGGTCCATGGGTGGGGAAGGAAGACAAAGCAGGCAGCGTTAGTGAGGGGTAAGGTCACAAGGGTACACACCAATCAAGGTAATGCAGAGCGAGGTGCGCACGAAGAGCGAATTGAGAAAGCTCGTCCCTAACGTACGCCACCCTCCCCACCCCCCCCCCCCCCCCCCGTCACCTACTCTACCCTTGCCCTTCCCCAATATTTACAGAATCTACACATTTACAAATCCGTCGCTATCGTCTCGTCTTCCCCATATCTCCCCTAATACCAAATTAGTCACAATCCCCCTAACCAAATTTGCCATCACTCAAATTCCTCATCAATTCCTCATAAGGAGGAAGAGATGGAACAACCAGCACAATGTCTCACCCACATCATGATGTGTCTCACATTCCCAAAAACATTTGCACAAAAAATAAATGACAAACCATGGCACGGTGTGGAGTTCTGTCACCTCAGGTGAGTGGGTGTAGATGGTGCGAGGAGATTCTTAATCCTAACTACTTCCTAAATGACATTAACCCACTTTACACTACCCGGGGTCTTTCCCTGCAAAACCATTCGCCGTCTTACTCTATGCGGTTCTAAAAACCAATTCCCATTGACCAAACTGTGGCGCTCTCCAATTTGGGGTCTCACTCCCCCGATTCAACTCCCTGTGCCTTCGCACAATTTCTGGGCTGAGTCCTATGGCTCCCCTAACAGGTCTACCTACCTGTGCGCCTCCGCCACTGAAGTTGCCACCCAAGCTTACCTGCTCCTCACTAACCTATCTAACTGGGGAAGGCCCTCCCTGGCACTTACCCCCTCGGTGCCCTCTCTGGCACTGGGCTACCCGGGTCCGTCCTCCAGATCCTCGGGCCCCATCCACAACAACTCTAACTGGCTCCCAGAGCCTACCTGCGGCCTCACCTGGCCGACGGACTAACAGTGGCGGAGCGCTCAACCAACCACACCTCTAACAGGCCACACGCCCAGCCATTTCCACGTCACTAATGCACCCATCCAAACACCATTCTTCCACACGCACCACAGATGCCAATATCCAACCACAATTTACCTATACCCCCTACCTAACTCTTAAACTACCCTCCCCGGGTATTCTTGATGGGGGCCCATCCTCCCCATCCACTCCTCCCACACCAACCACTCCACTCCACGTTTTCCACCACACTCACTCCACACGATCCATTCCATACTCCATTCCATACCAGCTATTCCACACAACCATTCTCCATACACCTGTTCTTCAGTTGCACACCTGTGCTCACACACCTGGTGCTTCCTGCACCCTCCTTCCTCCCAGACTTCTTCACTCACTCAATATATTGCACAATCACAATTATTCACTCATACACTGCTCCATACACTTTCAACACATACACACACAGCATCATCTGATCTACCTGGTGCCCTTCTAAAACTCGTGCTTCCCAGTCGCCCCTTATGTTATTGTGCTCCCTCGTCATTATCATCCAACTGATCTACCTATGTCCCCTACTACAGGTATCATGTCGCTACTTAACCCTACAGTTACCTATGGTCATTTCTAAGTCCCTATACATTATCCAAATCCTCCCTCGGCAAGCTTACACTGCCCAAACCCCATAACTAATGCTCATGTGCCCGGGTGGATGTGAGTGATGGTGGATTTGCCGTCCCTCCACATCGGGCATCTCCCATTATCAATTTTGCCCATCACGCCAATCAAATTTGCCAATCATGCCAATCATCTTCGCCAATTCCCAATTTCGAATCCAAAAACACTATCATCATCACAGTCCGCTATATCTGAGCCTCTCGGTACGTCATGACATTTTCAACGCTCGGCTTCGCAAAGCCGAGCAATGACTTTGGGTGGTTTGGTCGCCTGCAGGTTGAGTCCATCCGGCATTCGGTTCAGGGGAGGAGGTTTGGTTGGGCCGAGGTTTAAAGCACCATCCCTACGCAGGGCCTTTCGCTCCCAAGCACGATGGGTCACCTTGCCTGGGCGGAACGCCGCCACCACCAGGGGGCGCCACTCCGGTCGCTCCTACCTTCCCTTGAACCGGACCGGTCGCCTTGCCCGGCAAGGCCCGGACTCGACCGTGCAGGGCGGGCCCCGGCCCGGATCGTGCACGATGCTCCGAAGAGGAGCGACGCAGCACCGATCCCCGCCGGCTCCCGCAACAAACAAAGCGTACCGCGCACCGAGTGCTCACGTCGGCTATCCGTCGCCCTAAACGCTGCCCCGGTCCACGTCGATGCTTCACTTGCAGGCTCACACGCATGCGCGACCCCTTTCACACTCTCCAAATCCGGCGTTCCAATGCCGCCTGTACATTCCACACACTCCGTCCATTCTACCACCGCACTCCGTGTTACACACCACACCTCTCGCGCACCCTCTTGCGCACACTCTCCTGTTACACACCACACCTCCTGCGCACCTTCTTGCGCACACTCTCCTGTTACATCCTCTGTAACACTCCCCATCACGTGCTCCAATGTGCCCTCTCGCACCTGCGCCACCACCAACTCACTCTCCGTGTCACACTCCGTACACTCCGACGTGCATTCTCGCTCGCACTCGGTATCACTCCCACACTTTGTAACACACTCACTCCTCGATGCACACTCTATTCTTACACGCACGCCATTTCCTCTCACACAGCGCCCAACGGACATCCCACAAACGCCCGCGGTACGCTGGGATCCCAAGCGCGCGAAAATTCTTTTCGTGCCAAACACTTTTCTGAAAAACCTTTTCGCACCATACACAGCCCATCTCACCTTTGGGATCCTCCTCTCCACGTGCACCTGCAAATCTTTATAAGGATTAGCAAGTATGGCATCAGGATGTGAACTTAGACTTTGTACATTTTCCATTCCTTCACCCCGCGAGTGCTCTTTTAAGTCCCCGGTCTCTCCAATTTCAATTCCCACTACTTCTTTTTCTTTATTCACCTCGATAATTTCTTTATTAAAATTCCTTCTTCTACCTCAGCGGTCGCTGGCTTCCCCAAACCCCGGGTCGCGATCTCTATACCCGTCATTCTAACCGCGCTTTGCTCTGCCTCGCTCAACCCGTGCTTCTCAACTCGCTTTACCTTGTCGTGCACCGATGTGCCCCTCCTGCTCAACATGCGCCACATGGTCTCCCCACATTTCTGTGCGCTCTCCCCACATTTTTGTATGCGGTCACCCATTCTGTCCCCAACTTTACTTATCCGCTCCAATTTGCTGTCTAACCTCCCAATTTGGTTACCCAATCGCTCACCCATTTTGTTTTCCAATCCTTCAATTTGGCTTCCCATTTCTGCCCTTGATTTGTCCCCCGACTCGGCCATAAAGGCCTTCATTGCAGCCAGAAATGATTGCATGTCCACCACCCCTACTTGCGCAGCGGGCGTGGCCCTCGTCGACATGTGCGAGGCGCCGCCATCTTGTGCGCCTCCAACCTCGTGTGCGAGGCCGCCATCTTGTGTGCCTAAAATCTCCGCTACCGCATTCGTATTGCCCTCCTCTAATTCCTCCCTGAGGTCCTGGGCTGCTTCTAACCCTTCTTCTTCTAGCTCCCCTGCCGGCATCCGATCACCTTGATCATCCATGGCACGATTTTAAAATTTAGATGTTTTAATAAAATTTCGGCCGCTCGTAATTTCGAGTGCGTTAAGCGCACTTCGGGTCCAAATCTCACTCCGAGACACCAATTGTTATGGTTCTGGGGTCGACGCTCCCCTTACCAAGGGGGGGGGGGTCAATCCCCTTGTCTTTTACACTGGCCGATTCTCCCAGTCCTGGAAGTATGACGTCATGCCCGGTCAGCGCTGAATAGGGTATTAGGCCTATCCGTCCTATGACCTAAGTACCAGCGCCTTCCGGTATGCAAGGAAATACTCCCGCCCATGCCGCAGTGTAATTGATGGATTGCGCCGAGCGAAGCGAACTGCGGCGCGAGCCATTTAACAATGACTAAACCCGATTGCGAAGCGTTGGCCAAAATCGCACCACAGGAACTCAATGGGGAAATCACTAAAGCAATCGGACGAGAAGGAAACCAAACGGGTAAGAAATAACAGGGATTTATTATTATGTACACGAAAATCCAAAGGAAGAGTAGGAACGAAGGTAATTTACAGTGAAGAGGAAGAAGCAGATACACAGGGCAATTCTTAACTTATACAGGCTTAACTTATTCCCACAGGACAACACAAACAGACTCACACGAATAGGGAATTGCAGGCAGGAATGAATGGAGGGATGAGGTGGGACCACAGGGCTGGAGGGGTGAGGTTCAATTCCATGCAGGACTGGAGGCGAGCAGCCGCCGACTCTCCGCACTCTGGTTCACACGGCGAGATACTCGTAGCAGCGCGTCAAAGATACACGTGGCAGGGGGCTGTTGTGAAGCAGCGTCTCTCTCCCGCACCTCCTCAAGCGCCTTCTTCCACAGAACCGACCTCACACGAACCTCACTTGACTTTTTGATTCGCGCTCCCTCACTCATCTGCATAAGCAGTCCCTCAGTCACCCTTTTATGGCTTTGCCCGAGATCAAGCCACAGGCCACGAGGGCACGCATACCGGGTCGCTCAACGCGGTGCCGATTGGTTGGCACGGGCTCTTCTTGGCTCCGCCTACGATGACGAGGGGCGGGCCACGCCCTTCTTCTCCGAGCTGATCACGTGCATAATGGAGGCGAACGCTACTGGCAATGAAGTCACGTAATTCGGAGAGGGAGAGCAAAATGGATGGAATGGGGCCTATCTTATTTGATTGATGCAACGCAAGGTCAACTACTGGAAACACATCCTTACCTGGCACACATAATAATGAAATAACTGTTAGAAGGGCCTATGATTTGCTACGTGTTACAATGTGGACTAACTAAGGTGCACTCATTTCAATTAACAGCCAATTAAGGGGAAATGTACACAGGGGTTATTTATACAGGATTTTACTACTAAATTTACAACGTGAAGGTTCTAAAAACTGCAACAATATGTATTAACCTCTTCACTCTCCCCCTCTTTCAATGTATAGAGAAGTATCCACTCTATTAGACTTTATAATTTATTTTTGAGAACTCAGGTCAATTGCGTAGATCGTATAAAGTTTTAGAAACGCAACCATATCCAAAATAGGATCATTATTACCGTTGCTTTCACACACCATTTGGTAAGACTTGTAGGCTTCCGCATAATCATTTTTTTCCCAATCAATTTCCAATCTATCTCGCTGATAAAATGTGCCATCAAGAGAAACCTGAAGTTGTTTCACCTTGGCATTATCACTCAGTGCATTATTCTTATCAGTACCGTCCTCTCGATCTGGTTTTTAAAAAATGAGCCATAGGTATCATGGCTTTCCTTGAAGAACACTCAAATCCCAAGTGTAGGTAGTGTGTTCCAGTTTCATGTGTTGACAGCTTCTTTTAAGGTATGATACATTTAGCGGGGTCTTTGAGTTAAGTCTTCTATTCAACATCTCTTCCGTTTTAAGATTCGGAGTATATTCACTGATATACCAACACAAATCATTAATAACAAATTTATTATTGTCTCCAAGAGCATTTTCAGCCCCA
Source organism: Myxine glutinosa (assembly GCF_964187855.1). Classification (NCBI taxonomy): domain Eukaryota; kingdom Metazoa; phylum Chordata; class Myxini; order Myxiniformes; family Myxinidae; genus Myxine; species Myxine glutinosa. The sequence continues at coordinate 182,699,296 of NC_136264.1, read as the reverse complement.
AAAAGCAACCTACAGACTTGGCATTTAATATGGAATATTTTTTTTGTGGGGGTGAACTTACTTTTCAAGATGTCTTAGAACCAAAAGTTCATTGGAATTATGTTGAAATTATTCTAGATTTTGTTAATGTGACCTTTAAAAGAAACAAAAAAACCACATTTCACATTTCGAAACAAATAAATTGATCCTTGAAAGTGATGTAAACTGATATCGAACTCAATTCATGGACAGTACTGTGTTAAACTTCTGTACGTTTTCTAGAAGTATCTCTTTATTTTGCACATTAGCCAAAAATGTTTTAACAAAAACAAAAGTTAAATTACGACTGGGATTACGGACAGTAAAATTACAGTTCAGTACTTCGTGTAACCCCCACGAGCATTCAGGAGAGCACGTACATATTGAGGCATGCTGTTCACGAGATTTGCCAAGGTTTGGACAGGAATCGCTTGCCATGCAGTGACAATAGCCTGCTGGAATTCACGCGCAGAGGTCCGCTGCTGGTCCAAGTGGTCGATTTGACGCGTTAATTCTGCCCACAAGTTCTCTATCGGATTCATATCCGGGGACATGGCAGGCCACTCCATATGCTCTACACCACGGTCAGCAAGAAAGTGTTGGATCATGCGAGCACGATGAGGCCGTGCATTGTCATCTTGGAAGACAACGTTTCCTCGAAAGGCTGCACGAGCAAATGGAAGCAATGTTTCTTCCAGAAAGGCCCTGTACTTGAACTGGTTCAGGTTTCCATTCAGAACAACCAGGTCAGTTTTGCCCCCTGCATGAAAAGCAGCCCAAACGGTTACCCCACCACCTCCAGCTTGGACTCTTGGCACTATGCAATCTTTGTTGTAGGCTTCATGCACTTGTCTGCGCACTCGGATGCGGCCATCTTGACGATAGACCAGAAATCTGGACTCGTCACTGAAGATCACGTGATTCCAGTGTCCTGGCTGCCATTGACGGTGCTCTCTGGCCCACTGCAATCGGCGCTGGCGGTGTTGTCTGGTCAGGCATGGCTTTCTCAGGGGATGCCTGGCACGATAGCCTGCTTGAACCAGTCGTTGGTTGACTAGCCTTCTGGATACAGGCACATTTGTCAGTTGCTGCCACTCAGCCCTAAGCCGATTAGCTGACTTGGTATGGCCATTGCGGACTAACCGGTTCAGCTGGCGATCATTCCTCCTTGTGGTTCTGCGGGGACGTCCTGGCCTCGGTATTGGAGTAGGGACACCCCTCTGAGCATTTCGTTTCAGGATCTTTGACACCTGACCTTGAGTGATGCCATACTGCCGAGCAATAGCACGCTGTTTCATGCCGTAATTTCGTAAAGCCACCACTCCTTGACAAACAGCATTGTCGAGTTGACGGACCATCTCCAGAGGAAGCGGCAATAACTTTTGGAGACGTGCAGCAGTTGTTTTCCACTAATACAGACCGCAACAACCCTTGTATACCCGACTGTGAAGCCAATCATCAAATGCACCTGTCCGTACATTTTGCCACGCCACCTGTGATATAATGCTGTTGTTGACTTCTTGCTGCGACAGACAATCAGTGACATGGTTCTTTTAACAAATAAATCACCAAAGTGTAAAAGAAACTCACCAGATTGATATACTGAGTTAAGAAAGTAAACCCACGTCAAGAAAAAAAATAATTCCATATTAAATGCCAAGTCTGGATTTACATTATCATTCCTTTGGAGTTGAAATCTAATTTTAAGCCCATACAAAACGTTGTCATAATCACAAAATCCAAATATACCTTTCAGAGGTACTGCTATGGTAAAACTATTCTCTGTTTTTGTATCATCATTATACATTGCCTTCCTTTGACTATAACCAGGGTCTGTGTTTGTACCCGTTGACATATCAGGAATAAAACCTTCAACAGCTCCCTTACCCATTCTATCACTAAACCAATATAGTGTAAATTTCATCATTTCAGATGTAGCAGAGACATAAATCAACCGCTTCAACCTCTTGTGTTCCAATATACAGGCGGACACTATCAAACATTTTCCAGAAGAAATCATTTACGAGTGTAGCATTAGTATTATTTGCAACCGTAGTGAATTTAAATTTACACAGCAAGAAACTATCAGCTATATTCAAGTAAGTTTGTTGATTATTTATTTCAAAACTTTTTGTTCTGTTTGAATTCCAGTCTGTTCCTGTTATAGCATTTACCTTAAAATAGTGTTCCTTTTTAGTGGAGTTTGAAATGATAATCGTATCATCCAAATCATAGATACTACCAATCGCTTCCATACTTGTATTTATATAGCATTAAAATCGTTGAAACCTTGACCCAAGTATTTTAATGATTTTTTGTCGTTCTTGTGAAGATAGTTGAGTTTTACCTTTTTTAATTTCTTTGATTGCTTGTAATTTATGAGACTCCTTTTGAGCATCTTTTATACTCTTTGTAGCACCCGCAACTGAGCCCACGGCAGAAGCAGTTGAACCAATTAGGTCTGTATGTTTAAGAATGGTTGAACCAATACCTATTGGAGTATCAATTATCCCATCTCCTTTATTTCTAAATTGATGTCCCACACCCCGTTGTCTCTTTGGTTTATAGTATCCTCCACCAAGAAACATACCTTCACCCTCATAGTATGGTGAAAGGAACATGCCATCCCCTGTAATTATTTTATATTTTCCCAACTCGTGTTTTCTCACAATAACCATTATTTATTTTGAAAAACTTCACGTAGGTGAATTCTGATGGATATAATTTCTTCATTAAAGGAGATCATACGATTATCTTGATCGGTTATCCTAAAATTTACTCTGTATATGCTTTTTCCTGACAGGTAAATAGACAAGATTTTTTGGTTCCATATTAAATTTATAACCAATCGGGGTTGAGTATGCGCTGAATGAAAATATTGTATTTGTTCTTATTCCATCATTATAAGCACCATCAATCAAATCACAATGAATTAATACCGAATTTATACCGGAGGATATTTGAATGACATTATCACTTTAAAACGTCCCGTTAGTTTCAATCTTTTTTTGAAGAGAAACCCAATAGCTCTCTGAACGATTTTTCAATCGTGAAATCAACTTTATAATTATTTTTAAGTTTAATAGTTGATTTTGAAGTGTGTTTTTGAATATCTATTACAATATTTTTTGGTTCATCACCTTGTTCTTTCATAAGGCGAGAGACTTCAGAAGATATTTGAGAAATCTCGTAAGCTCCAGGTGAAACGGTTATAGTTTTATATCCACTTCCTGGATTATAACTAAACTTGTTGTTTTTCTCTGTGATATTAAACAAGGTATTATAAGTTTCCATCGACAATAAAGATGCCTCATATTCTTTTGTGGGGTCAAGTTGTAGTGGGTAAGGGAATGAAGCTGTGTAATCGCTCATTGTGAAATTAAAACTAAGAATTGTGCTTCTCATCTTATTTAATATCTAATAAAATATCTTTGTATTGACATTTATTAATTATTTTCATATTCATCAACTGATCTAAAATGGCGGATGTTTCATTAAAACAATTGTTGTTTCCAGCCTTCTTACTACCTAACAACAATAATAGCCTATTAACTAATTGTGATGGGTCATTTGGAAGAAAACTAACACCCGAACCAAGCTTACTTAAAGCATCAATAATATGTTTCTCCTTCTCATTCTGCTTACTTTTACCAGCAACAGAAACTCCATAATCAAGTGCGTTTAGCAACTCAATATACTCTCTATCTTCCTCTCTTTCCATATCAAGTGGTTCATCAAAATATTTTGAACCGCTGAATCCGGAGTTTGTTAGAAGAAACATTAATCTTGCAGTTAATTCAACATTTGGTTGAGCAGAACTAAAGAACACCATTTTATCATGAAATATCAATACCTTTTCTTTCACAAGACAGAACTGTGCTGGTTCTTCTGTTGGAATGAGGCCTGCTCTGGTTTTTGAATCCGCCGAATATTCATTGTTTTGAAGAGCTTCCACAATATAATTAGGGGGTTGATTTACCTCCTCAAGTTTCCAAAATAATCCTTCATCATCATATTCTAATTCTCCAAGTTCTTGCTCTGTCATTTGACTAAAATCTTTGAGCATTTGAAGTTATTTCGTCGTAAATTCGACTGTGGGAACTGCAGGTGAAATCATTTGTTGAGTTTTTAAAAGTGGTTTAAAACATTTCTCTTGTTTTCTTTCAAATGCTTCTTCACCCATCAGTTTCTGTCTCCTTTTCTTCTTTATGTCTTCCTGTTGCTTTACAAATTTTTACACCAACTCTTGATGTTCCTTAAACTTTCTTCAGTATTCATCTTCTGTATTTATTTATTGAAAAATATCATTTAATGAATTGTAAAGGTCAATGGGAAAATTTTCCTTTTCTTCGTCATTATAGTAAATGTGTTGAAATAAATCCTTTTCTTTAAATATTTCATCAAATTCTTCATTGGTATTAATACGAGTTGGGATTTCTTCTTCACTAATACTTGTATCTCTGCTTTTCATACGTTTGCGTTGAGTCTCCTCATCGATATCAAAACCGAATGATAAAATCTTAACTCCATCACCACGCAAATGTTTAATAATTTGTCTCATTCCTTCAGGATTAGTTTCTAAAATCCCAAGACCGTTAGATGTTACTTTATTTAACTCACTCTTACAATGTGAATATTTTGTAGAACCAAGATAGACCTCCTCAAATATTTGACCTTCGTTCCTCAATCGCATATGTTCCTCCATTGAAATGTAGTAATAATCTTTCCCTTCTACTTCTCCTGGTCGCATTGCTCTGGTTGTAGTAGCTACAAAACGAATCATAGGGTGTTTTAAAAAGAAAACTTACAATCTTTTCATTTTTACTATTCAAGAGTTTAGATTCATGAAAGTTCTTTCCTGAAGCAGATTTACCCACAAGATTAATAATAATAGTTGTCATTTATGTGTGTAAAATATCAGTTAATATCTCATCTTGTTTCACAACAATATATTTATATTTTCCAATCGTGTGTTTCATATAATTTTCAAATTCCTTCTTACTACATAATGTAGAACAATTATCTCTCCAAAAATTATTTGTGTCTATTGAATATAACTTAAATAAAATGAAAGTATTAGCATTGTTTCTTATTGAGCGCCGAGGGAGTTGAAAATATGACTGACTAAGATAAATACAATTACAAGAAGAATGTCTCCCTCTTGTATAGTAGCTATCCATTACTGTTTGGTTTCTCTCATTAACACAATCATCAAAGATAACGAGGTTCTTTTTTGATTTATCTAAATCTTGGGGTGAAGGTATATCATCAATATTATCACTGAGAATAAAAGTTATGGGTTTTGGTTTCGATTTTGATTTCTGTGTATCACAAAATAATTGTATTATATCTGCAATATTATAATCATTTAGTTTGTTTTGAAGTTTAAATAAACCGATAATGTCTTCCTTTTTAAGACCCGCATTAAAACCCTGTGAGAGTAGTTGATACTTGGGTTGAAAACTTGACTTCGTAAAAATTATTAAATTATCATAATCTAAAAAATTAAGACTAAGGAGCATCTTTAAAAGCAAACAGGTTTTTCCACATCCGCTTGAACCAACTATTAGACATCTCAATGAATTTGGAATATTTTTATGGTTATTAAATTTTATCTTATTTTCCCAAACGGGTAAAAAATCATTCATTTATACATTTGGAAAACAAGTCATCTAACTTTTTTTGAGCTATTTTAGAAACTCTATATTTTATCCTGAGTTCAGGTTTAATTTCAAAATAATTCATTATTTTATTTATATCGTATCTTGTATTAACATTTCCATTAAAATTATTTTGAATAATAAATATCATGAAACCCTTATACATTTCCCCAATACAAATAGTCTCTTCCCTTGAAAGAAATGGTGTATTATCATCATAATGCTTAACATTCATCTCTCTTATTAATCTTGTAAAGTAATTCATTTTTGGTTATAATTTAAAGGAGTTATATATTTTTTTACATTTTTTATTATCATTAATTAAAATTAAATCACAGAAAATACATTGTTTATATGAACCCTCATTATTAAGCCCTATTCTACCACAACGGTGGCAGATTTCTAAATTATCATATGGAGAGTCTGGAAATTCTAAATCTCCTTCAGAATTTATCATATTTAAACAGTAAATTTTTACTTAAACTAAACGCAAGTTTATTAGTTAATAAATACAATGTTTCAAAGCACAAAAGACAAATTTCAATCAATCTCTACTTCGGTGGAAGATATAGAAAAATATGTCAAAGATGTTAAATTGAACAAAGATAAATATGGAAATTTTTGGGTAAAACCAGTTATGGAAAATAACATGAGCCCCTCTATTTCATTTAAAGGAAGAGCTCTAACTATGTCTGGAAAGACAACCATTAAAGTAAATCTAACAAAAGTTTCTCCTCTACTCCTGGCAATTTATTCAAAGCTTGAAAAAGTGATCGACCGCGATACTTTGAAAAAGAATGATAAGACCATCAACAATACTCGTGGAGAAATTTGTATTTACTTTAATAATCCAAAGGCTGTAGATCTAAGTAAAATGAAGGATGTTAATATTTCTGGTGAAATGTCATTTCGTTCTATGATAGTTAGAGATTATTTAAAGATAACTTTTGATATTAAAAATGTAGAGATTGAATCCGTTAATGAAAGAAAGTATATTGGTATAGATGGAAAGGTTTTTTCTGCTTATTAAATATGAGTCATTACAGCAGTGAAGATTTTACTATTTCATTGAACTCGGACGATAGTGATGATAGTATTTCATTGAACTCGGACGATGGTGATGATAGTATTTCATTGAACTCAGATGATAGTTATGATACTAATAGTTTGTGCTCAAATGATAGTTATGAGAGTAGCTTTATTGACGACTCCGAGTATGATTCTGAGTATTCATGTGATAGTTATGACTCAGATGATTCTGAGTGAAAATGTGTTTTATTTTAAGCACAGCGATATATATAAAACGGAGCTGTAAAGCTCAAAAGTGTTTTATTTTAAGCACAGTGATATATATAAAACACCACGTCTTCTCACGCTATAAATATGGTTTATTGTGATACTTGCGAGAAGGAAGTAAAATATTATAAACAACATATTCTCACTGCAAAACATACATACAACATTCTTAACAAACTTTCCCCTCTTCCACCTAAAACAAAATATTGTAAGGTTTGTAAAACAACCATCCTCAAGAAGGGGTTTAAAGCCCATCTTAAAACAAACAAACACTTGTCAAAATTGTTCACTATTAAGAATACTGATGGTGCTTTCAAAAATCATATCAGAATACGCATATTTGACTTTCATCCTCCTGGCCCCAACTCAATTGTTGAGGCTGTGGATATCATCAAACCCTCTGTGAAAGATTTTATTGAAAAGACTCTTATTGAGTTGAAATCAATCAAGTTCTATATGGGTATGAAAATGAAAATCTCAAAAGAAGATCCATTCACTGGTGATGTTTTCACTGATACAGCTTACATGAGAACAGGCACACTCTTTATAACAACATACAAATACAATCAGGTTAATCCTGTTTATGATCAACTGATCCAGCAAGAACAAGAACTTGAGCATACTATTACTGGAAGTGGTTTCAATATAGATGGAATACTGTTTATTGATATCCACGTTCTTAAATCTGATCCTCTTCACTCTGATTCATATATTGATCTACCTCCTGTGATTAAAAATAAAAAAGCTATTATTAATATTAAGAATAAGGATAATAAATGTTTCCTCTGGTCTATCCTAGCTCATCTTCATCCATCCAACCATCATGTTGAATGAGTCTCCCACTATAATAAATTTGAGAGTGAACTGGATGTCTCTGATCTTGATTTCCCTATGACACTTAATGACATCTCAAAATTTGAGAAGAAGAATAATATACCCGTTAACGTTTACGGATTGACTGAGAAAAAAAAAGTACAGATTCTGAAACTCACTGATGATCATAAGTCTTGTCATGTTAACCTCCTATCATTTCACTCTGATGAGAAATCACATTATGCATACATTAAAGATCTTTCTAAATTGGTGCGCACACAAGTTAAGAGTGGAGGGAGTAAAGCATACGTTTGTGAACGGTGTCTTAACTCTTTCTACTCACAAGATAGGTTAGATAAACATATTGCATATTGTAGTGAACATGCATCAACAATAACATGCCTAAGAAAGCATCAAAAATTTCATTCAAGGATGAGAAAAAAACATTAAAACATCCATTTGTCATATACGCTAATTTTGAAAGCATCTTGGAAAATATTGACACCGTTTCATCAAACCCAGAAGAATCTTACACAAACAAATATCAGAAACATACTCCTTGTGGTTTTTGTTATTATATTAAATCGTCTGTGGATAAGAAGTATAATAAGTTGGTAAAGTATAGAGGTCCAGATGCCCCAGCGGAGTTTGTGAAACTACTAGAAAAAGACTGTGTTCGATTAACCAAGGTAATGAGAGAAACCAATAAACCAATGTCCTTGACGAGTGAAGAGAAAAGGGAATTTAGAAAAAACAATGTTTGTCATATTTGTGAGAAAAAATTGGTGAAGGCCTAAAGGTTAGAGATCATTGTCATCTCACTGGTAAATATAGGGGTCTGGCTCATCAAAGTTGTAATATTAATTATAAACTCCCCTCTTTCATTCCTGTCTTTCTTCATAACAATGCTAATTATGACACTCATCTATTTATCAAGGAACTCTCAAAGACTTCTGGAAGTATCTCAGCAATTCCAAACACAGATCAGAAATACATTTCATTCACAAAAACAATTCATACATCTCCTATAACTCAGATCAGATTTCTTGATACATTTAAATTCATGGCAAGTCCATTGGCTAACTTGGTTCAAAATCTAAAAGAGTTTCCATGTCTTTCAGAGTATTTTTCAGACAAAGATTTACTAACACAAAAGGGAATTTACTCCTATGACTATATGAACTCATTTGAGAGATTCAATGAAACACAACTTCCTTCAAAAGAAAATTTCTATAATAAATTAAATAATAGTCATATATCTGATAAAGATTATGTACACGCACAAAATGTTTGGGAAAAATATAACATCAAGAATCTTGGTGAGTATCACGATTTGTATCTCAAAACTGATGTGCTTTTGTTGGCTGATGTGTTTGAGGCTTTCAGAACAATCTGTCATTCTGGATATGGATTGGATCCTGCTCACTATTACACTGCTCCTAGATTGGCTTGGAGTGCTATGTTAAAGATGACTAAGCAAGAGTTGGATCTTATAACAGATGTTGATATGCTCTTGATGATTGAGAAGGCAAAGAGAGGAGGAATTTCACAAGTCTGTTCAAAGAGATATGCTAAAGCAAATAACAAGTACATTCCAAATTATGATCCATCGGTAGAGAGCTCCTACTTGATGTATTATGATGCGAATAACTTGTATGGGTGGGCAATGTCTCAAGCACTTCCTTATGGTGGTTTGAAATGGGTGAAAGAGAAATATCATGAGAAAGTTCTACAAAATCTCTGTATATCAACACAAAAAGAATTGGATGAAACAAAGAAGGGGTATTATTTTGAGGTTGATTTGAAATATCCAGAGGAACTCCATAACCTACACAAAGATCTCCCATTTGCTTGTGAAAAGGAAAGTCCAAAGAAGGAGTGGTTAAGTGATTATCAACAATCATTTGATGTAAAGGGTAAAGTGTCAGAGAAGCTTCTAACAACACTATACAACAAGAAAAATTATGTGCTCCATCAAATAAATTTGAGACAATGTCTTTCAAAGGGTCTCCGTGTTGAAAAGATACATAGGATTCTCAAGTGTAATCAGTCATTGATTGAAAGAGTACATTGATTTTAACACACAACGCAGGATTGAATCAAAGAATGATTTTGAGAAAGACTTTTATAAGTTGATGAATAACGCTGTATTTGGAAAAACGATGGAGAATGTTAGAAAGAGGCAAAACATTCGTCTATCAACATCATGGAAACAAGCATCAAAATTGATCAACAGACCAAGCTTCTCGAGAGTAGAAGTTTTTACGGAAAACTTTTGTGCGATACATTTGATGAGAGAAAGCGTTGAGATGGACAAACCTATTTACATTGGTACCTCAATACTTGATTTATCAAAGTCCTTGATGTATGATTACTTTTATAATAACTTGAGGAAGAAATATCAAAATGACGTTAATCTACTTTCTATGGATACAGATAGTTTTATTTTGAAAATTAATACTGATGATGTTTATTCAGACATGAAAAAGGACATTAATATCTATGATACTAGTAATTACAGTCCAGAGAGGGAGTTGTTCTCTTCTAAAAATAAAAAGGTGATTGGAAAGTTCATGGATGAATTAGGAGGATATGTTATGAGTGAATTTGAGTTCCCGAATATGAGTTCCTGAAGGACGGGAACAGTGGTGAGTTTGAGGTGAAGGTGCGAGTGCATCAGGGGTCGGTACTAAGTCCACTACTATTTGTAGCTGTGATGGAGGTGCTGGCTCAGACTGTAAAGGAGGGTTTACCGTGGGAGTTGTTGTATGCAGATGATCTGGTGTTGATTGCGGAAAGTATGGATGGACTGAAGGAAAAGATGAACAAGTGGAAGGAATGTATGGAGACAAAAGGTCTGAAGGTGAATATCGGAAAGACAAAGGTGATGGCAAGTGGTAAAGCATGTGGTGAGGTGGAAAGAACTGTGAAGTGGCCGTGTGCTGTGTGCAGGAAGGGTGTCGGAGTGAACTCCATTCAATGTACAATGTGTGCTGAGTGGGTTCATCAAAAATGTAGTGGTCTGAGAGGGTCATTAACCAGTGTGGCAGCTACATTCAAATGTAAGGTGTGCACAGAGGGAGCTGCAGATGGAGGAAATGTTGAGTTGGATCTTGGAGACGGCATGAAGCTGGAAGGTGTGAAAACATTTTGCTACCTCGGAGACATGCTGAATGGAGAAGGTGGATCAGACTCGGCAACGGTTGCTCGAGTGAGATGTGCATGGAAGAAGTTTCGGGAACTGAGTGGCGTGCTGATGAGGAGGAGAGTGTCGCTGAAGCTGAAGGGAAAGGTGTATGCTGCATGTGTGAGAAGTGTTATGATTTATGGGAGCGAGACATGGGTAATGAACGTAGAGCAGCAACGAAGGCTGGAAAGGGTGGAAATGCGAATGGTTCAATGGATGTGCGGAGTATCGTTGAGAGAGAGGAAGACAAATGATGAATTGTGAAAGATGATGGGAATATTGCCTGTGATTGATGCTGTGAAGAGGAACAGGTTGAGATGGTTTGGTCATGTGTTGAGGAAGGAGGAAAGTGACTGGTTGAGAAGAGTGATGGAAGTTAATGTAGAAGGAAGTAGAGGACGGGGAAGACCGAGAAAGACTTGGCTAAAGATGGTGGAAGAAGAAATGCGGGCAAGGGGTTTAACAAGGAGAGATGCAGAAAATAGGGCAAAATGGAGAAGATTGTCATGGGGACCGCAAGGCTAACCCCCGCTCTAGCAGGGAACATGGCCTTAAAATGCATGTTGTGTTGTGTTGTTATGAGTGAATTTGTGGGATTGAGGTCAAAGGCTTATGCTTATAAATACATTGTGAATAACGCTGAAAAGACTGATAGGAAGTGAAAAGGTGTAAAGAAAAATGTTATTAAAGAAACAATAAACTTTAAGGATTATTATAACTGTTTAACAACAAAGAAAGAAGAGTTTAGAAAGATTAATGGAATAAGAAGTTATAAACATCAATTTATATATTCAGAAGAGGTGAATAAGAAAGCATTGGGGGCTTTTGATGATAAGAGGTTTATTTTAGAAAATGGAATTGATAGTCTCCCTTATGGTTATAAGTGTTAATATATATATAAGTGATAAGATATATAAGTGATTAGATATATATAAGTGATAAGATATATAAGTGATTAGATATATATAAGTGATAAGATTTATAAGTGATAAGATATATATAAGTGATAAGATAATGGGGTTAGGGATTTTAAGGGGCTACCGCCGTCTTTTTTATGAATATGTAAATGATAGAACCAAGTATCAACCAGACTAAAGAGTGGAGGTGTAATCAACTTTGGTATATAAATGCAAAACAAAATGAATATGAAAAATATCAAACAAGTTTTATTGAAAAGGAAACTGATAAAAAAGTTCACAAAACAAATAAGAGAATTAATTTAAATACCGGTGAGTTGGATGAGATGGTGAAGAGAGTGGTAAGAGAATTAAATTATTTCCCACACATTATTCACCTAGTCAATTAAAGATCAACAAACAATCCTTTGTTAAACAGGAAGAAGGCACAGCCTACATTCAACCCTGGCTAATGAGCTTTTCCTTAGGCACTTTTATAGAAAAGGACAAGGTGCTATCTCAGTTAATTGAAAAACACAGGGTTTTCGTCATCAATTGGCTTAAAGTTTCCGTCGAATACTACGACGACAGATGGGTAAACACTACACCCTCAGAAACTAAGGCAGAGACACACCAGCCACTGGGCAAACGACAAGTTTGGATCACTTACGCTAAACAAGCTAGAGATAAACTCCTGGGTGAAGTTTTCTTGTGGAATCACCCTGCTGCCATTAAACTAAAGCCTAAAAACGGCCGTTACACTTTCTTCAGTAGATACCTGGGTATCGTCGACCCGAACTTGGCTGCCACGTCTACCAAGGACAAGCCTTTCGGTAAGGAGTGGACGACACACACTGGTGAATAAAGCTTTTCCTCTGTAGCGATGTGGCAGGTAGATCTACATCGCTTTGTTCTCCTTCTCCTTAGGTTGTGCCTTCGGGTCCTGCGAGGCCATTGTCGCCTCTTCCTCCAAGTCCTCCTCCACCTTCGCCTAAACTGAGTGACGAAGAAAATACAGAAAATATACCATCACATTGGGTTAGAATCCAAAATCACGGAGGAGCATTAGCTTATAAGTGAATGCAAATAGCAACAGTGGAATAGTACACACAATTAATTAGTGCCTTACCGGTACAGGTCGGTGGTATCTCCTCATTGTATCGGAGGCCGCGAAGCGGCCGAGCCTAGGGTCTGTTGCTTCTACTGTATCGGAGGCCGCGAAGCGGCCGAGCCTAGGGTCTGTTACCCCTACTGTATCTTTAGGGTTAGTGTTAGGTCTAGTTTTGCCCCGTCCCCTGAAGCAAAGTCTATATTGCCTCAGCCAAGGCGGAGCCTTAGTATTACTATAGACTTTGGGCCTTTTGGCCGGCCAAATAATCTCTTGATCTAGGAATGGCGCAACAGTTATTGATTAACAAGTCTGGACATGCCCACTGCTCGCCCTATAGGGTGTGGTGTTTTACCCTAAATAACCCACCCTTTACATGTCAAGCTTTAGAGGTCCAGTTTAAGGCCTATCCACCTACCACCGAGTATGTATTTCAACTCGAGCGAGGCGAGGGATGCGGAACCCCGCATATCCAGGGGTTTAGCCACTTTTGTCGCCAGCTTAGCCGTTATCAGTTGCTTAGCGCCATACCTTTACTGGTTGGGGCCCACCTCGAGCATTGTCGCAATGTTAAGGCTAGTCGCAAGTATTGTGCGAAGGCGCCGACACGGGTGGGACCGGTATTTAGCTGTGGTTCATCTTCGCTTAGCCCTTTAGAGGCTTGTTGTGCTGATGTGAATAATAAAAAAGGCCTGAAACCAATCTTTGAGCTGATGAATCAACATCCTTTATTATATCTCAGGAATCTCAGGAATTGTATTATATCTCATTCCCACACTTAAACAAATATTTGTAGGATCATTGTTTGAGTGGTCTACTAGATGATCTGCCAGTGTATAAGGACCTGTGCTCAGTGTCAATAGTATAAGGGCCAGAAGGATCATAGGTTCATAAGGCTAGAAGGATCATAGGTCCATAAAAGTAGAAGGATCATAGGTTCATAAGGGTAGAAGGATCATAGGTTCATAAGGCTAGAAGGATCATAGGTCCATAAGGGTAAATGTTAGGAGGTTCATAAGGGGGTAAGAGGGAGCAAATATTCGTAGGATCATTGTTTGAGTGGTCTGATGAACAACATTGAGGATAAGAGTAGGTGCTATAGCTAGTATGTCAAAAGGCCAAAAGGTTCGTAAAGATCAGGGTGGCAGAAATAGAGGTGTTAAGGGTAAATGAGGGTGAGAGGAAAATTAACATGTAAGTGCATGGAGAAATGAGGGTGGTCCAGGAACAACATTTATTCCCTAATATTATGGTATGCTGAATTCGATTAACCCGGTTCCCAAGCCGAATTTTGAGTTTTTTTGTTTTTAATTAGCATAAACAAAATGGCCGCCAAATTGCCATTTTTGGACAATTTCTTTGAACAAGCATTTATATATCATGTATATACATGCAGCTCTTTTACTTTAACTTTACAACTTTTACCCCAAAATGCACCTAGAAGCCTATGCATGGCATTTTTCCATAAATCCGTCTAGTCTACATATCATTCATTAGCAAACGTAAAGCAGTTGAGAGCGAAAAGTTTCGTGAGGAAAAGAACAATTTCTGTGATTGGTACTTTTGTACGTAGTCTGATTATCACAAATGTGTCTGAACCAATCAAATCTAAATCCCATGAGATATCTGGAATTTATGATGTTCTCTCTATCTTACATTATAAGGATGAAAGACCCTGTAGAAAAAAAGGTGAACTTTGTTTTGTTTGTTTCCAGGTACACAACCATTCTCGCTGTCTTACATTATAAGGATGAAAGACCCTGTAGAAAAAAGGTGAACTTTGTTTTGTTTGTTTCCAGGTACGTAATCATCGTTGGGTGCATAAATAGTTGTGTGAGTTTCATTTCTGGTCTTGCCATTTTCTCTGTGCTCGGATTCATGGCGAAAGAGCAGGGAGTGGACATAGCAACTGTTGCAGAACATGGTAAGTTGAACTCAATTTTCTAACTTTTCCACTGCACATGTTCATATCCCCAGAAGATAATCCCTGTAGCTTAATTTATTTATACAGGGATATCTCACTTGAGCGAGTCAAATAAATTTGCAAGTAAACAGGCATACATTTTAATATTGTTGTGGGAACATGACAGGGGATGATTGGAGTAATAGGGATCAGTTATGTCAATAATATCTCCATAGCATAAGGAGTGTGGTACACGACATGGCCAAAAGTATGCGGACACGCCTTCTAATTAGTGGATTCGACTGTTTCAGCCACACCCATTGCTGACGGATACATATAATCAAGCACACAGCCATGCAATCTCCATAGACAAACATTGACAGTAGAATGGGCCGTACAGAAGAGCTCAGTGACTTTCAATGTGCCACCGTCATCGGATGCCACCTTTCCAACAAGTCAGTTCATCAAATTTCTGCCCTGCTAGAGCTGCCCTAGTCAATTGTAAGTGCTGTTATTGTGAAGTGGACACGTCTTGGAGCAACAACAGCTCAGCCACGAAGTGGTAGGCCGCACAAGCTCAAAGAACACCACACAACCTCCTCAAAATGTTGTGTCCAAAACCCATCTCTCTCTGTACCCACCTTACCCAGTCGAACCCAGCTGCTCCCGGATTCTGTGTCCTGCTCTCTGAACAAGGTGGAGAAGTTTCTGTCAAACCTCGACTCTGAATCTGCAACTGGAACAGAGGGCATCAGCCCACGGGTCCTAAAATATTGCTCTGCCACTCTATCTCACTCTCTCTCTGTTCTCTTTACCCTCTCTTTTGCTCAAGGTCATTGCCATCAGCTTGGAAATCAGCCAACATTACTGCTTTACACAAAAAATGTGCAAGAACAGATCCTTGCAACCACAGACCAATCAGCCTGCTACCAATAATTATCAGCAAGGTCATGGAATCCATCATCGCTTATGATATCAAATCCTTACTCTTCTCTAATGGCTTGATTTATGATCATCATTTTGGATTCAGACCAGGTCACTCTACTCTGGACAAGCTGCTTCTGCTGTCTCAACATTGGATGGAGGCCCTCAATGCCAAAACTGAAATCAGAGCTGTCTCCCTTGACATATCTCGTGCCTTCGATACGGTCTGGCATCCCGCCCTGCTCACCAAACTCTCCTCTTAAGGTATCCATCGAAATCTCCACACATGGCTTGCAGACTTCCTCACGGGTCACAGTCAACGTGTGGCCCTGAATGGAATTCTCTCATCTCCCCTTCCTGTTCAGGCTGGAGTTCATCAATGCAGTGTTCTGGGCCCTGTGCTTTTTCTGGTCTTCATTAATGATCTCTCCGACTCTCTGGAAAATCCTCTCTATCTCTTTGCTGATGACTCCACTCTCTGCCGCTCCATACCTCATCAGCTCATCACTCAGATTGGCAGTCTGCAGCCTCCTCACTCTCTGCAGACCTGGCCAAAATCACAAACTGGTCAAATAAGTAGAGCATGTCTTTCAATCGTGACAAATCTCACACTCTCACAATGTCTCTCCGAAAAGACTGTCTGGAAAACCCTCCCATCTTCTTTCTCAACAATCCTCTCGACGAAGTTTTGTCACTCAACCGTTTGGGTCTCACTATCTGCCATGATCTTTCCTGGGAAAACCAAATTTACACCTGGCATACAAAGCCAGTCGCTGAGTGGGCATCCTTCATCATGCAAAGGTCTTTCTTGGCACATCTGAGCTCCTCACCACATACAAAGCTTTCATCTGCAGCTTGATGGAGTACTGCTCTCCCCTCTGGCCTGGTGCTCCTGCCTCACCCCTAGCTCAGCTTCATGCTGTAGAAACCAAAGCCTTCAGAATCATTGGTATATCCCGCGATGAAGGTAACTCCGAGGGCCTCTAACTCACTCACTGCAGGCAGGTTGGTGGTCTTTCTGTCTTCTTCTGAGTCTTCTCTGGCCTAGCTCCCCCAGCTCTGTCTGTGCTCTGTCCCCCAAATATTCCTTCAAGTCGCACAAGATCTTCCAGCAACCCTCTTCTGGTGAATCTGCAAAAATCCAGACTCTCTGCTCACCTTCACTCTTTCATTCCTCTTTTCTCCCTTCTCTGGAACAAACTCCCTCGCTCTCTTCAATCCTACTCCCCCCTCCAGGTCTTTAAAACAGCTGTTCAGCACCATCTCTTATCTTCCCCCATCCAAAACCTTGTTCTTTTCTACCCCCGTTATTTCGCCCAAGATCCACCTTTTGAAACACCGACTTCTTTCCTGGAAATCCGAGCAGGGTCCATTTGTTTTTAACTTTCCCACCCGCCCCCTTCCCCTGCCCCCACCCCCCACAAGCCCTCTCTCTCCCACAGATCTCCCAATGTCCCTGTTCTTTACCATTGTTGTGCTTGTGTGCTTCCCTCTCTCTCCCCATCTTGTATCACGCTCCCTTTATTATGTTTTATGTGTCCGTTTATGGTTTTTGTGATAAATGTTAGCTCCTACACAAGCCTCGATCTTGTATACAAAAATAAATAAGTAAATAAATAAAAAGAACGGGAACGCCGAATGCTGAAGTGCGTAGCGCGTAGAAATCGTCTGTCCTCAGTTTCAACATTCACTACCGAGTACCAAACTGCTTTTAGAAGCAACGTCAGCACAACTGTTCGTTGGGAGCTTCATGAAATGGGTTTCCATGGCCGAGTAGCCGCACACAAGCCTAAGGTCACCATGCGCAATGGTAATCTATGGCTGGAGTGGTGTACAGCTCGCCGCCATAGGACTCTGGAACAGTGGAAACGCGTTTTCTGGAGTGATGAATCATGCTTCACCATCTGGCAGTTTGATGGATGAATCTGCGTTTGACGGATGCCAGGAGAACACTACCTGCCCAAATGCATAGCGCCAACTTTAAAGTTGTTGGAGGGGGAGTCATGGTCTGGGGCTGTTTTTCATGGTTCAGGCTAGGCCCCTTAGTTCCAGTGAAGGGAAATCTTAATGCTACAGCATACAATGTCATTTTAGACGATTGTGTGCTTCCAACTTTGTGGCAACAGTTTGAGGAAGGCCCTTTCCTGTTTCAGCATGGCAATGCCCCTGTGTACAAAGGGATGTCCATACAGAAATGGTTTGTCGAGATCAGTGTGGAAGAACTTGACTGGCCTGCACATAGCCCTGACCTCAACCCCATCGAACATCTTTGGGATGAATTGGGACGCCGACGGCGAGCCAGGCCTAATCGCCCAACATCAGTGCCCGACCTCACTAATGCTCTTGTGGCTGAATTGAAGCAAATCCCCACAGCAATGTTCCAACATCTAGTGGAAAGCTTTCCCAGAAGAGTGGAGGCTGTTATAGCAGCAAGGGGGGGGGGGGGGGCGGGGACCACCTCCATATTAATGCCCATGATTTTGGAATGAGATGTTTGATGAGCATATATGGGTGTGATGTTCGGGTATCCACATACTTTTGTCCATGTAGTGTATCTATGTGGAAATGACAGGGGACGTGTCGAAGAATGTATCAGGAGAGAAAATCGTGATCCCCCTCCCCCTCCATATGTGTATAAGTGTTACTCTTCTCCCCTTCCCTCCTTGACTCCCTGATCATCCCTTTGTAATCTGTCCTATATGTCTTCCATGACTTTACTGACGGCCCAGGCCTGCCAGCATGTGTGCCCTGCTTCACGTCACGACCTTCCTGACCCCTTGCAAGCGCGTGCCATATGTAAAGGTCGCTGTAGTTACACCAATAGTGTTTGGTGTGTCGCGGCACAATTCAGTCCATGTGCAGGATCAATAAACCGGAGGTCATGGGGTGAGTGGGCATCAAATGGCGTGGTGCAGGTAACAAAAGGGGGTGTAGTTGCGGTCCTGTTGCATCGCCGTTGGAGTTAGATGTCCGCTTCAAGGAATTGTGGTTTTCGTGATGGTGTGTCCTCGAGGTGCCGAGCTCCGTGCCAGTGTGCACGAGGGTGGGCCGACGACTGCGGAAGTAGCACCTTGGCCAGGACTGCACACAGAGCACAACCAACTACAATCCAGAACTGACTCCAAGCTTCGACAGACTCCAAGTCAGCTCCAGTATGGGGAGAATGTTTGTCTCGTGTCCTGCCTCTCCACCTCACCCCACCCCCTATCGTAACTATCTGTGGTATGGTTGGGATAAGGTCACGGTTAAGCCAAATGTGTTATTGTGGGCACGTGTGATTGAACAGAAACTGTAATATGTGCTTCCTTCTTCTTCGACTCTTCCTTGTTATTTGAACCCTTTATTACCCTGCGCTCGCGAAGCGAAAGGCAGGGTTAAGCATTCGGGTCCATCCGTACGTCGTACGTATGTACGTGCATGTCTGCATTTTAAAAATTCATTTTCTCGGCAACCGTTGGTCCGATTGACATGAAATTTTCACCATAGGAGGGACTCCTCCTGTAGAATATTTTACTGAATATTATGACGTCACAGGTCACGTGGTACGGGCGCCATCTTAGGAAAAAAAATGCGCCTCTATATCTCAAAAACCGCTGCACAGAAATAATTGAGACAGCTCTCATTGCAAAGAACTCTCCATGCGGAATAACATATGTGAATGATGACATCATAGGTGCTGCCGTTATGACATCATAATTCGTCAAGTAAAAAGCTTTATCTGATCAGGATGAAATTTCTTGAGCATCTTCTCGGTATAAATTGATGCAGAAATAAAATTATAATGATGTCGAAGGTCATGTGGTTCGGACGCCATATTGTTTTGAGTGAAAAACCACTAAAATCCAATTCTCTCCTAAACGACTGAAGACATCGAGGCCAATCTTTGCAGGCAGAATTGCATACCCATCACGAACAAAAAAGTCAGCGAGCATGTCATCATGCATCATATGGTTTCGGAGTTATGACGTTTTTAAGCATAAACTTTTAAAACCAAGCTCCTCCCTCATTTTTCATCCCATTGAGGGGAAACTTCACAGATGTGTTCAGCATATCAGTCTACTGAAATGACCTTTTGGAATTTGCGATAGGTCACGTGGTTTGGCAGATAGCAATAAATAAACGAAAATATAAAAAAATTATAACTCTTGAACCGCTTCATTGATCGACGTGAAACTTTAAATTATAGTAGAGGTAATGAAGTGTAATATGTTTGCAAAATTTCAAGATGATTGGATGTACGGTCTGGAAGCTAGAAGTTGTTATTGCGTGAAGAAGAAGTCTTCTAGAGTGGGCATGGAATTAATTATCACATGCACATGACGAGCAGGCAAAATACGGAGCGACCTCACGGGGTCATTTTGACCTCAAATAAAATTCTGATTTCAGATTTGTCAATCACTGAGGTGTAATAACACATGACCAAAACAGATTTGGCGAAATTCCGACGTTTTGACGAAAATATAACATTTGTGTCTGCATTTCAGTAAAGTAAAGTGTGTGCTCTGTCAGCATTTTGAAAATTGAAACGTGGCTCATTGTAAATATCTCCATATGGGGAATAGGTGTTGTTAACGATGACGTCATTGGTGCCATAATTATGACGTCATAATTCGACAGGACAATGCTTAGTCTGATCAGTTTGAAATTTAATTGAGCATGATCTATGCAACAATTATTTAGAGAATATAAAATTATGATGTCAACGGTCACGTGGTCTGGCAGCCATATTGGATTAAAAAAAGAAACGTTCAAAAATAGAAGAGGTGGCTCACACCAACTTGACTGCACAAGGTAAGTATTCTATGAATACCATCCAGTTTTTATCTGTTATAACTCCGCCACCAAAGGTGGATGGAGGTTATGTTTTCACCCATGTCTGTCTGTTACTTGTAAAATCGAAGATTTTTCAAGCATATTGGTCGGTTGCGTTTGTAATTCTGTCTGTCTGTTTGTTACTTGGCAAAAAGAAAAAAAAATTTTGCTAGTATGTTGATCACTCCGGTTTGTATGTGTTTGTTTGTTTGTGTGTGTGTGTGTGTGTTTATGTGTTTGTCTGTATGCTCACTTATACTTGTGAGCCTACAGGCCTACAGGTCACAATTTTAAACCGATCTTCACGAAACTTCACCAAATGATAGAGTTTGTGGTCGGACAAAATCCTATATATTTTTGATGTCAAAAGGTCAAAACGTCAACATAGGCCAAAGGTCAACCCCTTATTTCAAATTTCTAAAATCCTCAATTAAAATCCGATTGACTTGAAATTTGAAGAGGATTTACACATCAGATAACTGAATTCAACCAGCAACTATTTTTGAGATCAGCGTAGGCCAAAAGGACAACATAGGCCAAAGATAAAACAACAATTTCAAATTTCTAAAATGCTCAATTTTCATCCGATTGACTTGGAATTTGAATGTGATTTTCATAACGGCTAACTGAATTGAACGACCAAAATTTTTTGAGATCAGCGTAGGCCAAAAGGTCAACATAGGCCAAAGGTCAACCACTTCTTTTCAAATTTCTAAAATCCTCAATTTTAATCCGATTCACTTGAAATTTGAATGGGCTTGACATAGCTAACTCAATTCAACCACCAACTATTTTTGAGATCACCATAGGCCAAATGAGTAACATAGGCCAACGGTCAACAAAAATGTATTTCAAATTTCTAAAATTTGCAGAGCACCTCAATGAATTGGGAAACCAACCTTTTTTTGAGGTCAAAAGGTCAAAGGTCATCTCTAGGTCAAACTTCTAAAATCATCACTTTTCATCCTATTGACTCGAGCTTTGATGAAGATCATCAAGGGGGGGGTGGATTTTGCAAGTATCGTGCTCTGCATGATGTGTTTTTGTTGTTCTGTCTGTTTGTTTGTCTGTTTGTCACCGGCCTACAGGTCAGAATTCTAAACCGATCGTCATGAAACTTCACCAAGTTGTAGAGGTCATCACAAATGAGAAGCCTATTGATTTGAGAAGCCCACGCAAGGCTGCTGGACCTGACAGTATACCTGGTCGTGTGCTCAGGGAATGTGCAGACCAGCTAGCAGACGTCCTCACAGACATCTTCAACATCTCCCTGAGCCAGGCAGTTGTCCCAGCATGCTTTAAGGCCACCATCATCATACCAGTGCCAAATAAGTCAACAGTGTCCTGCCTTAATGACTATCGCCCTGTGGCACTCACATCAATTATTATAAAGTGCCTCGAGAGGATAGTCATGGGCCACATGAAAACCTGACTCCCCAACTCACTAGACCCCCTCCAGTTTGCATATCGTCCTAACCGGTCTACTGAAGATGCCATATCCTCTGCCTTTCATCTGGCCCTGTCTCACCTGGAAAACAAAAACACTTATGTAAGAATGCTGTTTTTTGCTTTCATTTCAGCATTTAACACAATTGTCCCCCAGAAGTTGATAGGGAAGTTGGGCCTGTTGGGCTTGAACACCTCCCTCTGTAATTGGATCCTGGACTTCCTGACCAAGAGACCTCAGACAGTCCGGATCGGAAATAACATCTCCAGCATCACCACACTGAACACCGTTGCCCCCCAGGGCTGTGTGCTCAGTCCACTGCTGTTCACATTGCTGACTCATGACTGTTCTGCCAAGGACAGTTCAAATCATATCATAAAGTTTGCTGACGACACGGCAGTGGTGGGTCTCATCAGCAACAATGATGAGTCAGCATACAGAGAGGAGGTGGAGCAGCTAGCAGTCTGGTGAAGTAACAATAATCTGTCTCTTAATGAGGATAAAACAAAAGAGATGACCGTGGATTTCAGGAAGGCCCACGCTGACCACTCCCCACTGTACATCAACGGTTCCACCGTGGAGACAGATAGGAGCACCAAGTTTATTGATGTGCACATCACAAATGACCTCAAATGGACCTTCAACACCACTTCCCTAGCCAAGAGAGCACAGCAGCGTCTCCATTTCCTGCGACGCATGAGGAAGGCAAGCCTTCCCCCCTCCATCCTCACCTTATTATACAGGGGTACCATTGAGAGCGTCCTGACCAGCTGCATCACTGTCAGGTACGGGAATTGCAATGTCTCGGACCGCCAGACTCTGCAGCAGATAGGTAAAGACAGCTGAAAACATCATTGGGGTCTCTCTCCCCTCCATGCAGGATATATATTACAAACGCTGCACACGCAAGGCCGCCAGCATCGCTGACGACCGTTTCCACCCATCCTATGGACTTTTTGCCTTCCACCCATCCTCTGGGAAAAGGTACTGCAGCATCCGGGCCAGCTCTGTTAGACTCTGTAACACCTTCTTCCCCCAGGCTGTCAGGCTCCACAACACCCTGTTACCTTCCACCACCCACTTTAATTTAACTAACAGGGTCTAAACGCCCTCCCCCTCCCTTACATCCCTCCTCCTCCCTTACCTCCCTCCCCTCCCACTTGCACTACATATATCATATGCTGCTATACATAATATGTTGCTACATAAATGGTTTATTTATCAGATGTAACCTACAGTCAACTGTTAAACTCTATACATTTTTGTTATAAATTTTATTTTTATGTTGACTTGGATATTACATGGTAAAATGGAACGATGCATGTGTTGTCATGCATCGTAAATGCCTAAAAATAATAATAATAATGAAAATGATCAAGACTATAATGATACTTGTAAATATGAGACATTTAAATGAACATTATTTGATTAAAAAAAACCCAATCCTTTTGAGATCTAGGTATAGTTTGTTTAGAAGTATAGATTAAATCCTGCAATTTCTGGGACACATTTTGGGACAATTTTCTTACCGACAGGGGTCTCTTCATCTGATGATTGTATTCTGAAAGCTGCTGATTTGAAATTGCTACCAGACATAATATAACTCTAGAATAACGTGGCTTTCAAATGGTACCATTCAACCATGGCCACCCTGACTGGTACCGATCATCAAAATATGGGTGTCTACCTGATGGACTATATACTCATATTGCCATGGATATTCATTGTGTATTTACTGCATACTATCCTGTGTATTTATAGTATTGTTCTGTGTATTTATGGTACTGCGTTACACTTGTCATGTCCAATTGCACTATGTGTAGTCTTGCTTGAATATTTATATTGCACCGAGGTCCAGGAGGAAAGTCATTTCGTTCCATTTTATACTGTATTGTATATGGATGGGATGACGATAAAGTTTATTGAATTTAATTGAATTTAATTTTGAGGTAAAAAGGTCAAGGGTCATCTGGAGGTCCAATTTCTAAAATCGCCATTTTAAATCTGATTGACTTGAAAATTGAACAGCATTTGGATATTGAGTCACTAAATTGGAAAACCTACTATTTTTGAGGTCAAAAGGTTAAACTTCCAAAATCATCAATTATAATTGATGATAATTATCATCTGAAAAACCGTCAATTTTCATCCGATTGACTTGAAAATTGAACAGCATTTGTATATTGAGTCACTAAATTGGGAAACCAACTATTTTTGAGGTCAAAAGGTCAAAGGTCAACTCAAGGTCAAACTTCCAAAATCATAAATTTTCATCATAAGAATCGTTACTTTTCATTCTATTAACCCGAGCTTTGATCAAGATCGTCAATTTTAATCTCGATGAAATTGACAATTTGATGGATCAATGGCATCCCCTTTTTGGGAGGGGGTGGATTTTGCAAGTATCGTGCTCTGCCTGACGTCCTCTTGTTTGTTTGTGAACAAGATATCTCAAAACATTGTGGACGGGTTGGACGAAACTCGGACAAGTTGGGTGTGTGACAAGGACGATTCGATTCAATTTTGGTGAAGATCTGAATATGGATTCGGATATGAGAATTATTTAATTTTTAAGTGATTCTTCACCATTGGGAGATAGGGCCAAAAACGATACAAAGCAGGATATCTCAAAAAGTTATGGACGGATGATTTTGATTAAATGTGAATCTGTATTGTGATTTTCTGGTCTACTCTGGGATACAAAACCTAAATTGTTCACCTGGTGGAGGTATGCTCTCTACTGTGTGCCATTCTAGTTTCATGTTGTTGCCCTCGCCAAAGAAGGGGGTATTGCATTTGAGTCTGTTTGTTTGTTTGTCCGCACAGAATAAATATTATTTTCTCTGCAACGGTTGGTCCGATTGACAGGAAAGTTTCACCGTAGGTGCAATTTCAATTTCACCAATTCACAAATTTTCACCAATTTTCACCATATTATTTTTTTAATGATAATTATGACGTCACAGGTTATGTGGTATGGACGCCTTCTTGGAAAAACCGAAAACTTTGCACCTCTATATATCAGAAAGCGCTGCATCGAAAAAAATGGAGATATGGCTCATTGTAAAGAACTCTCCATGGGGAATAACATACTGTTATGTCGGTTGGGTAGGGGCATATATAGATCTAGGTAGATCTGCATAGATAGGTGCTCCAATGTCACGACGAAGAAGAATCATCTCGATGTACAGTAAGTCAGGGGCCTGTCTAGCCCGGTTTGTCGGATTAAGGTGTACCTTCACCCCCATTACGAGGAATGGGGCATGTTAAGTAGTTCTAGGGTTTATGCTAATTCCCCGGTGTGTCGGCCCCTCTGTGATCATTCCGGTGTCCCATATGGCAATGCACTCATATACATTAGTTAGGCCCAATAGCGCACCACATTATTTAAATCCCCCCTCACAATGACTAACCGGAAGAACAAACAGCAAGCGACCACGCACTTGGGCTGATAACACCGGCAGGGCAGCAAACATCGAACAGGCAGGCTGAGACACACCCAGGATGGCTCGTGACTGGCCGGGGGGAGGGGCGAGCAACAACCAGAGCACCGATTGGCAGAGTAGGGAAGGACGTGTGATTGGTCAGGGGAGGGGCAGGAAGCTTCCCCGTGATTGGTGGAAGGACGTGCCACACTGATTGGCCACCTACCGATGACGCAACACCAAGGCCGCGAGACGCTTGGCCAATCACTGCAGAAGGCGCAAAACAGCACTAACAAGCGACGCGCTCATTGGAGGAGAAGCGGTGGGACGTGAGGAAGGCACAAAAGGCCGCAAGGAAATGACGCACTGATTGGGAGAGAGAGAGAGCTGACGTCAGAGGAGGTCTAATAAAAGTGAGCAGAGACGGACATTTTCTCTCTCTTCCTTCGTCTCTCTTCGCCCCTTCGCCTCTGCCTATCTTCGCCTCCGCCTTTCTCTTCCCGTCTTGCCTTCTCGTTCCCATGTGGACCTTTACTTGTTGAGCGCCGACGATCATCCGCCCTGGTTATTCATCGCGCGGGGACGCAAGGCTTGTCGCGCACCAGCGGACGTTGGTCGGGCAGCGCGCGAGCGAGAGGTGTCATCGAGGCCTGGTCGCGCCGACAGCCGAGTGGTTCCCGAGGATCGGAGCCGTGCCGGACTGCACACTCGGAAGCTGAACGAATGAATGAACAGATAAGCCAGCACAAACGCGCACACAACGTTTTATTTTATTCATTCTCCCATTTGTTGTGTAGTTCGAAGTCCGTGTGTAAGAGCGCTCACTAGGGGGTTTAGTTATTACTGGCACGTTTCTTTGTTCTCAGAGTCCGGCAATAAAGCCACGTATTTTTGTACAGCAACTCCGTTTTGGTTTGATTTATGAATTCAAAGGGTGAAGACATAGTCGGACCGCCAGGTATGTCGGCATTCTTCCCCAAACCCCCCATGCTCGCGTATTGTCGGCGATTAATTGGAAACGCCTCAAAGTAAGCTTGATTTTGCCATCCGTGAACACTCTGTTTTAATAGAGACGTCCACAGGACAACACGTTAATGATGTCATTGGGGCCTCCATTATGACGTCATAATTCGACAAGTACAAAATTTCATGCGATAAAAATGAAATTTCTTGAGTGTCATCTCGGGATAAATAGGTGGAGAAAAAAACGATGACGTCATCGGTCCGTGTTTCGGCCGCCATATTTATTTAACACAAAAACCTTAAGCAACACTAAAAACACGTCCTGGCAAGGGTCTGCCATCTGATTGCTCTTTCGTATTTCATGGTATTTGTTATTTTATGAAAACCTGCTCCAATGTTGGTGTGTGTTGGTAGTGCACAGTTTGGTTCATTGACATTATAATCCCGGCCAAGGTAGTTTCACGACCATTGGAGTTTTGGCGCCAAACCCATTTTGGGATTCTTCAGGGTTGGCTCGGCCTAAGTATCAACAAACGAAGTACCTATTGTGACAGTGACAATAAATAAGCAGTTCACTGTGACAGTATTAACAAAGACATGAAACATAAGTGTTTCATTCAATGTATTGCTACCATTGAAACAGACTGTATAACAAATCATAAAAATACAAATTCTAATAAAAGTGAACTTTTATTGCAGGTCCAGGGCTGGTGTTTATTGTTTACCCCAGAGCAGTGGCAATGATGCCTCTTCCTGGCCTCTGGGCTGTGCTCTTCTTCATCATGCTGATACTGTTGGGGATTGACAGTGAGGTTCGAAAATAACCTCAAATTATATACTGCAGTCTTGTAAAGTATTTTGCTTAATTGCAGGTCAAAAGGTCTTATCCTGTTAATAAATGTGTAATGACATGAAATTCTTATACTGAACTAGCTGAATGCACCCGGCGTTGCCCGGGTTCTTTTTGAATGAATTTACTACTATAATTCTGCTTTTACTCGCGGCCATAAAAGATTGACTACTATAATTCAGCTCAGCTTTTAATTGCGAAATGGGCCCAGCCCAGCCAAGGCGGCCTCGACCGGGCTCACCACCTAGCCTATAACCTTCCTGGGGCCCGTCCCGACATTTTTTGTTTTAGAGGTTTCCTCCTATCTTTCACCGTTCAGGAGATTAGCAAACATTAACGGAAGCTTCTCCTCAGTGAAAGACACATTAAAGCCCGCTTGGAGTTTGCAAAAAAACACCTAAAGGACTCTCAGACTGAGAAACAAGATTCTGTGGTCTGATGAAACCAAGATTGAACTGTTTGGCTTCCGTCTGGCCACTCCGCCAAAAAGCCCAGATCGGTGGAGTGTTGCAGTGATGGTTGTCCTTCTGGAAGTTTCTCCCATCTCCACACAGGATCTCTGGAGCTCAGCCAGAGTGACCATCGGGTTTTGGTCACCTCTCTTACCAAGTCCCTTCTCCCCCGATTGCTCAGTTTGTCCGGGCGGCCAGCTCTACGAAGAGTCCTGGTTGTTCCAAACTTATTCCATTTAAGAATTATGGAGGCCACTGTGCTCTTTGGAACCTTAAATGCAGCAGAATTTTTTTTGTAGGCTTCCCCAGATCTGTGCCTCGACACAATCCTGTCTCTGAGCTCTGCAGGCAGTTCATTCGACCTCATGGCTGGGTTTTTGCTCTGATATGCATTGTCTGCTGTGAGACCTCATATAGACAGGTGTGTGCCTTTCCAAATCATGTCCAATCAATTGAATTTACCACAGGTGGACTCCAATCAAGGTGTAGAAACATCTCAAAGATGATCAAGAGAAATGGGAGGCACCTGAGCTAAATTTCAAGTGTCATAGCAAAGGGTCTGAATACTTATGTCAATGTGATATTTCAGTTTTTTCTTTTTAATAAATTTGCAAAACTTTCTAAAATCCTGTTTTCTCTTTGTCATTATGGGGTATTGAGTGTAGATTGATGAGGGAAAAATGAATTTAAACGATTTCCGCATAAGGCTGCAACATAACAAAATGTGAAAAAGTGAAGGGGTCTGAATACTTTCTGAATGCACTGTGTCTAGATAAAGAGAGTAATGTATATTGGGGAGGGAGGGGGCGGGATATAATACATTGATTTATTTATTGATTTCCAGAATATAAAATGGGGATTCCCCGACGCTGTCTTCAGGGCACCAAGGAACAAATGAGACTACAAAAAAGTAACACCTGTGTTAAAAAATTTTTTTTATTTGTGAGCCATGAGTCGCATATCATAGACAGCGAAGGCATGGATTGTGAGGTAAAGCTGCTGCCAAACCACTTCAAAATCATATGACAAATTGACATGGATTTTGGAGAATTGTTTCATTGTCAAATGAAAAGCAATAATAGATGTAAAGTTGAACGATGATTGACATGAAGTTGAAAGGAACACGTTAGAGATGTCGTTGCAGCATACGCTCGACTTATCATTGAGACATTTACCTTGCATAACTCTTACAATCGTCCCTTTTTCTGATGTAATTTTTTGTGTGCAACTTCGAGGGTCATGGAGAAGCTAGCACACAGACAGAATGTCTGATGATGCCATGGTCCATTGATCAGGAGATAACAGAGCAAAAGTAACAGTATAATGGGTGGGGGTGGAGAGAAACACATCAACAGCAGGGTTAAGGCACAAAATAGAGGGAGACAAGTATAAATAAAGGTTATGTATCGTATCGTAATAATGTTATGTATCGCTTTCCATCCAATCTCTCAACAATGAAGAATCACTTAAAATTAAATAATTCTCGTATCCGAATCCATATTCAGATCATCACCAAAATCGAATTGATTCGTCCTTGTCACACACCCAACCTCTCCACGAAGTTTCGTCCAAATGCGTCCATAACTTTTTGAGATATCTTGTTCGCAGACAGACAGACAGACAAACAGGCAGACAAACAGACAGACAGGCAGACAGACGGGTGAAAACATAACCTCCATCCAGCTTCAGTGGCGGAGGTAATAACTGAATGTGAGGATAGAGTTTCACTAGAAGGGGGTTTATTGGCAGACCATGTGCATAAAGTTGGGGAGGACAGAGCACGGAAATGGCAGAGGGCAGAAGACCAGAAATATGGAATCAGAAGACAAAGAGACGACCGACCTGTCTGCAATGTGAAAGTGTTGACCCAGCGACTCGGCTTCCTCGTGCGAGATTCCAATGATTTTGAAGGTTCAGATGTACGAAGGAAAGACTTTGTACAATGGAGGATACCCAGTCGGCCACTTGCTTTGAAGGCCAATTTAAATATGCGGTTTTCCCAAGAAGGATCATCGCTGATATTGAGGTCCTAAAGTGTGAGTGACTGAACTTAAACTCGGTTGTTAAGGAAGGAGATGGGAGAGTTCACCAGATGGTCCTTTCGAAGAAGCAGAGTGAGAGTTTAAGACTTGTCGTGATTGAAAGACATATTATAATTGTTTGACAAGCTCATGAATCTATATCTGCATAGTTAAAGGGATCCGTTTTAGCACCTTGTTTATGTAATGCAGTGCTGTTGGCTGACTTCCAAACAGATGTAAGATATAATTAAAGAAGGATTTTCAGTGTTAGTTGAAGTTGAAATTGTGAAATTGTATTGCTGTGTTGTGTGTCTGGTTTCAGTTTGCTTCAGTGGAAGGAATAATTAAATCTGTACTTGACAGACTTCAAATGCAACAGCACCGTGTGCCATTCTTGACTGGAATTGGCATCATCAGTTTTGGTATTGGACTCACAATGGTTACAGAGGTGAGTCTTCTGGATACGATATCAATACAGCAAATGCCTTTTTTTTATAAGGCCTTACACTTTGATATCACCGCTGCACCCAATACATGTATGTATGTATGTATGTATGTATGTATGTATGTATGTATGTATGTATGTATATATATATATATATATATATATATATATATATATATATATATTGTTGCGAATATGGAATTTGGCCTCCATATCCGCTTGTAAATATTCCCCTATTTTCTCCAATACTCCCCAACTTTCCCCAATCCCCCATTCCCTAGTCCCATTGCATGTAAATAACAATCAGTAGAGCCGACCTTCCCCTTATTCCCCCATTAAATGTCGTGCCCAGGTCCACCGCACCACACGTAGACAACTTTCGGACATCTTCCTAGTTATTCTTAATCTATGTCAGTTAAGGCCTCGTTTCCATTAATTATGACTCTTCGTTGCACCAGAATGTGATTATATGGCATCAGTAGTGAGTTTAGGACCTTTCCCATACCTCCTCCCATCTTCTTCCCCAAACAACAACTACAACAACAATTACAACTACAACTACGACTACAACAACAGAGGGGCGGGGAGTGTGCGTCCTCACACCGGCTCGGTTACCCGCCATGACCATGCGCTCCACGGCGTTACCCCGAAGGGGCTGGCTGTCAGCTCCTCGTCAGGGGCGGAGCCAGTAACCCCCCCACGCACCCAATGAGAAGCAACGTGCCGATTCCATCTGGGGCGGAGCTAACGAGCCGAGGGCGTGTCACTCCCCGCCGGATATACGCGGCCCCGCGCCGGATGTGACGTGAGATGCGCCTCAGCTTGGAGAGAGAAGCCACCGCCACCCCCAGCGCGACGATACCTCCCCGCATCTTTGGACCGGACCGGACCGTACTGTACCCTGCCCCGAGCCCAGGAGGACCTGGAGCCATCGATACCCGCTTTCCTGCCATCAACCCCCGTGTGAGTCAGCCGTTGTCCCGTTTGTCTGTCGTCTGTCCGGGGTTAATATAAGAGTGTGTCTAAGTGCCTGTCTTTCTGTGATTATACCTCTAGCCCCTGTAATCTGACCTTTCCGTACGAATATAATCTCCTCCGGAGGTCTTGAGAATTGAAACATTGGTGTCGTATTGTGTTATTGTAATCCAGCCGGGTGTCTTCTTTTTCTTATTGAGCCAGCATCGCGCGACTAGTCAACGTTCGGGCACAATCGGGTAACTTGTGCAGACGAGGTCATACCATAAAACCGCTCGGTAAATAACATCCAAGCCACGTCTGTAACAATTGGTGTCGAGGAGTGAGATTCGGACCCGGGACTAAATTAGTTAGGCCCAAATTTTGGGAGGGAAAATCGAGCCGGAGCGCGTACGGCGCTCGACCAAATCGATCCGGAGCGCGGTCCCGCGGTTACTGCGCTCGACGAAATTATAACGGCGAAATTTCGAATTTGTGTTACGAAACTCGAATTTTGAAAGTCGCGCTATGGCGGATCAAGACGGCTGGGGTCCGGTAGGGGAGAGTGAAGCAGGGTCGGTCCAGGACCAAATTGAGGGACATGAGGAGAGCGAAGCAGCGAGGGTAGCAGACGCACAAAATGGCGCCTCGCTGGTCACCGCGCCCGCGACCGTGGTAGCGCCGCCGATGGATTGGGGCCTATTTATGGAACAAATAAAGGCCTTTATGGTTAAGTCGGGTGAAGAAATGAAGGACGAGATGAGGGCTAATAGTCAGCAATTGGGAAACCAAATTGTGGGATTGAGGGCTGATAGTGAGCGATTAGAGGGCCAAATGGGGGTAATGAGGGACGAAGCGAGGGGTACCAGTGAGGGGTTAGACAATAATTTTGAGGAGTTAGACAAGAAATTTGGGAAGTTAGACAATAATTTTGAGGGGTTAGACAACGGGATAAAAGAAGTGAAAAATGGGTTAATGGGGGTAGAAAATAGAATGGCTGCCCAGGAGAATCAGATAGAGGGAGTGAAAAATGGGTTAGAGGGGTTAGAAAACAGTATGGAAGGCAAATTGAGGGACATGAGGGACCAAGCGGAGAGGGAAGTTAAACAAATGGAGCAGCAGATAGAGGGGGTCAGAATGGGGGTAGAAACCAAACTGGATGCTCACAGGGAGGAAATGGAGCAGATGAGGGTGGCATCTGGGCAGGAGATGCAAGTGATGGGAGAGGAGATCAGAAGAGGAGTGAGTGAGGAGGTCGGAGGAGTGCGCGAGGAGGTGAGGCACTGTAAGGAGGAGCGCATGGAGAAAGAGGTGAGAAAGGGGACTGTAAAATTGCAAGGTGGTATAGAGGAGTTGACGCTGGGAGTAGAACAACTGACAGTGGGACAAAAGGAGTTGGGGGACCAGGTAAAGAAGAACACAGCGGTAATAGAGGGTTTAAAATCGACACAGAAGGAGATGAAAAAGGACGTAGGGGTAATTAAAAAAGAGTGTCAGACGGTACATGAGGACCTGACGAGGAAAATGGACAAGGTGGTAGAGGTAATGGAGGTTAAAGAGCGGGAGGTGCGGGAGCACATAGAAAAAAATAAAGTGGAGTTAGAGGAAGAACTTAAAAGGCCACACGAAGAGCAAGAGACACCTGCAGGGTTAGGGGTTGTCGAATTTATTTTTATTCCAATGAACAATGGTGACTGCACCGATTGGTGGTGGGGTGGTGCTTTTGATGCTCGGGAAGGGTGCTCTGCACGTTATTAAAGGCCGTCGGCCACAGAGCACTCGTGGGTTGGTGTATCGATGCTGGCAAGCGCGCTCTCTCTATGCATAACATCTGCATGTGTTCCTCCAAAAACAGGTCCTGGATCGTAGTGTAGATATCAGCGTAATCTTGTAAATAATGCGCCCTACCGGCTGTATGTTTAGTTTGAGAATTCTTTCCGGATTCGGTTATCCTGTGGGTGTGTTTCTGTGAGGAGAAGGGTGCAACGTCGCAGGGGGACATATTTACTCATTTGTGAACATCTGTAAAACTGTCGCACTCAGGGTAGAGTTAATAGTAGAGGGAACTACATTGCGTGCCACACTAAAGTAGGTAAAAATTTATCGGGTCGGGACGCCCCGAGGGTAGAGAAGGGTGCAATGTTGCGAATATGGAATTTGGCCTCCATATCCGCTTGTAAATATTCCCCTATTTTCTCCAATACTCCCCAACTTTCCCCAATCCCCCATTCCCTAGTCCCATTGCATGTAAATAACAATCAGTAGAGCCGACCTTCCCCTTATTCCCCCATTAAATGTCGTGCCCAGGTCCACCGCACCACACGTAGACAACTTTCGGACATCTTCCTAGTTATTCTTAATCTATGTCAGTTAAGGCCTCGTTTCCATTAATTATGACTCTTCGTTGCACCAGAATGTGATTATATGGCATCAGTAGTGAGTTTAGGACCTTTCCCATACCTCCTCCCATCTTCTTCCCCAAACAACAACTACAACAACAATTACAACTACAACTACGACTACAACAACAGAGGGGCGGGGAGTGTGCGTCCTCACACCGGCTCGGTTACCCGCCATGACCATGCGCTCCACGGCGTTACCCCGAAGGGGCTGGCTGTCAGCTCCTCGTCAGGGGCGGAGCCAGTAACCCCCCCACGCACCCAATGAGAAGCAACGTGCCGATTCCATCTGGGGCGGAGCTAACGAGCCGAGGGCGTGTCACTCCCCGCCGGATATACGCGGCCCCGCGCCGGATGTGACGTGAGATGCGCCTCAGCTTGGAGAGAGAAGCCACCGCCACCCCCAGCGCGACGATACCTCCCCGCATCTTTGGACCGGACCGGACCGTACTGTACCCTGCCCCGAGCCCAGGAGGACCTGGAGCCATCGATACCCGCTTTCCTGCCATCAACCCCCGTGTGAGTCAGCCGTTGTCCCGTTTGTCTGTCGTCTGTCCGGGGTTAATATAAGAGTGTGTCTAAGTGCCTGTCTTTCTGTGATTATACCTCTAGCCCCTGTAATCTGACCTTTCCGTACGAATATAATCTCCTCCGGAGGTCTTGAGAATTGAAACATTGGTGTCGTATTGTGTTATTGTAATCCAGCCGGGTGTCTTCTTTTTCTTATTGAGCCAGCATCGCGCGACTAGTCAACGTTCGGGCACAATCGGGTAACTTGTGCAGACGTGGTCATACCATAAAACCGCTCGGTAAATAACATCCAAGCCACGTCTGTAACAATATATATATATATATATACAGTGAACCCTCGTTTATCGCGGGGGTTACGTTCCAGAACCCCCCGCGATAAACGAAAATCCGCGAAGTAGCGACCATATTTTTTTTTTTTTTAATATATATTTTAAAGCATTATGAACTCCCCACACTCTTATTAACCTTTCCCATACTCTTATAAACACTTCCTATACTCTTAAACACTTTTTACACTCTTAAACATACGTAATTTTAACAACATATAAAATTCTAATGGGTACTCACCATTGAAGATACTGTAGCTACCCATGGGTTCCCCAAGCAAGACCAGCATCAGAATCTCCTTGCTCCAGCCGGTGACGTCACCGGCGGGGATTCCCGGCGCGAGAGTGGCTGGTCACGTGACCGCTAAAGCGTGCCGCGCTTTGCGGGTATAATCAGCTACACCTGTTGATCACGTGACCACCGATTCACCGAAGCACGCCACGCTTGAGAGGCGTGGCTTTCGGTTTCTGGTTGTGCTTTATAATGCAGCCCGATAAATGGGCTTTTCAGTGTTCCCGAGTTGGTTTTGAGAATAAATATCTTCTCGGACGAGTTTGTGTCTTGCCCGTCATTTCGTCCGTATCAAGCAAGAGCCCCGGCTCTTCAATACTACAACTTGCGTGATGAAGATGATGATGAATTAGCTGTGCAGTACTGATGACGATGAAGGTGATGACGATGATGAATGTACTGGCGTTTTCCATACGCACGACTCTTTGTCTACCCTTCTACTGTACACTATGTACAGTATTTTATTTCTTGTAATATGTTTTAAATACTGTATTTTTCTTATTTCTTTACGTTTTTTAATTTTTTAGGCTAGAAAATGCTTATTTTACCACAAAAATATTTAAAATAATAGTATATAAAAATACATTTATACCGCAAAATCCCGCGATATAGCGAAAAATCCGCGATATAATTTTACATATACTAGCGAGAAAAAACCGCGATGTACCGAATCCGCGAAAAGTGAACCGCGATATAGCGAGGGATGACTGTATATATATATATATATATATATATATATATATATATATATATATATATATATATATATTGTTGTGGTTTTGAGAACCCACACTTGTGTAAATATGACATCATTAAAGGTTAAAGGTAGCACCCCATAGATAGGCCACAAGCAACACGTAGGTCACCATAGGACATCAGTTATTTCATTAGTATGTGTATAGATAAGGCCATGTTTCCAATAGTTGAATCTGCGTTGTGTCAATCAAATAAGGAGTAGGCCCCATTCGTCCATTTTGACAGCCTCCCTCTCCAAGCGACGCCATTAAGCGCGCTCCCCAGTCTGTGCCCTTGGCCCTTCCCAATTTGTTACGCGCCTTTGTTAACAGCGTTCGCTGCCCTTCAGCGTGAGCTCGCCAAACGCAGCCATAAGCCACGAAGTGAGGCCCGGAAAAAGGGGGTGGAGCGCCAGGAAGAAGGTGTGGCCACGTCACCCAACCATCAGGGCGGGGCCGGTAAGCCTTAACCAGCCAACCAGGGCTGAAGTAACATTGCCTGATAGGCGTGGCTTTTGGGCTGGCGGAGCGATCGCTGGCTGGATTATAAAAGCGAGCGCACAAAGCCCTTTTACAGGACTGAGGAGAAGAACGCTCGTTAGAAAGGACTGATGAGAAGAGCCTGTGTTAAAGAGGACTCTCGCTAAGCACTCGAGTGAAAGATTGATTAAAAGAGGACTTGTTGGAAGGCGCTTGGTAAAGGACTTATTGGGAGCGCACATTTGAGAGGACTTACTCGCTGGCGCTGATTAAAGATGGACGGCCAAGGGCTGTCATGATTACGAAGAATGCGAGAGTATATGCGCTTGATCCAAGAGGGCTCGCTGGCATTGGGAGTTCAAAGAAGGACATTGGAGAGGGGGCGTTTGGCGCGGGTCGTGTGTACGCTAGTACCACCCCCCCCCCCCCCCCGTCATTATAACTGTCCGTGCACGTCACGCTACACACGCAGAGCTGCCTGCCGGGTTTCGTCCGCTGGACCGGAGCCGGGTTGGAGCCTGGACGCGCTGGTGACCTTCCAACCTACGATCTGCAATTCCCCGTGTGAGTGTCTGTGTGTGTGAGACGGGCCCGTTTGTCCAGGGAAATAAGTTAAGCCTGTAATTAAGACTGCCCTGTGTGCTTCTCCGTCCTCTTTCTTTCCTGTACATTTCTTTCGTTTCCTCTTCCTTCTGTACATTTGTAATAAATTGCTTTGTTCTTCCTATTTCCGGGTTTCCTCTTATCCGATCGCATCAGTCTTTTCTCTCATTGGGTAAGCGTGGCACGATTCGGAACCGCTATAATCGGGTCTAGTCACCTGTTAACAGCTCGGATCGCGGATTGCTATCCGCTCGGCATATTCCATAATATCCGTGATTCGAGCGGGAGATATTCCCTCGTTTCCGGTCGGCATTAGTAATTAGGTAGTAGTGAATCCCTAGGCCTAACAAACCCTACCTAACGCCGCACCGGGAAGGACGTTATAACTTCCAGGACTCGCGTCGGCCAGATAAAAGGACAAGGGGATTAATCCCCCCTTGATAAGGGGAGAGCCGACATCTGAGATCCGCAACAATATATATATATATATATATATATATATATATATATATATATATATATATGTATATATATATGTATATATATATATATATATATTGTTACAGACACGACTTTGATGTTATGGTGGGCCGAGCGGAATGGCCGCCGTGTCCGCACAAGTTACCAGATTATGCTCGAACGTTGACTAAGTCGCGCTATGCTAAATCAATGATGGAAAAGGACACAACGGCTGGGATTAAAATGACACGACACCAAGGGTTCAGTTCTCAAGACCTCCGGAGGAGGTTATATTAGGGCGGAAGGTCAGATTACAACGACAAGAGGGACAGCATAGAAAGACAGGCACTTAGACACACTTATCTTATTCCCGACAGACCACAGATAAACGGGACAAAAACTGACTCACACGGGGATTGATGGCAAGGAAAGCGGGTAGTCGATGGCTCAAGGTGCACTCTTGGCTCAAGGACAGAATCGACCCGGTCCAGTCCAAAGATACGGGAGGTCTCACTCAGCGCTGGAAGGTCACGTTCTTTCTCCAAGCTGGGGGCGCATCTGACGTCACGTCCGGTAAGTGGCTGCGTATATCCGGCGGGGAGTGACACGCCCTCGGCTCGTTAGCTCCGCCCCAGATGGAATCGGCCCGTTGCTTCTCATTGGGTGCGTGCGGGGGGGTTACCGGCTCCGCCCTTGACGAGGGGCCGACAGGCAGCCCCTTCTTGGTAACCCCGTCGGCGCACATGGGTAATGGCGGCTAACCGAGCCGGAGTGAGGACGCACACTCCCCGCACGCCGCGCCGTGCCCCTCTGTTGTTGTAGTTGTTGTTGTAGTTGTTGTTGTAGTTGTAGTTGTAGTGGTAGTTGTTGTTGTTGTAGTTGTTTCATGGGGAAGATGGGAGGAGGTAAGGGGAGGTCCTAAACTCACTACTGGTGCCATACAATCACATTCTGGTGCAACGAAGAGTCAGAATTAATGGAAACGAGTCCTTAACTGACATAGACTAAGAATAACTAGCAAGATGTCCGAAAGTTGTCTACGTGAGATGCGGTGGACCTGGGCACGACATTTAATGGGGGAAAAAGGGGAAGGTCGGTTCTACAGAGTGTTATTTACAGGCAATGGGACTAGGGAATGGGGGATTGGGGATAGTTGGGGAGTATTGGGGAAATAGGGGAATATTTACAAGCGGATATGGAGGCCAAAATGCCATATCCGCAACATTGCACCCTTCTCTACCCTCGGGGCGTCCCGACCCGATAAATTTTTACCTATTTTAGTGTGGCACTCAGATGTAGTTCCCTCTACTATTAACTCTACCCTGAGTGCGACAGTTTTACAGATGTTCACAAATGAGTAAATATGTCCCCCTGCGACGTTGCACCCTTCTCCTCACAGAAACACACCCACAGGATAACCGAATTGCGGAAAGAATTCGCAAACTAAACATACAGCCGGTAGGGAGCATTATTTACAAGACTACGCTGATATTTACACTACGATCCAGGACCTGTTTTTGGAGGAACACATGCAGATGTTATGCATAGAGAGAGCACGCATGCCAGCATCGATACACCAACCCACGAGTGCTCTGTGGCCTTATGGCCTTTAATAATGTGCAGAGCACCCCTTCCAAGCATCAAAAGCACCACCCCATAACACAGTCAGCACCATCCGGTGC
The DNA here is from genome assembly GCF_964187855.1 of Myxine glutinosa. Classification (NCBI taxonomy): domain Eukaryota; kingdom Metazoa; phylum Chordata; class Myxini; order Myxiniformes; family Myxinidae; genus Myxine; species Myxine glutinosa. The sequence continues at coordinate 182,660,616 of NC_136264.1, read as the reverse complement.
ACCAATAAAGTGTTTAGTGATCATTGTGTGGTGTCGCAGCCGGCCGATGTTCTGCCGCTGGTCTTGCCTTCGTGTGGTGCACTTGGCCTTCTTACTTCCTTAGAAAAATAAAGAAAGGCGCCAACCGCGTCCATTTCTTTATTGTGGCCGTCAGGGGGCCAACCGTTAGTGGTTCACCTTGTATGGCATAGGTGCCACGTTGACCCATAGGTCCATCCATGAGTGGTGCTTGGCCGCAAAAGAACTGCGGTCCATTGTGGGTGGCCACAAACATTGCGGTCCATATGGTGTATCGATCCAGGCAGCAAGCAGCGAAAGTGCAGGCCCACAACTGCGTAGCCAGCACCTCTCTCTCCTCTCTCTCCACCCCAAAGCCAGATCCTCGGAGGTGGGAGACAAAAGAAGCAGACAAGTGAGTAAGGTGGTAAGGGCGCAAAAGTGCACGCAATGCAAGGTAATGCACACTGGGGGCACATGGGAACCAGGTGAGACAGGTACGTTCCTACCGTACGCCCCCCCCCCCCCACCAGGTAACCTACATGGCCCCTCCCTTACCCCTTACTGTATCCACACAACACAACACTACCCATAAACATCTACTTTACAAATCAACAAACGTCCCTACTGTCTTCCCCGTTCCTCCCATAAACCAAATTCGTCTTCTCTCCCTCCTAACCAATCAAATTTGCCATTTTCAACTCTCATCAAAATTTGCCATCTCCAACTGAACATCAAAATTTGCTATCACCAATTCATCATCAGTCCCTCCTAGGGAGGGAGAGATGGAATCACCCCAATGTCTCATCCACGTCGTGATGCGTCTCACAAATCCAACAGCAATTCTCCTTTCCTGCACACAGAACAAAGAAAACACAGGTGTGGAGTCATCATCATCACCACAGGTAAGTGGCTGCGTATGGTGCGACAGGTTCATCAATCCTAACTATTTCCTAAATGACTTTAACAACTTTACACTACCCGGGGTCTTTCTCCGGCCAAACCATTGGCCCTCTTACACTATGGGTTCTAAAAACCAATTCCCATTGGCCAAACTGTGGTGCTTTTCAATTTGGGGTCTCACTCCCCCGATTCATCTCCCGGTGCCCTCGCACAATTTCTGGGCCGCGACGTGTAGCTCTCCCAACAGGTCTACCCACCTGCACACCTCCACCACTGCAGTTGCCTCCGAGCTTACCTGCTCCTTACCCTAACCTAACTACCTGGGGAAGGCCCTCTGGCGCTCTCCCCACTCGGTGCCCTCTCTGGCACTGGGCTACCCGGGTCCGTCCTCCGGATCCTCGGGCCCCACTGACACTAACGGCTCCCGGAGCCCACCTGCGGCCTCACCTGGCCGACATCCTCACAGTGGTGGAGTGCCCAACCAACTACACACACTAACAGGCTACACGCCCAGCCATTTCCACAACACTAATGCACCCATCCACAATACCATTCTGTCACCTGCACCACAGATGCCAATATCCAACCACAATTTACCTATACCCTCTACCTAACACTTACACTACCCGCCCCGGGTATCCGTGATGGGGGTCCACTCTTCCCCCATTCGCACCAGGCACACCACTCCGTACCACTTACTCCAACTCTCTCCACACACCTGTACTTGCACACCTGTGCTCTCATACCTGGTGCCACCTGCACCCTTCTCTCCCCAAGCGCATTCGCGCTGATCCACAACACTCATTACTCACACACTGCTCCACACACCTGTCCAGTTGCACACCTGTGCAATCACACCTGTCCAGTTGCACACCTATGCAATCACACCTGTTCCATCCTCACACACACACGGCATCATCTCATCTAACTACTCCCCTCTGAAACTTGCGCTTCCCAGTCGTCCCTTTAAACTATTGCGCTCCCTCGTCATTATCATCCATACTAATCTACCTGCGTCCCCCCTACAGGTATCAGTCACTAACTAACCTTAACGTCACCTAATGTCATCTTCGCTAGATCCCTACAATATAACCTAACCCACCCGGGCTAGTTTTCACTGCCATACACCCCATAAGCTATTGCTCCTTTGCCCCACATGGGAAGGGTGGCAGGGATGCCACCCTTACCCACCGGGCCCATCGCTCACTACCAATTTTGCACATCAAATTTCAACAAATCAAAAATTTGCCAATCACTACCCATCATCTGCCAATCACTACTGCCAATCCCTTGCCAATCATCAAATTTTGTTTTTCTCTAATTTTGGGTCCAAAACACTAACCTCATCACCCAGTCTACTCACTAATGCCTCTCGGTGCGCCAATTCCTGTCCAAAGCCAGGCTTCGTAAAGCCAAGCCATGAATGCGGGTTGTTCTGTGCCAGCGGCTGGATGCGTCCGGCACTCGGTGCAGGGACGGGGGCTTACCCGGGCCGAGATCCCACGCACCACCTCAGCGTGGAGCCATCCCATGTCCCGATCTCGACCTGCCGGACTGCCTCAACAAAAAGTGGTCGCCATGACGACCCTTTCTATCGGGCTGCCCGCTCCGCCTAGTGGAGCACGGACGCGGCCGTTCAAAGCGAGGCCCAGCACGCACCGAGGGCCCGATTCGGCTATAAGTCGTTCTAAACTCTACCCCGTCTAACGTCGATGCTTCACCTGGACGCTTACACCCCGCAGCCCGTTCCTTGCTCACACATCCAGCCGTGCCCATGCTCCTCGTACCTTTCCTTACACACCCAGGTACCCTCATTGCACTCACAGCCTTGGTCACACACCTGACCACCGAACACTTTGGCACACATTCGTTGGTAGCACACCTCACCAAATCACCTCTTCGCGCCCCCTCCTCGGTCACCTCCTCTGTGACAATCACAGGTGTGCTCTCATTCGCACACCCAACCAAGTGCGTCACCACCAACTCCAGCGTGCATTCCCACTCACGCTCTACCATTCCAGGTGTGCATCCTCGCTCACCTGTCACAACCAACTCACGCTCCTTGTCACTCTCACTACTCTCACCACCACTCTTGACCACGCACTCACCCTTACTCTTGACAGCACACTCTTTCCCCATGCACTTGTCCGTCACACACCTTTCTCGCGCACACTCTCCCGTTACACCCTCTGTAACACTCACCACACCGCGCTTCCATGTGCCCCCTCGCACACGCGCTACGACCGACTCACTCTCGCCAGCACCCTCACTCCTTGGCACGCACTTTTTCCTCACACACCCCAGAGTCGGACTTTCTTGCACACCTCCTTTTTCGCACACCAGACCTGTCGCACACTTCACCCACGGCCTCTCACGAACACCCGGGTCCATCTCGACCCCCAAGCTTCTTAAATCCCCTGGCGCATCATACGCACGACCATATTGGTCACCACTTACACCGGGTCCTCTTCCTCTTCGCTTCTCCTCCATCACCTGCGGATCCCTCATCCGGTTAATGAGCACATCATCACGATCCAAACACAGACTTTGGACCAATTCTTTTATCTCCTCTTTTATCTCTTCCTTATCCCCTCTCCGTCGCTTCTTAATTTCGCTCATCCCTTCTTCCACTTCTTCTAGTTTCTGCTTCACCTCTTTTATTCCCCGGTACGTCTCCTCAAGCTCGTCCTCCAAGGCTACCTTGACCGTTTCCATGTGCGTCCTCACCTGCCGGTCCTTCGTCTCCATTACCTCTACCACCTCGTCCAACCTCGTTGTCAGTCCCTCACGTACCATCTGACATTCCCTCTTCGTCGCTACCAAGTCGTTTTTTATGTCGTTTTGTGTCGCTTTTAACCCTCCTAATACCGCAGTGTTCCTTTGAACCTGCTCCACTAACTCCGTCTGTCCCACCGTCAGCTGCTCCACCTCCTGCGTCAGGTCCTCTATGCCCCCTTGCAGTTTTACAGTCCCCTTTCTCACCTCCTTCTCCATGTGCTCCTTACAGTGCCTCACATCCTCGCGCACTCCTCCGACCTCCTCACTCACACCTCTTCTGATCTCCTCTCCCATCACTTGCATCTCCTGCCCAGATGCCACCCTCATCTGCTCCATTTCCTCCCTGTGAGCATCCAGTTTGGTTTCTACCCCCATTCTGACCCCCTCTATCTGCTGCCCCATTTGGTTAACTTCCCTTTCCGCTTGGTCCCTCATGTCCCTCAATTTGCCTTCCATCCTGTTTTCTAACCCCTCTAACCCATTTTTCACTCCCTCTATCTGATTCTCCTGGGCAGCCATTCTATTTTCTACCCCCTCTAACCCCTTTTGCATCCCTTCCATTTGATTCTCTTGAGCGGCCATTCTGTTTTCTACCCCCATTAACCCATTTCTCACCTCTTTTATCCCGTTGTCTAACCCCTCAAATTTGTCGTCTAACTTCCCAAATTTCTTGTCTAAACCCTTAAAATTATTGTCTAACCCCTCACCGGTACCCCTCGCTTCGTCCCTCATTACCCCCATTTGGCTTTTCAAACCTCTAATTTGGTCTCCCAATTGCTCACCCATTTGTTCCATAAGGGCCCTCATTTGCAACATGAAAAGGTTCGAATCCACCAGGGGCGCTGCCACGGTCGCGGGCGCGGTGACCAGCGAGGCGCCATTTTGCGCGTCTGCTACCCTCGCTGCTTCGCTCTCCTCACGTCCCTCAATTTGGTCCTGGACCGACCCTGCCTCACTCTCCCCTACCGGACCCCAGCTGTCTTGATCCGCCATAGCGCGACTTTCAAAATTCGGGTTTTGTAAAACAAAACAAATTTGGGCCGCTCCAAATTTTAACCAAATTTTTTTTTTTCCTCTATTCGTTTTTTTTTTTTTTTTTTTAATTTGGTCGGGCCTCGAATCCCACTCCCAGACACCAATTGTTACAGACACGACTTTGATGTTATGGTGGGCCGAGCGGAATGGCCACCGTGTCCGCACAAGTTACCCGATTATGCTCGAACGTTGACTAAGTCGCGCTATGCTAAATCAATGATGGAAAAGGACACAACGGCTGGGATTAAAATGACACGACACCAAGGGTTCAGTTCTCAAGACCTCCGGAGGAGGTTATATTAGGGCGGAAGGTCAGATTACAACGACAAGAGGGACAGCATAGAAAGACAGGCACTTAGACACACTTATCTTATTCCCGACAGACCACAGATAAACGGGACAAAAACTGACTCACACGGGGATTGATGGCAAGGAAAGCGGGTAGTCGATGGCTCAAGGTGCACTCTTGGCTCAAGGACAGAATCGACCCGGTCCAGTCCAAAGATACGGGAGGTCTCACTCAGCGCTGGAAGGTCACGTTCTTTCTCCAAGCTGGGGGCGCATCTGACGTCACGTCCGGTAAGTGGCTGCGTATATCCGGCGGGGAGTGACACGCCCTCGGCTCGTTAGCTCCGCCCCAGATGGAATCGGCCCGTTGCTTCTCATTGGGTGCGTGCGGGGGGGTTACCGGCTCCGCCCTTGACGAGGGGCCGACAGGCAGCCCCTTCTTGGTAACCCCGTCGGCGCACATGGGTAATGGCGGCTAACCGAGCCGGAGTGAGGACGCACACTCCCCGCACGCCGCGCCGCGCCCCTCTGTTGTTGTAGTTGTTGTTGTAGTTGTAGTTGTAGTTGTAGTTGTTGTTGTTGTAGTTGTTGTTGTAGTTGTTGTTTCATGGGGAAGATGGGAGGAGGTAAGGGGAGGTCCTAAACTCACTACTGGTGCCATACAATCACATTCTGGTGCAACGAAGAGTCAGAATTAATGGAAACGAGTCCTTAACTGACATAGACTAAGAATAACTAGCAAGATGTCCGAAAGTTGTCTACGTGAGATGCGGTGGACCTGGGCACGACATTTAATGGGGGAAAAAGGGGAAGGTCGGTTCTACAGAGTGTTATTTACAGGCAATGGGACTAGGGAATGGGGGATTGGGGATAGTTGGGGAGTATTGGGGAAATAGGGGAATATTTACAAGCGGATATGGAGGCCAAAATGCCATATCCGCAACAATATATATATATATATATATATATATATATATATATATATATATTGTTGCGGATATGAGGACTGTATTTTTTTTTGTGTGCTTTATTATTACTAGGGCATGCCCGTACTATATATATATCTAAAATTATATCCCCCCCCCTCTATTTACATGAAATGGTTTGGTCCAAAGCGAACGGCTTGCGAGTACGGTGACAATCCCCCCCCTCTATTTACATGAAATGGTTTGGTCCAAAGCGAACGGCTTGCGAGTACGGTGTTTTTTATCGGACCCGTGGAATTATAGATAGTAGTTTTAATTAGTTTTAAAACATAGTTTAACGGCAACATAGTTTTCCAACGTGAAATAAATGAATACGCTCTCAAATGTGCCGTCCGAGGCAGAGTCTGTTCGCCACATTCGGCACACGTGATAGCTCGCTGCTCTCTGATTGGTTGAATCGTTTTTTGGACATAGCTCGGTAACTACTTGTCCGATTAATATGAAACCTTGAAAAGGCACATCCTCGGGTCCCCAGCAATATACCTGGCAAGTTTAAAGTATATCGGACCCGTGGTTGTCGAGAAACAGCGGTCACAGACATACAAACATACAAACATACAAACATACAAACATACAAACATACACACCGAGATTACTGGAATTATAGATAGATTATTGTTTATTCTGCGCCTCCTGCCTCCGGAGTTGTGTAAAGATAAAAAGGGCGTCTCGGTAGTTATTCCATAAACACCACATTGCAGGACCCGATAAAACCCTTGTTCAGTAGCTTATATTTTATTATGTGTCTTAGGGTAAGGCTGTGTCTCCCATTAATTGAAATACTCCATTGCACCGAGTGAAATAAGAATAGGTCCCCTTTCATTTCATTTCGATGGCCAACTGCATTTTGGGCGGTTTTCTTCAACCACCATTGGCCACGAGGCAGGGTTGGGGAAGAAAGGCGTGTCTCCACCTCGTCATAGAGGGGAGGAGTGAGCCAGCCCCGAACAACCAACCGGGCACGAGGGGTTTGGTTTGAGAGGGCGGAGGAAGAGCGTTTGGGGGAGGTTCGCAAAGGTTGAGGGGCGGGGCCTATATAACCCGCTGCGGGGCGTTCCCCAGGGAGTTGAGACAAGGAGGGAGGAGACAAGAGCTGGGTCGTCAGAGAGTTGCGCTTTTACTGAGTCCAAAGAAAGAGCTGGGTCGTCAGAGAGTTGCGCTTTTACTGAGTCCAAAGAAAGAGCTGGGTCGTCAGAGAGTTGCGCTTTTACTGAGTCCAAAGAAAGAGCTGGGTCGTCAGAGAGTTGCGCTTTTACTGAGTCCAAAGAAAGAGCTGGGTCACCAGAGAGTTGCGCTTTTACTGAGTCCAAAGAAAGAGCTGGGTCGTCAGAGAGTTGCGCTTTTACTGAGTCCAAAGAAAGAGCTGGGTCGCCAGAGCAGATGCGCTTTTACTGAGACAAGCAGCTCCGACCCGTGACTCCGCGCACACGACAGGCTCAGTGGCATCAGCGGCCGTCGAGGTCCAGCCCGACGTCCCGTGCGGGATCAAGCTCCAGCCAGCTCCGTGCCGTCCTCCCCCTCCAGCCACACACCTCCTTCCAGCAATCCACTCTGCAATTCCCCGCGTGAGTCAGTGTCTTTGTTTGTTCTGTCCTGGGTAGTAAGTAAGCCTGTTAGATAAGCTAGTATTTTCCCTGTGTCTCTAAAAGCTTCTGTATATTATTTTATTATCTTTCCTTCTCCTTGGTTATTTTGAGCCTGTAAATAGTAAATAAATTTAGTCGTATTTTCAACCCGTTTCTCGTCTTATTCCTTTTCCTCTTTGCATTTGTCGTCTTAGTCTTTTCCCGATTGAATAGCTGCGGCGCGATACGGCCAACGTTTGGGTTGAATCGGGTTTTAGTCGGGGAATAACTGTTCGGCCGCGGTTACACCACCGCTCGGTCAAAATAACATCTAATCCGCGGTCCGTAACAATATATATATATATATATATATATATATATATATATATATATATATATATATATATATATATTGTCTGCCCGGGGGTGTGGCTTAGTCCGTTTGCAGAGTAGCTCCACCCATTCTTGGAGAGGCTTCATGTAAACAAATATCCACCATTTTATTAACTCGAATAGCTTTGAGGCCTGTTTAGTTAGGCCCGTGCTGTCTTTCTCAATCACACAGGTTTATTTCAACTCAAATTCGATATATCATTTCATTTTTAACAGTCGCTAACATAGTTTTAGACTAGGTTGAAAAAAAACGGGAAGATAATCCGATGAAAGTTTCCGTTTATAGAACGAAATGAATTCTCAAAGGCCTGTAAAATAAAGCTCATTCATTGAGTCACCCTCACGATTTTATATCGAATTCACCATCTGATTTAATTTTTATCGATGGTTTTAGACTCGGTGTCAGAAATAATTGAGAACATTCACGCACACACGGGAAAATGCAGAGATATATTTTTTTAAATCGCGCCATGATGATACAAGAAAATACACCGCCTAAAATAACAGTCGGGGAAAATGTCGACATATATTAAAAATTCGCTTTTTCTTTTCCGTTAAGATATATTACTTTTCCATTTGATGACAGTCGTCACAAAAACGTCAACAATGATGCCGACATATATTTCTTCGTTCTTATTTCATTCAACATTATTACCCGGAAGTAAAGGTTCACGTGTTCATTTCACGTGTGCAAAAACAAACTCCATTTCACGTGTGCATGGACATGTAATTCACATTTGTAAAATATATAAATTAACAGACGGGAAATTGCTGAGAGATATTTCTTCGTTTTTATTTTATTAGTTACGAGCAGAAGTACCCGGCGTTGCTGGGCGGGGGGAGGTGGAAGGAGGAAAGAGGGGGGAGGAGGAAGGAGGCAGGGGGGAGGAGGAAGGAGGCAGGGGGGAGGAGGAAGGAGGCAGGGGGGAGGAGGCAGGAGGGAGGAGGGAGGAGGGAGGCGGAAGGAGGGAGGAGGGAGGCGGAAGGAGGGAGGCGGGAGGCGGAAGGAGGGAGGAGGGAGGCGGAAGGAGGGAGGCGGGAGGAGGGAGGAGGGAGGTGGGAGGTGGGAGGAGGGAGGGGGAGGGGGAAGGCGGGAGGAGGGAGGGGGAAGGCGGGAGGAGGGAGGAGGCAGGCGGGAGGAGGAAGGCGGGAGGAGGGAGGAGGAAGGCGGGAGGTGGGAGGAGGGAGGAGGGAGGAGGGAAGGGTAATAATAATAATAATTCATTTATTTTGTATGGCGCTTTTCAAGAAGCCCAAAGGCGCTTTGACAGAGTGGAAAACATAATGCATAACAATACATGAAAACAACAATATTGCAAAAAGACAAGAATCAATAGGGAAATATTTAAAGCAAAAGGAGGGAGAAGGAGAGGAGATAGTCAGGAGTTAAATGCTGTGGGTTGAATGTTGAATGCAGTGTTGAACAGGTGGGTCTTGAGTGATGTTTTGAATGTGGTGAGTGAGGAGGAGTCTCTGATGGTGTGAGGTAGTGAGTTCCAGAGAGTGGGAGCAGCGATGGAGAAGGCCCTGTCCCCCCAGGATCTGAATTTGGTCCGGATGGAGGGGGTCAGGAGGTTGGTACCAGCAGAGCGGAGGTTGCGGGTGGGAGTGTGTCTGGAGAGGAGGTCAGCCAGGTAAGATGGGGCCAGGTTATGGAGGGCTTTGTATGTCAAGAGGAGGATTTTGTACTGGATTCTCTGGGGGATGGGGAGCCAGTGAAGCTTGTAAAGGACGGGGGTGATGTGGTCACGGGTCCGGGAATGGGTGAGTAGACGGGCAGCGGAGTTCTGAATGTATTGGAGTTTATTGGTGATTTTTGAGGATGAACCATAGAGGAGGCTATTGCAGTAGTCCAGACGGGAGGTGATGAAGGCGTGGATGAGGGTTTCTGCAGCCGTGGAGGAGAGGGATGAGCGGAGACGGGCAATGTTTTTCAGGTGAAAGAAGGCTGACTTTGTGATCTGTTTAGTGTATTTGTCGAAGGAGAGGGTTTGGTCAAAGATGATGCCAAAATTCCGGTTGTGAGGGGAGGTGGATACTGGGATACCGTCGATGTTGAGGGCAAAGTTATGGGTGGATTTTGTGAGCGTTTTTGGGCCACTTTAAACATGTATATACATGTGGGATGTGGGATATATACATGTGCCGTGGGACATGTGTAGGTGTACGTGTGTGTGTGTGTGTGTGTGTGTGTGTGTGTGTGTATGTGTGTGTGTGTGTGTGTGTGTGCGTGCATATGTGCATATATATGTATGTGTGTGTGTGTGTATATATATATATATATACAGTATATATATATATATGTATATATATATATATATATATCTATATATATATATATATATATATATATATATATATATATATATATATATATATATATATATATATATATATATTATTATATTATTATATATATATATATATATATATATATATATATATATATATATATATATATATATATATATATATATATTGTTACGGTCCACGGATAAGGATGTTGTTTGCCGAGCGAAGGCACCGCGGCCGAACAGTTGTTCCCCGACTAAACCCGATTCACCCAAACGTTGGCCGTATCGCGCCACAGATACTCAATGTGGAAAAGACTAAGATGACGAATGCAAAGAGGAAGAAGAAGAAGACGTACAGAAGAGTAACGGGGTTTATTATTATTTACACACACATCAGCAAAAAGAGCAGTCACGGGTATTTACAGCGGACATGAAAACGCAGGTGACACAGTGAAAATTACTTGCTTATACAGATTTAGTTACTACCCAGGACAGCACGAACAAAACAAACTCACGTACGCAAATGGGGAACTTGCAGGCAGGAATGGCTGGAAAGGATGAGCAGGTGGGATCACAGGGCACAGCGAGCAGGTCCACTCCGGGCGGGAAGCGGGGAGCCGGCAGCTCCTTGTAAACCGCTTTACAGCGCACGCCGGCAGCTCCTGGTATTCGGCTTTACAGCGCACGCCGGCAGGGTCACTCGCTGCCCCGTCAGGGCTTCACGCGGCTGGTTGAAACGGGGCTGGACTCATCTGCCGTATCTCTTTGCAACTCGTTCGTAAAAGTTCCTCTGCTTTCTCTTGGACCCTTTCTTTGTCGTGTACCTCTCCACGCAGCTCAGCTCGTATTCCCTACCTCTCACTTCTCTCTAGCGCAGGACTGACACGCCCTCTCCCCCCGTGCTCTGTTTCATGACCTTGTATCGTAATCCCACAGGCTTGTCTCCTATTTGGGCATCGCGCCGACGGCACGCCCCTCGTGGCGAGCCACGGGCTTGTTTCCTTATTTGGGCATGGGGCTGCACAGCCCCGCCCTTCGTGGCGCGCCCTGGGCTTGCCTCTCCCTGGCGACCCCGCCCCTCCTGTTCAAACAGAGCACGGAGCACATATTCACTATAGCAGCGAATTGTGAGGGCGTGCACCCCACGTTTGTGAACTGCTTTACCCACAGATGGAGAGTTTGGCTGGGAAATGGAATTATTGAAGGGGAGCTATTCTTAATTGATTCGGTGCAATGGAGTGTCATTCTAATGGAAGACAAGGCCTTACTCTAAAACACATAATAAGATATAAGCTACTGAACAAGGGTTTTATCGGGTCCTGCAATGTGGTGTTTCATGGAATAACTACCGGGACGCCCTTTTTAGCATTACACAACTCTGGAGGCAGGAGGGGCCATATTCAAACAATGTTCATACAACAATTTACCACTACAATACGCACAATCAAAAAAAATGCAATCCTCATATCCGCAACAATATATATATATATACTAGCAGAAGTACCCGGCATTGCCGGGCGGGGGAGGGGGAGGGGAGGGGGAGTGGGAAGGGGAGGGGAACGGGGGGAGAGCGAGCCCCTTGGTAAAGCGAGTGATTTTTTTTTTTTCATAGCGTTCCTTGCGTTTCATAGCGTCATAGCGATTTTTTTTTTCATAGCGTCATAGCGTTCATAGCGTTTCATAGCGTTTCATAGTCATAGCGATTTTTTTTTGTCATAGCGCCATAGCGTCATAGCGTCATAGCGTTCATAGCGTCCATAGCGTTCATAGCGTTCATAACGTTCATAGCGTTCATAGCGTCATAGCGTTTCATAGTGTCATAGCGATTATTTTTTTTCATAGCGTCATAGCATCATAGCGTCATAGCGATTTTTTTTTTTCATAGCGTCATAGCGTTCATAGGGTCATAGCGTTCATAGCGTCATAGCGATTTTTTATTCATAGCGTCATAGCGTTCATAGCGTCATAGCGTTCATATCATTCATAGCGTTCATAGCGTCATCGCTATTTTTTTTTTCATAGCGTCATAGCGTCATAGCGTTCATAGCGTCATATCGTTCATAGCGTTCATAGCGTCATCGCGTTCATAGCGTCATAGCGATTTTTTTTTTCACAGCGTCATAGCGTCATAGCGTCATATCGTTCATAGCGTTCATAGCTTCATAGCGTTTCATAGCGTCATAGCGTCATATCGTTCATAGCATTCATAGCGTCATCGCGTTCATAGCGTTTCATAGCATCATAGCGATTTTTTTTTTTCATAGCGTCATAGCGTCATAGCGTTCATAGCGTCATCACGTGAACGCTCTGAGCGAATCAGCGCCCACCTGCTCTGATTCCGTTGATTCCGTGCGCTGAAATGCGCTGAGGTAAATATGAATAAAAAATATGGATCGTCAAATATTTTGAGTTCGGCCATGTTCGTCCCAGGCTCAATGGCCATGTCTATGCCAAATATCAAACACGTAAGCCTCTCCGTTTAGGAGTCTATCGGTAACATTACACACACACACACACACACACACACACACACACACACACACACACACACACACAAACTGTGTTTGATATAGATAGATATATATATATATATATATATATATATATATATATATATATATATATATATATATATATATATATATATATATATATATATATATATATATATACATATATATATATATATATATATATATATTGTTACAGACGCGGTGTTAGATGTTAGTTTACCGAGCGGTTTGGTATTGCCGCGGCCGCACAGTTACTCCCCGATTAGAACCCTATCCCGCCCGATTCCACTCGAACGTTGGCCGAATCGCGCTACGCTAAATCAATGAAGGAAAGGACACAACGGCTGGGATTAAGGCAACGACACAAGGGGTACAGTTCTCAAGACCTCCGGAGGAGGATATAATATTGGTTATGCAGAAACGGGTAGATTACACGGCAAGAGGTAAAGCACAGCAAGATGGGCACTTAGACACAGTCTTATCTATCCCCGACAGACTACAGACAAACGGGACAAGACTGACTTACACGGGGATTGATGGCAGGGAAGGGCAGGCAGTCGATAGCTCAAGGTGCACCTTGGCTCAGGGGCAGAATCCACACGGTCCGGTCCAGAGATGCGGGGAGGTATTGTCGCGCTCGGAAGGTGGCGTCCTTTTCTCTCCAAGCTGAGGCGCATCTGACGTCACCTCCCTCTTCCTGCGCATGTCCAGCGGGGAGTGACACGCCCTCGGCTCATTAGCTCCGCCCCAGATGGAATCGGTCCGCCGCTTCTTATTGGGTGCGGGGGCTTACCGGGCTCTGCCCTTGACGAGGAGCTGACAGCGAGCCCCTGCGTGGTAACCCCGTCGGAGCACATGTTCAATGGCGGCTAACCAAGCCGGAGTGAGGTCGCACACTCCCCGCGCCACCGCCGCTGTTGTTGTAGTTGTTGTTGTACCATGAGGAAGAGCTGCGGGGAGGTATTGGGAGGTCCTAAACTTTCTAACGGTGCCATACAATCACATTCTGGTGCAACGAAGAGTCAGAATTAATGGAAACGAGTCCTTAACTGACATAGACTAAGAATAACTAGCAAGATGTCCTATAGTTGTCTACGTGAGATGCGGTGAACCTGGGTGCGACATTTAATGGGGGAAATAGGGGAAGGTCGGTTCTACAGAGTGTTGTTTACAGAAAATGGGACTAGGGAATGGGGGATTGGGGATAGTTGGGGAGTATTGGGGAAATAGGGGAATATTTACAAGCGGATATGGATGGAGGCCAAATCCCATATCCGCAACATTGCACCCTTCTCTACCTCGGGGCGTCCCGACCCGATAAATTTTTACCTACGTTAGTGTGGCACTCAGATGTAGTTCCCTCTACTATTAACTCAACCCTGAGTGCGACAGTTTTACAGATGCTCACAATGGAGTAAATATGTCCCCCTGCGACGTTGCACCCTTCTCACAGAAACACACCCACAGGATAACCGAATCGCGGAAAGAATCCTCAAACTAAACATACAGCCGGTAGGGAGCATCATTTATACAAGACTACACTGATATTTACACTACGATCCAGGACCTGTTCTTTGAGGAACACATGCAGATGTTATGCATAGAGAGAGCACGCATGCCAGCATCGATACACCAACCCACGAGTGCCCTGTGGCCCTACGGCCTTTAATAATGTGCAGAGCACCCCATCCAAGCACCAAAAGCACCACCCCATCATGTACAGTCAGCACCATCCGGTGCACCAATAAAGTGTTCAATAATCACCGGTGGTGTCGCAGCCGGCCGATGTTCTGCCGCTGGACTTGCCTTGGAGCCCACTTGGTGTTCTGGCTTCCCTAGAAATAAAGAAAGGCGCCAACCGCGTCCATTTCTAAATTGTGGCCGTCAGGGGGCCAACTATAGTGGTTCACCTCTATGGCATAGGTGCCACGTTGACCCAGAGGTCCATCAACAGGTGGTGCTTGCCCGCAAAAGAACTGTGGTCCATGGTGGGCGGCCACAAAAATTGTGGTCCATATGGTGTATCGATCCAGGCAGCAAGCAGCGAAAGTACAGGCCCACACTGCGGAGCCAGCACCTCTCCCTCCTCTCTCTCTGCCCCAAAGCCAGATCCTCGTAGGTGGGAGACAAAAGAAGAAGACAAGTGAGTAAGGTGGTAAGGGCGCAAAAGTGCATGCAATACAAGGTGATGCACACTGGGGGCACATGGGAACCAGGTGAGACAGGTACGTACCTACCGTACGCCCCCCCCCCCCACCAGGTAACCTACATTGCCCCTCCCTTACCCCTTACTGTATCCACAAAACACAACACTACCCATAAACATCTACTTTACAAATCAACAAACGTCCCTACTGTCTTCCCCGTTCCTCCCATAAACCAAATTCGTCTTCTCTCCCTCCTAACCAATCAAATTTGCCATTTCCAACTCTCATCACAATTTGCCATCTCCAACTCAACATCAAAATTTGCCATCACCAATTCATCATCAGTCCCTCCTAAGGAGGGAGAGATGGAATCACCCCAATGTCTCATCCACGTCGTGATGCATCTCACAAATCCACACAGCAATTCTCCTTTCCTGCACACAGAACAAAGAAAACACAGGTGTGGAGTCATCATCACCACAGGTAAGTGGCTGCGTATGGTGCGACAGGTTCATCACTCCTAACTATTTCCTAAATGACTTTAACAACTTTACATTACCCGGGGTCTTTCCCTGCCAATCCATTGGCCAACTTACACTATGGGTTCTAAAAACCAATTCCCATTGACCAAACTGTGGTGCTTCTCAATTTGGGGTCTCACTCCCCCGATTCAACACTCGGTGCTCTCGCACAATTTCTGGGCTGTGACGTGTAGCTCTCCCAGCAGGTCTACCCACCTGCACACCTCCACCACTGTAGTTGCCACCCGAGCTTACCTGCTCCTCACCCTAACCTAACTAACTGGGTAAGGCCCTCTCGCACTCTCACCCCCTCAGTGCCCTCTCTGGCACGGGCTGCCCGATCCACACCCGGGATCCTCAGGCACCCACTGACACTAACGGCTCCCAGAGCCCACCTGCGGCCTCACCTGGCCGACATCCTCACAGTGGTGGAGTGCCCAAACCAACTACACACACTAACAGGCTACACGCCCAGCCATTTCCTCAACACTAATGCACCCATCCACAATACCATTCTGCAACCGCACCACAAATGCCAATATCCGACCACAATTTACCTATACCCTCTACCTAACACTTACACTACCCGCCCCGGGTACTCGTGAAAGGGGTCCACTCTTCCCCCATCCACACCTTCGCACCATGCACACCACTCCGTACCACTTACTCCATGTATTCCACACACCTGTACTTGCACACCTGTGCTCTCACACCTGGTGCCACCTGCACCCTTCTCTCCCCAAGCGCATTCGCGCTGATCCACAACACTCACTACTCATACACTGCTCCATACACCTGTCCAGTTCTCACACAGCACGGCATCATCTCATCTAACTACTCCCCTCTGAAACTTGCGCTTCCCAGTCGTCCCTTTAAACTATTGCGCTCCCACGTCATTATCATCCACACTAATCTACCTGCGTCCCCACTACAGGTATCAGTCACTAACTAACCTTAACGTTACCTAATGTCATCTTCGCTAGATCCCTACCAATATAACCTAACCCACCCGGGCTAGTTTCCACTGCCATACACCCCATAAACTATAGCTCCTTTGCCCCACATGGGAAGGGTGGCAGGGATGCCACCCTTACCCACCGGGCCCATCGCTCATCAATCCCCCAGTCCTCTGGCACTAATAAGCCCCCCCTTATTCAGAGGTACTGGGTCCCGCCTCGGCATCTAAAGCCGAGGCAATCCACGGGGGCGCCTGCTCGCCGGTGTAAGGCCTTCTAGTTTCCCGAGGTCTGGCGGGGGGGTGTCTGGGGTCGGCTAACCCGCTCCCCCCTGGGCGGAGTTAAGGACCTCAACCGCCGGGGATCATCCCGGCGCGTGACTCGACAGTGCCGCGCCAGGTGACCCAGACGGTTGCAGGTATAGCACCTCACCTGATAAGGTGCTTGCCTCCGGAATTCCAAATTTTCCCCCCTGAAGGTCCGAATTGGATTACCCGCTCGTGGTCCACCGCGGGCCACCTCTGGGGCCGCCTGCCATGGTCCAGGTCCCGCCAGGCGCTGGTCCACCAGCCTCCGGACCATGCCCGCCAGGTCAGGACTCACGTCGGGGGCGGGCCCCCTAAGGGGTCCGCCCTCCATCGGGGGTCCCACCTGGCGGACCGCCATTGCGGGACGCTCGCTCCCCCGGGCCAGGGGCCTTGCTGCTTCCCAACGGGCCGCAGCGTCAGCCGCCTGGCTCAGAGTCTGCGGGCGCCACATGGCGAGCTGTTGCCGGAGCTCAATATCCGGGAGGGCCTGGATAAAATGGTCCAGCGCCAGGCTTTCCCGGGAATCCGCTGCCATGCTAGCATGTGCGATCCCCACTGCGCGGCGAATGTCGTGGGCAAGTTCCCCGATGGCTTCCTGGGGCTTGCGTATTCGCAGCACGAGCTGAGCTTTAACAAGCTCGCTCTGCTGTTCAATGCCGAATCGATTAATTAGGGCGTTGCGGAGGGCCGGCAGGGTGAGAGCACCCGGTGGTAATGCCGTCGGCACCTCCGCCGCCGCGCCGCGCAATACGGCCACCATGTGTACTCCACCTTCGTCCTCACCCCAACCGTTGCCCTTACACACACAGTCAAACTGCGCCAGGTACGCGCGTAGATCACTCTTGCCGTCATACGGCGCGAGTGGGACCTTGTGGGACCACCTCGTATGCGAGTCGTTGCCCGCCTGCCGGACCCCGTGCGTCGCCCCTTGCGGGGTCAGCGCGGGGCCGAACCGGCCGGGCCCCCACAGTACATTACCCCCAAGGGGCTCTCGTGCCTCCCCTGTCCCTCTAACCACTACCCCTGTTGGTGTCGATGCATGGGTCACACTTCCGCAACCCGCTACCCATTCCATACCACCACAACCTTGCTCACCCACACCTCGCACCTCTCGTTCCATACCCTCCGGACCAGCCATACACCTCACTCTTGGCCTCTCACGAACATCTGGGTCTATCTCGACCCCCAAGCTTATTAAATCACCTGGCGCATCATACGCACGACCATATTGGTCACCACTTACACCGGGTCCTCTTTCTCTTCGCTTCTCCTCCATCACCTGCGAATCCCTCATCCGGTTAATGAGCACATCATCACGATCCGAACACAGACTTTGGACCAATTCTTTTACTTCCTCCTTTATCTCTTTCTTATCCTCTCTCCGTCGCTTCTTAATTTCGCTCACCCCTTCTTCCACTTCTTCTAATTTCTACTTCACGTCCTTCATCTCCTCGTGCGCCCCTTTAAGTTCTTCCTCTAACTCCACTTAATTTTTTTCTATGTGCTCCCACACCTCCCGCTCTTTAACCTCCATCACCTCTACCACCTTGTCCATTTTCCTCGTCAGGTCCTCATGTACCGTCTGACACTCTTTTTTAATTACCCCTACGTCCTTTTTCATCTCCTTCTGTGTCGATTTTAAACCCTCTATTACCGCTGTGTTCTTCTTTACCTGGTCCCCCAACTCCTTTTGTCCCACTGTCAGTTGTTCTACTCCCAGCGTCAACTCCTCTATACCACCTTGCAATTTTACAGTCCCCTTTCTCACCTCCTTCTCCATGCGCTCCTTACAGTGCCTCATCTCCTCGCGCACTCCTCCGACCTCCTCACTCACACCTCTTCTGATCTCTTCTCCCATCACTTGCATCTCCTGCCCCATTTGTTTAACTTCCCTTTCCGCTTGGTCCCTCATGTCCCTCAATTTGCCTTCCATACTGTTTTCTAACCCCTCTAACCCCTTTTTCATCCCTTCCATTTGATTCTCCTGAACGGCCATTCTGTTTGCTACCCCCATTAACCCCTCCTGTATGTCCCCTAATCTATTGTCTAATCCCTCTATTCTACTCCCTAACCCTCCGATCTGGGCCCCCATGTCCTCCCTCAATTTCTCGCTATTGGACCCCATTTGGCCCTCCAATCGCTCACCCTGAGCATCCATCCGGTTCCCCATTTGTCCCATACTGCTTTTCAAACCTCTAATTTGGTCTCCCAATTGCTCACTATTCTTTTCCATAAGGGCTTTCATTTGCATCATAAAAAGGTTCAAATCCAGTGGTGGCGCTGCTACGGTCGCGGGCGCGGTCGCCGTGGCCATGTGCGAGGCGCCATTTTGCGCGCCCGTAACCTCGTGCGCGACGACGCTATTTTGCGAACCTGCCACCCTCACTGCTTCGCTCTCCTCTTGTCCCTCAATTTGGTCCTGGATCAAACCTGCCTCACTCTCCGAACTCAAAATTCGAACTCAAAATTCGGGTTTTTATTTTTGTAAAACACAATCAAATTTCAGTCACTTGTAATTTTGAGCGCTTTAAGCGCGCTTCGGGTCCGATCTCACTCCTCGACACCAATTGTTACAGACGCGGTGTTAGATGTTAGTTTACCGAGCGGTTTGGTATTGCCGCGTCCGCACAGTTACTCCCCGATTAGAACCCTATCCCGCCCGATTCCACTCGAACGTTGGCCGAATCGCGCTACGCTAAATCAATGAAGGAAAGGACACAACGGCTGGGATTAAGGCAACGACACAAGGGGTACAGTTCTCAAGACCTCCGGAGGAGGATATAATATTGGTTATGCAGAAACGGGTAGATTACACGGCAAGAGGTAAAGCACAGCAAGATGGGCACTTAGACACAGTCTTATCTATCCCTGACAGACTACAGACAAACGGGACAAGACTGACTTACACGGGGATTGATGGCAGGGAAGGGCAGGCAGTCAATAGCTCAAGGTGCACCTTGGCTCAGGGGCAGAATCCACACGGTCCGGTCCAGAGATGCGGGGAGGTATTGTCGCGCTCGGAAGGTGGCGTCCTTTTCTCTCCAAGCTGAGGCGCATCTGACGTCACCTCCCTCTTCCTGCGCATGTCCAGCGGGGAGTGACACGCCCTCGGCTCGTTAGCTCCGCCCCAGATGGAATCGGTCCGCCGCTTCTTATTGGGTGCGGGGGGTTACCGGGCTCCGCCCTTGACGAGGAGCTGGACAGCGAGCCCCTGCGTGGTAACCCCGTCGGAGCACATGTTCAATGGCGGCTAACCAAGCCGGAGTGAGGACGCACACTCCCCGCGCCGCCGCCGCTGTTGTTGTAGTTGTTGTTGTACCATGAGGAAGAGCTGCGGGGAGGTATTGGGAGGTCCTAAACTTTCTAACGGTGCCATACAATCACATTCTGGTGCAACGAAGAGTCAGAATTAATGGAAACGAGTCCTTAACTGACATAGACTAAGAATAACTAGCAAGATGTCCTATAGTTGTCTACGTGAGATGCGGTGAACCTGGGTGCGACATTTAATGGGGGAAATAGGGGAAGGTCGGTTCTACAGAGTGTTGTTTACAGAAAATGGGACTAGGAATGGGGGATTGGGGATAGTTGGGTAGTATTGGGGAAATAGGGGAATATTTACAAGCGGATATGGATGGAGGCCAAATCCCATATCCGCAACAATATATATATATATACTATATATATATATAATATATAGTATATATATATATATATATATATATATATATATATATATATATATATATATGTGTGTGTGGTGTGTGTGTGTGTGTATGTATATACAGTATGTGTATATATGTGCATATATATGTGTGTGTGTGTGTGTGTGTGTGTGTGTGTGTGTGTGTGTGTGTGTGTGTGTGTGTGTGTGTGTGTGTGTGTGTGTATGTGTGTATATATATGTGGGTATATATATATATATATATATATATATATATATATATATATATATATATATATATATATATAATATATATATTATATATATATATATATATATATATATATATATATATACTATATATATATATATATATATATATATCTCTATATATATATAATATATATATACATATATATATATATATATATATATATATCTCTATATATAAAGGAGGAGTGTGTGTGTGTGTGTGTGTGTCCTGTCTGGATGTCCGCTTATAACTCAAGAACTACACATCGGAGAAAAGTTTTAGACACAGATTCGGAATCAGCATAAAATCCTGGTGGTTATAGGCTACGTTTTATTTTAAGATCAATGGTTTAAAAAACCGCGCCAGCTGCAATTCCATGGTGTCGTTTGTGGCGGCATATGGCCCCTTTCCGATCCCACGGTTGCGCGTACGTACAGTAAGTAATCTAAGTATACTGTACGTACATATATATATATATTTTCAATGTGCTTTTTATTGTATTTTAAATTGTTTTTTAGCTTCTTTTATTGTTAATTTATGTACTATTGTATTTATTTTAAATATATTTTTAAGGAAAACAAATGTTTTCACGTCCGTAGGAGTGACATAAAGTCGCACATAATGACAAAATGCGCGCCATTTTTTCGCACCAAGAACGAATAAACGGTAGTTGAGATTTTATTCGAATTCGAATTCCATTAAATTTCAACTGTTGGAAACAATAATTATTTCAACTGTTGGAAATTGAAATAATTATTGTTTCCAACAGTTGAAATTTAATGGAATTCGAATTCGAATAAAATCTCAACTAAAAAAAAAACCGTCGCGTTTTAAAATTATGACATCATCAGCGTATTTCGGAACGTTAATTTTTCAACTTCATATTCGGAATCAGTACGTCCCAGAGCAACTACAGCACACCTTAAATGTTTAAAAAACCTTCGGGTTTTAAAATTATGACGTCATCAGCGTATTTCGTAACGTTAATTTTTCAACTTTGCCGACAATGACTTCCGACTTCCGGGTTCGGAATGCGGGACCAATGCCATTTGACAGGGAATAAAAAATAAATGCGACATTCAATTGACGACAATGACTTCCGACTTGACTCCCCCCTCCCCCTCCCCCTCCCCTCCACCCTAACCCCTCCCCTTCTCCCCTCCCCCCTTTCTCCCTCCCCCCTCCCCCTCCCCCCTTTCTCCATCCCCCCTCCCTCCTTTCTCCATCCCCCCTCCCTCCTTTCTCCATCCCCCCTCCCCTCCCTTCCCCCCATGGCCCTCCCTTTCCCCCCTGCCCGTCCCCTCCCTCCTCCCCCTCCCCCCTACCCCCTCCACCCTAACCCCTCCCCTTCTCCCCTCCCCCCTCCCCACTTTCTCCCTCCCCCCTCCCTTCCCCCTCCCCCCTCCCTTCCCCCTCCCCCCTCCCCCTCCTCCTCCCCCTCCCTTTCCCCCCTGCCCCATCCCCTCCCCCCCTCCCCTTTTCCCCTCCCTCCTTGCTCCTCCCCCTCCCCCTCCCTCCTCCTCCCTCCTCCCTCCCCATCCGCCCTTCTCTCCTCTCCTCCTCCCCCTCCCCCTCTTCTCTCCTCCTCCCCCTCCCCCTCTTCTCCCCTCCCCATCCCCCCTCCCCTTTCCCCTCCCCCCTTTCTCCATCCCCCTCCCCCTCCCCTCCCCTCCCCCCTTTCTCCATCCCCCTCCCCCTCCCCCTTTCTCCCTCCCCCTCCCCTCCCTTCTCCCCATGCCCCTCCCTTTCCCCCCTATCCCCTCCCCCTCCACCCTACCTCCTCCCCTTCTCCCCTCCCCCCTTGCCCCTCCCCCCTCCCCTCCCCCTCCTCTCCCCCCCCCTCTTCTCTCCTCTCCTCCTCCCCCTCCCCCCTCTTCTCCCCTCCCCCCCTCTTCTCCCCTCTCCCCCTCTTCTCCCCTCCCCACCCTCTCCTCCCCGCCCCCCCCCGTTCCCCTCTCCTCCCCGCCCCCCCCGTTCCCCTCCCCTCCCCTTCCCCCTCCCCTCCCTTCTCCCGTCCGGCAATGCCGGGTACTTCCCATGGCCAGCTGTACGTGGGCTGCTCGAGGGTTGGAAAACCAAGCAATCTTTATGTCTTGGCACCAAGTAAGAAAACCAGAAATGTAGTATACCAAGAGGTTTTGAGAAATTGACAATTGACAAAACGTCATGTAGGAAATGTACTGTGATATTGCTCTAAAATATACATGTTCTTTTCATCATATAT